>NC_088680.1:50316349-50941349 GCF_950023065.1 Planococcus citri | reverse complement strand
AATAAAACAAAAGTTAGTTCCAGAAAATTTACAAATTCAGATAAACATTTCAACAGCTGCTCGTCCTACGTTATCTATATCTCGCATTTGTACCTACAGAAGCGATTCATTTACGAAAAAATGTTCTCACTATCAATAGAATTTCTTCGAGAAACATTTCAATAGGTTTTTTCTATGGAAAATACGTGATTTTTGGAACTACAATTGTTCAAAGTACAGAAATTATGTCAAGGTTTCCAGCATGCTAGAAACAATTTGCAATTGTATCACACAAGACATCTCGGATGACCACACTGAGTTCCACCAATCCTCAGCCACCCCTTTAGGAACAGATGCTAACTCACCACTTATTTTTCCAACAACAATACGACGAGTACGTCTTGGCTGAAAACTTCGAACTTGAAACTGACCGGCTGGAATTGTTTTCATTTTAAATTTCCCACTTACAAACGCTCTTAAGAATTTTTCACGATTTCTTCTAATACGGAATATTGTGTGATTAGCAACATTATACTTATCCGCCAAATCCTTATAAAATTCTCCATCATCTAATCGAAAAATAATGTCAGCTTTCTGTTCGATAGAAAGCCTTCGACGTGGTTTTGATTTATACATTTTGAAAGTAAGACGTAACGAACACTTTTGGTAAACTGACCCACTAAAAAACACGAAAATGATGAAAACACACAACTTGCTTGTATACTAAGGTTAGTTAGAACTGAACTGAATGGATTCTTGTCTTCAACTTGACAAAATAGGGGATGAACAAATAACAGACACTATGAATTCTAAAAGTGAAATCGGAAAGATGGCCTTGAAATAGTCTTCCTCAAAGCTAATGGTCAATAAAAACATTAGGCCTGACAGACTCGGAAAACGGACGTGCACAATATAAAGATTTAAAAAAAAAAAAAAGGCACATTTCCTCCCTATGTAGGTAATAGAGCAATGATGAAGACAATATAGCCATCTAAAATCCAAGAAAAAAATTAGATCAAAACACACGCCCAGAGTTCCAAACCATCCCAAGAAAAAAAAACAAAGCACTTTGGTGAACAATTGATTTGCTACAAAACAATATAATACTCATTCCTAGGATACAAACTGTACCATGTCTTCGGAAGGTTTTGTATTTGTACAGATACAATAACCGATGTTGTTATAAACGATGAACACTGTATTATTTATTTTTAACTACATCATAGGAACCAGAACCACAGTGGTTCATTTTGAATACTGATAACAGCAGAGGACTAGTCCGAGAAGGGTCATACAAAACGAAATATGTACATACGATAAATGAGTATAATATGAGTACACAGGGTGTTTGAATGAATAGATTACAGCGAGGAAAAAAACCATTACTCCACAGTACATCAATAAGATGAAAACAATATTGGAAAATTGTATTCTAAGCTTAGCTAAATGACTCATAAAATTACGAAGTGAGTTTTTCAAAGTATTTTTTTAAATATTGACAAAAGATTTTGAAATTAATGATAACTTGAATTTCTGAAGGAGTTATTCTTATGCAAATCACGAAACGCTGCAATTCTTTCTTCGCAATGTCATAAATAAAATCAGATTGGGGATTAGACCTACAGAAGGTTCTGAAAGAGACTTCCAATTGTGGCAAGAAATTTTTCGATTAAAAATCATGAAAAAAATCGAATTTCGCGCACAAATTGATTAAAAAATGAATAAATTTTTTTTAATCGTGTCAATTATGAAAAAAATCGTTAATGAATTCATCTCAAGAACAGTGTTGGACTAAAATAATTATAGAATTTCATAATTTTTTTTGTTTTATTTACAGAAGGTTCTGAAAGGGACTTACAATTTTTCGATAAAAAAATCATGAAAAAAATCGTTAATGAATTCATCCCGAGAACTGCGTTGAAATAAAATATAGAATTTTATAATTTTTTTTTTTTTAAATTTACAGAAGAATCTGAAATGGACTTACATTTTTAGCTAGAAATTTTTCGATGAAAAATCATGAGAAAACATTTTGAATTTCGCGCACAAATTGATTGAAAAATAAATAAATTTTGTTTAATCGTGTCAATTATGAAAAAAATCGTTAATGAATTCATCCCAAGAACTAATTGTTGGAATAAAATATAGATTTTTTTATTAAATTTATTTTTCTGTTGTTCTTTCGAACGAATTGACAGACATTGTGTGCCTTGATTATAATACATAATCAATAGTTTTTTACACCAATTAACTTGATTTTTCTTGTCATTCAAAAAATTCACGTCACATCAGCGTTTTTCCCCACCATTTTAACAAATTTTTCTCCAATTTTAAACAATGTCGCGATTGTTGATTCAATATGTATTTGAAACAATTCATGAATTTTTATTTCTTTTTCAAAAACTTTTTCACATTTCGACGATTATTTTTATATTTTAAGGGATTTTTTCTATTTTAACCCAATATTCGAGATATTTCCGGAATATTTACAAATTTTTCATTATTTTTTCACAACATACATATCATTTTTTTCACATTTAAAGCAATTTTTTGCTGCCTTTAAAATGGTTTTCGAGACATTTTTCGAATTTACATTATTTTCAACGAATTTTACATCATTTACAAGATACAAACTTTGCTCACACGATTCTTACCATTTTTACTCCACCTTCATAACACTTTATAAATTTATACATCATTCTCAATAATTTTCTCATCTTCGAACAATTTTATGAAATTATTTTTATCAAATTTTCATCAGGTTTTTCACGTAGTTTTTCATCATTCGATTTTTTAATTTTGTTTTTTTGTTTCAACGATTATTTCTGCATTTAAAATAATTCTTCCAACAGTTCACTCAGTTTTCAATTTTTAATGATTTTATCACCATTCTGCAAATTTTTTTTCGCATTTTTAATGGTTTTCATATGTACTTTTTACACAATTTTTATGGTATTTCACCAATTTTCACATAATTTCTAGTAATTTTTTCGTACACTTTAGTAACGTTTCGTTTCACTAGTTTTCCAGGACAATTCATAAAGTTTATATCATTTCAATATGTGATTTTTTTTCCATATCTATTTATAAAAACTTTACGTCATTATTACTCAATTTTTGTGATATTCACATTTCATGACATTTTATGTCATCTTAAATTTTCTTTTCAGATTTGAAAACAATTTTTGCAATATTCTACTTCGTTTTCAAAACATTCTCCATTGATTTTTACATCATTATCAACGAGTTGTTTACATTTTCAACAGTTTTTTTCACACTTTGAACAATTCACGCAATATTATTACTCAATTTTTATATTTTACGATTTTTAAAATCATTTTCACAAATTTTTCATTTCGAACAGATTACTTACTCAATTTTCATGATATTTCATGCATTTTTAATTTTTTTACATTTTCAATTTTTTTTTACATTTTAAACGATTTTTATTGTATATTTGCTGCTTTGTTTGTAAGATATTTCATATTTCATATAATAGTGAATGATTTTTTGATACTTCAACAATTTTTTTTTCAAATGTTGACAACTTTTTTCAATTTTGGCTCAATTTTTATGCAATTTCAGTACACTTTACATCATTTAAAATAACTTTTTTACATTATCACAATTTTTGCAACATTTTAATCCATTTTTAAAACATTTAATAAATTTATACATCGCTTGCAACGATCTCGCAATTCTTTTGACACTAAAAAAAAAAAAAAGTTGTGATATTTCACTCAATTTAAACGAGTCAAGAGTATCATCACAAGAGGCCCTATACTGAATATTTCATCATTTTGTAGATTCTTTCACGATAAACGCTCCTAAACTCTAAATAAATTCGGAAAAAATTGTTCAAAAACAATTAAAAATCAAGTTGACTGTGCCATGAAGTTAAATTTTCAAATTATTACTTCAGTTTTAAAGCTTAAAGAATCAATATAAAACGATTTACACAAAATTGGTTGAGAAAACTGTCAGAAAGTTTTAAAAATGCAGAGTATTCGAAAACCAAAATGACCCATAGCACATATTATCAATTCAAAAAAATATGTTATATATGTATATGCAAAATATCAAGTTTTTTCCAATGAATTCCGAAAGTTCAACACCTCCATGAATGAATATGCCCAACTTAGATCTTAATTTCTTGGATGTTCTAATGAAATCTGGACGTAGGGAGTCCCCCCTCCCCACCCCCCCACCCCCAAACACTCGGTTTTCTACTCACATTTTCTCAGTCTTGGTATTTCACACGTCGAGAAATTTATCGGTCTATTTTTCAGCTCATGCCACATATTTTTCTATCAAAGTTGTTGAACAAGTTAAATTTTACATTATTGTTTCAAGTGCGCTTTTGATTAGCGCTGGACAACTCAAAAATGATGGAAATTCGTTTTCAAACCAGAGTTCATCGTCTGGTAACTCGATTCCGAAAAGACAGATACAAGCAAATACCTAAGTCACAAATGACAAAATACAGACTTCGGCAGAACGAGCATGAACATTTTGACAATTTTGAATGCTTACTTCTACTTTGGATGAACAGGCCATTCTGTAGCTGTGTCTGGATAATAGCTGGCTGCGGGGAGGCGGTAGCTGTAGCCCATAAATTGGCCGTGGTGGCCTGCTGAATGGGCGCGTTGAACTGCCACGGAAACTGCACAGACTGGGCACCCTGCGGTATGGCACGATTCGCACCGTAAGCATTGAACTGTAATTTATACGTACTTAAATTATATTATCAACTAAGTAACATTCCGATCGCAACCGTCAATCAGTGGCCTGGTCAGTAGCTGGCATTCGCGATTACGTCACCTCACCACCTCGTCGTCGTACACACGAAAGTCGGTTGCCGGAAGGAATGTGTTTTTCCTCGCTCATACCCCCGTCCGCGCCTCCCTTCATTTCAGTTGCCCGTAATCGTACCTTTTGCAGATCTTGCTGCTTATTCGAAGTGGCCACAGCGGTAACCGATTGAGCTTGGATAAGATTCGGCTGATTTGTGAAATTTCCGATCAATATGGCTTGGTTGTTGGACGTCGGTATCGTCTGGAACGATGAGAAAGCTGCCGAACACACAAAAAAAACGATAAGTATTTACGTTTTGACCTTGTCAGAAACACCTTATAATACGTCGTACGTCGAAAAATTCAAGTATCTACTTACGCGTTTGGCCTGGAAGCATCGTATTTCCAGCGATCAGCTGTATTTTTTGATTCGAATTAGGCTGTAAGGTGGTAAGGTTTCCGGATGTTTGCATTAGTATAGGCCCTCCTTGACCGTACTGCACGTAACTTTGATTCGGCACTGGTTGCTGGATAAGCTGAACCTAAAAGATACACACGAGAGAAAACGTAATTAGCATCGAATATATGGGCTTTTTTTCCTTCGTCGTCGTCGTCGCCGTCGCTCGAAAATAAACCAGATACGGCTTTATTTCGTACTTTAAAACATTAAGAGGAGTGGGAGAAAACCACACATCCTATTCATTACTATGTAAAATATGTATAAATATTATGAAGTAGATGTAGGTATGTTAGCCTTGTTCGACGTTATCAGCTCACACACAGATAAGTCGATTTCGTTGAAAAAGGCAATCGATGGTATTTATTTTTTCGACGAGGAAAATGAAAGTAAGAAGCTAATAAAAAAAAAGATAACAAGCACCCTGTGTTTTTTTTTGTTTTTTTTCTGACACAATGACTATAAGTATTGACTACTCAATTGCTCTTTTATTACCATATTTTCAGCTGTTTTTTCCTTCAAACCGTAGTTAATCGCTGCGTAATCAACACACGCAAAAAAAAAGGCCAACAAGCTGAATGTTAACCCAAAATAAAAGGCCAACACCGATCAAACGCAAACAAAACTCGGCTTTATTAAATCTAAGATTACAAAAAAACGTCGGTTTTGTATGATTTTTCTCAATCTTCATTTTTGTCTTAAACACGATGAAAACATTTTATTCAAATTTTTCGTGCATCATGCGCATGCTTCATGCGGTGTTAGTTCATTATGTAATAGGTAATCTAAAGTTCTCGTTAATTAGTCTTCAATTCAACACTATACTCGTAACTTTAGAGTGACGTCATTACAAAAATATAAACAAATTGGAACCGGCGATGAGAAGGGAAAGAAAATAACGTTTAATCACGTCGAATGTCGAAGTACAGTAGATTGCCGATCAACCGACCTACATCGAAATGGGAGAAGTCTAGACTTGAGTAATGCGAAAATTCGATCAATTCAAAATTGAATTTTTACAGGAAAAATTGAATAAAGATGAACTTTTAGGAAAAAATATATCATTATTCATCAAGCAGTCCTTCCTTTTGCTTTTTCTTTGGCAAAATTGTCGAAACAAGGTCTGGTGTTCTGCCAAAACTGCATCAAAGTTGTGTTTTTTTGTTAAAATTGGCAAAAAACGTCAATTTTTGCCAATTGCTTAAAAAGTCATGTTCTTTTTCAAAATTGCAAAAATCATGGGTTTTTAGGCAAAATTGGCAAAAAAGTGTTGCAATTGACAAAAATTGAAAAAAATACCATCTGTTTGGCCAAAATTGTCAAAAAACGTGCTGTTTTTGTCTCAATTGCAAAAAAATTTCGTTTTTTGCAAAAATTCTCAAAACTAAATAGCCAAAACAATTTGTTATTAGCTATAAATTGCAAAAAAGTACAGTTTTTTTTACCAAAATTGTCCACAGTCCTTCTTTTTTGGCAAAAATTGCCAAAATAAAGTCATGTTTCTGCCAAAATTTCAAGAAAGTCATGTTTTCTATCCAAAATCTCCAATAAAATCCAGTTTTTGCCAAAATTGATCAAAATTGTTAAAAGGGTATGTTTTTGCCTAAATTGATAAAAAAAAGTCCAGCTTTTGCCTAAATTGCCAAAATAATCTGGCATTAGTCAAAAATTACAAAAACATACCTACAGTCTACAGTCTTTTTGTCAAAAATTGTCAAAAAAGTCCCGTTTTTGCCAAAATTGTCCTATTTTTTGACCAAAATCCTCAAAAAAGTCCAGAATTGTCAAAAAGTCATGTTTTTGCCTACTTTGCCAAAACAATTTGGTATTAGTCAAAAATTGCAAAAAAAGTACATCTACCGTCTTTCCCCCAAAAAAATTGTCAAAAAAGTCTCATTTCTGCCAAAATTGTCCTGTTTTTTGACCCAATTTCCAAAAAAGTCCAGTTTTTGCCTAAATAGTCAAAAAAATTGAATTTTGACTAAATCGCAAAAAAAATCTGGTATTAGCCAAAAATTTCTAAAAAGTACTGTCTTTTGACAAAATTGATGAAAAAGTCCTGTTTCCACAAAAACTGCTCAAAAAAAGCCTTGTTTCTGAAAAATTACAAAAAAGTCTAGTTTTTGCCGAAATTGCTAAAACGGTATAGTTTTTGTCAGAAACTGCAAAAAATTCTTTTTTTTTGGTAGGTACATATTTGTTAAAATTAAAAATTGTCAAAAAGTCCTCTTATTAAAATTTCCAAAATTTTGTGTTTTATCAAACTTTCCATAAAGTATTCGTATATTTTCAATAATGTCCATAAAAATTCGGTTTCCTTATCAAAATTGCCAAAAAGTTTTTAACAAACAAAAAAATTTTGTAACAAAATATGTACCTTATTTTGAAAGCTGAGAAAACTATAGGCTCAAATATAAATCACAATTTCATACAGTTTTCATTGGTTTTTATAAATTAGATCATGGTTCACTGTAGATAGAACTATTTTAGTTCGTCTCCAAAAGTTACACTTTAATGATCCCCAAGAATCCAAAAAATACAATTTTTTTTTTTTGAAAAGCTCAATTGTCCACAAAAAAAATCATTTTTTGGACAAACAAACGATCCTACTACAAGAAAAACTACAATAAATAAATTCAAACAATCAAGTTCAAGCAGATTGAAGTTGAACTTTCAAACATGAGCATTTATGATCTTAAAAATTGGGTAACGCTGGTGGATGATTTGTATCAATCAATTCGAGAACATCACTAACGCACTTTCAACACCATTAATAAATGAGATGAAAATTGAAAGTCTACCTCAAGAGACGGAAATATTATTATTACGCATACACAATGTAAACTAAAAACCTACTCAATTCGATCGAGTAAAGTAAATAAAATATCCATCATAAAGTATAAAACATGCTCCGATTGAATTTCGATCTTTAAAAAACCCGTTTAAAAATCTTACATATAGTTTTTTATTTTATTATATTTTTCCCAATTGCTGTAAACGTATTTAGAACACATTAGAGGGCGATTCCACCGCAAACACTCGATAATGCCGTTTAATATTTTACCCAAGGCTTTGGTAATCTTTGTACTCACCTCGTTACTTTCAAAATCATAACAGTTTTCATTACATTCAAACCAACATCGCTTGGAATTCCAAATGTAAAGTTTCCCATCAATCGGAATCGCCTTGAAAAAGCTCAGAAATTACCAATTCGTTCGCAGAATATTGGGTAGGTAGGTAATTTATCGTAATACGAGTACGACGATGGTATAAATTGCGATAGCAAACAAGGAGTTAACAAAAATTGGTTTATTTAACACCCTATACGAGTAAATATACCTAGCTCGCGAATAATTCGATTTCGTAGAAGAATAGCATAAAAATATTTAGCATGATAATATTATCTAATTCGTAAGTCATACTCATATATGTAATGGTACTTATCGCACCTGATTAACTTGGCCTACTTGGCCATGCTCCCAACCACTAATCTGCTGAATTTGGGGTTGTTGCTGAGGTGCACCGAGCTGCTGAATTTGGGCGGTTGGCTGCGGTGTACCCATTTGCTGAAGTTGGGCGGCTTGCTGCGTGGCTTGGGCGGCAGCTTGAGTCTGCATTTGTTGCTGCTGCTGTTGTTGTTGCTGCTAAAGAACAGAAAAATTATACATATGGAAATTAGATCGTTGTTGTTTTCATTATACCTAACCTACTGCAGCATGAGAAATGAATATATCTAGAATATCCTCAATTTTTCAAATTTTATAATGGCAACTGGTTTGATTTCAGGCACTGGCAGAATTTTTCAAAGAGAACAAATTCTTTGAAATTAAAGGAACTACGGGCGAGTGAAGTCTCAAAAGCACCCCAAAATTTCTATAAATTATTGCCCACTGCTCCTTCAATATCAAAGGCAGGCAGTTTCACCAAGTAACAGCAGCATTTTGTTTTGATAGACCATCATCACTTCACTTCTGTCAATTTTCTTGTCAGAAATGACACTTCATTACTTGATAACCATCACATCTGATTATCAAATTACATTGACATGGATTGGCAGCTAGCCTCGGGATAACATGCTGAATGAATTTGAAAAGCTGGAAAAATTTGTCTATGTGGGCTCCTTGCAGGGCTGTTAACCTGGAATAAACTGGGTTTCAACTTTGGTTTTGAGTCGATACCGGTTGAAATACATTTTGGGTTCATACAAAGTTCAGTTGTTTTGGGTTGGGTTTGGTTTCGGGATCTTGAAAAAATAATCCGGTTTCACTTTGAAACAGTCTCAGGTTGGGATCAAAAGAAATATTAAGTTTGGGTTTTATTTCAGTTTGGATTTTGCCAAACTAATTAGCAGGGGTTTGACTGACAAAATAATGTATAGGATAGCACTTGATTGCGTATAGCATATCAAATAAGGTTGTTTTGAGTAGAGTAATTATTTTAGAAACCTTAGTGCAAAAGATAATTGTACTTGAAACTTGCCCCCACCCACGGGACATTTGGACTGGCGTCCCAGGTAAAAAAAAAAAAAAAAAAAACCGCTAGGAAAAACAGCAATGACACAACTATGAAACATTACATGAAACCTCAAGATGTCTGGAGGATCATTTTCATGTTTCCAGTATTTCTGCATATTAAAGAACACAGACTCTGAAGAAAGAAGATAAAAGAAGGATAGATGCATTTGAGATGCGAAATGTGGATGAATCAATCACAGTGTTGTTGAATCAGCTTCTGAGGCAGCATGCTCTGCATGAAAAAATAATCCAAAGTTACTTTGAATGCATATTTGCAGCATGTAGAAATGGTCAAAACTTAGTTTTGAACATCATGATTGGAATGTCTGTGGCAGGAGGACAGAGGAAGATTACCAGAAAGATGGACTAGGCTTGGAGAAACTTGATAGAGTATATTGCTACTTATGGTATTGACACGTCTTCTCAAGATGAAATATGAAATACATATCAATACCTGAAGTATCAAAACTCAAATATCAATACTCATAATATGGAGCTCAACACTAATGATGGATTATCCTCTACAATAATATCAGTCTGCACTGCAGGACAAAGGAAGGCAAGAACCCAACAACAGCACCAAATTATTGCTAGACAAGAGGGCAGAAGAGCCCAGCCACATCATAGTTCCTGAAGGCGATGGAAGATCCAGTCAGGTAAGTATGGGTGCAAGGGTAGTTAGCATTAAGCACTAACTGTAGTTTTCCTAGACTAGTGATAGGTTATGTTGAGGTATTCCTTTATTGTGGATAGCATATCAAATAAGTTTGTTTTGAGTAGAGTAATTATTTTAGAAACCTTAGCGTAAAAGACCAAATATTACTAGATAAGACTTATGTTGGTGCTAAGCCTAAATCTTTATACATAAATCTGAGTCATTAGTTGTAAATCCTTTCAACTTACAATTAGGTGTAATTAGACTCGAGTTGTGAATAGAACACATAAGATGTAATCCAAGTTAATAAATTAAGTAGCTAAATAGGCAAGACACAAGAGTTGAGCCCTATTCATCCCAACCTCACAATTTAAATCTCCAAATTAAATCCCAAACTCAAGATCAAAAAATTAAAATCACAAACTCAAAATCTTAAATCGTAGAATTATTTTCTTGTACGTTGTAAACAGGTAAAGTTATTCTGCAAAAATAATTTTGACATTATTTTGTGAGCAGCAGGTGAGAAGCCCTAAGCAAGTGCACTAGCTGCCTCACACAATTTTAACGTAAACCCAAGTCCTCTACCTTCTCTACCCCTATGAAGGAAAGGTGCAGTACAAAACCCAGAATCAGTGGTTGAGGCCCTTAGTAATCATTTAGTGGGTATGAGTGGGGCAGACAAACCCGTCTTGCTCACCTCCCACTCCCCCCCAAATATAGGATTAAGATTATAAATGTGTAAAATAATGTAATATACAGGTAAGTAGATTATTAGTTTTCATCCTAGATGTAAGTTGCGAATATATTTTGAAATAAAATCCCTATGGGTCATTCCATGCCAAATCGGCGGATTTTTGCACGAGGGGTCTTCGATTTTTTTCAAAATCAGATCATTTGTAGAGGTCATCAAACGATGACGAATGACGCAAACCGGACATTTTTTCGATTTTTTTTGACGGAGCTGTGGCGCTTCAAAGTTCTCCAAAATGGCCGAAAATGGAAAATTTCAGTTGCAAATTGCTCCGGTTGTACGAGGTATAGAATTTTGAACTTTTTTTCAAATTGTAGTACTTTGAGAGGGTAATCGACGAGTGATGTCAAAATCAGTGTTGCCACTTTCAAAAACCTAAAAAAATCGATTTTAAAACTTATAATTTAAATATAACCACGATCTCGGCGAGTAAAAATTCTGAAAAAATTCTCAGTTTTAGTCCTTTTTATGTAAAATAACATATCAAAAAGTTAGACTGGCATCTTTTTTCATTTTCGAGAAAAAAAAATTACAAGTTTTACAATTGCTACAAAAGTACCATCCGAAACCTAAAAAGTGAAAATTTTTGTATTTTTGAAATATTTTACCAATGTGTAGACGATAATGTGAAAAAAATCCCGCTCCCCCCCATTTGTCAACGAATTGACATTTTTCGTGCTATAAATTTTTATTTCAAGAGTGAAATTAATGCATTTTTCGTCAATTTGTCGACAATATTGGGGGGAGGGGGATTTTTTTCACATTATCGTCTACACATTGGTAAAATATATCAAAAATGCAAAAATTTTCATTTTTTAGGTTTCGGATGGTACTTTTGCAGCAATTGTAAAACTTGTAATTTTTTTTTCTCGAAAATGAAAAAAGATGCCAGTCTAATTTTTTGATATGTTATTCTACATAAAAAGGACTAAAACTGAGAATTTTTTCAGAATTTTTACTCGCCGAGATCGTGGTTATATTTAAATTATAAGTTTTAAAATTGATTTTTTTAGGTTTTTGAAAGTGGCAACACTGATTTTGACATCACTCTTCGATTACCCTCTCAAGTACTACAATTTGAAAAAAAGTTGAAAATTCTATACCACGTACAACCGGAGCAATTTGCAACTGAAATTTTCCATTTTCGGCCATTTTGGAGAACTTTGAAGCGCCACAGCTCCGTCAAAAAAAATCGAAAAAATGTCCGGTTTGCGTCATTCGTCATCGTTTGATGACCTCTACAAATGATCTGATTTTGAAAAAAATCGAAGACCCCTCGTGCAAAAATCCGCCGATTTGGCATGGAATGACCCTATACAGCCTGGTGCGGATCGGGTGCCAAAATAAAACAAAAACAAATCTACAAAACATCTATCCTCACCGATGCCAAAGTAGCTTGAAAATGTTGTTGCTGTTGCTGCTGCACTTGCAACTGTTGTTGCTGAACTTGTAACTGTTGTTGCTGCTGAACTTGCAACTGTTGCTGTTGTTGTTGCTGTTGCTGAACAGTAACAGCTTGAAGCTGCTGGGCTTGGGCTTGAGCTTGAGCTTGTTGTTGTTGAGCGGCTACTTGAGCTTGAGCCTGTGCCTGAGCCTGTGCCTGTGCTTGTGCCTGCTGTTGAGCAGCAACTGCAGCCGCATCTGTATTCTCATTCGCGTCACTCATTGTTCAATTTCGATTAGCCTGAAAGCAAAGAGAAAAAAGTTCATCGTTAAAACTCAGCACTCAAAAACATGATTCTATCTGGTTTACCATAGATAACACAAAAATACAATATAATATTTCCCATTCCCTCGATATCCTCTCCTTATAGAAACCATCCCTACATAAAAGCATAACCATTTTACCATTTGTTGGTACGAGCTATTTTCAACGTCATTTTGCTACAGTTTTTCCACAAACTTAAAGCTCTGCATTCTTCTTCCTAAACCACGTGCAATGCACAACTCATGGAAAACAATGGATTAGAAGGAGAAAAAAACCCACGCATAAGATCGCTTTCGCGTTTAGTTCACTATAGCATCAAATACACAATACCTTTTGCCTCTCCAACGATGACGACACGCTTGAAAAGTACATATTCGAGGCACGACAAGTCAGTAATCATACCACGCTGCATACAATGCACAATGCATAATGGAAAAGAAAAGCAAAAAATACATCCACACACGAATGTACTCTACATGAACACGACCCCTCGCAACCGTTACTATGCAATATTATAGGGTTCTTCTCGGACAGACGAAGAGAGGGGAGGGGCAGTAGCGCGTTATATTATACTATTCGCGAACGGGCGAACGAAGGGAAATAATAACAATGGTAAAAGCGCCGTCTCCGGTCTTTTTCGTTCTCGTCGACTGCGATCTGCCTCTGCCCACGGCTCCAAAATGCCAGCCACTTTACGGCAACGAAACGCAACACCCAAAACGGCGAAATAACAGCGTAGCTGGGTATTTTTATCCAAGCCCAGCGCCTGTCGTCGGCCACGTTATACTACATACTCGCATCTCGCGACTTGAGGCGAAAAGAACGTGAAGAGAATTCGAGACTGAAGAATTGAAGAGCTTCTCGACTCGACTCGGAGCTCTATATCGGGCCAGCGTAAAGAGAGAGAAGAAGAGAAGAGAAGTATCTACAACAGAGAGCACAGCATCGTCGTCGCGAATGCGCCAGACAAAAGGGGATCCAGTATCCGTCAAAGAAGGGGAGACGCGAAAGAGGAGAAAAAACAAGCTTCAGACGTCCCACTGGTTTGTATACTTCGAATTACCGAGCGGCCAAACTCCCCTCGAGCTTCTCTTCATCCTACAGAAGAAGGTAATTTAACAACATGGGCATGGGCTGCTTCGCTCTCTAGGGCAACAGCAGCAGAGGCGGCGGCGGCGGCGGTGGTGGCTGCGATCATTATACGATACCCAGACTCATGTTGAATACGACGATCTCGCTGCCACATTTTGAAAACCATACCAATGGCTTTGGCTTATACAAAATGCACACACACATCTCCAGTACCTTCTCCTCGTCCAACAAGCACCATCACCATACCAATTACTTCACCATATCTCATCTCGCGTTCTCTTCGCTTTCCCTTCCATTCTTCTGTCTTTACTCTTTTTTTCGGTATACGGTCGTTAGCTCGCTGCTGTCTGATGCACACTCCACACAACAGCAACGAAGGCACCTCCATTCGGATACCACTTCATAATAAATGGGTATGCTTGCACTGCAGCATCTCGTACGTGTAATTTACTTCCAGCGTACGCACTAAACGTACGCGCACCAGTGTTGAGCCGCGCACAGCATCGCTCGTTCTCTTTCTCCGCCACTTTAGCGTTATCCTTTCCTCTTCACTTCAGTGTCATCTCATCTCAGCATCGACAATCCGGCAATGGCAATCGCATCGCAATATTTTCAGACACCGCGCCGCACACCAAAAGAGAAGGGGTACGAGCAGAAGGGGAGGATGTAGCATAATTCGGCGATTCCATTGTTTCTTTGATCTTGCGAGTAGTAACACTCGCGTATACTCATTTACCTATACAAATACATGTAAGGCACCTTTTTCCACTCTTTCATTTTGCTTTTCCTTCTTCTTTTGTTCCGCGCCCCCCTCCAATCTTCCCCCTTCCCCCTATTCCATAAACGCCAACAAGCATACTATACGCGAAAATGCAATGCGCACATGCGCTGTAACATTTTCTATTATTTGCAGAATCAGAAATGCCGAGGATGGACCGAAATAAAAAGGGGAAACGTGTCAATGCGTTATGGGCTAGATATTGAAGAGAAAAAAAAATGAACGAATGTCGCAGCGATGCCGATTTCTGAATTCAACACTTTGTTAGGAACATTGTTAGCACTTATGAAAAGACAGCAATTCTGAAATTACTCTTGACTAGTGTCACTGTCTTAGGATATGGATCGTAAACTACCTGTATGCAATTTGCTGATGAGAAAACTTGAATAAGAGAACTATCCTGGACAATATGATTGGTTTTTCACAACTTTTATGGCAATTTTCTCAAAATTTTCGCGGGTGGATGCCCCTTACTGCATTTCTGCTACCCTGAAGAAGCCAGAAATGGATAAAAGTGGACAAAATTCCAATAATATACGAAAATTCTGAGCCGCTTGCTCTGGCATCTGGGACACCACCTTTAGGTAAGTATGAATCTCCTAAAGGGCCATGAAAATGCCCCAATGTAAACCAATCTCCGCATAAAAACACTGCTCGAGGCATCTCCTATCTGCAATCCGTAAGTGCTAGAATTAGTGCACCGTTATTTGTAGCACTTACAAATTCCCTCTGCCTTTGGCAATTCTTTTTTGTGGTGCTGGGGCATTTTCATCATACAAAAGCACACTACACTACAATTTAGACCACAATCCAGATACATAGAAGTGTTCATTTTCCTGTTCTTCTTTGGAAACCAAAAAATATGCGCTGCACCTTTAGAAAAGTGATTTTGGAATCGTGGTTAAAACCACAAAAAACTCAATGGATTTGTGTTTAGAGTCTTCTCTTTATACTAAATGTGTGATTTTCACTATGAAAAGTTTTACAACAGCCTTCTATTGCACGTTGAATGCGATTTTTATGAATTTTTGGCCATTTTTGATGGAAAAAAGGCTCCATTGACCAAAACAAATGATCTGAAATTAAAGGATTCATGAAAGTTTGCTAGATGGGATCATCTGAAGCCCAACCACGCCAAAACGGCGAAAAAATATAATCACAATGTGAAGTAACGCTACGAATGCCGATAGGTTTATCAACTACCCCCACCACCAGATTACAGTACAGAAATGTTCGTCCAAAAATATCGATGTGACCTATCAAAATGGTGTAACATTTCGCGCTGAACTCGAAAATCGCAACCATTTTTCAATTTAAACCAATTCGGTGGAATTTCGTTCTACAAACTAAATCCAACCAAAAAACAAAAGCATTTTAGGGTATGCAATTCGAATTGTTCTATATTCGTCACCTGGGCATGCTTTCTTTTCAAAATTCTTCAAGTAGGTAATTCCGCCTCTCTTCTTTTTTCAAGCAACTATTGGAATATGAATTTTAAAATTCGAATGCGATACTGTTTAGTAAAGGCAAAAAGCTGTAGGTGGATAAGAAAGGTGTCTAACAAGCAGGACATATGATGGAAAGAACATAACTCAACTCGAAATTTCGACAAAACTGTAGAAATAGAATTTTTTTAAAATTGTGGCAAAAACGAGAATTTTTCTTTAATTTGGCAAAAAAAAGTCTTATTAATACATTTTGGGCAAAAAATGACACTTTTTTTTGGCAATTTTGACATAAGTTAGAACTTTTTGACAATCTTGGTGAAAAAAATCATTTCTTTGAGAATTTTGGGAAATAAGGCGAAAATTGAGACTTTTTGGATGTTTTGGTCCATAAAAACATGACTTTTTAGGAGGCAGTTGGTGAGAGTTGATTCTCAAAACACAAAGAACAGTCGAATTGATTCCCACCTCGTTTTTACTCATATATACGAATTGAATTTAGACTTTGGCAAAAACAATGTGGGAATCAATTCGACTACTTTTCACTAATAGAAAATCACTTAGGTCAGCTCACTTACAGCCTGTTGGTAAAATTTAGCAAAAACGAGGTTTTTTTGACATTTTTTTTTTGATAATGAAGGTAAAAATCAGAACTTTTTAGCAATTTTGGTAGAAAATAACTTTTCTTGACAATTTTTATTTAAAAAAAAAAAAAAAAAAAAAAAAAACACAATTTTTTTAGGTAAGTAAGGTTACTTTGGCAAAATTAAGACATCTTTGGGCAATTGAAGCAAAAATGGACTTTTTGGCAATTATGGCAAAAACTTGTATTGTTTTCCCGCCAATTAAAACAGAAATTAAGATTTCTCGATGTTTTAGCAAAAAAAGGGAATTATGAGCAATTTTGGTGAAAGGACTTCGGACTTCTCAGCAATTTTGGCAAAAAAACAGAACCCTTTTAGAACAATTTTTACAAAAAAAAAAAACAACAAAAAAAAACAAGACTTCCCCGCAATTTTGTGGGAAAATCACTAAATCGCAAGCATAGTTTTATGGTAATTTAGACAAAAAATCAGGTCTTTCTCGGCAATTTTGAAAAAAGCAGGACAAAAATTGAGGAAGCAGGACTGAGTGATCCTTCCTGATGAATTTTTCATCAAATTTTTTCAAATGCTAGAGGTGAACTTGCTCAAGGTTCACAAAGATGTAAAATTCTGATGAAATTATATGAAAACTCATACTGAAAATTTCATTTTTGTAGGTTACGTACCTACCGGTAATTCGAATTAGATGCTGCATTTATATCCGATAGATGCAAAATACCACGTTCGACATTCATTATCCACAACAATCTTGCAAAAAAACACGATGTTGAAAACGAAAAATAACACAACTTGGCGAGCTCAAGGCGTGTTTACAACTCGTTATTTTACACCATAGTTTCACAGTACGTCGTAGTACGTATTATCTGTATTGAAGCATATCGCGCGACTGTTCAGACTACTGCACCGAGCAAGTCTACTGTAATCTTGTACGTATTACTCGTACAATGATGGTCGCCTATGGGTAAATTTTAGATCACGTGATCGACGTCGAAATTATCGGTGCGGTGTAACTTGTAACACGGCCAATAAAATTTATCGCATCGGTTCGCGATGAAATTCGCCTATGATCAGAGAGCTGTTCGCGTATTCGGCGTCGGGTCGGGGTACCTCCCATACAACTATATTGTAGAACACGTCGTTCGCGCAAATACGAGAACGCGCAACGTGAACGCGACCCGCAATTATTCTCTCTGCTGCTCAACATATCATTATCCATTTCTATCCATTTCCATTCTCGAGCCAAACCCGAACCAGCCAACACTAACTTGCGCTTGTTGTTCCCGTATATAACTTGTGGCACAGACAGTCTATCTACCTGCCTGTATAATGTGCCCTGTACACCTTGCAGTACACCTTCTCTGCCAAGTCTTACCTTATAGTTCGCTAATAGCGTCGTTGGTTAATCGTAGGTTTCCGCATTCGACCACCGGTAGACCACAGTTACTATACTGACTTATTCTTCCACACCAAACTTCGCAATACCTCGTAAACTACAAGTACATACATCATTACACAGGTCTTGGTACCTACTTCATTACTTATTCGAGGAGTGACCACCATCACCACCGCCCTGGCCACCTCGTCTTATACTTCAGCATCGTAGGCGTTCTCTATTCGTGCTACGCTATGCATATCGTTATCACTCCAGCTCGACTCCAGCAGACTCGCAATCACAATATCCATCGTTCCAGTCGAGACTTTCCTCGACTGCATTTTCACTACCAAAATACAACGACAACGCCTACGAGCAATCGTCGTCGCGGTTTCATTATGGGGGTAAAACCATCATCAGCTGCAGAAAAATGTTGGAAATTTGCATAAATCAGCGGCCCCCTTTTGCCCAAAAAAACTCGCCAAGGGAGTGGTCAAATCACACCTACTTCGAAGGGGAACGCGAATGCGATGACGCCGTCCAATCGTAATAATAAAAATTACTCGATGTATGCAAATATCTCGTACCTCGTCGAAGCCTTCCCTCTTCTCACCCTTCCAGCATTGCGGCTTTTCAAAGGGGTTCCACGCAACGACCCTACCAAAAATCCACCTATAACAAATGCTTCCGGTTCGCTCCGCATACCCACATCACATAACAAACAAAAGTACCAACAACCCTATTCTGTGTACCTACTACTGTAGTCGCGAATAACCCTTCCATATTTCGCACTCGTTCGCCGACAATACTAATATTCGCTCTCCTCTGCGCCCATGCCCATCCACTCGTACTTTATCGATCACTAGCTCGTCCATAATTCTCCCTTCTACGCTCGTTCGTCTGTACATTTTGGAATGAAATCGATGTCCGCACCCCGAGTGTGCTGAAGCTATAGCTATACCATCGTCAGATGAGACTGTGCTGTTCTATACATACGTATTATCATAATTAAAAATGAAAAACGAATAAAGATGGATGAATAACTCCCTTCGTCCCTCGCTAATTGTTGAAGTCAAAAAACTATGTACTAGGGGAAATAGAAATTTTGGAGAACGATGGGAGGGGAGGGGAGAGAGGGGAGAGTACTGCAGGAAACTATACCTATTTTGGTAAAGTGAGAGATAGAAAATCTTTTAAAAATTAGACTCGTATACTCAACACCATTTCTTTTGCTAGCAGATTTAAAGATGGGCATTCCTAAAAGTTACTAGCCATGCTCTGCTACCAATGCAAATTACATTCCACCCATTCTGATAACAAGTACTATAAGCCTCCCAATCGAAAATCGATTTTCAACTTTCGAATTCGATCCCATAAGAATACGATCGATGATGTTTGCAATTGAAAATCAATGTTAGCCACAAAAAACGACTTGAACGGATCAGAATTTAGGAATCGATTAATCGAACGACAAAAATCGATTTGTTTGCGATTTTACGATCTCTTTTCATCGATCACGATCATGATTGAAAAATCAATTTCAGCCTCAAAAAACGATTTCTCGATTAAAAATTGATCACGATGAAAAATCGATTGATCGAACGGACAAAATCGATTTATTTGCGATTTTTCGATTTTATTTCATCGATCACGTTCGTGATTGAAAAATCAATTTTAGCCTCAAAAAACGACTTTTCGATCAAAAATTGATCATTACCAAAAATCGATTGATCGAACGGCAAAAATCGATTTATTTGCGATTTTTCGATTTTACTTCATCAATCACGTTCGTGATTGAAAAATCGATCTTAGCCTAAAACAACGATTTTTCGAAATCGATCATGATCGAAAATCGATTAATCGAACTTCAAAAATCGATTCATTTGTGAATTTCGATCTGACATGATCGATCATGTTCGAGTGAAAAATATATTCAAGGTTCCCTCAAAAGCTGGGCCTCGATCACACATCGATTACGGTTAAAAATCGATTAATCGAACTTCAGTAATCGATTAATTTACGATTTTCGATCTCACGGGGTCCATTATGTTCGAAATAAAAAATCAATTCAAACCTCAAAAAAACGACTTACGGATCAAAAATCGATAATCAAATCAAAAAATCGATTTATTTGTGATATTCGATCTCGTACGAACGACATGTTCGAAATGAAAAATTAATTTCAGGTACCTATTCTCAAAAATTGATCACTCGATCAAAAATCGGTCATGGTCGAAAATCGATTCATTTTCTCGATCATGTTTGAAATTATCATTCATTTTGTATCGTTTCGTTTCATTTTTGTTTTCGTCTGTGTGTGTTTAAAAAAAAATAAACCAAAATTACACCTCGCTCTCCCCTCCCCCTCTCAAAACAACGATATGTGCCAGATTAAGCGCAACTAAAAACCATTTTTGCAATTAATCTTGAAAACACTGCAAAAATTAATGACCACATTTCAGACAACACTTCCAACACCGAACCAAGCGAATCCCACAATACAATATTTGCCCCAATTCTTCACATAACAATAATAGTAACCCTTTCAAATAAGGTAGAAATAATGGGTAAACCTGCCACAAAATTGTGCTTACACCATGAAGAAACCGTATACGCGATTTTTTCCCTACCCTTTGAACTCGTCGCAGAATTACCTGTCTCATCATCGATGATTCCCTTCGTCTCTCATCACCACTCTTTTCACATCATCGTCCCAATACCCTTAAAAATAAAAAGGTAAAAACAGACCATTGTTGATAGTAGATTACGATGGCCAAAGAATAGGCAGAGGAAACAGGGCGAGAAGAAGGGCGGTGAGGTAAGGCAAGGTCTCGGCGTGCGAATATTCTTGTCCGCGACGACTCGATCATCACCGTTAATCCTTTCCTTTCCGGTTTCGTACGTAATATAAAAAGATGTAGAGTACAAATATCTGCTGTAATCGTCAAAGGATGCTTGGTTTCCTCTTCCTCATTCTTACTAATACATATAGGGATGATCGATGGCTGGATAATACGAAAATAATGAGTATTTTTCTGCTGTTGGACCATCACCACTCAGAGCTAAGAGCTTGAATACACGAGTTACTTTTGTTGGTGGATCCTCAGGGGCAAATGAGTAGGTGCCTTGCCTACTCTCTATACCATATCAATTGAGGAAATTGAATCACGAGTTTCTTATTCATCATTCAGATGATACAGTTAGGGAAGGTGAAAAGAATAAATTAAGTCGAGTAATGCAACCTAAGGAATTATGCAACCCACACTCGTTTCCTCGATTTTCATTTTCAAGAAGAAATACCAATCAAAATCTCGAATTCTCTACATTATCATCCTTTGAACCCTTTCATCTTCAAAAGAAACACAAAAAATATATCTTTGATCAATTTAAAACATTATTTTCTAAATTTTTTCCATACGTTGATAACTTATAAAAAGGAAACACATTGAAATGACCATCGCCACGCCTGATGTAATTAATTCATCTCACAAAAATCAGGTAACTTTGAAAATAGATTTATCAGATAATACCACTACCAATCGCTGAATTAGAAATGACCCTAAACGAACAGACAAAAACCCCCTGCAGAGCATTACTTGACTTCTGAATTATATCAAAATCGCCGCCAACGAGATTTTTTTTAGTCATCGTAGACCGTATAAGTATCATGTTTTGAAACCTGTACACTGCGTTGGATTTCTTTTCGCTTTTATCTGGAAGATTTTTACACAATAACGTCGCACTGTGTTTATTTCATTGTCACTGTAGAAGATCGATGACCTTTATCGGACTAGTCTTTTGATGTAGCAGCGCCGACAAATGGCAATCAAGCTTTTCATTTATGTACATGTGAGAAAGACGATGGCAAAATTTTGTTTTCTTTTCTATACCAAAAAAGATAAGCATTATGCAATCTTAATAAAATTTTTGAATTCGTATCGCATATTCAATATTCATATACTTATTCAGAATTCAAAGGAAAGCAGACGTTGATCATTGAACATTTCGAGAGAGAGCTGAGGACTTCGGCCTATGATGAAGATATTTTTCTGTACTAAAGAGAGAACCTTCACAACTCGTCAACGAACCAAATTTTGAGCTCTCGAGTTAATTTTTTGATTTTTGGCGAATTTTTGAAAATAATGGAAACAACCCATTGGTATAATAATTCAACTGAACACAGAGATGAAAATCTGAAACTCAGTTCATGTACATTGAAATCGACCCCCGAATTGATTGTCACCACTTTCGAGTCGATCTAGAGCCTCCAGCAAGATTTGAATTTTCGCCAACAATTTCGAATCGCTCCAGAAGACGTTGTAATCAACTTCTGCAGCTGAAAATTTCATCTTGCTTTCGGTTCGGCATTCTGTATCTATCAAGGCAGGTGAATCGCAAATTCGAGGTGACGAGTTGAAAAGTGTGTTTTTTACTATAGGTACCTACCTATTTATTATACTTGATTGAAAAATCCCAAAATTGACAATTTTTGCAACAATAATACAAACATGTGCCCTTGAGCCATACGATGATGAAGAAGGGAGGTCGATTTTAGGAGGTAGAAAAAGTGAGAGAAATTTGCAGCAAAAATTGAAAATTGGAAATTTTTTACTTGCAAAAAAATACATTTTCAAGTCATCACATGGGAACTGTAACTCACCTGAACCATACCCTAACCCTAATCGACTCAGAATGTCGAACTTTATAGTTGATGACAACGCCTCCCAGAGCGATGTGAGATTACTCGAGGCTCTAGATCAGCTCGAAAATGCGGACGTCAATAATGGGGCTCGACTCGAGTGCATCCATTGAGTTTCAGATTCTCATGTAAATATTTACTCTTGTCTCTTTGTGAAGTTCTGAGAAAACCACCTAATTCGCTTCAAACCCTGAGGTTTCCTCAGTGAAGTAAAAAACTCAGAAATTCACCATCAGCTTGAGTAAACTTTTCCAATAGTCTCAAAACAAATCGACCTTTTAAAAATGTGACACCCCTTTGGATCATTAATCGTATACTATCCGTGTTACCTTTTCCTAAAAATCAATCATTAGCCTAATCACCCCACACCTAAAAACCTCTTTTTCTCAAGTTGAACTACCAACATCCCCTAAAATACCAATATAAGATATTCTGGTATAAAACTTTGATTAGTACACTCGTAGGTATAACTGAAACCCCTAGATCGTTTCGATTTCGAATTCTCGAAGAGATGAAATAGATCGTTCTTCTCTCTAGCTCGTCTACACTATGTCTATGCTCCATCCATAGTCCATACAATGCTCAGCACGTTACACTACACAGCACAGCGCACAGCTGTAAGCTGTAAGTGGTGGTTTTCAAGGATGTCTCGTGGAATATTTACACACCATCGTCGTAGTTTTTTTGTACCTGTTACAAAGACAGAAAGAAAGAGAGAGGGGAAAAAAAGGAACGCCACCACACTGTAATATAAATCTTACTTCATACATTTTTTTATCTCATCGTTCTTTTGTACGAGCTTCGCGTGTATTGTAAAATGTCCACGTATTGTTACATTGTTTATGTACCTAAACCTCTATATGTATAGGTGGGGTATTTTCTTCGGTTCAGGCATTTGCAGGGTTCGGACGAAAACAAAACAGTACTTTTTTGGATAAAATAAAAAAATGACCGTTTTAAGTTACACCTTTTTAGTGTGTGATGTGTGTGTGTGTGTGTGTGTGTGTGTTTTATACAGTTTCATTGAAACAATCGGAATGTGGAACTGAATAGGTACAATTTGATTGAATGGATAACTTGTTGTAAGTATTCGTTTCAGATCGACAATAGGAGAATTTATTACCTCTTTCGCATTTTGACAAATTGTTATAATGGTACCTACTTATTTTCAAACGAGTCACAACTCATACAAACGCTGCTCACATCACAGATTACTTCAACACCAAACTCACTCGTTCAAAACAACCCATATCTAAGCCAACAGTTCCAGACCCGGAAAACCTGTGTCACTGGCAAAAGTCGAGAGAATTTCTCATGTACGTACAAGAGGGAAAACGAACCTACGAGTAAACTTATGGATGATGATTAGAGGGATGAGTAAGTCAGAGTTGAATTAATCATTTTTAGCCTCTCTGATGTTCCCCCTCATCCTAGATTTTCCCTGAGTGATTTCCTGAAGGAAATAACCACACTCTCTCTTTGAAGTTGAATATGTACCTGGACTCGGGCGAAGAAATTTCCAAGATTGACTTTTATCTCCAAAATATCGAATTTGCAGATGCAAAGTTTAAATTTTTCTGGGAGGGGGGAGGAGGGGCTAAAACACACCAACCTATGTAGTTATAAACTCATGATATTCTAATTTAACAGCGTTGTCAATTCCTCGTGTGATTCTATAAGTAATTTCTATATTTTGTATCAAGTACATTAGGATTTTAGTTCACTTCTCAATTTGAATTGTGTCGACTCAGAAAGGGATGCTGTTTTCAAAAAATTGGCAGAAAAATTCGCCCCTCTCCCTCTCCTTCTCTTTCCAAAAACGCAGCTACTGAATTTGTCAAAAAATATGTACATACATCAGTAATTCACTCTATTCGCAGAAAAATGCGTTCGTGTCTACATATATCGAGAAATTATAGGTACATATCAATGGGGATGGAATTATTGAAGACGAGAAGGCTATCTTACTAGATCAGACCAACAATTCCACACGGGGTGGTTTCCCATTCCCTTTCTTCTCCTCATCATGCAGCATTTACATATCTCTCATGCTGAGAATGCTGTATGATGAAAAAGCTACCCAAGAACGTACGTTCGAGGAGAGAAAATTAATAATACGCAGTATTCTATACGTGGTCCCATAGTATGGAGCATCCACTTTACACCTGTATGCGTGTACCTTGTGTACGTATCAGCTGAATCGACGAATGCCTCCGCGAAAAAAAAACTGGTTTAACGTTATCGTGTCGTCTAACACGAGGAGATGGCTAACGCCTGGGTTTGGGTTTGAATTGAATTGCTACAGATATACTCGTACTGTGTTCGACGAACTCTTGAATAAAAATACACACAACACCTCAGATGTTATTGCTAACGAATGGTGATTAAAACAGAAATCAAAATTGACCGTCGATAAGGCCAGACGTTGGTCTTGAAATGGATCGGTGAGTAACTGAGATAAGTAGAAAATCGAGGTATCTAACGAAATTTTTTCTGAAAAAAAAATCACTAGGTACTATTTTTACTACCCTTCTTCAATCAAATTTTCAGAAATCTCTCCACTCGACTCACCCCCCCCCCCCACACACAAAAAATTACAAGATTCGATTTTTCACAGGGACAATTTTCAACAAAAAAAAATGAAATTGCTAGCAAATTTGTATACAATGTATTTTTTACTTTCATCAAAAATAAACTTTTTTGCAAATTTCAAGGAGTTTTTTGCGCTTTTGGATTTTTAAAATTCTTTTCACTACTTTTTCACTTCATTCACTATCCATTTTCAAAATCACTACTATGTGAAAATTTCCAGGACGAGATCGAATTTTGATAAGCAATGTTGAAAATTCGTAGAAGAGTAGAAAATAATATTGAAAATAGAAATCAGCGACCGCAGTGATAGCAACGTAAGGAAGCAATTTATTATAGACACTGTAGAAGCAATGTACGAATACAGATTACAGAATCGAACAAAACGAACGACTTGGGCAGTTCGGAATATTTTGCAGGTCAAAATATAGTAGATACAAATTACAATTTCGAAATAGGCCCACCTTATCGATACCGGACCGCGAGGCGAATGACTCGGTTAGTATTTATGGAAGTATGACTCGAAGAGTGAGACAGGTGGTCTACACATGTACACACCGTATACAAAAACGATTCAATTTTTTGATACCTTATCCGCGAAAACGAAGGTGTTTTTTATCGTAAATTGGCAATTAGTGGGACTATACTTTGAAAACACGCAACCTTCTTACAAAAATCTACGCTAGAATGCTTTTTTTCTCGCTCGAATACTGTGAACGTATTTAGTACAACCTAACTCTTGTACTGTAATTGGGTGAACCCTGTGTGTTGGGCTTGAGCTGCTGTATCGTATATGCAAAGCCAAACATATACGCGCCCGAGTATACAGAAGAGAGAGCTAAAAAGGGGAAATTCGCTTACAAAGGGTTAAAAATGTGAACGTGTGATGCGTATACACCGGAATATTAGGGTGAAAGTTGTATAGCGCATAGAACGACGACGGAGAAAGAAGAACGTTTCGTTTTGTTAAAACCCTTCAACGTTCAAGTTGATAAAAATGTTTGAGGTTTGGGAGAAAAGAGAAAAACGACATAGGCTAAGAGGAGGAAATGAAAAATGCTGCGTTTAAATCAGGTATTCATATAGGTGGTAAGAGGTATTACTATTTACTTAGGCCAGTTACAGATTAGATATACCTATTACCTGGTATCACATCCCAAAATTATGAGTAATTGTAAATTATCAAGTTTTAGTAAATTTTCTTCCTCTCGTGTCACTACAAATTATCGTAGATTGGTATATTCCTCATTAGTCATTATAGACCTGAGATTCGTTTATTCGATACCTATACTTGAAAATTGCGATCTAATTGGAGTGTGCCTTATTTTACAAGGTTGCAATGTTTACTCCCACCCCCCCCCCCCCATCAAGTTGTAATTCCCCATTTCTTATTTCTACCCGATCTGGAAAAAGTGGTACCGAGACCTCCCCCATTCTTGAAAAAAAATCAAATTTATTCAAAAATTCTGGATTTCCACTAAATAATTCCTTTTTGAGGAAAAAACTCTGCTAATCTTCCAAGCCATGATGATTGCTAGCCCCCCTCCCCCCCCCCCCAGTAATGGAGCACCAAAAATTTTGTAAAAATCAAGAAATATAGAATAAATCAAAACCAGAACAAAAATATTGAAAATTTTTCATTTCTGCATCAGAATTATTTATCTACAACTATTACAAACCCTTTTCTTCGAAGAAAAAAAACTTCTCTCTCAGACCCCGAAAATAATGTTAAATTCCTTGTATGCAGCCGCCCCCCCCCCCTCCCATAAAAATGTTGAACACGATCAAAGCATGTAAAACGTTAATCCCATTTTCAAGAAAAAATTCCACCCTCCGTCGTTTCACGAGTGTGACACCCCCTTTCCCCCACCTCTTATCACACCAGCCAGCTGATTTGTTTTCGTATAATTGAATTTTCGTTTTTTTTCTTTTTTTCTGGAGATTGTAAAATATAATCACATCAGCATATTTTTTTCTCGTTTAGGTAAGAATACTTTTCTTAATAATTAGATATTTTTTCACAGTAGGTAAATATTGTACATCTGAAAAAGATTGCCTTCAAATTTCTTGTCAATAGGTATATATGGAAACTATTGTGCATTTCTAATAGTCATTAGGAAGGGGGTATAAATTGCCTTGATCAAATAGGGTTGAATGTCGAAATCTTTACAATCAAGTACGTGTTGTTTTCAGATGATGTTATCTTTAGTCTGTGTTTCATTTAGTAAGTATGGGTTTTCGGAGCTTTTTGTCTCGTCGATAGGTGAAAACTTTTACTGATGGAGCTGAATATTGAAGAAGAATTATTTTACATCAGTTTTAAATTCGTTTGCGTTTTACTGGTGAGTGTTTATGAACCAAGGTAAATGGTGCTGATTTCTTCGGTTCCCATAATTGAACCTATAATTTTGCACATTTCGATCAATAAAATCGTCCTCTTCCTCCTCTCATCAATAATTTTTCTTGATTAGGATACGTATTATAAGTGTCGTTCGGTTCGCGAGTTTTAGAGTACCAGTGTTGGTATTTATATTAAGGAGGGGGGGGGGGGGGGGTAATTTTGATTCAGAGTGTTTAGCAAAACTCCCAGACAAAAAAAATCATGATTTTATCATAACCTATTTTTCATATTCTTACCGCATGAAAATACCCTCCCCCTCCACGATCAAATATCTTGAAACTGCAGGGAGGAAATTTTCTTAAAATTTGTAGGCAAGTAGGTATTTCAGTTTTTTCACTTTTCTAATTTCTTGAACAAATTTTTCATTTTTTTTTCATTTTATGGGCTTTTAAAAAATGTTTCAAGTGTGTTTCGAGCAAAATTCATGACTTTTCATCACTTTCATGAACACCTACTCAAATTCACGACTTTTTCACCACTTTCATAACCGTTAGAGTAGACACCCTGTGATTCTATTTTCTTGAATCGCTTCTCGAGGTGATTTGATTTTGGAGATTTATATCTCGCTATATGAACCTAGATATGTAGATCAATTTTTCTCTGTACCAATACAATTGTGCAGGTTTGTTGAACGAATTTTGGTTCAAAATAATTGGAGGATCCATCGAAGCAAAAAATTGAGCGAATTCACTCGGAGTATCAGAGTGTCTACTGAAACCAAAAAAGCAAATTTCTTGCTTTTTTCTTGCTTTCAAATATGTATAAAATTTTATACCCCCCCCCTCATATTTACGTATAAATAATCTTCGCTACCCCCCCCCCCCCTTTCTCTAAAAAATTTATATTCGTTGAAAGCAAAAAAATAGAAAAATGTACATTTTGGGTAATTTTTCGAAAATCCTTGATAACAAATGAGTATTCTATTACAACGGAGACAAAATTACTGCTCGAGCGAAGCGAGACCGAAGATTTTTCGAAAAAATTAGTTCAAAAAACGACCAAAATTTTTTGAAAAATTTGTGGTTTTGTTCGAAAAAAATAAAAAAAGTCGCACTTTTCAAATGGTTTGGGTGCTACAAGTATTCCTGGAATTTTTTTATTTAATTTTTGAACTCTGCAAAGTTTTATAAGCAGGATCTTAAATAGCCCGAGCGAAGCGAGGGCAAAAGTTTTGGAAAATTTGTAATTCGACAAGTATAAGAATACCCAGTTGACCAAATGCTAGCAAATTTTACGCTAGCACGAATGGTGCCGGAATTTGAGACACTTTTTTTAAAAATGCTAGCAAATCAGTAGTGATTAGGTCGCATTAGCGTAGCAGAATTGAGCACAAACAGCTAGGGTATAGCTAGCATAAAGGTAGCGAAAAGCTAGCATTTTGTTAGCACTTTGCTTGCAATTCTACTACGTAAATGCGACTAAATCGCGACTGATTTGCTAGCATTTTTAAAAAAAGTGTCTCAAATTCCGGCACCATTCGTGCTAGCGTAAAATTTGCTAGCATGAGGCTAGCATTTTGCTAGCGCAGGAAAAGTTTGATTATCAGGAAAATTATTTTTACTAATTAACTTTTAAAAATACTAGGAGGTGTTTTCAATCAGGTCAAGGTAGTTCTCCAATATCCAAAAATAGGCAACTGACCTCCTACGCTAGCTCACCGCTAGCATAGCTCTAGTGAGGTGTGCCAGAGTAAGTAGAGTAGTAGCACTCTTCTTACTATCATACAAAATACTACCTTGAGCTTATATTCAGATTGACTACATACTTTATCTAAGAGTAGCAAAGTATACCATGAGAGAGAACAACGCTAGCAATTTGCTAGCATTAAGCTAGCGCTTGGGTTAGAAGTCTCTTTATTAAAAAATAAAGTTTTTTTTTTTTTTTAATTAAAAAATTGCCAAAATTTAAAATTTAAAAATGAAATATTAAACAAACTAAAAATAAGAAATTTCAAAAACATTTGAACAACATTTTTAATGAACAAATTATACATTATAAAAAATGAAATAATTACAAGAATGATTTTTCAATAATGGAATATTCTTCAAAATTATTGTTCAAAGTTGAAAAGTAGCCAAAATGGAAAGGAAAAATACCTACCTGTTAAAATGAAAAGCATTAACAAATTTGAAATCTTTTTAAAAATGAAAATAAAAAAATCATTGAGAAAAGAAAAATTACGTATTTAGGTATCTGTTAAAAATATTTAAAAATTCCATTTAAAAAATTAAGATATGGAAGTATTTTTCTGAAAAATGGGTGAAAGAGATTCACTGAAGTTTTTCTGTACTTGCATGAGTAGGCTATGAAGGAAATGCCAGTGAAAAACATGCTAGAAAAAAAATGCCACATACTTGCTCGCATTTTGCTAGAATCTAATTCCATACAGAAAGCTAGCTGAAAAGTGAGGGCAATCAGCTAGCGTTTTTCTATTGCTAGATTGCAAAGTAAAAGCTAGACGAGAGAGACTAGAGATCTGCTCGCATTTTGCTAGCATTAGATTGCTAGATAAATGTAAGCAGATAAATGCAAGCGTATTGCTAGTGTAGAAAAGCAAGCAATTATCCGTTAGTAAAACGCTAGCATTAAGCAAGCACAACTAGTGTGATACAAATGCTAGCTGAAAAAAGCGAGAGAATTGCTAAAGAATTGCTAGAACATAATTTGCCAGAAAAAAAGTGCTAGCAAATTGCTAGCTTTTTGCAAAAGATTTATTGCTAGCTACAAAAAACTAGAAAAATGCTAGCACTTTCCCAAAACGTGAGTAAAATGCTAGCAATCCGCTAGCACTTGGTCAACTGGGTAACATCAATTTTAATGAAAGGATCCGACTTTTCTGATCTCCAGATTTTTCAAAATTGGTGGGATAACTTTAATTTTTCAGAGATTTTTGATGTGAATTTTTTGGAAATTTTCTTGCTTTTCGAAGGAATTTCTATACTACATATTTTCTAGCTTTCTTGCCACCCATGTCAATTTCTCGCCTTTTTCTTGCTTTCTTGCCAATAGACACTCTGAGTATGTACTCAAGTCTGCCCTCGGACTCTTGAGAATTTATGGGGCTGTTCCTATTGGCTTTTTCAAGAACAACATTCAAGGACTTACAAGAGTGATTTTCGCCCATGGAGTTTGCAAAATTAAAATTTCATCATTTCCACTAGGTTGGCATCGAAGAACACCCGTTTATTTGAATGAATACGCCAGAATCTTTGCAAATTCTTGCGTCAGCCGAGATTGCTTCAATGTTATGGCATGGCGATGTAAATACGCGAAAATATGTTTGGAAATTTCCTAGTCAATATTTTTAAAATTCAGTTGGAATTTTATTATAAGTTTTGAATTTTGCGATGTTTGTTGGAAAAAATTGGCAAAACTCAACAATTAATCTATCTGCAAAATTTGGCCAACTCGGGTGAAATTTTACCGAAAATGCCGACTGAGAAATGACCGGTGGGCGGGGGGGGGGGAGGGGTACGCATCACGCAACGGCTCCAGCAACCTGTATCATTTTTTGCATCACTCCCAAGTTCGGTATGAATGCTTCAACATTGTGTCAGTACGTAAAATTTAATTCGTTGCTTGCAATTATTATTTCAATCTGAATCAAATCAACGAGCCACCTCACAGCTTCGTGCCTTTTTCCACTTACTCGACAAAATTCAATGCAACAGTCAATACACATCGAACAAATTCGTACTCGATCTTCTCAACTTTTCCCGCCAAAACCGCGAGATAAGACTACTCAACCAAATATGACCACAAAATTGAGACCAAAAACCGTACGCGGAATAAATGCACAGCATAGCGAAAAAATCAATAACACACAATCGACATTGAGTAGGCACATATTTCATACTTTCAGCGGTTTATATACCTTTACCTACCTACTCTATAATAGCGACGACGAAACAAACACCGAGACTTAATACGAGTATGTCGAGCTGCTAGCTGTCATTTACGTCTTATCAACTCGACATTCCTGGCTATACAGCAGGTATAATTAACATCGCGGTAAAAATTCATATCTCGTCGAGCAAACGACCACGACGACCGCGAAGGCGAATCAAAATGAATGAACCGCGACTACCTCGACGCACAGACTTCGCCGCTTAGGCTATCTTATCTGAAATTTTCTATCTCGATCAAGCCTATCCGAATAGAGCTCAAATTTCACTCGGTGTTTTTGCAAAATGAGGAGTATCTTTCGAGTTATACAACAACGCGATGAGGTGAGGTAGCCAGACTACGTACGCTTTTGTATGCAGCACGGTTATCGTCGTCGACGGACGACGCTGCCGCAGCCGGCGTCCCAGCACACGTGCAGTTTTTACTCTTACTCTCTCCCTTCTTTTACACGATTTTGCCCAAAGAGAGAGGGATATTATGCGGCGAGAACCGAGAACGATACGATAACGTTATTTTATGCGCCGGCGCGTCGTACATATACAAAAAAATCGCCCGCTGCCGGGGTAAACCGAAACCGAGCGCCGGAGAACAAATTATACTCGGAATTGGTGAACGATTTCGCAACCGCCTCAGCTAAGCTAAAGCATCGTGGCTCGAACTTCGAAGCTCGAAACCTCGAATTATTAATGAAAATTCAGCCGCGTACAGGTCTCAATTTGCACATCGAATTAACTCAGACGGCGTAAATGGACGATGCTCGAACTGAAATTACGTATGGATTGAGGTTTGTGAGACCCATTAAATGGATTGAATCAGCAATTCGTGTACGAGAATAAGAGATCCGACGCGAATTCTATCGAAAGTAGACTTTGTTTGAAATAACTGCAACAGAAAGATGAGCTTGAAAAGGTGAAAATAGAGAAACACGTAAAGTACAGTTAATTACAAGTGTACGAGACCCGACCAACGGATATGTACAAGGCTGGTAAGCGGTAGGTTATGTTTCGGTTTACCGTAAATTTTTGGATACGTGCCAATTCACCGTTACGTCGATCGATAAAACACGATTTTTACTCAAATTTGACCACAGATGTCAATGCATCGAGATTTACTCATTTTGCAGGGTTGGAATATGTCTCGTTCTACCCCCTAAAGTTGTTAGCTCGGGTGAGAAAATGATTACTCATTTTTTGTGTTCCTTCTATCTAAAAAAAAGTAATGCTGGAAGCCCCCAAAGATGAAAAAAATCGAAAAAAAATCAATTTATCCAAAATTTCCCAATACTGCGCCAGAATTTTTTTAGATATTTCCCTTCTTGAGAAAAAATCCCCCAATTCCTCAAGCTATGCTAACCTCCAGGTACGGAGCCCCGAAACTTGAAAAAAAAAATCAAAAAAAATGAACAAATCAAAATCTGCAATTTTTTACAAACTTCATTTCTTCGTAACATTTTTTTCAAAATTACCCTCGTTTCAAAAAAAAAAAAAAAACTCTTTGGGGCCTCCAAATTTCGTTAGTCCCTTGCACGAAAGACCCCTTCGGCCTTCATGATTGAAAAAATATAAGATTGAAGTGTGTAGAAAATTTCAAAAAATTTCTCATTCATGGATTAGATCAGACCCGCCTAAATAATCCTTTTTTCAAGAAAAACCTTCCCCTGACCCCGCTCCCTACCCTTCCTTACACAAAGGCTCCCAAAGCAAAGATTAGTTAAAATTAGAAAATTGGAACACTTGATTTTTGGGGACATAATTCCACTATTTCATCGTCCACCTATGGAGGGGGGGGGGAGGTCGAAAAAACAGAGTACATGGTACCATTCCTATGAAAATGGACAACATTCAACAGTCAAGATACTTATTTAAAATGTAAAAATGCAAATATTTTGATTATTAATATTTTTTTAGAGCTGAGAGGTGGTGGGGGAGCTGCGAACGATGAAAATGGAACTTTTACGACGAACCATTCGTGAAAAACTCAAAATAATAATAATTTTTGATCCTACGACAGCTTGCTACGATCAAGTTCGGGAACAGATGGTGATAATTTCTCATTCTGGTTCAATTTCGACACGAAAATATACTGATAACTTCACCGGAAAAATTGAACAAGTTGAAATCATCACGATCTGCAATCAAACCGTACGTAATACTGTTTTTCTTTCATAATCAAAACGTTTAAAAAATACCACGAACAATACAGATAACGTTTCGGAAAAACTTCTCTATGTACATTACTAACCTGTATACGTATTCTATCTAGCAAATTAACCAAATTGATATCAACCCAGGTAGTAAAAATTGGAAAACAAATCGTCATACATCATCACTGGAAACACTTACAACCGAAAAACACATAGACTTGAGATAAAACGAAATGGAACTCGTACCATAACGATCGAAACCGTCCAAAATTGCAAACCGAGAATAATAGTCCCGAAACGTCACATTTTCACGAATCCTACCATACAGCACAAAAGCCGCTGGAGTGTTTTTTTCTCCAAAAATACAAGTTTCGAACAGCAAGAGAAGAAATGTGTAGACCTCCCGGTGAACGTATCCGAGCCTAGAAGCGCTAGCAGCGCGCGCAGTGAGAAATACGAGCCTCAGCGCCGAATTCAACGCTCGCTGCACATCTACATTTCAATAGGCAGCAAGTTGAAAGTTATTTCAATGCGATGGAAACGACGAATATAATGAAAAATTACGCGAATATGAGTGTTTCTCCAGCAGGTGCTGGTCGTACGTAAGATTTCGCCCACCTTTCCGATACTATAAACATAATGAATTACGAAGCATTTCACAATCAACATACACGATGAATACTGAATAGTAAACGATATAAATAGGCTAAAATACTCGAATGGAAAATCAGGCTACGAAGGAAGCAAGAAGAGATGACAGATCGCAGTCGAATATCGATTTTGTAAACACAACAAACGTTATCACTCTCAACATCAAAACAGAAAACAACAACAATCAATTCGTACTTATCTAGAAACAGAAAAGGTACCGAATTAGGATTATTTTCACATCTTCGTACGTACGAAAAGCATTGAAAAATTAACACAGCATACTACAGGAACGAAATCACTCATTCTGCAGGCGACCATCGAATAACACGAGAAAAAAACGAACCCTTCATCGCGATCGTACATCGTCAATTAATACATACACTCAAATCTGAAAACATACACAATAAATTGTACAGTATATAACGTCATTCAACACAGGCATTTCATTTACCATGATAAACTACTTCACAATACAGGCATAATTAACACAACGTCGAGGCATATACAGAACTGATTACCGAACATAGAGCAATAACACGACACGAATCAGCACACAGTAATAAAGTACGAACCATTCACCCGTTCTATTTGATCCACAAAATATTAGACGTTTACTCGAAGCATATCTAAGAACAAAATAAATTAATGAAATGAATTTATTTTCAGAATCTAGATGTATCGATAGGTATACTATAGTAGGTACACTATAACACATTCCAGCTTCGGAAACACATCAGCGGTGTTTCGGTCCGGTGACAGAATACTCAGTACTAAATTTTCAACGAAGAAGACTCGAATTAAAAAATTGAAACGATACAACGATCGAACTACGAAAACGGCGCTAACCCATGTTGATAATTATGAAAACAAAAATAATGACGTATAAAGTCATTCCCCTCTAACAAGTATGGCTTAACCATCTCTTCCTATCGAAGCATAAATGCAGCGGCGTTGTAGCCATATTGAAACGAATCAACGTACACAGCGACATGACCGCTACATATAAATCGTCCCATACTCGAATGAAGACAGCTTACATAACACTTTCGATTGTACTTACCCAATTACTGAATCCGATCCGATCCGAAATCCCAATTTGTGAACTGATTACTCATTTAGAAATTTACCTATTTTTAAATAAAAAAACAAAACACAGCATTCCTATCCGAACTACTTCATACCGCCGCACTAACACTACTAAAAACACCACACAACACAAACCGACGTCGAAATGTGTTACACGTCGAGTTGGCGAGCCGGATTATTCCTCACCCTTCGTCTCCGTCCACATTCATGCTGAGGTGTACCGTAACGGAAACACGGGTATGTGCACAATACAGCAGAGCGCATGCGCTGTAACGTTTCGAAGGGGAATCGTAACCAATCAAAATTGAGTTTGCATTATGGATTGAACCAAGGCCAGTACCGCCAATAGCAATTTTACAAAAGAAACGACGGCTGCTCGTATCTTGGTTTGGTTTTCGAGGTATTAAAATATTTAACCTCCTTACCCCCTTCTCCACCCTTCGTCACATGATGTCCTCCCTCCTCCCTCCCTAGAAACGGGTATTCCATGGATTGGCGAAGTGAAAGGTCGAAGAACTCGAAGAGGACAATTCAAACACAACGTGTGTTTGACAAACACAAGTTGATCATGACGTCACACGATGGATGAAATCGAAACACTTCGTGTTAAACTCGAGTAATAATAGGATCTGGACAAGTCAGTCTCTGTAGAACCAAACTCATCACATAAATGAATAGGAATAATAAATTAGGGCCTGGATAAGAAATTAATGAGGCTTCAATTGGTTTAATTTCTTCAATTTTCAACAATTTGGCCAATCACAGTGATCTCACAACATCCATTAGCCAATGAGCCAACAAATCACACAGCCTTCACCCCTCCCCCTCACCCAAAAAATTCATAATTGATTGTCTACAATTTCATTCTTCACATTTCTGAGTTCTGACACTTTCCTACACCCATACAATTTAAAATACAATAGACCAATCCGATTTAAATGACCAATCCATATATCTACAAGATTATTTACATTTAGTACTTAGTAGGTACTGGGTAGGTACGTCATAAAATAGAATATAACAAACACATTTAAAACTAGAAAATTAAATCAAAATTTTACCTTACTTTCGGTTTGCTCGATGAAGAAAAATGAATTAGATTGAGAAATCTTCTTCGAAGTCCACGCAGCACGAAATTCGACTAGGTATAAGGAATGCTTCAACGTCCAACTTCGTCCGTACAACTAGAACCAATATCTGTTGAAACAAAGCTATATAAAGCGTTTTAAACAGTGAAGGGTTATCAAAAAATAGACACCTCTACACTTCCTAATATTCAATGGTATTTGAAAATTACCCATAAATAACGATAAAAATATTCCGATAAACTCGATCGAACCAATGGAAAAAGAAAACACTCGAAATGGAATAATGATAACCACTACCTAACGAGGACTTTGTAAGTAGGCCCTACGTCGTATGACGTCATTGGCGTGATAGTATACGCACGAAATACTCGTATTCCATTCAAGGTTCATCACCTAGTATATTTTTCTTGGTATTACTAAACCGAACAGCGTAAAGTGATAAAGAGGGGATATGTTGTAAATGAACGACAAAAAAGCATTCATTCCTGACCCCCTCTAGCACTTCCCATCCATAGTTAGACTAGCGCATTAGTCAACGTTTTAAATGGATGAAGCGAAAACGAACAGAGGTCCTAGGTAACACCCAAACTCATAATTTACTCGTACATCTGCTCGTTATTATTTGATTCGGTGCCAAGTCTGTTCATTCCATGTGTAAAATATATACAGATGTCATCTTCGGCCATAGGAAGTGGTAATTTAGGTCTATATGAATAAGGCTTTGTTTTAGAAAGGAAGGAAAGAATTGGTACCTACCCATAGCAGTGCTCACTTCGCATGATTGTTAGTTGTTAGAGCGAGCTTACCTACCTATATTTTACGAAATGAAAAAATAATGACGATGTAAGATTGGCGAATGCAGGATTAAGACAATGTGGGCGGAATTTGGCGACCTGTTTCTAGGTTTAGGTACCTAATCGAAATCTCAAGTATAGGTTGAATAATGTATTTGATTGTCTGCTACCAAGACTATTAAGAATCTATGTACGAGTATACCTATAAGTACTTCAAACACCAAACTTATGTTTTACAAAATTAATATTTGCGATATTTTTTAGCTAAAAATGCAACCATTAATGTAAGTGTAAACCTTGTGCCTCGATCCTATTACTATCTGCCTACCTATAAACTAAACTTCCATTTCTCCAAATTCAATTCGTTATTTAAGATGTTCGAAAATCGTTTGTATGATTAGTAATAATTTACGAAATGTAAGTCAATAAACTTAGATGAACATCTCGTGACCCATCTGTCTCCATCGCCACTTTCCTCTCATACAATTAAAATTTAACGCTCGATTATAAGTACCTGAGCAAAGTTAAAGTTTGAACGAAACTCTAAGAAATTATACGTTCTTTCTCATTAACTTTTTGAAAAACACATTACATATCTAATCTGTTTTACGCAACCTGCATTCATTATTTCATATTTTACCACTTTTAGATAAAACTTAACAGAATTAAGAGATGACATAGATATACTCTTTATTGCGTTTAAGTATCTTTTACCGAAAATAAAATATCAATCAGATATTACGTACTAATTATCTATGCATTATATTTTGGTACTCGGGTATGTTTACTAATTATTAGCAAACGTATACTCCGATACTCGTAATAACGAGCCAAAAGAATATTACACCATGAGCGCAAAGTATAAAATTAAAAAAAATTAAGGCACGTACACGTGACTAAAAAGTTAACATATTCGGTTCAAAAATTGATCAAATACATATTCTCTTAATTCAATAGGTATAAGTAATTAATTTGTCAGAAAAAAAAAAAACAGGAAATACTCGTACATAATAGGTACGACAAATTTTGGAAATGATCTCCCATCCACACTGAAAAGTCAAAATTTTACTAAAAATGCGTTTATCATCATATGTATAAATGTATATCTAGTATAAGTTAAAATTATACCAGAAAATTTATGAAACAGCGAAAATTGAGCAAACCATCGGAAGAATGCTCATGAGGAAAAATGAATTTTTGAAAATTTCAAAATCATTCATCACATTTGTATTATAGGAATGAAATAAAACTGAGAAAAAATTACAGAAATGCCCATAAAAATAGTAAAATATCAATAAAAACGACCAAAACTTGTAAAAACGGTCGACGAATTTAATTTAAAATTTGTCAAGATATCGTGAAAATAGTTGAAATTTTCTAAAATTTTGAAATATTTCAAAATCTGAGAAATAAAATATCTCAAAAATGCTGAAATGTTTAAAAAAAATTGTAAAAAGCACGAAAAATTGAATATTTTGTAAAAATAAAATGCATAAAGTTTATAATAAAGATTATCAAAATATTGTAAAAATTTTGACAACTTCATCAAAAGTCGCATAAAAAACTTGTTGAAAATAGGTTTGTACTTAAATAGACTTAGACTGCAGTTTGAAGAAAACAAAAAAAAAACAAAAATTGATAAATATTTCGGAATTAAAAAGAACTTATGCTTGTGAGCTTCCGGCTGGGGCATCTCGTAATCGAAAATTTGGGGATTGGAATGGAAGGGAAGGGATTCACCCCATGGGTATGCCAACAAAAATCAGAATAAAAAATAAAATAATAATTTGAAAACTCAAAATGGAAAAAAATGTTTAAAATTGAATAAATTTGGAACAAAATAAAATGCTTTATGAAATTTTTGGATGTAAGTATACCCAACTACAGCATGCAGCCAGAACTTTTCAATATGAGATATGTAAATATTGGTAATACCTAAATGCCATTTCAAAATGAGGACCTAACTAAGTAACGATGGATCAATAATGTACAACTCAAATATTGACCTGAAGGGGAAGGGGGCGGGTCGACCAACTTGGAGTATGCGAATTCACAAATATTTTGCCATTTTTTTACCCTCAAAAGAGATTCATGAATTGCAGAAAAAGGCTCAAATATCTAAATACTTAATATACTATGTATAAAATATAGGATCACCCAAGCTACTTCTTTTTCTCAAAAATTGAAGAAAAAAATTTCCTCAAAAATTGTGTAGTGAAATTTTGAGGAAAAATATAATTTCTCCAACTATAGGTATCTCTCGGTTGATGTTTCTCTCTTTTTAACAAACCCACAAGGTATACCTATAAAGATAAAGGAATAGAGGCAAAGCATATGACCTACACATGTCCCCCTCCGCCTTTGGACCCTTTCTTCCTTGAGTTCACAAATTTGCTATACCTATTACCTACCTACTTATAGCCCATAATAACTTTTCCTCAACTTCAAAGTAGGGAAATTTTGAGTAAAAAAAGTACTTTTTTGTGCTCTTTCTCCCTTTCCTCAATCTTGAAAGTGTTCTCAATCTGTACTTCAACTTTATCAAGGGTGGTGACTATTTTTTTTTTGGTATGAGGGGGAGGGAGTAATCACATGCAATCTGATTACTCATTCCTCCGAAGAGGGGGGCAGGATAAATAAGAACTATTTGAGGGAAATGGGGAGAATTTGAGGAAAAATTGTCATTTTAGATATTTCATGATGAAAAAAAGTATACTTATTTAGGTAATTTGAGTATAAAGATACGTACTTAATACTTATTATTTTTCTTTTCCTATACATATTTTTTCCTTTTTAAGGATGACAGGATGTAAAGGATGGGGGAGGTTTTTTTCTAATCGACGCCTACCTACCTTCCTCAAATTTGAAACCGAGGTTTCAATTAAATAGGCGTTACGATAACGAGATTTCACTATACGTTAAACGAATAAGTTTCGAAGCATTGTGATGAAATAATATGGCGGGTACTTTGGCGCACTCTAGTGTCTTTCTGGGGTACTGATGCCTTTTTAGGATTGGCCACTAGTCGTACTCGTACCTCCTATGTTGATAAGAATTGAGGCATACATAATAAATGACTTTTTATACGATGGCTAATTTTTGAAAAAATGACATTTTTTTCATTCCATTCAGGTAGAGAGAAAATTTGAGCATTTGGCTTAAATTCCAATCAAGTTCTCTCAATATACTTACCTAAACTCATAAATAAATTTTTTTAGGATAATTTTTTCTTATTTTTTTTTTACATCAAATTTATAAGTAATTGTATTTTGTAGGAAAATTGAAAAAAAAATTCAAAAATGAAAAATTGCAAGAGGGCGTGTATAAGTTTATTATGGAAGAAGGGTGCTTCATGAAGGGCGACGTGATCAGGAGGTTCATTTCATATGAAAACTATAAAAATTTATTTACACCCCTCCCCACCATGTATTTTTTCGATTTTTGTGCGTGCCCCCTCCCCCTCTTCATTTGTTGAAAAAAAAACATATTTTCAAATTCCACTCCTATTTCTGTCCTGAAACATTATCATTGCCAAAAAAAAATAAATAAAATCATAATCAACTAAGTTTTGAAAATGCCATTGTGGGGGAGGGGGTGAGAGGAGGGCTGAGAGAAAAAATGTCAGGTACCTATACTAAATAATTTTCGGAATAAAAGCATCCTTCATCAGAATATTCCAAAATTTGCCCTAAATATTCAATAAAATAATAGGTACCAAGTCAACATTTTTATAAACTGAAAGAAATCAAGAAAAATTTAATGAAACTTGCAGGGGCGGAACAACCCAATTTCAGCAGGGGGGGTGTGTGAAATCTTGAAAATGCCAACTCCAAACAGGCCCGGAGGGCGAAAAAAGGACAAGTCAATGAGTCATGCTATTTGGGTAATAGCTTTGAAAGTGTATCTAAGATGGTCAGAGGGAAGCGAGGGCAAAAGTTTTGGAAAATTTGTGATTTGAAAATTAGAACATCAATTTTAATGAAAGAATCAGGTTTTTCTGACCAAATTGGGCCGAGTGTAGCAAGGAAAATTTGTTGAAAAATGTGTAGTTTCAAGAAGCAAAACGGCAATAACCCAATTTTGATGTGAAAAGTTAGTTTTCCCCCCTGACCCCACCCCTCCCGTTGTTCCGCCCCTGGAAACTTGTTTGAACATTATGAACACATCACATGTATACCTTACCTAGACCTACCGCACCTCATTGCAAAGCCCCAATGAATAAAATCTTTCAAAATAATTTTCAAAATCATCTCAAAATTTGGGTAGGAGAGTCTCCTCTACAAATTTCCTTTTTAAAAAAGACGTTTCTTCACGTCGTTTATTTGAGGCTCTAATTTTTTTTTAAAAAAACTCACCCTCATCTTTTCTTTTTTCTTTTTCAAATTTGTCTATCCTTTTTAGTTTTAATGATATGTACCATATCTTTTCATATAACTTTGTGCAAAGTACCTATACCTTTTTTGTAGAAAATTGAATTTTTTACAAAAAAGGTCTTTTGTTCATTTTAAAGTAAATATTTTCAAAACTGAAAAAGATAGTCAAGTTTGAAAAAGAAAAATGAAAAAAATTACTTGCGCTCTATATACTGTTCATTATCTTGACATTTGAATTTTCTTGGTAAGTAGTACCTAGTACATATACTTTAATTTCTTCAATTACATACTTGCAATTTTGAGCCCGCAACGTCATCTTGAAAAAATAGCGGTTTGTGTGAGGTGTCCCAATACTTCTTATGGAGTCCACTTCAATGTACTTAGGTACCTTAACCTATAGACCTATCCCATGGAAATGTCCAGTGGCGTAATCACGGGAGGGGTTTTGGGTACAACCTCCCCCCCCCCCTCCGAAGCCATGCAAAAATGAATTTTTTGCTCGCAATGGCCGCGCCGTCACGTAAAAATACACTTATGATTTCTATCCTTCAAACTGACCTTTCACATTAAAATTACTACTGTTTTGCTTCTTGAAACCACAAATTTTCAAAAGCTTTTGCCCTCGCTTTGCTCGGGCCAATTTGGTTCTCATGCATCATTCCCACTTCAAATTTCAAGAAAAAACTGATGAAATTTTCAAAAAGTTGAGATTGGAAAAATCGAATTCTTTAATTAGAATTGATGTTCTACTTTTTGAATTATAGGTAAGTAAATCTGTGATTAAATTTTAAAAAATTAATGTTGAGATCAAAAAACCGAATTCCTTCATTATTTAAAACTGATGTAAATTCAAAAATGTGAAGGGAAATTCCTGAAATACTCAAAGTACCCAACCCATTTGAAAAGTGCTTCATTTTTTCTGAACAAAACCATGCAAAAATGATCATTTTTTCGTTTTTTAAACCAATTTTTTCAAAAAATTCCGCTCTTGCTTCGCTCGAGCAGTAATTTTACCTTCTTTTCAATAAATTAATAATTTTTTTTGAAGAGCTTTCAGAAATTAAAATTTCAATTTCTATGTTCAAAAATCTCCACTGGTATTATTCAACCGGGAAAATCGCAATTTTTGTCGGCAAAATGTCATGACACCCCCCCCCCCTCCTCAAAATAGCACAACTTCAATCCGCTTCTGATGATATCTTGTATCTACTTATGATTTCAAAACCCCTCCCAGAAGGGGAGTCCAGTTACGCTACTGGAAATGTCAGACATTTGAATGGATTTACTTACATTTTTTTTTTTCAAAAAGCGTCAAGAAAATTCTGGGCAAACCAACCGCAAAAAATACAAATCCGTGTTAATATTATTTCCTCTTCATTCATCAATCATTAGTTCATTACAATACGTTTACGTTCACACACATACATACAAGTGGAAGTTGATTACGACAATTTGACAACGCCGCGACGTGTAAAAATGTTACCGATTAGTCTACGACGAGACCTTATCAAGAGAATGATTCATAAAATTGGAATAAAATTAGTGCAGTCGGAATGTCTAGCGGAGATCTACCCAAACATACCACCTATTTTCAGCAGGTTTATCGAGTCTATTGTTAAAAGGTTACGAACCATCGTTTGACTGATATGATGGATTAACAATATTATCAACAATCAACATGATAATCTACACCTACACGTATAATCCTCGGCCTCCCTAGTCCCTACAGAGTTTTGCATCTACTGTAAAGTTCAGAAATTTGCCTCCTTTCGCAAATTGATTTTTAACTATACGCGAACCTAATGAATAATAAATATAATAATAAGTATGTTGGTCTTTTTTTTTCGTTTCATACTCAAGTTATATATTATATTACAATGAGGAGATGATTATCGAAATATACCGAATAATTGGTCTCGTCTGCAGCCGCAGATAAGTGCAATGTTCATGTAATATACTTATATACAATATCAAATAAATCACGTATTACATATTATGTGAGAGTACAGTAAGTACACTAACACGAATAACGCGATAACAGCTGTTTTTAGAAAACATACTTAAGCAACACGAATACTTTTTGATGAATAGATAATTCGAATCAATTAGTTATCTAATGAGTAAAAAAAAAAAATTAAAATCAAATGAAACGAAACCAGAACCTATTTTAGTATTCTTCACCGACTATAATAATCGACACCTGTATCTACCAAAATGTTCGCACCTTTGAGTTTTCAATTCTATTTATATGTATGTGTGGTCGTATAGCCTACGCTTAACATACACAAACGCCATGGCTATTTCAAGTACGCCAATAGGGCTACGGTCTACACGATAGTTAGGCTAACTTATAGGGTTGGCGATATAATTTCGGACGTGGCGGGGTATGGGGTGGAATGCAGAAGAATACAATGAAAATTATTCTCTTGGGGTTATTTACTCATGAATAAGAGAGAGGAAAAAAGGCGGATGTTCGTTTGTATAAGTATAGATACTTAATTTTGCAAATTCTGGCAAAACTATATTAACGAACCTTTAATATTAAAGACTAATTGAATTTAAAGCGTAAAGCTATTTTGCGGGCGTAACTTGTAATAACTTCAAAGAGAGCAAGTACATACGTGGGTCGTAGACGGTTCTAAGTTAATTCAAAATTGATAATTAATGTGATAAAAAATTCAGCGGATGCTCTTTACCTATACCCTACTTTTAATAAAATAATTTTTACAATAGAATCTAAAATGTCCCCAATGTTGATCGAAAATTTTAAAAAAATAAAAAATGAAAAGACATATATTATTGAGTGATATTAATTTGAATTCGCTGAGTTTAAGTATACGGGCTTATCATTTTTTCGATCTGACTACTTTAACACCTCTTCCCTTCCCTCCACCAGAATGTGTAATGGGTTTTTCAGTCTGCTGAGTTTGAATTCTCGCGTATTTTTTGGAAATAATACCCCAGTGACCCTTCAATTCCTCTTTCCCACTACGATTTTCCAATTTGTTTTCTAGATCCAATCTACCAGAGGTCATATTCAGACCTTAGGTGTTTTCTTTTGTTCTATCTAATCTAAGGAAAATCTTGGCTGAAATGCTGAAAAAATTATTATTGTAAAAACACTATACGCGTCGAGTCCTATAATACATGAAATATTAAAAACAGACAAAATATTATGAAGCATAAAATTACCCATCATTATAAAGTTATTCATTTTTTTACGTGAAATTTCATTTTTTTAAAAATTTCCCATCACGAAAATTAGAAAAAAAAATACGAATTGGAAGTTAAGAAATATTTCTTCTTCACCCAAACAAAACCATAACTTCAAACAGATTACGAAACATCTATATATAATCTACTCACCCTAAAAACAAAAACGTTACGTGTACAATTGTACATATACATCTACTCTAAAAAATTATAAAAATTATAAATTACTATTTGAAGAAAAAGCCTTACCTGCCTTGCTGATCCAACTCGTACAACTGGTGAAGTATCGGTCGACGTACGTGTACATATACTTACTACAGTCAAACACTGTCCACTCACTCCGCTAGCCCCACCAACCATTTATAAATAACATAACTAATCAAACTAAAAACGCTTAAAAGATATCACCGACACCAACACACACATAAATATTACAAAATAAAAACGTAAAACGTAGCAAGACCAGCACGTAAGCTAACACCCGAGTGTCGAATTTTCTGTTTAAAAATCATACCATTATTTTCATGTTTAAGTATTAAGTGTACATAGGTATGTGATAAAAGAACAGGCTGAAGCAGAAATTTTTCGAAACGATTAGTTCAGTCTTAAACAGCAAAAAAACGTTCATTTTTTTTTGTTTTAGAATAAAATTTTCATTTGCTTGGACACCGAGAAAAGTTGGGTAAAATTACTGAAATAAATCACGAATTACTGCTCGTTTAGTAGTCGTAGAAATGATTCGACTCGTTTTCACGAATAATTAATTCTGAAAAGTAATTTAAAACCGTAGAATTTTCAAATTATTTAAAAATCATTCTAAAGTGTCAAAAACGGATGAAATTTAATTAAAATTTTGCGAAATTACGTACCAAAAAATTGCTAAAACATCGTTGAAACTTTAAAATGTCGTAAAAAATACTTAAAAATGGATCAAAATCAACTAATATTATCCAAAACTGATGAAATTTTACCAAAATTTGAAAAAATTCAGTGAAAATTACATTAAACGTTATTAAAACATGTTGAAATTGACATAATATCATTTTAAAAACATTTAAAATCGTTCGAAAGACTAATGAAAATTTCGAAAAAATTCAATGAAATTCAGTGAAAACTGAGCAAAACATTCGTTGAACGTGATAAATTTATTAGAACCCTTAAAAGGCATCAAAATTGAAAACTGATGATATTCTAGAAAAATTTGTAACAATTTGTGCGATATTTCGTGAAAATGCCTTATTATGAGCTAAACATACTTTTTTTTTAAACATTATTTAAAATCTTTAAAAATGATTAAAATAATTATAGTGATGAAATTTGGCCAAATTTGACAAAATTTGTCCAAAATATCTTTGCTTAAAATGTGTTGAAATTCACAAAATTTACCATCACCTGACTGATAAAATTCAAGCACAAAACACGTTTAGAAACCCGTTAAATTGAAGCAAGCACTTGAAAAAGGCGTCGCAAAATCACTCAAAATTACTAAAACTGGCGTTTTAGAAAAATTTTATCAAAAATTAACAAAACTTAATACTTATTGAAAATAACATAAAAACGCCCGAAAAAAATATTAAAATCAGTAAGAACTATCAAAAACCTATAGTATGTACGTTCCTAATTAAGTTTGGCCAAGTTCAGCAACAAATTGCGAAAATCAACGTCAAAACTTGTTAAAATTTCATGAAAACAATGTAGGTACTGAAAATTGATTGAATAATCCCAAAATTTAGTGAAAATTCTGTAGATTATTAAAAATTACCATTAAAATCTCATGAAAACAATGTACTAAAAAATAAAAATTGATGTTGTCAATAAAATAAAACCGATCAAAATGTCATCAAAAAGAAAGTATTAGTTATCACATAAACTTGTACAATGGGTATAAAAATATCAGAAAATGTATAAAAGTTTATGAAATTTAATTTAAATTGAGGTCAACTTGGCAACAATCGCTTCAAACATCGTTTCAAGTTGATAAAATAACTCAAAATTTGAGTAAAATGTCGCACAAATCAAATAATGTCGTCTAATTAAGAAAACGTCGAGAAACAAATTTTTTTATTGTATTTTTTTTTCAAAAGTAAGCAAGTAATTTGAATATCCAATTATTTAAAATAAATTCATCTTAAAGCCCTTAATTTTGCATCTTCCAGAAATTAGGGTTCGAAGCAAACAGCCTTCTCTCCTGATTTTTTTCTGACTGAGATTCGTTCGAAATTTAAGAAAATCTAGGTTCCAATCTTCACTTTTAGTAGGACCTAATTTCGTATTTGTTTGTTTTTTTTTCATTTTAGAAAAAAAGTTGAGAATAAATTTTTAGACAAGTTTTTATTTTTATTTATTTTTTTTATTTTTATTGGGTGCCATTTCCGGGAACCTTTTATGAAATTTGATCAGTTGATTTGTAAATTCTAATTTAATTGGGCGTATTTTTATTCAAAATCGAGATTTTTGAAGCATCTTACCTACTTACTTATCTAATTTCAACTTTATTGCATATTATTATAGGTAGGTAGGTATAACTGAGGAACTAAAATAAAAATGAAGGGGTTACATATACGTAGGTATAAGAAACTATCATTCTAAATGTAAAATTGTGATTAAGTATAATAGGCCAAAAAAATTTTAGAATTCGCCAAAAATTGAAAAACCGAATCGAATAGTTGAAATTCGACTCTCTTTAGAATAGTAACCGAACATTCGTGTATACGTGTATACCTACTCTCTTATGAGCATGCTGTAATAGTTAACTTGTTGGTTTTCAGAGAGTGGAAATCCGGCTAAAAACGTGATTAAAAATCACGCGGATGGTGTTACTATGGGTCGCAACAAATACACAATGGATGAAGGTCAGAATGTGATTTCTTAAATTATTTTGGACTACCAATATCCGTTCTTTTAATAAGTGCTAACAAAGTACGTTAACTTCTATGAGAAAATTTTACAAAAGTTATACACTCAACACTGGCATCGCATCAGATGCCCGATATTCTGCCATTTGAGACTGGGAGAATTCGCATACCTTCTTTGAAAATTTTAAAATATTTTGTCAACAAGAACACCGAATCAATCTATTGATAAACTAGGTTACCAGTTTCAATTATTTAAACGCTTACATTTTTTATGTCAATGTCATGACCGGTGTACTTTGAATAAAATATAGGTAGCCTTTACTTAGTTAATGCAGCGCCATGTGTATTAACCTACAAGTAAATTAAAAATGTATTTACCTATTTTTATTAGTAATGTCCAAGTATTCACACTCAACTGGTTAATTATATTATATAGGTAGGTAAGTGTCTATAAGTTTTTTCATTCCATTTTATAACGAAAGAAAATAAAAATTGAATTTTTTAAATTTTTCTGATAGGTAGGTAATGTCAAAAAATTAAAAACAAACAATAAAAAAATTGATAAAATAATTGGACAAAAATAATGAAATGAAATCACAAAATAAAACGATCAGGGAAAATAAAAAAAAAAAATAAATGAAACAAATGAAAGGATTTTTTAATAAGGGAGAAAAATGTATGTACCAAATGCTGAGGCAAGAGATAGTATACTTGGGACTGAACACACTTCGTCGTAATTTAAAAGTAAGAAAAACATGAATGAAAAGTGGGTAAGTATCTCATCCAGAAAAAAAAACAAAGAGAATTGAAATATTTGAAAATGAAAATAAATGAGAAAAAATAATTACCTCTCCCCCCTTTCAATAGTAAGTAATAAAGTGAAATAAAACGTAGAATGAAAAGGAAATAAATATGAATGCACAAAGAATAAATGGAAAAATCAGCAAAAAAAATAACAATAAAAGAAACATGGAAAAATGATGGGAATTGATAAATTGAATGAAAAACAAACAAATAAAAAAGGAATGAAACCAAACTTGAAACTTAAATTAAAACCATAAAAAATGGGGGAAAACAATAGATAATAAAGATAAAAAATGAAGGTTAAAAACAAACACAGAAAATTGAAAGACAAGGCCTCAATGAAAACCAACAAAATAACAAAATAAAATTGAAGTAGGTACAAAAAAAATTTTAAATGAAATAAATTGTTAAAAAATTGAATTGAAATTTAAAAAACAAAACTAAAATTGAATCAAAAACCAAAAGCAAAGAAAACCTATAAAAAATAAAACAAAAAACAAAAATTGATAAATATAAAAAACGAAGACATGCGAAAAGTTAAAAAACATTGAATAAAGTTTTGTAAAATTAAAGTTTTCATGAAGTTGATAAAGATTATCAAAAAATGGAAATTTCGCCAACTTCAGCAAAAATTGCATTAAAAACTTAATACAAATAAAACGACTTGGGTTTGTAAAAAAAAAAATCTTATAAATTATGTAGGTATAATTAAAAATTTGAATCAGTTCCTCAAAAATCAAACCCTCTCTAAAAAAAATTAATAGTGGTCAAAAATGGAAAATTTTATGCCCTAAAATTTTGCTTTTCTTCAAATTTTTTCATTAGGATCTTGATTTTGCGTATTCTCTAAAATAATGGTTGATTGAGAGACTCTGAATTTTTTCCAATTTTGTCGAGTAACATATTTCATTCGAAATAAATTGCGATAGTTTTGTCTCTAGGAGCCTCGTATGTGGGCTTTGTTGAACAGATATCTTAAGAACGGAATTTGACTTCATTGTTTGTAATGGAGATTGGAGATGTTTAAATTTTTCAATTTTTTCATCATCTTCAATACCGGAAAAACCGAAAAGTGCAGCTGTGAAAAAAATGAATTAGAAATACTTAAAGTTACTTATACAGCTTAAAATTTTACTCTCATTTTCTAGAAAGCTGTACCTATTTTGAAAATACATATTTTGAGCAAAAGTTATGGAGTTCAATCAATCTACATATGTACTTATAACGTTAAACATGTTGAGATGTTTCATTGGCAGAACTACGAATTATCTTTGAAAAGATCATATTGCTGTTCAAGTTGAAAATCAAAAATCGATCGATTGGAAATATTATTGCGATTTTAAAAAATCGATTTTCTATCGTGATCAATTTTTTAATTATTGTTCAGTGCCAATAAGTCAAAAGTATTTCAACCAAAGCCATCAATCAGAGATCGGTATTTTATCGTATAATGCTTCACTTACTTACGCTTCGGCTTCAAATTCTCATATTGGAAATCCGAAAATTTAACCAGAATCCTCAAAATTTCCAAAACCAAAATGAAACCTTCAACTTGAAAGTTGAAAGAATGAATTGGTTTTCTTGATTTTCTCAGGAATACATTTTTTATGATTTTTATATAAAAAAAATTTCTCAGCGTTTAGCATTTTCGTTGTTTTATCGCATCGTTCAAAATAATCATGAAACGAGGATTCCTTTCTGTAGGTATCTATTATACTTATTTAAATATATTATGTTTTTATTTGTTTCTCGTGTTTTTTTTTTCATTCAAAATAATTTATTACTTACTTATTTCATTTTAGTGAATTTGTTGGCTAAAAATGTCAACGGTAAGAAATTAAGAATTTTTGTATAATAAAGTAACTACCTATACTTAATGTATAGGTTTGTATTAATTAGGTTGTAACCAAGATCGAACAAAGAGATGCAAAAAATAGGGGTGGGTAGGCATTTATTCAAACATTTTGACAAAACATTGCGGAGATAGAATAAAAAAAAAGTATCTATTCTTTTTACACTGTAAAATGTACGAACAATAAAACTGTTTACAAAAAACTGTGAGAAACATAAGGTAAAAGCACTAAGAAGAAAAATGAACAAGATAAGGATAGAACAATAAAAAGATCACAAAACATGAGGGTAGGCATTTATTCAAACATTTTGTCACAACTTCGAAGATGAAGTATTATTCTTTTTTACTCTGTAAATAATGAAATCATTAAAAGAAAAAAAAACTGTGTGAAACATAAAATTAAAGTAGGTAGGACGTAGGTACTATACGAAGAAAAAATATCCATTTTGTTTTCAAATTTATATATGTACATATTAGATGTACCTTTATCTAATACATTTTTTGATGAATTTAATTTTAAATTCAAACTTTTTTAATTTTCAACTTTTTTATTTTTTTCATATTTTTTGAGTTCTGTTTGTTTTTGTCAAATATTTCGGCAAATAATGTTTTTTTTTTGTTTTGTTTTTAATTTAAATCAAAAATCGTAATTCTCATTTTATTTTCATTCCAAAGTGTTTCTTTATAAATATAATTTTATTCTAGATTTCTCGACTTTTTTCCCATGCACTTATTAAAAAACTTTTCTTCATTTTGTGACATGTTCTATGAAATTTTATGCGAAATAATTCCTCAGATAGATACCTAGGTATATTCAATATTATTTTTTATCTTTTTTTTTTATTCAAAATTATTTATTATTCCAATTTAATGTTTTCCCCCTACTTTTAGCATTTCAAAACTGTAAATGTACAAATGATTATCTAGAAGTTTTGAGATAGGTATATAGTAATAGTTCGTATAATATAAGAGGTACAGTTATTAATCTAATTCTGTCTAAAGCCCAATTCATTTCCACATAAACTTGGGTATTATTTCGCCGTTATATGATTTTTTCAAACCTTTTTACCGAGTTCTTGTACGTAGTGTGACCCTTTTTGGCCTTTTTACGCCAAAAAAACACACATATGAATATCATTGATGAATTGATGAAGTGAAACAATGAAGTAGGTAAGTAAAAAATAAAACACCGAGTTCAAATATGCCGCGCAGTTTGCTGCCTTCATCATAAATTGTGTTTCAAATCTACTGCGTATTTTACTTACGTTAGCATTGGTGTTCTCACTTCTCTCCAATTGGGTATAATTCTATCTCTTTTATATTCGAATAGCGCATGCGCTCTGAAACAACGAGTACTTGCCATGTTCGTGTTTCTATTCTCGTGGCGTGTATTTCACTACACATAGAATTGAATTGAAACAAAACGAATCTAAAAATGAAACATTTTTCGATTTGCGAGAATACTGATATTAAATTTAATTAATCACAATTTACATACACATAAGGCATAACAATAGGTATTCGAGTGTTTTCGAGTAGGTAGATAGGTAAATCTATGGTTGAATAAGGAAGTCTCTATATGTGGCTGTTGAGTAAGCTGCAGGAGACTTTTTCTTAAATCAACGACTTGGATGCATTTTTTTTTTTCTTGAACTGGAAGCTTTAGAATGACTATAAAAAGCTGAGCTGAAACTATCAAAAATCATTTAAGCAGGTCAAAAATTTTACCCAAATTAAGTTTTTAATCTAAAAATTTGAAAAATAAATTTAGAACGAGAATTTTGGTTTGCGTAGTATTTTTGTTGGTTTTGTTTGAACCAGAAATTTATGTGGCAGTTTGAGAGATTGGGATATTATTGTCGTTGGAAAAAAAATGAGATGGTCGCAGATGGCACTGAGATTAGATGCATTGGAGGTTTATTGCTCTCGTAAGTGAAGCGTTTTTATTTCTACAATGGTATAGGTATACCGACTGTAATTAATCCAACGTACGGAAATAAGAGTCAATGAATTATTATCACTTATCAAATTATTATATGCACATACTTCCCGAGTGTCCTAGTTATCTATAAATCCAAGTTCATAATAAATAAATGAAGCTGAAAACGAATTATTCGAATACCATGTAAGTAGATTGATGATGAATTGATGAGACACTCCATGTGTGGTAAGTAATTTTCCATCCATTTTTTTCGATTTGGGTTTTGGCAATAGAAACATGGAGTCTATGGTGGGGTTTTTTCAAAAGCAGAACCATATTATAGGTAATAAAGGAAAATTCATTTAGCAAAAAAAAACGAATTTCGATCGTAGCACTGCTTGGAAAATGAAGCATTCAAAACTTTGAGGAGCTCTGGAGGCTGAACGAAGAGTTCTACAACGAAAATGAAGAGGTTCAAAGTTGTAGAAAATTAAATTTTCAATCATCGTTATTCCATTAGTTTTATTTCTAGAAGGCTCCATTTTCGAGATATTTGCAAAAAACTGCGAATTCTGAAGTTACAAGTGGGATGCTCGCAGCTTTTAGACCTTTTGAAAGCCGAATAAAACATTTAATGGAAAAAACGATGAAGACCAAAGTTGTGGAGAGTAAGATTTCCAATCATCGAAACGCCATTCATTTTTCTACAAGAGGTTTCATTTTCAAGATTCAAGATACCGGGGTGTTGTTGAAAAAAAACTCTGTATACATTTACCTCTTATCAAAAGTTGAATAAGCTACGTTGTTACGTGTAACTTTTTAAAAAATAGATATTTCATCATTCTATCAATTCATTCATAATATTTTTTGGATAAATTTTCGACCAATCAGAATTCAGTTGCTTTGAAATTATTAAAATTAAGTAATACAAAACCGTGAAAAAATTGATAAAATGTCAAAATTTATATAAAACTTATTATAAATGATAAAAATTCATGGAATATCTACTATTTTGAAAAAAGTTGCATAACAACAATTAATGGAACGAAAATGTTCAAAAAATAGTTGAAATCATCAAAAAATTGGTAAAATTGTCGTAAAAGTGTCAAGATTGAAAATGGAGAAAAATGTGATAAAATGGCAATATTTGCTCAAAAATACTTCAAAATCACAAAAATTGGTAAATTAAACGAGAAAAATTGTTAAAATATCATCAAAGTTGCATAATATACCTACCTAATACTAGAAAATTTACTAAATTTATGAAAAATTAGCTAAAATTATATAAATTAATTAAAAACAAAGTTACGGTAGAGAAAATTTCAGAAAATTGCTAAAAAAAATCGTAAAAAGAGGCAGAAATGATTACCGGACATTTCCCCGAATCCACTTCCCCGAAAGACATTTTCCCGAATGACAAAATCCCGAATTTTTTTATCCCGAATCCATTTTCCCGAATGCCGTGTACCCGAATCTGTAACCCGAACGTCCAAAATCCCGAATGCATATATCCCGAACACCTACATCCCGAATGCCTCGGCGTATCCCGAATAATAGTACATTTACCATGGAAATAGAAATGATGAGGTGTTCACATGAAAATTGAATTTTCTATTAGAAAAAAAAATGGCCGCCATCAGTGACGGAAAATTATTGTTACAAGGGTACGTCTACGTGAAGTCAAAGAAAAGTCCAGATGGAACGAAAACGTATTGGGATTGCCGAAGAGTGAGGCTGCAAGAGTGCAAGTCAAGAGCGATAACTGCAGTTCGACGAAACGGGGAACTGCTTGTAAGATTAAAAAATTAAAAAAATTTTCAACTCAATTTTTTTCAATTTTCGGGTGTAGGTCTTTCGGGGAAACGGATTCGGGGAAATGGATTCGGGATAAAAAAATTCGGGATTTTGGTATTCGGGAAAACGTCTTTCGGGGAAGTGGATTCGGGGAAGTGTCCGGTTACCGGCAGAAATGGACAGTCGAGTAGCATACCAATGTTCACTCACAAATGTCAAAAATTACACATAAATGTATCTACTTCTTACAATTAGTTACATTTTGATGTAAAAAAAAAAAAAAAAAAAAAAAAAAAAAATGGAAAATTGGTAAAATAAAATAACAAAAATATTGTTGAGAATTAGAGAAAACTTGCTAAAATATTTTCAAATTGAGGTGAAAATTGTTCTGAACTTTGATACAATATTATTCTGTAGGTATCATTTCCATGCAAATTATTAAATAAAATAATACATACCTTATGCTGTAGGTTATATTTCAGTTACCCTACCTAATATGCCAATTTGTTATTGATTTGCAAATATTTTTTCTTCATTTCATTTTATGAAGTTTTTTCAACTTAATTTTTCGACACATAGGTATTCTGTAAATTAGGTCACTTTCCATAAATTTACCCAAAACTGCATTATTTTACGCAATTTTCAAATACGTTTTTAATTTTTTACAAGTTTTTAACCATTCATAAATGTTATTTTTGCAGGCTTTTTATAAATTTTCCAACCAACTTTGGAAATAGGCATTCTCAGTGAAATTTTCATGACACGAGTTTTCACGATTTTTTCCTCTATTAATCTTCTAACAATAAATTACAGCATTTTTAAATGATTGATTATCTACAATATAAAGATGATTTGTTCGCGAACGATTTGCTAAGAATCGACGAATCATTCGAGAACAACTGAATCTCTCTTGGATAAAATTCATGAAAGAAAGAGGAAAGGACGCGGAAAAATTTGACTTTTTATAATCCATTAGTAAGAATTGAAAATAATTCGTTCGCGAACAATTTGATCGAAATGTAAAAAATCAATTATGCGAATAAATGAATCTCTAATAAATTAAACCAGATACTAAAAGATAAGATTATACTCTAAAACGTGACTATTGACACTAAAAATTTACCAACGAAAATTGAAAACTGTGACTGATTCCTGCACGAACAATTTACTGAGTTGAGAAAAATCGTTCGCGAACGAATGAATCGCTGAAGAATCCAATTACGGGAGGTATACATATTATTGAATCATAAAAAAATAGTCAATTCATTCGCGAACAATTTACTCAGAATCGAGAAAATCATTCGAAAACGACAGAATCACTTTCACCACTAAATCAAAGTTCAGATCGAGATGGTCTAGGCATGTATCTATTATCTAACACTCGCATCGTTCAAATCCGGTAAAAAAAAAATATGGCCAAACTTGACTTTTTTAAATCCATCAATGAAAACTGAAGCTCATTTTTTTTTAGGTAAAATCGTTCGTAAATGAATGAATCACATGATCAACTATATTTTTGTTTAAAAAATTTACCGAACAAAAAATAATTCGTAATGAAATTTTCCACAAATAAGGTCCTTATCTACTGTTTTTTGGTCGAATGCTAAATTCAAGGTTTACCTAAGTATATCAAATTGGAAGGTTTACTAAAGCTAAATGATGGCTAACCTCGATTCTAGATCATTTACAACCTTACGTTATAATTTAAAATGGCGTTCATATTTTCCTCTCTATGAATTCTATGTGAGTTCGGGTGTCCACCTTCGTCTTTCGCTATATAGTAAGTCGTGCACTCGTGTTTAAACAGAAAAGTAGACGATGGAATTTCAATTTACTTATAGATACAAGGGTGTTCCAGCAATCGTCTGCCAAAATTCAACTGTAGATAATGGGTACCTACTCGAGGAAATGAACAAAGAACGTTATTATGATTGGTTGCCTATCTTACGAATTGAAGGAGCTAGGTATGTACATGCTTCGCAAAACGCAAAACTCGAAATTGATGCCCATAACCCATAGTACTCGAAAGGGCGAACAAAAAATGTTGTTATGACAAATTGCCTATCTTCAAAATTGAAGGGGCAAACATGATTCAAAATTTCCTAATTTGTCGTGTCCTAGATTTTGAAAATTTTGAATCAAGTTTGCCCCTTCAATTTTGAAGATAGACAATTTGTCATAAAACATTTTTTGATCGTCCTTTCGAGTACTATACGAGTTATTGGCATCATTTGAATGATCAAACAATCTAACTGATCAATTTTGGAAATTTGATTTTTGACTAATTAAAATCAAATCGATATAAAACCGAGGCGATCTGATTGCATTTTGATAGCATAACCTGCTCCTAAATGGACGTCACACTAATTAGGATATGTGACTTTTTAAAAATATAATTCGTAGTGTTCATAATTTTGACTCAAATGTTCCTCCTATCAACATAAGTAAAATCAGTAATATCTCTGCCATCAACTCAAGTAGATATGTATGTATGTAGATGTACTTAGCTTAGGTACTTGGTGTAATGGTGCATCTTACATAGGTACCTACATGTTTTTTGCGAATGGGAACAGGTTTACGCCAAATATCTAGGTATAGTTTGTATTAATGAGCAAATTTTATACAAATGGTGTCAAATTGGCCTTAACTAACAACCAGTTAGCACTTTTGAGGAACACGATGGTCTATTGGTAAAGTAAACATGCGGGTATATAAGTGCATGTGTAGTTGTGTACCTAATTTAAAACTTACCAATCCACTTTTTACACCTTTATAACCCTACACAATATCTATCGCTGTATTTAAGCAATGGCGCTGACGCGAAGCGAATAGGTATCATTTATCATTTTAGTTTACCTGTAAACTAATCTACCGCTAGAAAAAAAGAATAAAACCGGTTTCTATATCTATTCCTACCTATACCTTATTGAATGAATCAGTTCTCAGAAATATATGTACAACGCGGGACACGAAGTATACGAACCAGCTTTCATCTTTTGTTAGCAGATGAACATGATGAGTACCATGTTGAGAATAGAGATACTTCACGCAGCTATTATTCTTCCTTCTTAAATAGAAAATAAAAATTAAAAATTGGCGCCACTTCAAGTACCTATTTTTTAAGATAAATACTTGATGAAAAATTCTGAGTAATTTTTTTTTCTCAAAATCGTATATTTTTTGTCAAACCGTAAACGGTTTTGAATGTAAAAAATACCTACAAGGTAAGTAGTAGGTATAGATATATTATTTCAAATACCCAGTCGTAGGTAGTAGGTACTCTATTCAAACTACGTATTATGAAAAGGCCTTGAATCGGCAGGTAGTCATATTCTTATCGTTTTGTATAACATGGCGGTTTTTAAAATCCTCGTACCTACGATGACAGCTGCAGATAAAATAAATATGAATGCTATGCTCAATAGTCAATGGTTTCTTACTTCTTGACTGTAAATTTGATTCGATTATAGTTACAAATATTGGAAATTGAATTCATCGTGAAGCAGAAAATCCTCCATCATACCAAAATACTCATGCTATATATTTATCAAAATTATTCTAAATCAACGATTTTGATAGAAACACTACCTACCTACCTAGGTAAGTACCTGCAGAGAACAATAAAAAATACAAAAAAATCCCCAATTGTTTCAAAATTAACGCAATTTCAGAATTTTATTTCTCAGATGGTCTGATTTTTTTCTGCATTGTTATAGGATACTCGTAATAATACATATGTAGTATTTTTCATTTGTCATTTTCGAAAAGACACTTCTTTGTTTTGTTTTTTTTTCAAATTTATGAATGAATTTGAATGGGTACGTCACTTCTCAATGTTTGTTGTTTTTATTGTATTACTTTGATTACTACTACGAATACATATTAACCGTCAAATAACAACAATAGGGAATTTTTCGCTCTATTTCTGATTCTTAAATAAAATCTAGGGATCGATTCATGCAGATCGAATGCAGAGAAAATTCTTTTGGAAATTCCGCGATAAGCAATTCTGATGGAGTTTTTCACTAATAATCACGAGAATAATAAATTTGAAAATGTCTTCACGTAGGTAAAGTTGAATTACCACAAAATCAATTGTTGATTGACAATTTCTATCAGGCATACATCTTCCTTTAATTTTCAAAATGGCTCACGTTCGCCTCCAATTTCTAGTGAAAATAAACTATGCTAGAATTTAGACTACATATTCAAAAGTGACTTTGCAACCTATCAAAATATGTGACCGTCCGCGATAAAACCGACCATCCGTCGCAAAAAATCGAAAACGTTTTTTCGCCTATTTTTGGGCCTCAAATGGTTTAGGGAACAAAAATTCGCGAAAAAAATTTTTCGATTTTTTTGCGACGGATGGTCGGTTTTATCGCGGACGGTCACATATATTAAAATTTCGCGAGAAATCCAAATATTTCAACGAAAATATTTTTGAAAAATTTTCAATCATGATTTTACAGGAATTTTTGAAAAAGGGCCATGCCACTTATCAAAATAGGTTAAAATTTCACCAGAAAATCAAAAATTTCCACCAAAATTTTTTTTGAGTACCTATTTGAATATTTTTTAGTCTAAAATTGAGTCATGATTATCGGAATTTTTGAAAACTAAAGAAGCTAGATTACTGTGAAAATTCTAATAGCTTATACCTATCTAGTGCCTTCATATTTTAAAGATGGGTGAAATTGGATAGGTACTCGTAGGTATAAGTATACTTTTTTTTTGTACCAAGATCATTCAAAGTCTGAACTCAAAATTGAAAGCGCTCGAATTTTTTGAACCATTCAAAATGCAAAATTTAAGACGCTTTCAAACTTTTAAAAGTGCTCCAGAGCCTTCAATGAACTTTGAATGCTCTACAAAAAAGCTCGTACTCATACATTGTTCATGTCTATAACTTATAAGAACTGGTGGTACCGTAACATTTTGAAAATTTGAATCAATCATGGCTCCTTCAATTTTAAAAATAGACTAAAAATTAAAAAAAGAAACTTTTTCCATCTTTCGATTTTTTTTGAGGCGAATGATTTTTAAAATTTTTGAGCTCGTTATTTCAATTATCGTTTTCAGATTTTTCAAATTTCAGTTGTCGTATCTATTCAGGTTTATTTGGTGATCGTTCATGTAAGATACCTAATTACCTACCTAACGTTTTTCGTCATTATTGATTTTGGTATCATTTTTTTGGTTTAAAATATTTTTTTAGAATTTTTAGTTTCTGATTCAGTTTTTGTTCTCTGCAGATTTTTTCAACTCGAGTCTTAATTTTTGGGTTTATCAACGTTTTTCAACATCAGATATTTAGGAGTTTACTTACTTATTTTGATTCGATATTTTTCCATCTTAAATTTTTTTTTTGAATTTTCAGTTTTTGATCACATTTTTATAATACAATATTTTTGTTTTCATTTTCAGATTTTCAAACTTCAATAATTTCGGTTATCGTAATAATGTAAAAATAACGTTTTTCAAAATTATTTATCGAAAACTGAGCGAAATATCACAGAAATACTTTATGAAAAAAAAAAAGAATTGACAATTACGAAAAATTGATCGAATGTTTATAGTGAAAATGGAATGAAATTGTGAAAAAATTACATTAGTTATGCGTAATAAAAATGAAAAAAAAAACCGTACCACGAGTCTTGTTATCGATAGTGGAGATGAAAAAATACACTAGAAAAGTTTCATCCATTTTACTGAATCACATTAATAACAAAAGCATTGTATGCTAAATAATATTTGCGCTTTGCGCACATCGTGAATCATTCAACTCTCGTTGATCTTCTATTAATCTCAGGTCTAACCGAATGATGCATTATTTTGAATCGATCGTATTCGTCGGTTACTTCGATCGATCTTGACTAGAAAATATCTTGTTCATTCTCGCAACTGAATAAAATACAAAACGAATAAGTTAATGAGAATCTTCAGTCTTGACATTTGGCTAGCAACACTCACTCAAAAAATGACTCGATGATGCCATACAAATTTTCCCGACATATTCGCTAATACACGTAATTATTTCCGGTGTTTAATCAAATAGGCGCTTTTTTAGAACTCTCGTAGTCATTCTGGACTTCAATAAATTTCATTTGCAGTACTTCTTCATCATATTCGTCCAGGCTGAAAAATTGACAAAAGGAATACGTGTTCGGTAAGCACACATTGCATTGCACGTTAATAAAGAAGTAAGAGTACAGGTTAAACGTAATCACCTGCTCAAGTCTATCACGAAACCGTGTTTTTGCAAATGTTTCGCGAGATGATTTTTCTTCACATATCTTTTTTCGCAGTGCGCGCAATGAAAATCCGTACTTCTTGAAATAATCAAGCGAGATGCTTCGAACTTATGCACCCTGCAATAATGTCGATTCAAGATCTGCTTCGATGCGAGCAATTTGGCGCAAATAGTACATTTAAATTTCTTATTACTATTGCGATGAATTGATAAATGTTCCTTTCGAATATGGCGAAGCACTTGATCTTTGCGAAAGAAACGTTGATCACAAACTGCGCAGAAAAAACGAGCTTCTCCGTGCGATAGTTCGTGTCGCCTTTTAGAACTAGGATCTCTGAAACATTCGTCGCAGCTCGAACATTGGAACGGTTTTTCAGAGCTGTGTATTATTACGTGGGTTTTCAGGTTACATTTTGCGGAAAAGCTTTTATCGCATTCTGGGCATTTGTACGGTTTTTGTCCATCGTGAATTGCGCGAATGTGTTTCTTCAGGCTGTTTTTGGATGAATAATTTCGCAGGCAAATATCACAACGCGAATCTAAACAATAAAATTAAGTATTACCAAATAATAGAAGAAAAGTTACGAGAATCGATCGAATTTAATTCACTGCACTTACCCGAGCCATCGATCATGTTTATATTTGAATCCGTTGAAAAGATTTTCGGTTTACGACCTCGTTTATTTGGACGTACAATATTGCAAATTGGGCATTGTTTATGCTTTTTGGTATCGAATGATTGCCCACATTTATCACAAAGCAATGATTCTGTCTCTACAAGATCATGAGCATTTCCAATCGGATTTATTATCTTCGGGGAAGGTTTGTCGTAAAGTACGGATTTACTCAGTGATTGGGTTAATGCTCCAGTCAAATTGGATATTTTGATGGTAGGATGCAGCTGATGGATTTCGCCATATAATTTTCGAGTATCTGATTCACCAACAAAAACAAGGGAATTAATTCGTAATAATTACTTGCGCCAATGTTACATACAATAACCTACTTGGAATTTCAGTTTGAACGAACGAATTGTATTTTCTATCTGGCTCCGATGTTAACGCACTAACATCAGAGTTTTCTACGAAGGAATTATCACAGTCGAAATGAGAACTCGATAACTCGAGTGTTTCGTTCGTCGGAACTTCGAGAAAAACGGTCGCTACTTCGGGTGGTTCGCTTTTCACATCGATAGACTCGTTGCTTGCTTCGTTCAAGCATGATATTTGATCATTGATATCCAAAATACCGTCTTTTGATTCGGTGTCAGATTCGGCGTCGTAATTTATAGAATGTTCGATTGACTCGCGTACTTTGTTGTATTTTTCATCGCTATCGTTCGGTAACGTACGACGTTGATAGTCCAACAATACGCGACATAATTCATCCGATAAATAAACCAAAGAATCACGTTCACTTTCAACTTGCTCGCGTTCTAGTCGCTCGGTATTCAACATTTCTCGAGCTTCTGTTTCCGCTTGATCCAAGTAGGATTCTGAAAGTCGACACTGGACGGATTTCTCAACGAATTGCGACCGGTTCGTTTCTCGATATTTGGAATACCTGGAAATTAAATAAATTACGAATTTAGCAAGAAGAGTATAACGTATAGTGAAACTCGAATACAATTGCGTTAATTTACTCGAGAAATTCTTTCACGATGTTGATCGCTGATAATTCTTGGTAACGTTTTACTATTTCATCGTGCTCAGAAATCAACAGCATGGTAGCTTCGTAAGCTTCGTTCAAAGATGTATATAGGCTTTCACATTTGTCGACCGTTTCTACAAATTTCAATTGTAGAGCTTCTTGTTGATGAGCATAAACACTAAAACAATTTATTACAAAGTATATAAATTATAGATTGTTATTTTATTACAAATCGAAATAATTGCGGACTAACTCAACTTACTCGAGTACTTTATCGACGAAAACGTTTTGTAAAATGGCACTATAACGACGAGTTAATTCTTCATGCTCAGATGTCAAAGATACTATATCCTTATTGGTGATGCCGAGGCTGTTTCTTAAATTCATGCACTGGTTTTGCGTTTCTATGTATTTCAGCTGCACCATTTCCTTGTTCGTAAAATAGCTATAGAAAATATAAACAGATATCAACAAGTTTGCCAGCGGCGTTTGGATTTTGAATCTCGAAGATACGAAGTACCTAATACGTACTCGATTAATTCTTTGATCAAGTTATTTTTTAATAATACTTGGTACAGGCGGCTCAAATCACCATGTTCTCGTTTCAGTGTAATCGTATCTTCGAAGGCTGTATGAAGCCATGTTTTTAAAAATTTGTATTCGGTGTTCGTTTCAATGAACTTTACTCTAAGAGTTTCTTGCAGTTCAGCACACCTGTAACAGAGGATATGATGTTAAATCTCATAGTCTATGATGAAAAATGAGTTGAAAAGAGGCAAGCCTACTTATAAAATTTGGCAGAGTTCTTCTTAAATAAACTATCACAGCGTTTAACCCAGTCGTTGCATAAGTTTGGGGACATTATTGAATTTTCATCGTACAATGTTCAGTTCGTAGTACAACTGAAATGAAAGAAATTAATTATTTCACTAGTACGTGCGATTGATGTTATTGCACATAAAAATAACGAAATATACTCACTTGAATACGTAAAGAAATCATGTCGAAGACTGGAAGAGCCTACAGCTACGGTATCCAGCAGATAACAAATTGCGGAACTCGAATCGAACTGAAGCCAAATACGAAAAACAGTTCAAGATGAATACGATGAACACTTGGAAAATATTTTCATCTGTCGAACTTCGAAATATGCAATAAACTTAAATGCGGGTATAAAACTTCAAAAATGAAATCCACTTTCGTAGTTTCGAAGTTCTTTCACAATTCATCGAATGGAAGCTGATTCGGGATTCATGATAAGATAAGAAAGATGTAAAAGGTCGATGACTCTTAGATGACTCGATGATTTGTGTACGTTTTGTGTGAGCAATTTCGTCAGCTCGCAGGTGGATGGGGTGCAGTATTGAAAACACTTTTTGAGTTTTTATTTTTGGACGTTATTGGGACTATTATAATAAATAATTTACGAATAAAATTTATTGCAGTTTTCTCTATTACTCTATTAATTTTAGCTTTTTTGAGAATTTTAAAAATTAGATTGATGAATTTAGCATTAGCTTGAGCGTTATAGTTAATTCCGGCAAGCATTTTGAAATATTGAACATTTAATTTTAATGTGATCATTGTGATGTCACTCTGTGACATTCACATTGTGGCATCATTGTGGTGACATTTATTAAAGAATATTGGCGTGCGCGTGATATTCCTTTTGCACTTTTGCAATATTCAATATTGTGGAAAAAATGTCACCAAGATATTACTCTGTATTCTGCAATGTCGAAGTGACATTACAGAGTAATCTTTTGGTGAAATTTCTTGGTTTCTCCGACTCTCCATGATATTTTTGTAAACTATAACACTCCACTACTCGCAGATAAAGTCTGTACCCAAATAGTATATGGGGAAGACAGATTTTCGTTACCAAGTACACTCAATAGTGAGTGTGAGGATGAGGAGTGCTCAGAGAAGTACACTCGTGAATCCCTTTGAAAGTCGCAAATGAGAGCGCCAGAATTGGGTACGCCCTCCATGCTTTATGGCGTCAACGCTTCCCTATAGATGAACGAGTTTTTCATTTGAAAATGTGTTCGAAGCGTTATTATATTATTATTAAATGAGCAATTACGATGATGATTGAGGAAAATTAACCCAAATCATTGCTATATTCACCTCGTTTCTGCTACACCTGAAGAAAGATCGTAAGATCGTACCACGCCACGGTGTATCGGAGCAATCGGAGCTCGGAGGCGTATTGAGCTCTTATAGTGATGTTGATATTTAGAAAAATTTCATATCGATATATCACGATATTTTTCCAACAGATATCGATATATCGACGATATATCGATATCTTCAATATTGCCTTAAAAGTACCTATTTTTCCCATTTGTATACTCAGTCATAGACGATACTAGGAAAAAATGGCGGACAGCTTTTTGTTGTAATTTTGTCGTAAAAATATCGACTTAGCTCACTATCGATTTTGTACCGATAGGTATTATATATTTTTAGTCGAATAGGTATGAATACGTTATTTTACTGTTTCGTTTCTGTTTAAGTTACTTTCCTAGTTGTAACGTATTTGTAATACTGGTTTTAAGCTTTTGAGCTTTTGTAAAGCTCGGTATGCTTTTTGTTATTTATTTTTATTATGTTAAAAAACGTTAAAGCGTAATGTACGTTGAGGTTTTTATTTTCGTTCGTTTCTCTTTTTTAAATATGCACGTTGTGCACCGAGTTTTAGATAGGTAATTTTTATTCGTTCGACGTTAATGGCTCGATTTATGGGCTCATTATAATATGGTAGCAGTAGCTATGGTTCTTTCTCGCGACAAAAAACTTTCATTTTCGTTTTGTCGTGCCGAAAACTCACCGTCGTGTGACCGCCATGGTTCATAGGCCTAGCCTACGTGTAAGTACTTTTATCGTTTTTTAACGACCGTTTTTCTCGCTGCTACGCGACTGATTTTTTCGCTTACGCGACCGTACGCTGTTTTTCATCGTTCTGCGAGGGTGTAGTAGGTTGACCGTATTCGCCTAACGCTCGTGGAATCGACCGTCGAACACGTGTTGCTGGAAAAGTCGTGCCGGCAAATGGTAAAGACTCGTAGTCAAGAACAAGTAGAGTCTGGTCAATCGTCTGTCGACGCCGCATTAGCTGCCCAAAGAAAGGCTGAAAAGCTTAAGCGTAAACGTGAAAGAAGAAAGGCGAGACAAAGCGCGCAGGTTGATCAGCAAAACGAAGACGAGGTACCTGTCGATATGGCTGCTTACGTACCGCCGCCGCTCGATAATGCGCAACGTTTCGACGGTGATGGCACTCGCTACGAGGGCTGGATATTGCGGGTCAAGATTAGGCTCGCTGCGTTAGGCCTGTCTAAGACCTATGATGCGGAGGATTCCGAGACGGACGTAAAAAGAGCGCAGGCCATCGATACTATTTATTCGATGATGACCCAACCGATGCAGGTCCTCTTCCCGCAGCCAACTCCAAAGGCGCTGCTCGATGCGCTTGAAGCGCGTTACGGTTCGCAGTCTGCTGCGCAAAAATGCGCGGTCAAGCTTCGACTCGCTAACCTTCAGATGGGACATTTCAAACGTCCCGAAGAGTACTGCGACACCGTAAAGAAGTTATGCGCCGATTCCGGCGAAACAGACGAAGCTGCCTGGCTTCTGAATGGACTGCCTAAGACCACCACCGGCGAAAATCTTCGAGTGTCGCTACGTACCGCGATGATTGTCAATAACTCCACCACTGGCATTCGAGAGGCGATATGTGAAGCCTATCGAAATATCGAATCGTCGTCGTCGTCGTCCAATACGCCTAGAGCGTCCGCCATGTCTGCCGCCGATACCAGGCCTACGTGCCATTTTTGTCGCCGTCCTGGGCATATTGCTCGTGTATGCAAGCTGAAACACGGTAACAATATTGTTAATACTAATAGTAATCGTAATGGTAATCCGAATAATTTTTATCGTAATAGTAACGGTGGTACGAATAATCCTAGTCGAAATTATAGTGGTTTTAATGGTCGTACTGGGTCTAATAATTATCGAGGGAATGGTCAGAATGGTGGTAGTCAGGGCACACAGGGAAATGGTCAAACTGGTCAACAACAGGCCAACGCTGCTGGAGGTTCTGGTCCTAACTCCGGTACGCCGACTAACCAAAATTGGAAGGGGCCTAATGATCCTAATCCGCCTCGCTGTTATCGTTGTCGGGCAATTGGGCATATCTCTGCCAATTGTAATAAGTGGGGAGACAATGTAGGTACTGCTCGCCGGCCTAATAACGTTTCTGGTACAGCCTTGATGGCTATTGGTGATTCTGTCGGTGATACGGTTGGTTCGAGGAGGCCTGTTGGCTCGAATGAGATTGTGTTTTTGTTGGATAGTGGAGCGACGAATCATTTTGTCAATTCACTTGACTATTTTGTTGAATCGAGAGAAATACGTGAACTGGTACGTACCGCACAGAAGGGTCAATTCGTAACCGTCACCAGGGAAGGTACCATCGTTTTATACGATGCCGAAAATCGTAAGTACACCATGGAAGGCGTAAAGTACTCAGAGGAGTTCGCTTCTAACTTACTTTCGAGCCAACGTATTCGTGAAAAGGGCTGCAAGTTAGAAATGGCCGAGGAGGTCTGTCTGTATGATCCGGCTGGTACGTTGATAGTCAAGAGCGAGCTGAATGAGGACGGATTGAACGAGTTTAGGTTTCGCTACGATTTGGCCTACGAATCTGCCGCGGTCGTCGTCGACGATACTGTCCGTCTTTGGCATCGCCGGCTCGGACACGCCTGCGGTGATACAATCGCTTCGGTACCTGGGAACAAAATTCCTAGCAATAAAATTTTGACTACTACGACGTGCGGTGTATGCTCTCGGGCGAAAATGTGCAGGCTACCTTGCTGCACTGAACGTACCAAAGCGAAAAGAGTGCTCGAGCTCGTTCACACCGATACCGTTGGCCCTTTGCCGGTGTCGGTGGACGGCTGCTCGTATATTTTGATGTTTTTAGACGATTTTACTCACTTTGCCGTCATGTACTGTCTGCGTAATCGGTCTGAGGTTGGTAAGAGCTTTGAAAACTACGAGTTAACGGTGACTGCGAAGTTTGGCGTGAAGATACACAAGCTCCGGTGCGATAACGCATTGGAGTTCGTGAAGGGCCTTACGAAATCCGTCTGCGACGCGAAGGGTATCATTCAGCAGCCTGCGGAACCATACGTACATGAACATAATGCCAAAATCGAACGGCTGAATCGTACGGTGGTCGAGAAAATGCGGGCCATGTTATACGACGCCGGTATGCCGTCAACTTACTGGACATACGCGGCTTTCATGGCCTGCGACACGGTAAATCGCTTACCTACGCGCTCCATTGGTGGAGAAATACCTTATGAGGTCTGGCACAATAAAGCTGTCGATTGGGAACAAATTCGGATTTTCGGTAGTCTGGTACGCTCGTTCGTTACGCCTGAAAAGAGAAAGAAGGTTGAAAAGAAGTCGAATGATATGTTTTTGGTTGGCTACACTGAGACAGGCTATTGGTTATTGGACGCTGGTAGTAAAGAGCTCGTACCTGCTACGCATGTCAAGGTGGATGAGTCGATCGTTTTTGGCGACGTCGTCGAAGTCGTAGATGTGACTGAGCGGTATCTGGCCGAGGAGTACGACGCGCCTACGGAGGCAGCGTTAATGGCTACGAACGTACCTCAGCTGACGTATGAGGAGGCGGTGACTGGAAGCGAGAGCTCGCAGTGGAAAGAAGCTATCGCCGTTGAACTTGCTACTCTTCAGCGAATGGGTACCTACAAGGTAGTTGAGCGTCCTGTAAATCAAAAAGTTTTAGGGTTAAAATGGGTGTTTCGAAAAAAGAGTGACAATACGTACAAGGCTCGCATTGTAGTCTTGGGCTACATGGAGCGTTTGGCGCTTAGCGACTTTGACGTATACGCACCGGTCATACCTGTAGATGTTATTAGGGCTCTGGTCGCTTTGGCGATACGTTTTGGCTGGCAGTTACGCCATATCGATATAACTGGCGCTTTCCTCTATGGCAAATTGCCATACCGCGTATACGTTTCTATACCGAAAGGTTTCGTTTACTTTGGTCGTCTGAAGGATCCCGTACTGGAATTGTGGCGCGCGTTATACGGTTTGAGATTGTCACCTGTCACCTGGTATGACGAATTGAAAAGAATTTTGATTAAAATAGGGTTAATGGTGTCGTGGTATTGCGCTACGTTATTCATTTACGCTGCTGAACCGACTCGTTGCATGGTAGGTGTCTACGTAGATGACCTACTAATTACTGGGTACGATAATGTCTTGATCGAGCAGGTGCTCGACCTTTTGAAGGAAAATTTTGACGTAAAAGATCTTGGGCCGGTTCAGCATTACCTAGGTGTGAGGTTTAAACGTACCGATAGCTCCATGATGATGGACCAAAACGAGTATATAGCGCAAATCTGCGAAAAGTTCGATCTCGTAGATGCAGATAGAGTGGTCAAGCCTGTAGAGGATACGTCGTTTATGGACCCAAATGTCGTAGTGGACCCTTCGTTGGAAACTCTTTGTCGTTCGATGATTGGTTGCCTCTCGTACGTGGCAAATTGGACCAGGCCTGATATTGCCTACGCTGTAAACCTAGTTGCTAGGTATCAGACGAAACCTTCGGCTCACCTCGTATCAGCCTGTAAACGTATCATTAAGTATTTAAAATACTATCCTGATCGAACTTTGTGCTACGAAGCACTAGATAATTCGTTGCTTACCGCGTACTCAGACTCAGATCACGCTGGCGATCATTCCGATCGTGTCTCAACCTCTGGCTTCATAGTTTTCTTGTATGGATGCGCTATCCAATGGAAGTCGAGGAAGCAAAAAGGTGTCACTCGTAGTTCCACCGAGGCTGAGTATTTGGCTCTCGCCGACGCTGTAGTTGAACTTCGGGCTCAGCGTAATCTCTTGAAGTCTTTGGGTTTTGTCTTGGACTGTTCGACGCTCGTCTGTGATAATTCTTCGGCGATGAAAGTTGCTAGAAACACAATGGAGTCGCGTAAGACAAGGCATATTGATGTCTCGTATCATCTTACGAAAGAAGTAATACGTAATGGCGAGGTTGAATTGGTGAAGGTTAAAGGGGAACATAACGTCGCTGACGTGTTTACAAAGTCTTTAGCGGGTACCAAAATTAACGAATTGATGACTTCAATTCTAGTAGATGACCTTTTTCCTTCGTAAATTGCTCGGTAATCATTTTAAATTGGTCGACCTGGTCGAACCAATGCACAATGGTGCTTATTCTTCGTTTATTTTTGTGTATTTTATTTTTTTTTTAATTTTAATTATTTAATCGTGCTAGTGCACTTGTATTAATTACCTGAGGTGTTTTAATCGATGTTTTATCGTGCAGTTTATTTTGTAGTTTTTATTCGCCATCGTAGATTCGAACGTTGAAATCTGAAACACTTTTGATGTTTATTTTACAATTTTATATGTTTATTTTGTCGTGTTTTATTCTACGATTATTATGTAATGTTTTATTGATTTATTTTATATTGTGTTGTGGCTAATTAAGCCTTATTTAATTTGTTTTTAGTTGATTCTTACCTGTACAGTTGATCGAGTTAAGAGTTGAAATTTTTCTTAGTTTTAGATGTTCGTCTAGCATCTCTGTTGTATACGTAACGGGTTTTAGACCTAAATTGCTCGGTTTGTTTATTAATTGCGTTTTTATTATTGGTAACCGTTTTATTAATTGGTGTTTAAATAATTTAGTCGTATTTTTTGCTAAAGTTTCAAAGGTTTAAAAGTTGTTTTTGTTTTTAATCGAAAATTGTAAGTTTTTTGGGCTTTAGCTGTTAGACTTTTTACTGTACACTAGGTGTCTAAAATTAACCGATGTTCGGCTTAATTTTATGAGGAGGTGTTGTAATTTTGTCGTAAAAATATCGACTTAGCTCACTATCGATTTTGTACCGATAGGTATTATATATTTTTAGTCGAATAGGTATGAATACGTTATTTTACTGTTTCGTTTCTGTTTAAGTTACTTTCCTAGTTGTAACGTATTTGTAATACTGGTTTTAAGCTTTTGAGCTTTTGTAAAGCTCGGTATGCTTTTTGTTATTTATTTTTATTATGTTAAAAAACGTTAAAGCGTAATGTACGTTGAGGTTTTTATTTTCGTTCGTTTCTCTTTTTTAAATATGCACGTTGTGCACCGAGTTTTAGATAGGTAATTTTTATTCGTTCGACGTTAATGGCTCGATTTATGGGCTCATTATAATACTTTTATTGGTTCTTATCAGTAAAAAAGAGGCCAATTTCGAGCCGATGTCGCTTCTTATCAGTGAATTGCGGGCCAAATATCCTGAAAAAGTACTACTTTTTGCTTTTTTTTCCGCGGTTAAATATAATTTTAGATTAAAATGCAGCAAAACTAAAGTATTTTCGACGGAGAATTCATTTTTTCTGGTCAGTTTTCTAAAATTTCACATATTCAAAGAGAATTCTTCGAAAAGTGCCACTTTTACGCGATATTTGGCCCACAATTGATGAAAAATGTACTGATAAGACCAAATCCGCCATGTTGTGACGTCAGTCTAGTATCGTCTATTCTAGTTTAATTGCGAACTAACAACTGCAAAAAATTTGGTACGACAAAAAATTATTTTATAGATTTTTAAAAAAGTGAGAAAATTTTTTTTTGAAAAAAATGAAAAATTTTTTAAAATTTCTTTCTAATTTCAATTTTTACTCATATTTTTGGCTGTTTTCGTGCATTTTTTCCTCAATTTTTGACGATACGATATATCGTCGATATTGATTTTTCATATCGATATGTCGATATTGGATCTCATATCGATATATCGTTTAAGATATCGATATATCAACACCACTAAGCTCTTATATTATAATATGGAATGGATGGTGTTCTGAAATTAGATCGCTCAATATCTTCGAAAAGGCCGGATTTAGTTGTTTCCAAAAGTTTCCAAACGATTGGAAAAAGACAGGTTTGCTAAACAAATCACTCTTGTAGGGGAATTACAGTTCTTCCACCTTCAAAAGATTACCCCACCTTTGAATCTTTCGAGGAACAAACGTAGCAGAAGCCTTTATGGAGAATCTATGTACAAATCGAAATGAAGTCTTTCTTTGCAGTTTGCACTTTGCAGATATCTAAAACTTAAATTAAACCAAGCTTCGAAGATAATTGATAGGTATATTCTTTGGCAGTGGCGTAGCCAAGGGGGGCGAAGGGGGCCATGCCCCCCCTTGAGAGCGAAAATTTGAAAGAAAACATGCAAAAATGGACGTTTTTTCGTTGTTTGGACCCATTTTTTCCAAAAATTTTCGCTCTCGCTTCGCTCGAGCAGTAATTTTACCTTCATTTTCATGAAATCACCACACATTACAATAGATTTCCAGAAAATTACCCCTCATTTCGATTTTTCATGCCTAAAAATCTGGTTTTGCCCCCTCCTTGAGAAAATCCTGGCTACGCCACTGTTCTTTGGTGGAACAGCGTGTCAACATTTTAACAAGACAAGACAAGACAAGAGCGAAAATTCTCATTAGGTATCTTGTTTCACTAAAATCACGTATTATTATTCCATTGTACTGTTATGTACCCGTAAATCCAACAATACCGGCTTCAAACGACGAAAAAACTTGTTCCTGTGAACGTGGAAAGTAGGTAGGTAGTAGGTACCTATTATAAATTTTCTTGGAAAACCCATGTGTAGAAGAAATCTACGAAAACGTAGACCAATTAATTAAAATGAGCACCGACGAACTGGATTCCGACGAAGATCAAGAAAGAAAGAGAAAAAGGAAAAGAAAACATTGACATCAATTTTTTTTAAATAATTTTTTCGCATAGATAGGTAATTAAATTCAATCAACCGCAATTCGTCGTTTTCATACTTGTTCGTTCATTATTATTTTTTAGAAGGCTGTATTTTAATAATTCTATGCCACTCGAGTTATCGCCTTTGTTTTTATTTGATTTCATGATGAACTTGGAGAGTTGAAAAAATAAAATTCATTAATCTGCACTTGTTAACAAATAAACAAATAACCGAGTAAAAAAAAAAGAAAAAAAAATTGAAGCTTGAAGTTCGGAACTCAGAACAGTGTTAAAACATGAAAAAACTCTTGACCTATACTTAAATTCAAAATTGACAATTCGAATGAATGAACGAATAGTTGAGTAAAAATGAAAAAATGAAAAACCAAAAACCAAATACGAATAAAAAAAATTAAAAGTGCGAAGCTTGGAAGATTGAAAAAATAAAAATTTGTTACGTTCGTAAGTGCGAGTTGCATTATCGAACTAGTTGTTATCTAGATTTTTATCTCGTTGATGTGTCGAAGCTTATTCTTTTTTCGTTTCGTGTTCAATAGTAAATATATCGTTGTACAGTCCACACCAATGCTCTATGTTGTTTTATTTCGTATCGTAACATTATGGTCCTCCGAGCCGGATTTCTCATGCCGGCAAAAGTTTTCCCTTGTTTTCGCGTTTGTGATGGAATAATTTTTTCGTAATTGCTATTGTTTTTCGCAAATTCGATGTTTCGTAATGTATTCGTTTTATGAAAGTCTCTTGTCATTTTCGTAAAGTTTCGTGACGTGGTAGTTATCGTGTAGAATGACCGAAACTGCTGCTGAAAAGGCAGCTCGCGAGGCCGCGGCCGAAAAAGCGGCTCGTGCTGCTAAAGTGAAGAAAGAAGCACTCGGACGAGAGAAGCGTGTTCTCGTACGCTCTATCTCTATCTCGTTTAATGATGTGGCGAATTATATCGAACATACGCCATCGAAGGAAGCAGTCAACACAATCGCTGCAAATCTTGATTCTATTCAAGGTATGTTGGAAAAGCTATCCAAAATTGATTCGCAACTTATGGATTTTATTGATCAAGCTCAGTTGACGGATGACATTGTAGCCGAAGAAGCTGAGATATGTGATGATTATATGAAGTATTTTCGTTTATTTAATACGTCGATGGGAAAGTTGAAAACCATACAGGAATCGTTAGATCCTGCTGCACGTTCGAGTCGCCGTTCAATGTTTTCAAGCACGTTTTTAGACGCAACGTTATCGAATCCTATGGTAAAGTTACAAGATGTTCCTGTACCCCAGTTTGATGGTACGTACGCTAGTTTTCCCGATTGGTACGCTGAGTTTTCATCCATTGTCGATAAGAACGAGAATTTCGATTCGTTTCAAAAGATGTATTTACTTCGTCGTGCTATGGGAGAAGGTGCAAAAGATATCCTAAAAGATATGGGCACTGAAGGCCATTTATATGAGCCTACATTTAAAGACCTTTATAAGACCTATTATAATAGGCGAAGAATAATTGCTGAGCACTTTGCTAATTTGATCGATATGCCGCCAATTAAGGGCAATAATATACGTGAGTCAGTAAACAAAGTCAAACGAGTCATCCGTGGTTTGAATGTATGTGACTTGAATGTTGATGCGATGTCACCGTTAATCGCCTTTATTGTTTCGAGAAAAATCCCAGAAAAACTCAAAATGGACTGGGACACGTCAAATCATGATTACTCTGTTTATCCCTCGTTCGAATCGCTCGCAACGTTCCTATTGAATCGAAGTTTTTCGTACGAGACCAATGTGGCTTCTTCAAACGAGTCAAAAAATAAGTCGTCGGTTCCTGTCACCAGTACAGTGCCTGGAAAAAATGCTGGAAAAAGTAATTCGTCGTCGAAGTCGTCGTTAGCTGTCAGTTCGCCTAAAGGATCATCAGTTAATTTTCCAAAATGTGTAGTGTGTTCGAAATACCATTTTTTGGACCAATGTGATGTATTTATTGGTAAATCTGCATTAGAACGTTTCGATATTATTAAAGGTAATAAATTATGCATTAAATGTTTCAAGCCGAATCATTCGGTGAGTAATTGTACGCGACCAAATTGTAAATCGTGTGATGGTAAACACCATAATTTATTACATCGTGAAAAAACAACGAACGAAAAGCCAGATAATTCGGATACTCAAGGTACGTCAAATGAGCCACCTAAGAGTAGTTTGTGTGCTTTAGGATCTTCGAAATCTGTGTTTCTTAGCACTGCGATTGTGAAAGTTAGTGATGGTTATTCTAGTGAGTATGCTAGGGTTTTGTTTGATCAAGGATCTGAGGTATCTTTGATTACTCGTGAGTTTTGTGATCGAGCTAAATTGAAAATGATAAACAATCCCTCGCCTACTTCGTTGATTGGTATCAATGAAAAGCCTATCGAATTGAATAAAGTTGTGAAGTGCGTTTTAAGTAGTCGATTTAATGATTTTCGTATCGCTATTGATGCCGAGGTGATTCCTCGAATTCCTTATTCAGTGAATAAACAGGATATTAAAGAAGTCATTAGTAATTTTCCTCATAATTTCGGTGAAGATTTCAACCTGCCTCATGATTCTGTTGATATTTTACTCGGAAGCGAGTATGTCGAGTTTGTGATGGCAGAAAAGCGTTTTTTTGTTGAAGGTTTATGTTTGAGGGAGTCAAAGTTCGGTTTCGTTGTCTCTGGGTCGAGAAAAGCTTCGTTTTGTGCTAGTAAAATGTCGTTCTGTGGTCTATCGAATGTAGAGTTGTCTAATCAACTTGATCGCTTTTTTTCGGTTGAAGAAATTCAGGAGTCTGAATTGAATGAAAAGGTCTTAGATCATGAGTTGATTGAGAAACATTTTAATGACACTTATCAAATTGATGAAGAATCTGGAAAATTCGTTATTCGTTTACCGTTGAAAGAAAGTGTCAAGTGTTTGAATGGATCTTATGATAAAGTTCGAAAAATGTTTTTGAGGTCTGAGTCTCATCGTTCTGAGAGTAAGCACAATTCGTACAAGGATGTATTCGAAGAGTATTTGAAATTAGGTCATATGTCCGAAGTAAATGAACCTAATGTCGATGGTTATTTTATCCCTCATCATCTTGTATCAAAAATAACTACCAATGGTGTTAGTAATCGAGTCGTATTCAATGCTTCATTTTGCGATGCCTCTGGAACATCGCTAAATAATCATTTACTCGAAGGTCCAGTTATTCAGCCAAAACTGAATACCAATATTAATCAATTTCGGTCGAATTTAGTAGCTTTTTCTACTGATATTTACAGAATGTATCGATGTATTTTAATACATAAGGATGATCGAATGTATCAACAGATTTTTTTTCGTTTTGATCGTAATGGTTCTTTATTGGTTTTCGTTTTAAATACCTTAACTAACGGTATTGGTCCAGCTTCGTATTTAGCGACGAAATGTCTGGAAAAAATTGGTATGTCGATTTTATCATCTGATCCTGAAGTGGCTAATATTATTTTGAAATCCTTTTATATGGATAATGGTACAATTGCGGTGAAAAGTGTTGAACAGGCCATTGCAATACAACATCGATTGCACGATGTTTTACTTAAGCATGGATTTCGTTTGACTAAGTATCAAAGCAACTCTAAGGAGTTCCTTAATTCGTTGGATCCGTCTTTGATCGAACCTCTAGCTACGAAGGTAATCGGCGGAGATGAGTTTGTAAGTTTATTAGGGTTAGTATGGTATACTGATAAGGATGAGTTTGGAATACTAATAAAATCAAGCGAAATTCCAGTTATTGCGACCAAACGTATCATTTTGTCGGAGATTTCCAAGGTGTTCGATATTCTAGGAATTCTTACTCCCGTTACAATTCGTGGCAAATTACTCATGCAGTCAGTTTGGCGTGAAGGTCGTAAATGGGATGAGGAAGTGTCTTATGAATTATTTGTCGAATTTTCGGAGTACTTGAAGGATTTAATTTTGTTATCAGAATTTCGGATACCTAGGTGCTATTTTTCGAGCTCATTCGTTGTTCAAACTCAATTAGTTGGATTTTGTGATGCTTCGCTAAGTGCATATTGTGCTGTCGTATATATTCGTTCTATTGATAATGAAGGAAATATTGTATCTACGTTTGTAATGTCAAAGTCTCGTATCGCTCCGATTAAAGCTTCCAAGTCGAATATACATCGTTTAGAGTTAGCAAGTGCTGAATTATTAGCCAAATTGATTCGAGAAATTAGTGATGATTTGAAAGTTGATGAGATTTTTTGTTTCAGTGATTCGATGGTAACGTTAGGTTGGTTGCATATTGATCCTAGTCGTTTGAAGGTATTCGTGTCTAACCGTGTTGTAAACGTATCTAAATTAACAGATATTAATCGTTGGTTTTATGTTGAAAGTTTGTCAAATCCTGCAGATTTAGGTACTCGAGGTATTCCATCGAGAAAGTTGTTGAATTGTTCGCTTTGGAAAATCGGACCTAGTTGGTTAATTTCTGAAGAGTTCCTTCAGCATGTTCAGTTTCAACTTGATAATGAAAGGGAATTACCTGAGTTAAAAGAGAACACATCCTTGATTATATGGTATGATAATCGACCAATTTTATCGATGATAAAATCGTATTCGTCATTCTATAAATGTATTTCGATAGTAAGTTTTGTTCTTAGGTACGTGAACGTGTTGAAAAGCAGAGCGAGAATTCGTTTAGCTGGTAATATTCCCAAGCCAGTATGTCGTATTGTTGATTTTAAGGAAGGAGAATGGGTCAAGCTTGTTGAACCGTTATCAGTCGAAGAGAGAGATATTGCCTATTTTAGAATTATTCGTTACGCTCAAGTAGAACGTTTTGAAGTTGAGATCGAGTGTCTGAAAAAAGGTAAAAAGTTGCATCGAAAAAATAGGTTATCAACTCTTGAATTATTTTTTGATAAGTACGGAATTTTACGTGTTGGTGGTAGAATTACAGCTGCATGTTTTTCAGACGATGCGAAATTTCCAATTATCTTATCCTCGAAGTCTTCGCTTTTGTATTTGTATATCGATTTTGCGCATCGAAAATATTGCCACGCTTCTGCTTCGTTTTTGTACAATTTTGTACGTGGTAGATTTTTCGTAATTGGCAATTTAGCTGCCACTATCAAAGAATGTTTGCACAAGTGTTTAACGTGCACTAGGTATGATGCGAAAATGGTTGAACAGATTATGGGCGATTTACCTTTTCAAAGAGTAAATATTTCGAGACCATTCTCAACTGTAGGTATAGATCTAACGGGTGCTATTTCGATAAAATGCACCAATCATCGAGTAGGAAAAGTTGTTAAGGTTTATGCCTGTTTTTTCGTTTGTTTTTGTACTAGAGCTGTTCATGTAGAGTTGATAGAAGACCTCACGACCGAAGCCTTTTTGGCTACTTTCGAAAGATTCGTTGCTCGTCGTGGTTTACCACACACAGTTTATTCGGATAACGCTACTAATTTTGTAAGTGCTCGTAATAGATTTTTTGCCGAGAATCGCATCAAGTGGTTGTTGATTTCCCCACGCAGTCCTCACCAAGGTGGGCTGTGGGAGTCCGCTATAAAAGCTGGAAAATCGCTCATGGTGAAATGTATTGGAAGTCAAATCTTGAACCTCTTCGAACTTATGACTATTTTATCGAAAATAGAAGCGATTCTCAATTCTAGGCCACTTGCCTATGTTCGAAAAAATGATTTTGTTGAGCCAGTGACGCCAGGTCATTTCTTGATTGGTAGTAATTTACTTGAGCCATCTTTGAATGTCGATAATAAGTCAAGTCTTCGTGATCGTTATAAACTTTGGAGAAAAGTCGTTGATTCGTTTTGGATTTGCTGGCGTCATGAATATTTTAATCAACTTCGTCATCGAAGTAAATGGCGTAAAGAAGGTAGGAATATTCGAATTGATGACGTCGTTTTATTGTCATTACCTAATGAGTCTTCGTTGAATTGGCCTATGGCCATTGTCGTTAAAGTTTACCCGGATTGTCATGGTACTGTAAGAAATGCCGATGTAAAGTTGTCTGATATGTCGATTAGAAGGACTTCGGTCCAACGTCTGGTTTTATTGCCAGTACGAGATGATGAATAATTTCGTTATCTCATTATGCTCGGTATTATGTCGTTTTACGTAAATTCCTGTTCCGATTAATTGTTTTTTCTACAATTTATCGATGTTAGACCTAGTAATTAATTTATTTTACCTGTGATAGTTTATGTCTTTTTATTTTTTATTTAATTTGTAAATTGATTTTTAAATTTTTACTCTTTTTTGTAATTATTTTTATGTATGTTAATTTGTAAATAATTTTTTTTGGGTTCAAATGAGCTTTGCTCATTTCGGGGGGGTGTTTGTTACGTTCGTAAGTGCGAGTTGCATTATCGAACTAGTTGTTATCTAGATTTTTATCTCGTTGATGTGTCGAAGCTTATTCTTTTTTCGTTTCGTGTTCAATAGTAAATATATCGTTGTACAGTCCACACCAATGCTCTATGTTGTTTTATTTCGTATCGTAACAAAATTCATTAAATTCAAAAATCAAAATTCAAAATTGAAAGTTGAGACTTCTCAAGAAACGAATGGGTAGTGGTCCAGTGGAGTAATAATTTTTTTTTAAAAACATCAAAATAAATGTTGAAAAATCAGAAATTTAAAATCGACATTTTTTATTATAAGGAAAAACAACAAATCAAACATATTGTTCAACCATCGAACCACCGACCACGGACCACGTGTATTTTGAATTTTCATCTTTCGCTTTTTTCGATCCTTCAAGCATTTGCACTCCATCCACCTGCAAGCTGACAACATAAGGTCTGGTAGCCAATCGTATTGGCTAGCGCTCTTCTCTTCACGTCTTCAGTTCTTCACAGTTCACACGTGGGTTTGATTTTCATATGATTAGAAGATAGATTAGATTCACGTGTTTGATTTTCCTGTAATAATTAGATTACCTATTTGATAGATAGATTTTGGATGAAATAAATGGAGTGTAAGTTGCAACGTATGTTCCAGATTTCACATTGATCGCCATTGTCAACTAGAAATTCGTATTGTCTTCGGGTAATTATAATTATTATTTTGTTGTCAATTTTTTTTCACTGTAAACATTACATGGTGTTTTTTTGTGTGTGTTTTTAAAAAAATATAGATAAATATGGAAACTTGGAGTTCCACATTAATTGCTATAGGTAAGATGAATATCTTTTTTATGATACGGAATGTAGATATCGGTCTTGATTATTGTATAAATTAATACATATTATAATTTTGTATTTTGCTGTAGAACATAAAAATGGAGGGATATGTCTCACAGAAAATCGCCGAAATGATGCCGATTATACGAGTAAGTATATTGTATGTGTATAAGAGATATGTAGTCTTAAAACAAAATATTAAACATCTCAAGAGTTTTACATTTCGTTATGTGTTCGTGTTGTAGGACTAGCTGCCAAGGAAAGTTGTCACCATCCTTGGTTCCAGGATATTACTCCTATCTTTGAATTATTTCTATCTGGTCGAAAGGACATGGCATTCGTGTTCCCACCCGGTAGTGGGAAGTCTACCGTGGCTGAAATGTTCGAGAAGTATGCCCATTACGAAAGCGATGTAGCAGGTTACGATTCATTTTTCAGTAATTGTACATTTAAAAAACAGAACGAAGAGTTATACCTCAAGTTTTATCGGCAATGTGCTGTTGTTCGAATCGACTTCAGACATGTTAATATCGGAGATACCTTACTAAGTTATCGAGAGGCTATAACCAACCTTATACGATGGATTTGGAGAAAGTACGCGTTCGATGAGTTTCATAGAACAGAGGAAGAAAAATTACGAAAAGACAAGTTTCGTTATAAATTATCGTTAAAATTCTTGTTCCGGACAATAGACAACGACAATAAATTCCTGTTGCTAGATTCGGTGGACTGCATTTATAATCAGATAGCTAAGATTGCGCCAAAAGTTAAGGAGAATTTATTCAAAGATTTTACTGATATGATTTATTCGCCTCAAGACAAAGATACTGGATTAACACACATCAGTTTTGGCGTAAGCCCATATTTCATTACGGAACATCTACGAAAGGGTACATGTACATTCTCGATTTTTCCCCGAAGTGGAAGTATTGACCAATATGATACTGAGGAAATCGAGCGTTGGAATTTGGATAACAATCTAGCCTTGCAAACATTTTCGTATGGAGAAGACTCCATTAGAACAACGTGCGAACGAATTAACAAGATGTGCGAAGAATCTGAATCCATGAAACGTATCGAGAATGTGGACGACATGATCGAAACTTGTAAAAAAATCGGCTCGTATCGAGTCAATGATATCGAATTACTAAATCCGTACTTAGTTATCTCGTACTTATGGAGCTTTACTAAAAAAAGAAATTACCGTCTCGATATAGCGCCCAAGTCTTTATGGTTTGAATCTATCCATACCAAAGCAGATTGCGAAATGTTACGAGAATTGCTTCATACGCAAGAAACGAAAAAAATATTTGATATGTTTCCGTCTTTCAAAATTATTAACACTGATCGAAAACATTTCTTACCTTTACTATGTTTACGGGGCATATTTGTCGGTTATGTCTACATCTGATTGCGAGAGTACCAGAGCAACGGGAGAAAAGTGCTATTCTTTACGAGTCGCCAACGACAGCGCAAAAATTATCTTAGAGTACTTCCTCGATGTTTTACGGCGTCAATCCTGCTACATAGATCGTTCTCCGAGCAAAAACGTGTCCGACGCGTTATTAAATGAGAATTACGATGACCTTTGTGGAAAATTATCCCAACTTGTTGGTATTCTGCCAGCTACTACTACACCTAATGAAGAATCATACCAAGCTATCATCGGAGGCGCATTGAGTTCATGTTTATGGGATGGATGGTCTGTGAAATTTGGTTACCCATCTTCGGAAAGACCGAATTTCGTTATTTCCAAACGATTGAAAAAATACGGAGTTAATGAACAAATCACTCTTGTAGGGGTATTTAAGGCTCTTCCACCATCAATAGATTACCCCACCTTTGAATCTTTCGAGGAACATATGGAAACATTCGAAAACGACTACGAAGCAGCTAAAGCCTTCGTGAAGAATCTACGTACAAATGTAGATGAAGCCTTTCTTTGGGAACATCTGAAACTTGAATTAGACCAAGCTTTGAAGAAAATTGATACCTATGCTGGAATAGCGTCTCAACATTTTAACAGCTCAAGAGCGAAAGTTTTCATTATCGTTTTTCACTTTAATCACGTATTATTATTGCATCGTTATTATGTACCAGTAAATGCAAAAATACCAGCTTCAGACGACGAAAAAACTTGGAAAATACATGTAACCGAACGTTTTCCTGTGAACGTGGAAAGTATTAAAAATTTCTTGGAAAACCCATTTGTAGAAGAAATCTACGTAAGCGGAGACGAAATGAGCATCGAAGAATTGAATTCCGACGAAGATCAAGAAAGAAAGAGAAAAAGAATGAGAAAACATTGACATCGATTTTTTTTAAAATCATTTTTTCGCATCATTCAATTAAACCGCAATTCGTTTTTACATTTTGTTCGTTTATTATTATTTTTTAGAAGGCTGTATTTTAATAATTCTAAGCTTTTTTTCCACATGATTAATTAAACCGCAATTCGTGTTCATATTGTTGAATAAGTATTATTTTTTAGAAGATTGTATAGGTATCAATCGTTCTATATCTAGAGTTATCGCCTTCGTTTTTTCAATTTCTTAAAATATTAATGAAAGTTATTTTCTCTAATTATTCGTGAAATACATACTGATACATTATCGAAGTTTTTCCATTGGCATTGATTATTTTTTTCAAATAACCATACAAAAAAATAATAAAAATTCATTATTTTTGCTTACTCCACAAAGAGTCATCCCGGGATTTGACTAACGAAGATGATGACGACGACGACAGTTCTTGCCTTAGGCCCTCGCCCTAGGGTATGCTAAAATCTCCTACATATAACCCACAGTATTAAAAATGGACAAGTAGATACAAAAATTGGATATAATTAATTCGAAAAAAATCTAAACAACATAGATATAAAAAAAAACGATCATGATAAACAATCGTCGTTGAAAATGTAGACAAATTTTTTCAAAATAACAATCCACGAAGTCAACAAGTAACCAAACCGAATCATCATCTTCACCATTTGATCATTTTCATTTGCTTACCTAAATAGGTACACATGCTTATGAAATTTTTGCATATGCGGAACAAGACTATCCTTACAACGAAATCCTTTATCGCAATAAGCACACCTGAAACGTAGATTCTTCGCATGAACGACCGACTTTTGTCGCCTTTTATGACTTTTAAGAGCACTCTCTCTGGCGAATAATCTGTCGCTAGTGGCACATTTGAATGATTTCTGTTCATCGTGAACGTCGGAAATATGTTCCTTTAGACGGCGATCTGTCGAGAAAATCCGACCGCAAATATCACACCGAGGAGCTGTAACAAATAAATGCAAATAATTAGATCAACGGGAATGTTTTTGTCGAATTAATAGTAACTTCGATAATTAATTAATCAATAGAAATTGAAAACTGGCCACTTACCGAAGAGTTCGTGCACAAATTTTATTTTATCATTGCGTTTATTACTATTCTGATTAGGCGCATAACCGCAAAATGAACATTTTAACGTCTTTCGTTTGTTGTTTTTTGTCTTGAACGATTTGTCACATTTTTCACAATGAAATAACTTATCATCGTGTATACGCATATGCTCATTCAGAGTGCATTTCTTCGGAAAAGATTTCCCGCAAATTACGCATTCAAAACGTCGATGAAAAAGTGACTTTATTGAAAGTGATCCGCTAGTCGAAGAATTCAGTTTCCCTTGACACTGTTGAGATCCATTCAGAGCTCTCTCCAGTAGAGATGAATTAGTGGAAACTTGCGGTTGTATGAACACGTCACGATCCTCGACTGCCTCAGGCAATAATTCTATCACAACGATTTTTTCTTCAAAAGGATCGTCAGTTTCAAAGTGTGTATTCGAAGATGCGCAGAATTCGTCTACAACTGGAATCGAAAAGTAGAAGGAATGATCATCCGGATTTTCCTGTTTCACGATAGCTAGATCTTCACTGTTTTCGTTTAAATGTGATGGCTGCTGAAGTTCGAGTTTGATTTGATCATCAAGATTAACCTCGGTGATATCGAATCCATTCGGGATGCTACTCTCTATCACAGTTCGGTCTTCGTTATTTTCACTCGAATATGACTGTTGATGTTCACGTTTTATACTGAGATCAACATCGAACTCTTTCACGTCGACTTCGGCTTCTAACGTATCCATTTCTGCGTTTGAGGATAAATCTACTTCAACGACGGTATTCGAATGAATGGCTCGGTCAGCGGATGAGTTAGAACATTTGCATTCTTTACTGGTTACTTCTAGTTTTTTAGCGCAACTGAAAATTGAATTTTTACATTTATGTTGGATTTGGATAATCTGAATTGAATGATAATGGATTTACTTACTCGAGAAATTCCTCAAAACTTTTGTTCTTCGATAATATTCTATATCGTTCTGTTACTACGTCGAAGTCTAATTTCAACGTTAAGACCTCTTCATAAGCTGAATCCAGACAAGTTCTAAAACATTCGCATTCGTCAAGTGTTTCGATAAATTTTGACCGTAGTGATCTTCGTTGCTCTGTAGACCTACACAGATATCACTGAATTAAAATTTTCATCTAAAATCGAAATTTATGTTACCTACATGGACTTACTCGTTGACCGAACGGTTCTCCAATGTTACTCCGTAGCGTCGAGTTAAATCATTGTGCTTAGTTTTCAACGATACGATGCTCTTATTCGTCTCGTTCAATTTTTTCATCAAATCTTTGCATTCGTTCAATTTTTTAATGAATTTAAATTGCAGCGTTTCTCGACTATTGGCGTACCTAATAAATATCGAGAAAGATGAAATTATAGTGTTTATTCGTAAATAAAATAGAAGATTTTATACTAACTCGAGAAATTCTTCGAAAAAGTTACTGCTCAATAAGGTTTGGTAAATTTGAACCAAATCACCGTGTTCTGATGTCGATGCGAGTATATCTTCGTAAGCTACATGGAGCCATGTTTTTAAAATTTTGTAATTTTCATTCGTCGCAGTGAACTGTAAACGGAGTTCCTCTTGATGTTTCGCGTAGCTGTAGACATTACAAATAGAATATTAGCCCATGATTATGTTATAGTTGGAGTAACGGCGATGTAATGATCTTACAGGTGAAATTTGGTGGAGTTGCTACTCAGTAACGTATCGCAACTTTGAATCACATCGTCGTAAGGATCGAAGTCCGCATTTACTTGGGCCATGATTGAATTATTCTCAACGAACTCGTGGATAGTTCTTATGGTTTCTAAATGAAAAACACATATTTTACTACACCATCATTCTAGAAGTAAAATCTTTTGAACAATTCTACTTACACTGATTTTTTCATCGACTTGTAATACGACTCATTCGTTGGAATCTACATCATCGAATCAATAAAAAGGCCGAATAAACCACAGCGTTTTTGATTTTGAGCACCTAACGTCATTTTTTATATTATCAAAGTTGTTTGTAAACAAATTGCAATTGCACGTGATAAGATATGTTGTTTGAGTTGCAGACTGTTGCGTACGCAGGCAAATTCGAGTTCTTCGAAATTTCACAAGACAAGACCAGTCTGCTTCAGGAAACAGTACAGAATTACAGACAGTTTTCATTCTATTTGTTCCTAAAGTTTTGGAGAAATTTGAACGGTTAGGCTCAGAATGGAGACCTTTCTGATTCAGTGATTTGTGATTTCTGCATGGATTTCTGGTTTGATTATTATTTTTTCAAAGGTTCCATTATTGAAGATGAAGGAATAATAATAGTAAATGAAGTTATACCCACTTCATTCATAAAAAAATCAGAGTTCTGAGAGTTCACTGCCATGAATAAGAATTAAGATTGACAAAAAAAAATTTATAAAAAATTCAAAACTTGTGCATTGTACCCCATCTACCTGCGAGATGACAAAATAAGGTCTAGTTCTCTTATCACTTGACCAGTTTGTTATCACTTCTCTTCTACAAAAAATGTATCGAAATTCGAAATAAATGAATGGATTGCAATAAAACAGAGTTAAATTTGTCATAAATCCTCGAATTACAAATTATTCCATTCACTTGGGACACCTTGGGACCTTAATCATGTCCAAAAGAACAGTAAACTTATACGTATGCGACGATGTAATCCAAAATTGTGAAAAAATATTGGAATACGACATCGCCAAATTTCACGAGTAAGCCCATATTTTTTCTAATTCTGACCATAATGAAATATTAACTATAGGTACGAAATTCTGTCTGATCTTCATTTAGCTGCAGCAAACTCCTAGAAAAATTTCGGTCGCTATTCGTGTCAACGAACGATGAATATCAATTTCTGAAAACTTGTTTGGATAGAGCTTGCGTAGATACGATTACTTCGAAATCAGAGCATGGTGATCTATCAAAACTTTACGAAATACTGTTGACGAATAATTTTGTAAAAAAATTTCTCCAGTAAGTACATCTTCCTTTCGATTCGAATACTTGATAATTCAAACACGAACAGCTCATAAATATTGGCTATGTGTTTTTAGATTCATAAATAAACAAGAAACACTGCGATTGAAATTCATCGATGGCATAATCGAACACAAGAATTTAGAAAAAATGTTGAACAAGGCCAACGAAAACTTCACGTTATTAAAATCCGAACGTAATGATTCAGTCCTGCGAAATTACGACTTGCTTCTAAAGACTGATTTCGCTGAAGAATTACTCGAGTAAGTCAAGTCCTTCTGTTTCAATGATTTGTTCAAAATTGGTGTATAATCGAACAAATATATGCACAGTCAAAACACCAAAGAACAAGAAATACTGCGTCTGAAATTCGTGGCAAAAGTCGAAGAATGTGAACGAATAAAAAAGTATTTGGATACAGCTTACGAAACTATGATGATATTGAATTCGCAACACGATGATCTGATACGGCGTTTTAAAATTTTATGCGAAAAAAACATCGTCAAGGAATTCCTCGAGTAAGTTCATCGTTATTCGTACTCGTCAGGATTATTTTCATTAATTATTCAATTCTTAGGTATGCAAAACAGCGTGAAACACCTCGGTTGGAAATCACTGAGAAAACTAACGATTGCAATGATTTAGTAGCACGTGAAGTTTTGATCACCGAGCAGCTAAGATACAAGAAGCTTAAAGACGAGCGTGACGCCTTAGATTATTTATCAGAAGAATTATGTCGTTTATTACAACGATATCAACGTCGTGCACCGTTCGATCAGACTAGAGGAGAATTCGAAGAAAATAGAGAACTAGTTCGAAGCTCTGCGATTAGTGATTTTACATCGTCCGATTATTCAAATATCGCTAATGAACTAGATAATGAAGCATCTTTTAGTTCAGAAACGAGGACGGATATCAAAAATTCTAATCTGTGTCACGATTTTGAATCTAATCACCAAGTTTGGCTTGTGAAAAATGATGAAGATGAGCTAATCGTTGTGAAGGAGGAAAAAACAGATTTATCTTTTGAAATGAATGAAGAATTTGATATTTTGAGTAAGTAGCATGGACTATTAATCAATCACCGTACCATAAATTCGATATCAGTGGTACGTGTAGTAATTATTGTTATATTCGCATTGGGTTTTCAGCTGAGCATGCTTCGGACTCGTTCGAAAAAACTCCAGAAAATAAATATTTTGAAAAACTCGACTGCCAGAGTAAGTTGAGAAAAATTCTATTCATCGATTACAAATTTTAATACATTTCAACGTTGATTAATTTTCACCGCTCTGTTTCATTTTCTCTTACCTAGATTCCGACGACAAGAGTAGTAAAAATATACTCGAACACGACGCATCTCGTGATGAAAAACCATACCAATGTACTACCTGTAATAAGCGATTCAACAAGATAGATTATTTAAAAAGACACGAGTTAATGCACAGTTCGGAGAAGCTTTTCAAATGTTCAATGTGTGATAAGTGTTTCAAAGATCCCAGTAATAAGGGCCGACACGAGCGTACAGTTCATGGAAAAGGTCCTCGTTATTGTTGCGCTCATTGCGATGAAAATTACGCTCGTAAAGGAAATCTTATCATTCATATAAAATCAAAACATTTACCTAGACAAGAAAACGAGTACCGATGTACCTATTGTCACAAAACATTCGTTTCGAAAGAGTCTTGGAAGTATCATCACACAACACACTCTTCGAATAACGACAGACCATACAGATGCTCGATATGTTGCAAGGGTTTTAAAGATAGTAAAACCAGGACCAAGCATGAGAAAAAAGTTCATGTAGAAGAGATACGTTTTTATTGCGCACTATGCCGGAAAAATTATCGTTACAAATATGATCTTACGAGACATATGCAAAAGGATCATTTATGATGATTTTTATCATGGGTTTTAAATATTTGTTTCACTTCTTGATTTTGGAAGTGTTCCTGAAAGTACGTACTTTGGCGTGCTAGAAAAATCTACAAAACGTTGCAGTTGCTCAATCAGTTTATGGCCGAGCCAAGAATTATTTAAGTGATGGATCATGAATTTATAATGGATGTGAACATTTTTCTTTACTGAGTAAAAAGGGATGCTGAATGATATCATTTGAAATGTTAAGACTTGACAATATATCTCTTCTATTGATCTTGACTCTTTTTCATTTCTCTAGATGCAGTTCTCAAAATAAGTGCTCCTTATGGCTTTTGAGAAGTGTGATCATTTTATTTGTCGGATTGTTTGGGGAGTTGAGTTCTAATGTACATTAGTTCTATGATCTGAACTTCTCAACTCTTATACTACAGAGTAAACATTCCTTGATAAATATTCTGACGAAAAAAGACGCTCGATATTCGCCATTCGGAAACTTTACTAATCGTGATTCGTAGTGCAGGAAACACAACAGGAACCTTTGGCATCCATTAACATCACCGACATATTAATGTTCCTAAACGATCCATCAATCATCACTACCTCTATATAAGAATGTGAAAGCCAATATCACTTATACGTTCCAATATCTATACCTGGCCGAAATTTTCGTAGCAATAATCAACCTTAATTATATCTTATTAATTCAGTTTCGCTGGTATTTGCTTTCCAGTACGCTAGGTACATAAACGCAAACATTTGAGCTGATTAATTTTCAAGAGGATTTAAAAAAAATATTCGTACAGGTAACGAGCAAAAACTACTCGTGACGTAACTTGATTCATCGTCTTCGACCTGACACAGGAAACCCTTTTCAGCGAATTCTTACGAAGCCTGCACTTTCGTTTTACCTTCGATTAACAAAACTAATAACCGGTTCAACCCTTAAGAAACGACGCTAACTGGTTTTGTTCGATGGAGGATTCCAGAGGACAACATTTTTTCCATATCCTTTAGTGCTAAGGCATAAATACAGGTATAATTATTACGTAGAGAACACTTTTATACTTTGTATGGTTCAGTGCTGTTTTAAAATATTTTTAATGCGATCTGGAGGAGAATACTGATTTGGGTAAGTTTTTATTTATGTATTTAAGTAGCTTAAATCGTGCTGTAATTTATTAAAATTAATTTTCTTAGTACATACATATCTTATTCTTCCTTTTTTTTTTTTTTTTTGGTACGATAAGGTGTTTTATATTCAGTGAGACGTCAGTGCCAAAACTCAAGTACATACAACACTGACATTTTTTCCAAATAAAAGACGTATTCCAACCTGTTTTAAATTTTATTAAAATGTTTCCAGTGATTTTCTTTTATTTAAGTATCTTCTTCTCAAGTGTCAATAATTTTACGTATTTTTTTTTTTTTTTTTTACAAAATTTCTAAAATTGACAAACATTTTTTACAAACTAAGACCTCGTTCAGCTCCTTTTTCAATACCATATGAGTCAAGCTAAGTGAAAGCAGGTGTCTGCTGGTCTGGTACAAAAATAGGTACCAAAAAAAAAAACACAATTTGACTTACTTTGAATGAAAATACGAAAATTGTTGTATCAAAATGTATTCATAAAGTACGAAAATTTCTAAAAAAAAAAAAAACTCGTATCATTATCAAAACTATGGTTTAATTTAATTTTGTTTCCTCTGTTCTGTATTTCTTGAAATAATACCTATCGGTTTTTGAACATTTTTGTACTCGTTCCCTTCGGACTTCTTCGCTTCATTTTTTAAAACTAAATTTTGTGTAATTTTATAGAAAAAAATCGAGGAAATTAAAATAAAATTTGATATTTTGATCGGATTTAGCAATTTTTTCGCAATTTTGATCATCAACTTTTGAATTTGTCAATTTTTTTTACAAATATCGCGTATTTAAAACTTGGGTATCTTGGTTGTCTAACAACAAGTTTGCAAAATCCATCCATCCAAAGTATACCTACCCAGAAAATTTTTATTTCAATTTTTTCAACTTTTTTTTCCTCGCATCGCTTTTATTTTTCAAAATTGAATTTTCTAAAGATTTATTTTGTTTGAACCTGGAAATTCCAACAAGAGAGGTATTTGTATTCCGACTGACAGGACAAAATTTATCCTAAAAAAATTTCAACCAGCGAAGTGTATTTCTTGATTTTTGTTGAATTTTTAAGGCTCTCATTTGGTTACAATTTTTTTTTTCTTACAAAATTTTAGTAAGGCAATTGTTGTATGAGAAATAGGACAGTGTAAAGAGAGTGAGCTAGTTGGATGAGTCAGCATAAATTCGAGGAATAGGTTGAGGAGTGTGAGAATGAATAAGTAGGACACTGAAACACAACGTTTTTATATGTATGGTTTATTATTAACTTCGTTGGTATCAACCTAGAGCTAGACAGTCAGTTTGTATTGAGACAGTTTAACAGTTGAATATTTTAAATATTTGGAGAATACATCATTTTGATGAAACACTGCCTATTATTTCATTCGATAGAATTGGCGCCCAACGTGGGGCCCCCTTCTAAAAATTGTCGCCTTTTTTACAGAAATTTTCAAAAAGTCTTACGTAATTACTAATTAGTACCTACCTACTTACTTTTTTTTCAAAAATGTCAAAAAATGCTCACTTTTTCGCCATAAAAAGGTCTCATTTTTCAAAAAATTGCTCAAAAAGCTTCTTTTTTTGTCAGAAATTTCCAAAAAGCCTTGCCTTTTATTGCTAAAATTGCTCAAGTCTCGCTTTTTAAAAGAAAAAAAATTGCCAAAAAGTCATATTTTTTGCTGAAACTGTCTAAGTCGCAATCGAGTTTTACAACTTTTAGATTTTAATTTATGTGTTATTTTTTTTTTTTTTTTTTTTTTTGCATGAAATTTAATTGAAACCTTCTGGTTTTATTGAATAATTTTTCCATGTTTTTCTCACGTTTTATAATACGTATTTATGGTTACTTTTTTGAACGTTTTTGATTGCCAAAATGTACCTTTACCATTTTTGGAAACAATTCAGTACAAATGAAATCGAAATTTTACCAAATTGATCTAGAAATGTCATAATTTAGCAGACGGTCTATTTTTGACACTCCTCTGCCCTTACCCTCCGAATCAATTTTGGAAACGGTTTCGAGTCGTTTCGAGACGTTTTGCAACTTCCAACTGATTTTAGAAAGTTAAAATTCCCATAAAATTTTACTCGTCACTGAAACTGATTTCGGAAAAATGGAAAGCTGGACGGTCCCAAAATCGCCAAAAACAATCTCCAGTTAATTCGAATCTAATTTGAACAATTTTTTGAATTTTTATGGCAGTTTTTGAAATTATAGAATTTCTAAAATATAGCAGAAGGCTCCAGAATAGTTTGGCTGGAGCCATCTCCATTTTGACTCGTGCATATTAGGTAAATTAAGAATTTAAAGTAAATTTCAGCATTCCAACTTCATTGAAATAAAAAAATTTGTGAAAATTTCAACTTTAAAAAATATGCTGGAGACTCCAGAACTGCACAAAATGCGAAATAGCGTACACATAAAATTTCAGCTTTTTCACTTTGGTAAAATTTTAATTTTCTCGCATTTTTGGCCCCCAATTTGATTTGGATCATTCCATGTCTACTCAACCAAAAAAAGGCGATTTTGAAAGTCATGTCTTTCGATTTCGCCCAATTTTTTTTTACAATATCTACCCGCCCAGTAAGTAAGAAACCCGCAATCGGTTTGGTCTCAGGGGGCTCCCATTATTTTCACATTGTCTCGAGGTACTCAACTTCAGGAGTCCATTCCTCCAAAACTATGATACTATGATCAAAACTGATTTCACAGTTCAAAAGGGCATTGCATTTAGAACTTTTTAAACATTTTGAAATTTTCAAAAGTTGAAAGTTGAACTTTTAAATTGAAAGTTCAAACTTTAAAATGGCGCTGTAAGTGGGAGCTACCATTTAAAATTTTGAAAAAATTTCCATAGATGTAACTTTTTATGCTTTTTTGAAATATTCCAGTTTCGAGATGGGATCTCTTAATGGAGGGGGAACACCTCCCCCCCAATTTTGGGCGAAACTTTCGAAAGAAAATTTTGAGCATGTGACGTATCGAATTGTATGTTTTTGGTGACGCTGAACACGAATATGACGTCAGATTTTTGATATGACGTCCGATTTTTGATTGGACCCCATCCACGGCACACAACAATTATTTTGGACTTTTGCCTATTGGGGGAGGTTCTGGGGGCCATGGGTGAGGTTGACTTAAAAAAAACTATGGCTATATTCGTGTTCAGCGATATCGAAAACATACTATTTCATGTGTCACACAAATGTAATCCTTTTTTTTATGGGTTACCCCTTTTGGGGAGGTGCTGGTGGCCGTGAACGGGTCCAATCAAAAATCTGACGTCATATTCGTGTTCAGCGTCGCCAAAAACATACTATTCCATGTGTCGCACGAACAAAACACTTTTTTGAACTTTTACCCCCTTTGGTGAGGTGCTGGGGGCCATGGATGGGGTCCAATCAAAAATCTGACGTCATATTCGTGTTCAGCGTCACCAAAAACATAGAATTCGATACGTCACATGCCTAAGATTTTCTTTCAAAAGTTTTGCCCCAAATTGTGGGTGGGGGTGCTCCCTCTCCATTAAGAGATCTCATCTAGAAACTTAAATATTTCGAAAAAGCATCAAAAGGTACATCTATGGAAATTTTTTCAAAATTTTAAATGGTAGCTCCCACGTACAGCATCATTTTGAAGTTTAACTTTCAACTTTTGAAAATTTCAAAATGCTTGAAAAGTTTTAAATGCAATGCCCTTTTGAACTGTGAAATTAGTTTTGATCAAAGTATCATAGTTTTGGAGGAATGGGCTGCTAAAGTTGAGTACCTCGAGACAATGTGAAAATAATGCAAGCCCCTCCCACCCGCCCCCTGAGGGGGCTGGGACCAAACTAATTTGCGGGGTTCTTACTTACTGGGTGGATATATATTGTAAAAAAAATTTGAGCGAAATCTAAAGACACGACTTTCAAAATCGCATTTTTTTGGTTGAGTTGACATGGAATGACCCTTTATCTAGTTCTAAATTTTTTTTATCGATTGGGTACCTCGATCTCCCACGTCAGAAAAATCGTCTACTTAGAATTTTGAAAATCTTTGAACGCTCTGAAGACTCGATGATTGGGGGGGGGGTGACCTACAGGACAATTGTCGTGGTAAAAAATTTCATTTTTAAAGTATGAAAATGGAATAAGTACCTAGATACTAATAATGTCTAACCATTTACAGAATTTAATCGACACACAGAGAATAAAGAAACAATTTATCGTCATGAATAATCTAGTCATCAGTTCAATCTTCCTGTACGCTGCGATATGTTGCGATGCAACCTTATGGGGCAGTTCGGAAACCAGAGAAACAAAACCTCCCGGTTATTTACCCATCTTACAAGTACGTAAATATAACGGTTTTCAAATTAATCCCGTCCAAGGAACACCTATTTATTTACCAAACGAACCGAGCCAGACGAATAACATCGAAGCTCAGTTGACAACGAATCAACCGAACCAGATAAAAATCCTACAATTAGATACGATCAGCAGGCTGGCTTCCTACCTTCCAGCGGACTTTGATTTACAGGACATGGACCTTAGCGATATATTACCTTACGTTGATTTAATATCCGAAGATACTTTGGAACAATTCAAACACGATACTGAAACGAGTAAGAAGCCAGAGAAATCAAAGATTTTGAAATTAATCGCCTTCATTAAAAGTATCAAAGAGAAAAAACTCAAACCATTCAAATACGTCGCCAGTGTAGGTAGCAATATAATCCATAAAAAGAAAAACTGGATTTTCGGTTCAGCTACGACCACAACTCCAGCTCCTTCGGTAACCTACCCTGCTCCTTCTTCTCCTTACTCTTATAATCCGTCTTTGACGCAATTCGGACAATATTTCCCGCTTACTGGGGCAAGATTCCCTCCTCTGCAATCGTTCCCTTACTATCAGCAGTATCCGATTTACTCTTACAATCAACAGCAGCAGAAAAATCCCATCGATAATACGCCCAGTTTTCCTAGCGCTGACCAATTTCCATCCAGTTATCCTGTTGTAAATCTACCACTACAATTCCAAAATACAAAACCAATTGAAACTCCAGCCGAACCTGCCAGTTTGCCTAAATTCCCATCGAGTAATCCAACACCTGCTGCGGCTATTCCAGAATTTCAACAGATCCCCAACAATAATATCCAATTCCCGTCCAACAGCTTTGCTTACCCATCGTTACCTGCAGCTCAAAATTCCGAACCGGCTAAAACTGAGGTAACTTACGAATACAAACAACCTCCAGCTAGTACTTTTGTTGTCCACGATACCATTACCAATGGTGCTAATCGTCAAGTCGTCTCTTTCAATCAACCCGAATTACCTTCGACTGCCTCTCCTGCTGCTCCTCAAGCCGAACACTCGTCTAATCAACAGTTGCAGTATTCTTATCGTATTAGTCCAGCTTCCACTGTATACAGTCCACCTCCACGGCAGCAACCATCGTTGTTAAACGTACCAGCATATCAACCGAATTCTTGGTACATTCCATCATCGTACCAGAATACTCATCAAGAACCGAATAAATTTTACACAACGTCGTCGTCTAACGATCTAGTCGCAGCTGGATCCGATGATGTTGAAAAAATCGATCAACCAGTGAAACCAACGACCACGAGTAGCCGGAATGAGGGCGAAACGGAATCTGCCAAGTTATTGGATAGTGCTGTACAAGTATTAACCAGTACTGAAACGACTTTTTCGAAATCTCAACAATCCGGACCCAAGAGGACTCATTTGAGGCCAGTTCAAGTGCCAATTGGTACGACGCCGTCGGTTGTTTATCCCAGTTTACCCAAAGAAGAAATACCTAAAGGTAGGATATAGTTTTTTAATGATTTTTTTGAAATGAGCATAGACGTGATTTTGAATAGGTAACTACCTGTAGAATTAAAGCTTTTTTTCAACTCCTCGTCTCATAGGGTAGCCAAAGCCAACATGCTCCCTAAAATTGGCAAATTCTTTTTTGAAAAATATATAAAATAAACTTTTCATCAATTAAACTTATTTTGAACAGAGTTTTGAAACTCTTTGTTTTTCTTTTTTTAAAATCGAACTCTGAATTAGCTTCTTTTTTTTGACAACTTCCACTGCTCCTACCTCATTACAAATAAATTGGAATAAGACAGGATCAAAATATGGTGGAGGTTTTATAATTTATCTTGAAAATTTGCTAGATAGGTAATTTAATATTATATGAAAAATGAGTAAAAAAATGTAGGTTAGGTATATAATAAAGTATTTTCTATTTTTTTAAATTAAAATTCTATTTAATAAATTATTATTTTTTATATTAAAATTCAATTATTGAAAAAATAATGATTTTACTTTTATTAAATTTAAAAATTAAAAAAAAAATAAGCTTGATATAGTTAGATCGAGCATAACTCGCCAAATTGATTATAGTTAGTAATTACCACGATACCTATATAGATTTTTCCTCACATTCTCTAAGGGAAGAATGTGAGTGGTTTTTGCCTGGACTAGCTCAGTAAGAGACATTAAACAGTCATGCAGTCTACTATAGTCAATTATTATGTAATGAAGAAAGAACTTATTCCAACATTCAAGACAAATTACAAACATTTTATTAAAACGTAATTTACCTACATAGGAAAACATATTATCTTTTGACAAACATAAATGGTTGCCTAAGGACCGTTTCAAGGCAGAATATAAACATTTTCACATCATGGTACAATAGATTAGAAATTAAATACATTGTAGCTAAACCTATCTAAAGATACCCAGCTCCAATGAATACATGATTAAAATCCCAAAGAAACACGATATAACAATGTTTGAACTCCATTAAAATAAATAAATAAATAAATAAATTAAATTGCTTAAACCCACAAACCCCCGCATTTGTAGATCAAAACATCACCACTAATTAATCGATACATTTGAATTAATTAGCTAAAGTAAGTTACTTCGAACCTACTTACCAAAACTGTACACTTTTTCCATCTCTTCTGATAGTTCTGATGCCTTTCCAATACCAAAGGGTTCGATGGAACTTAACTAAAAGAGGCACTAGTAAACACTTTGCATGATTCGCATATGACCGACACCATAGCGAATCACCAAAAAGGTACAAATTATTGATCATCGGATCCATGATCACTGAATTTACATTAGTATTAATCACGCGCGAAGGTGACGTAAATCGAAGGGTGTAGATCGCGAACTCCATTATCATATACCCCGAATTCTACACTTAAGGTGAGAAATAATATGATAAGGAGACTTAAGGGGCGTACACATGATCCAATATATTTGACAAACTCGATTTGTCAAATCAAATTGAATTTAATCAAACATATTCGGTTGTGTGGACGCTCTGATGATGTCTTTCTCAAATTTTTAACGTTTTGTTGATCGGAGACACCATAGACACAACTCTGAAAATAATTCTGAAAATATAAATAATTTCTATTTTCAGAATTGGTGTCATCGATCAACAAAACGTTGAAAATTTGGAAAAAAAACTTAGATTATCAGAGCGTTTACATGATCTAATATATTTGACTTTCCATGCAACCAAATATATGTTGATTATATGTTGATAAATTTTATCAACGATGTCAATTTGACAAACCTGGTTTGTCAAATATATTGGATCATGTGTACGCCCCTTTAAACGTGACTGTACGTATTTTTCAGGGCTTCAAACCCGAACGTTTTCGGGTATGGGTATCGGGTACAGGTACAGAAATTTTTTTCAGAGGATCAGGTACGGGTACAGAAAATTTTTCGGGTACGGGTATCGGGTACAGGTATGGGATTTTCTTCAATTTTCGCCATTTTTGATACAATTTTGATGAAATACCTGAAAAAATACCCGATCTATCAGGTATTCGGGTTCAAAATAGTTTAATCGGGTATGGGTTCGGGTACAGGTATTCCTTGTTTTATTTTTTCGGGTACGGGTACAGGTTCGGGTACAGAAATTTATGGATTTTTGTTCGGGTATTCGGGTATTAGGGTACGGGTACGGATTTGAAGCCCTGGTATTTCTTACAACGAGGAACCGCAATTGTGCACTATATGAAGTTGAATCTCGACTTTGGCGCTAACATCCCAGTATATATAGAAAAAAGGGTGATTTTGGTCCCTCCCCCGAGGTCACGTGGTCAAAAATAGGCTTAAAGGCGCTAATAATTTACAAAAGAAGCCGCTACCTGTCAGCAAGCGAGCATTCTTTCCAATAAATTTACCTAATTAATTGGCTATTTTCCCTATCTCGGGGTATAAATGTCACTTGTGGCTGTCAACCCTTAGATAATTTAATATCTATCTTTTAAGAAGGGTTCAGCCGCCAGTGACGTCAAATGTACAAGTACAGGAGTACTTGTACATTTCTACATCTCTAAAGTATACCTACACGTTTCCATAACCTATCGGTTTAAGGGGTAGATGAAATAGGCATCTCCTTAAGTGGTGCATAACATCTGTACCCCCTAAGAAGTGCGGGCCATATACACTATGTCAAGCTAAAGAATTTCTTTAAAATAAGGAATTTTTACCTACTAAATTTTCACATTAAAATGAGATGCTTACCATTCATTTTCTCCGTAAAATTCCAAAATTAAACGACAAATTTTTAAAATTTTTGAGCTCTCGTTCTCTGTGTAAATTTTTATTCCACCATAAATCAAAATTTTTTTCCAAATTCAGAAACATGAATTTTTTTGTCAAAGATTTTCGAATTCAAAATTTCAAAATGAAATCAATCGAAATCAAAAACCTTATTTTACTTGACCTCATCTTATTCCAATTTTGTTCGGATTTGGAAATTTTTCCTTGTGAGCGGTCGAAAATGTCAAAAAAAGGCGAAAGTAATAATTGTTGCGTTAAAATCAATCTTTCGCGAGTCCAAAAAGAGAGTCGTAAAAAAATTTAGGAGAAGGAAATTGGAAAAATTTTCAAATAATTTATCTTTACTTTTGTAATGATCAAAATGCAAAAAGTGAACATGGAAAAAGAGCTAAAGGAATAAAAAGGAGCTCGACCAAACTTTTCAGAAAACACCCCCCCCCCTCCCACCATTCAACGAGGTTTTAAAAAAACATTTTTGAAAAGAATCATAATAATTATGAGAGACAACTTAGCTGGAGAAAAAACTTTAGCTGACGTTGTAGAATCAAATTTTGAAAAGATTGAAAACTTAATTTGCATACCTAATCTTTTGCAGGGAAATTAATTTTTAAGAAAAAAGTTATATTATCAATTCATTTTTATCTTCAATTGTGTGGACGCTATTCGAAGAATTCAAAAAATAAAAAGGAAAATTACGCTCTTTTTTTTCTTTTTAAGTTACATAATATTATTATATGTCTTCAAAAAGTACGAAGACCTTTTTTTTTGAAAGAAATTCAATTTTATACCAAAAAGACTTTATATGTAGGTACCTACTTACTTGATATTTTTAATATTTTCAAAACCAAAGAAAATATCCAAGTACCTAGGTACATATTTCAATTTAAAAAAAAAAAAATAATGAAAAAAATAGTCTTCCATTTTTGGTGTGAAATTATTTCACCTTCAATTTTGAAGATAAGCTCACAAAAAATATGCTAATGACCTTTTGAAAAAAATTTCTCATAATTGATTTGAAAAAAAAATTGATTAAGTAATTAATTGTTTCTCATCTTTGTTTTGAAATGTAAATTGATGTTATAATTATGTCTTCTCGATACTGAAAATATCAATAAAAATGTGCAAGCACCTTTTATGTATGTACTTAGGATAATCAATTTTCTACAAAAGAAATTCTTTTTAGTTATTTTGAAATATTCGAAAACGACATTATTTTAGGTAAATAAATAATGAAAATACAAAATCAGTAATTGAAAAAGAAGGTAGTTGACCAAAAAATTAAATTAAAAAAATAAAAAATTGTTTGTACTTGGACATTTAAAAAAAATGGAAAAAAATAAAACAATCTCAAAAAAATACGAGTATTCAAAAACGATATTACGTTACTTAAATAATAAAATTTTAAAAAAGGAATTTGAAGTACCTACTTATTTGGAAAAGTAAAAAAAAAAGGTGAAATATTGACAATTATTACTATGCGTTGCAATGAAAAAATTGCAGAAAAAGGGTTCATAATATTTCAAGATATCTAGGTACCGGTTCTTTGTTCAATTTCGTATGGCAATTAAACCATTATAATATATTTTTATTAGCAATATTATACAGAGCTAAATCAAAAATTATTGTTTGTAAAAAAAATTGAAAACAAAAATATCTGCTTCAATAAGTTTTATCTTCAAGCGTCACTTTCACTTGGTTTGAATGCAAAAGAAAATCGATTAAAAAGAAAATTCAAAAGTAAAATTGATGAAATTATTGAAAAATGCAATTAAAATAAAAAATTACCTATAAGATTTTTCTATTTTTTCAAATAATGCATTAATATACGACTAATTTTTTACAAAAATAAGTGGTAGTTGAACAATTTGAATTATTTTGTTTACTTGTAAGAAAAAAAAATGTTTTTTTAACTGAAAATAATAATTTTGTATCATAATTTTTTTTTCAGACGATGTCAACAAATCATCGCCAGCAATCAATTCATCGACGACGAATTAATTTTTTGTAAAATGTTCGAAAAAGATTCATAATATTTATAATTAAGTAATTTATAAGCTTATTTATTGTTCAACTCAGCCTGCGAAAAATAAATTTTTTAAAAGAATTCAAATTCTTATTCCACCTTGATCTTCTATATTTTTTAATAGGATTCATCAGGTGTACTCTTGAGGTAATAAACGATTTGAAATGACTTAGAAACACACTGAACATTGCTCAACTTTGTTGAAAATATCCACAAAATTAAAGTAAAAATCAATAAAAGATCGTTATTTATTTTTAAAAAAAAAAAACAAAAACAAAGAGCGAAATTAGAACGCTAATCTTAAAATATAATTTTAGTTCGAGTTTTCATGGAAAATATTACGAAAGATAAATTCGTGTATTTACGGCAAACTGGTTATGCAATTTTATTAACATCGTGAAATACTACGGTGTGGACGTAAATTGAAGGCGCAACAATATCACACTATTTTCTCCTTTGTTTTTTTCAGTTTCAATTTCTCCATTTCAGTTTCAGTTTTCCATCAGTGCTGAGTCCAAATTTGATGCTGTTTTGGAGGGATAATGAGAAGGAGCTTCTGTTGAGGGTGGGGAGGATTTGAAAATGAGTTTCATGGTGTGAAGTATCTACATTCTACATTCATGTTTTCAAACCTCCCTGAGTATCCAAATTTGACGTTACTTTGGAGGGAAAATTCTGGAAGAGGGGAGGGGAGAATTTAGAAATGAGCTCTTATGTCGTACGAGGTATTCAGATATATGTTTTCGAACCACCCGAGTTCGAATTTGATCTTCTAGGGAGGAGGGGCAAGGGTTGGAAAAACTAAATGAATAAAATTTCAGTTTTCACTTCTTTTTTTTTTATCAATTTAAATTTCAGTTTTGTAATTCATTGCAATGTTGAAAAAAAACAACAAAAAACTTGAAAAAACCTTCATTCAATAAAAAGTTTCTTATTCAAAAAAAAAAAAAAAATGAAAAATTGCATTACTTTGCAGTTTGCAGATACTAGTACATTTGTAAATTGTTCATTCGACTGTTTAGTACATATAAATTTGAAGAAAAAAAACTGGCCAAAAAAGGGGGAAATTACTAAAAAAAAAAAGTGAATGAAAACTAGAACAAAAAATCCAGTTTCAGTTTTCATTTTTCAGTAGGTATTTGCATTTCAATTTCACTTTCACTTTCAGTTTTCCACCCCATGCAAAATTCAAAAATGACCTCTAATCATTATTTTAAGGCTTCTAAGGAGTGGGAAAACATTTTCGAGAAAAATACCGTCGAAACAAAAATCAAACGACACATTTGAAAATTAATTTTTATATTATGCTAATATCGATAAAAATACAATTACGTAAAGAATAACACAATAATAGGGAAAAATAACCTTACCAGAGTAGTGAGAAAAGCGAATACAATATTACAGGCATTCATAATATTCATTTCATTTGATACTTGGTACTATAGTAATGTATTTTCCACCGCATCGTTTGACGATGACTTTTTCCAACTTTTTCATTTTTTTTCTTTTCTTTTTTCTTTAAAAAATAAACTTACGATTATTAATGAACCTTTCAACTGCCCACCATAACATTTATGCGAGGTTACTTGACGAACGCGAACTGTTGCTTAAAATGAGATTCCAAAAAATATAACAACATTTACATATTCTAAAATATCTAAACGGAAGAGTATTGCACCGACTATTCTCTAGGTTAAATAAATTATCAACGTAAAACGTCTTATACTTCTATAACAATTATTATTACATCACTATGTGTGTACATTCAATGCTACAAACGTTCTCGACGTTGAAAAATGAAAAACAGTTATAATAGCACCAAAACCTTTATGCAATTCCTGTATTTTGGCCAATCACTGATATCGAAGAAAGAAAAAAAATAAATAACCATCCAGGTAAAACGTAAAATTACATATACTCGTATGTATCAAATATGTAAATATCGATTATCGTTTCAATAACGCAAAAATATAAATGATAAAAACAAATAAAAGAGTTATACTCGTTACCTCTCGAGAGTAAACATACAAAAAAAAGGAATTCAATACTTGCAATTATTCTGACGTTGATCAATACTTTTTGAAATACGTATGATACTGTAGTAAAGACGACACGCTATCGATAGAATTCGATTTCAAGTTCGATAATCGCGTAGAATGCTGCACGATAGAAAACTGCTGCTGCGAGCTACTGGCGCAGGCCGAATTGAAACACTGGATTTGAGACGAAAAACAGCACTGGGCTCGTTGATAAGCAGACGACGAGTTGGGCGGCGTAAAATTCGATGATCTAAACGGATACGACGACGATGATGAATTTTGCACCGTTTTTTGGTTGTGATGAGAAGTGGTGGGTAACATGAGGGAATTCGATTGATTAGGGCAGGAGGGGAACATCGCTGGGTTACTGGGCGCCGGTAAGGCAGGATGAGGGGGTGGCGGTGGCGGAGGCGCGATAGGTCCCATATTAGGCGACGGTAATGTGAAGTTGAACGCTGCCGGAGATGTTGGGCTACGAAACGAAGCCGAAGCCGGGGTACTCCAAGGAGGAGTCGATCTAAACGACGATGACTCCGGAGGCAGAATTCCAGCACCGCCGGTATACGAATCGCAGAGTATAGGAGCGCTATAAGATGGCTCTCGAGATCGCATATAAGCCGGCACAGGAGACGATGATGACATTCGACACGAGTTTAGAACGTTGATAGGAGGTTTCAGGTGTTTAGGTGACGATAGAGGTGGAGGCGTTGGAGCGTACGAGTTGAAATTAGAGCAGAACGAAGAAGGTTGAGACGAGTATGGCAGCAAGGGCAAACCAGACGACTGTTGGCACTGCGCCGGCGACGGACCAGATAACGAATGATGTACAACACCGCATAGCTTCGAAGCACACACCGAAGGAGAGGAATACGAACACGAAGACAGATCGGACATCGAAGACGAAGCTGGAGGAGGCCTATACGAACAATACTTGGAATTATACGACGAGCAAGATCCGCTGGACGAACCCAACGTATCCGGTTTTACTCCCATCGTATTATCCAGGTACATTTGCGCCGGCGTCATTGCTAATCCGAGCAGAGGATCGTTCGGTAACGAGCTACCACGAGTAGAAGCTGGCATACAATGACTCGACGACGTTGAAACCGGAACGTTCGATTCACCGGCTCGCATTTGTTTCAACGCAGCCAAAGCTGAAGAGGACGAATACCCCTTGTAAGAAGGCGCGTTACTGGTCGACGAGGTATTCGTAGACGGTACGCTTTTAATAGTCACGTCAGCTGTGAGAGAAAACTCGACCGAATCGTTGCGAATTTTCGGCTTCGTCGAAGCTATACCATCCGATATGGTAGATTTGATCGCAGCACCGCTCGAGCTCACCGGTAAAATAGTCAAAGCTCGATGTTTGCCGCTCGTCAACGAAGGTAAATATAAACCACACTTAGAGGAAGCCACCGGGTTGCTTTCGATACTGCTCGATACACGATGACTGGTGGGGAACTTTCGAAGTTTACGATCAGATTCGACTGTCGTATCTCTGGGTTCGGATTTGATATTAACAACGCTACCGGTGGTTATCGGGATGACTGTAATATCGTTGGGAATTTTAGGAGGTAATTCGGCGACAACGACGTTAGCACTTTTTAGACAACTCGACGAAACAGTCGCGTTACTCGGTACACTTTCTGGCGGATTCGTTGGCTCGTCGTTGTTGTATTCGGTCGAATCGTTATTCGACGATTGTTCTTCGACTTCTGGTGGGGCTATTTCAGTACTACCCGCATCGGCCGAACTGTTTTCCAAGTTTATGTCATCGCACGAGGCTAAACTTTCAGCAAGGCAATCCGTACTACGAGAGAATTCCTCGACAACTAATTCGATACTTTTCTCGATTTGTAATCGTAACTCGTCGTCTAGCAATAGATCGGCGGAATTATCCATAGGTTCGGATTTCACCATCGGTTTTACACTCAGACTGGGTACGTCGTCCATCAAAACCGTTAATGGAGCATCCACGTCCATGATATCGTTCTGAGTCTCGTCATTTTCGACAACGTCGGGGGCTACGACGGCGGCAGCTTCGGTTTCGGTGTCAGCTTCGGTGGATTTTTCCGTTTCAGTATTCGTATCAACCTCGGTCTCCGTTATCGCACTCTGATTGTGATTATCTGACGTCGATGTTTCCGCATCCGGTATCGGTTCGGAAACTTGAGTCACTTCCTCCGGCTCGGGCGAATTATCGCCGTTGTTCGATAACGGCGACTTCAATATTTGTCATTCGTTGGTCAGCTTTTTACTCTTTTTCGCCGGCGGTGGGCCGCTGAAAGATTCGTCGCCGGTGTCGTCTTGCGCTCCATTATCAAACGCGTACATTGGTAACCATTTTCCCATCATTTGATCGAAAAATTCTTCCAGATTCTTCGCGTCGTTGTATACCTGACTTCCTTCCTGCGAAGTGAAAATATACAAAGGGTTAATATTTTGCTGTAATTTGAATCGTTGACAGCTACATGAGTGAAAAAAAAAGTTCGAGTTCTGCAACGAAGAAATGAAAACTTCGAATGTGCGCATTTTTCACTTTTGACCGGTCTTTAGGCTCCTAAAAATAAGAATTTAGCAGCTCAAATTAATTTTTCTGCTCTGAGTGAATTTTTTAAAATCTAAAAATTACAATTTTTTGAAATGCAGCGTTTTTCTCCATTAAAAATGTTATTTTTTGAGTAAAAATTATCAAATCAGTTTTGAAGTTTATATCGAATTTTGGAGCCTCCAGCGCAAGGCTCATTAATCAAAAAAGCTCGAAAAAGTAACCAAAAAGAGAACAAAACGTTGGTAAAACATTTTAATGTCAAGAAAAATTATCAAAAACACAGCACAATTCAAATTGAAATGTTTTCGTTTTTAATTTTAAAAAATTGGACTATTTTGCAACTTTTTGGTAAAAAAAAAAAACGAGGCTTCGGCAATTTATAGCAAATAAAGTGAAAATTTTTGCAGTTGACAAAAAAATCATTTTTTTGGCAAAAAACGAGACTTTTGTACAATTTTTGGAAACTAGTGAAATTTTTTAGCAAATTTACTGAAAAGCGAGAGGTTTTGTCAATTTGTTGCTAATTTCAAGACATTGACAATTTTAGCAAAAAGCATCACTTTTTAGCAATTATTGGCAACCAAAATTATACTTTTTGCACTTTTTGTCAAAAAAGCAAAACTTGTACAATTTTGGAAAAAAGTTGAACTTTTTAGGATTTTGTGCCAAAAAAGCAATTTTAGCAAAAGCATCACTTTTTGGCAATTATTGGCAAAAAATTCTACTTTTTTTGCACTTTTTGATAAAAAAGCAAAACTTGTACAGTTATGGAAAAAAGTTGAACTTTTTGGGGATTTTCTGCAAAAAAAAACCAATTTTAGCAAAAAACATCATTTTTGGCAATTATTGGCAAAAAAGTTATATGTATCTACTTTTTGCACTTTTGGTACAAAAACCGAGCTTGGACAATTTTGGAAAAAAGTTGAACTTTTTTGGGATTTTCTGCAAAAAAAAAAAAACAATTTCAACAAAAAGCATCATTATTGGCGAAAAAATTATACTTTTTGCACTTTTTGTCAAAAAAGCAAGCTTGGACAATTTTGGAAAAAATTTGAACTTTTTGAGGGTTTTCTGCAAAAAAAAAACAATTTTAGCAAAAAGCATCACTTTTTGGCAATTATTGGCAAAAAATTATACTTTTTTTGCACTTTTAGTCAAAAAAGCAAAACTTGTACAATTATGGAAAAAAGTTGAACTTTTTTGAAATTTTTTGCAAAAAAAAACAATTTTAGCAAAAAGCATCATTTTTGGCAATTATGGGCAAAAAAACTATACTTTTGACACATTTTGTCAAAAAAGCAAAACTTGTACAATTTTGGAAAAAAGTTGAACTTTTTTGGGATTTTCTGCAAAAAAAAAAACAATTTCAACAAAAAGCATCATTATTGGCGAAAAAATTATACTTTTTGCACTTTTTGTCAAAAAAGCAAGCTTGAACAATTTTGGAAAAAATTTGAACTTTTTGAGGGTTTTCTGCAAAAAAAAAAACAATTTTAGCAAAAAGCATCACTTTTTGGCAATTATTGGCAAAAAATTATACTTTTTTTGCACTTTTAGTCAAAAAAGCAAAACTTGTACAATTATGGAAAAAAGTTGAACTTTTTTGAAATTTTTTGCAAAAAAAAACAATTTTAGCAAAAAGCATCATTTTTGTCAATTATGGGCAAAAAAACTATACTTTTGACACTTTTTGTCAAAAAAGCAAAACTTGTACAATTTTAGCAAAAAGCATCACTTTTGGGCAATTATTGGCAAAAAAATTATACTTTTTGCACTTTTTGTCAAAACGTCAAGCTTGAACAGTTTTGGAAAAAGTTGGGACTTTTTTGAATTTTTGAAAAAGCGAGAATTACTTACTGGCGATTTTTGACAAAAAAACAAATTTTGACAGTTTTAGTAAAATGCAAAACTTTTTGGGAATTGCTGGCGAATGGTAATACTTTTTGGAAATTTACAATTTTTAGCAAAAACGCTACGCTTTTGGGCAATTTTTCTTGAAAAAAAAGTAAAATTTTTAGCAAATTTGCCAAAAAGTAAAAATTTTTGACAATTTTTAAAAAAGCGAGAATTTTTGACGATTTTTGGTAAAAAGCAAGACTTTATGATAAATTGGCAAAAAATTAAACCACCCAAATTGCGAATCAATTCGTTAAACAGATCGAAAATGATCCAGAATTCGATTTTCTAGCCAGCCAAATTAATTTTCGGGTCCTCGGGAGAAATTCAAAAATATTGAAATACTCGAAAATCACGCTGAAGGCTCCAGAATGGCTGGAAATTATTCAATTCGGATCAGGGGACTGGTTTTGCATGCCAAGGTCTCTAACAAACAGGACTTTGGGAAGGAACTTTCATCAAATGCTTCAATTCCACGAGTGAGGGGGAAAGAGGGGTGTTGAAAATTTATTTCAAACTAAATATTTTCAATTTCAAAAAAAAATTGAAAGGAGAATAATTTTCAATTTCGATTTTGAAAACGGAAAATGCAGAATCTTTTTGCAATTTATTTTGACAAAGAAGCAATTTTTCTAATTTCAAGAATACTTGACTAGAGAGTGAGTGAGAAAAAAATTGAAAATTATCAAAGAAGAAGAGAACGAATGAAAAATTTCTACGTTTGATTTTAAAAATAGAAATCCACAGGACATTCTTAAAATGTTGTTCTAAAGGAACATTTTTTTAATGTTTCAATTTTCGAGAGGGGGGGGGGAGGGGTTAATAATTATTTCAGCTGAATCAAAATTCTGCGAGAAAAAAAACTCGAAAATTTCCAATGATGAAGACAATAGGAGAAAAATCTTGATTTTTTGACAAATTTGGTGGGGGGGGAGGGGAGCAGGAGAAAAGTAGGCTGAGTAAGATGACGAGGACTGTTGGACACCCTGATGAAAGATGAGAAAATCAAAACTTTGCTGGAGGCTCCAGAATTGCTGAATTTCGCACGAAAGAGTCGGTATTAGCTTCGTAACTGATTTTCATTACCTTTACAGAGAAAGCCTAACTCAAAAAATCGTCACTTTTGGATTTTCAAAAATTCGCTAAAAATTATTGAAAAATCAATTTGGGCATGAAGGTTTCAGACCATGTTTTTTTTTCGGAGTGCAGAATTTGAAATCCATTCAAAAATTTATAAACTCGAACTTCCTCCTCCTCACTTGCTCAGTCGCTAGACATATTTTCAACTTGTTTCCGTCTATGGATAGGAACTTACTTCGTTGAAACGGTATGCATTTTTAAATATAAGTCTTATGTCTTTGACAACTTCGTGTAAACTCGTATACGGATTTTGGCAACTCTTCAGTAACCTTCGTCTGATAATATCCAAACTCATTGGTTTTCTGATTTTCTGATAATAATCGGTCATCTGAAAACATAGGAAGTAATATTTAATCACCAATTACCTATTTAAAAAAAACACTATTATCTCATTTTTAGACAACAGACGTTTCGAAATAGCCCATATCACGAAATTAACACTTCCTATCAATTATAAATATCAATAAAAATAATAAAACGTAAAATATTTATCAATTGGAAATAAAAAATTAGGAAATTCATATCGAACTAGAGACTTTAAATCGAACCGTATTCTACGTTCAAATAATTAATTACAGGTCAAACTGGTGACCTTTAAAATGCTCTATTTACCTCCGGACTAACGACTTCTCTGAAAGGAAGCGAGGGATCGTATTGGCAATACAATTCTAACAGTAATCGTTCCATGATAATACGCTCCTTAGGAGACATCTGTCCTTCGACGGCCTGATCATCGGTAGCGTTACGCACAGCGTTCACGCAATCCATGATATTTGTGCATAACATACATTGCCACGAATCTGTTTCTCTGTAAAAATTCCAACACGAAATATTACATATTATAAGAGTACATAGATAACAACCAGAAAGATATCAGGTTCATAATTGGCACAAAAAGATATACTAGTTTAAAAATAGATTCGACGTAGGTATCGACAAATTTCATACACGCGTTTAATCGTATCGAAACTAAATTTCCAATGCCAACTCGAAAATAATCTACCAGCACCTACCCAGGTAAAACAGGCAATGGAGGTATATGACAATTAATATGGAAAACTTTCGGACAGTTATCGCAACAGACTAATTCACCGCCATCCATACAAACAGCGCACCAGTCTTCGTTCGGGTCATCGCATCCTTTTTGAGTCTCTGGTTCAGCTATGAAAAAAAAAAAAAAAAAAAATGAAATAAAATTTACGCGAATGTAAACAAAATAAAAATATCGGAGTAACGGTAATTCGACCTCATTAGGAAGAATTTTGTTGACATTACGTTATTCCCATTATGATCGAGTACGTGCGTTTTCGTCGATATAATTACCTGTGTTTATAGAAGTAGAGTCGTTCGAATTTCCATGTAATAATTGATCAATTGGTGGTCCCGTTGAACTATCTACTAAAGGTGAATCACCTGGTTTGCGATTCGTTTCCGGTATTACTTTGATGCCATTGCTGTCTAGTCGGGCGATCGTGGCCATTAAATCGTTCACAGAGTCCTGAAAAATAGACTCGAATATAGTTAAGGAAATTCGAGGCGATTTTAAACACGAGATAATCGCATACTTGGCCAACTTTATCTAAATTCTTCGCTGTTTCTTCGGGTGAAGCTTTACCCTGATTCAATTGAGGACTAGGAGTTTTTGAAACAGAAGACGTTACAGCTACTCCTGTTCGATTATTTTACATAATTAATCATTTGAAGAAAATTTGCTACGGCGAATTAAGTCGTATTTAAATCGAACCTGCTGCAGGAGGCGTATCCGAAGGTTTAGATCTGGTCGGCGGAAGAGTGATTTTAAACGAATCGTCGTGCAGAACTTGAGGTTGCATACTGGTCGATGGGGCTGATTGTTTATGAGCGTTGGTATTTATCTGAGGCGTATGCCATTGCAGATGTTGTTGAGGCGAAGGACTCAGCGAATTTTCTCTCGATAGTATTTGACGTGCTTGTGGACTGACCATATTTGATCGACCTGGTTGTACGGTGACTTGAGGTTGCTGAAATCGAAAAAATCAGATAATATTCTAGACTTGTTTCCGTACGAAGGAATCAGATTGAAACTGAGTTGTCGAATCTAATAATACCATAATGGAAGACTGAGTTTGATACGTCTGTTGATACATTTTATTCAACGCCGGAGAATACTGCAAAGTTCTGGACATTCCAGCTTGAGGCGATGCTGACTGAACGCGAGCATTCGAATTCGTATCCGCGTTTTGATACACAATCTACAAAATAATACATCACGTTAATTCATCGTAGAGAACATGCTGCTATATTAAGCCAACGATTACTAACTAGCGAAGGATTTGATTTATCAGCAGTCATGAGTAATTTTCGAAGGCTTTGGTCATAATTGGCTACAGTATTATAGAGTGAATTTTGAGGATGTGTAGATGACGTGACTTGCTGCTGATACGCGGTAAGACCCACATTTCTTCCAGGTTGTTGATTAGTTGAAACTGCACAAAATAAACCATTCGTTAGAGATAACTTCTTCGAGACAATTTATCTGAATTTTTTTAGTCTCGCTTACCCGAATATAGAACATTACTCGAAGGTACCCGGATGTGTGAAATTTGTTGGCGCAAATTTTGTACACTGCCTTGGCCCGAAGGTCTGCTATAAGTATTATTCATAACTTGATTAACTTGATTTGTACCATAAGCCGGAGGTGGAACGAACATTTGACTATTCATCGCATGATTCATTTGAGCAACGTTCTGCTGTTGATGAAAATGTTGTTGTTGCTGTTGTTGTGCCCCAAGCTGTTGCATGTGTTGTTGTTGCTGCTGCTGCTGATGACTGTGCTGAGAAGCAGTCGCTTGAGAGAGCTGCTGCTGCTGTTGGTGCATTTGCTGTTGCACCAATGGACCGACAGGAGGAGCGTACTGACGACCGTCCACGATGATTATTCCCAATCGAGAAATTGCTACGATCGAATGTATAAATTAAACAAACGAAATTCTGAAATACTCGATTGAATCGGAAAAGATCATAAATTATTTTACCGTGGCGAATTTCATTCGATTTATCTAACGCGATTTGAATTCGAACCGGAATTTCAGGGTTGGGTATATCAGCTCGTTTACTTTTAACGTTTTGAAGATGATTCAACATTGCTCTGAAAAAAGTACATTGGTAAAAAAAATGATCCACTCGAGACGTTTGAACGAATAAAAATTGCTCACGTTTTAGTCTTCAAGACGGCCATATCAGATCCTCTTTCGAGCGCACTACTAATAAAGTCAGTACAATGATCGGTAAGCAACGATAGTTGTTCTAAAGCAACTTTTTTCTCGTTCAGGGTTCTCTGCTTCGTGTCACAGATTTCATTTAACTTCTCGACTAAATATTTACCTCTGGTAGTGATCGCTTCTGTCAGTCTGAAATGACGATACGAGTTTTAAAAAAACGTCCTTGAAAAGGAAGGCTAACACGAATAGTAAATTACGCTTACTTCATGAATGCTTGCATGATTTCATTATTTAGTGCTTTCTTCTTGTCTACGATCATCTGTTGTCTGTCATCGATTACTTTCATAGCGCTTTTAAGTAATTGTCTTTTGTAACTGGAGAAAATAAATTTGATTTAGCATTCAATAACTCGTTGAAAAAATACAGCAATTTCGAAAATTCGCACTTACTTTACTTCTGCGAGCAATGTATCGATATTTTTTCTGGTTTGAGTGGCTATTTCATCTATAAACTTATAGTTATGTTGTCTGTGTTCCGTTAGTTGACAATCTCTACACGTTAATTTGTCGCAAGTTTCACAAAACAATGTTAATTTTTCCTGCACAAATCGAACATTCGTAAATAGATTGAAATATCGCTGAATTGATTATGAGATGAATGAATCAAGGTACCTGAGGATGAGTAGAACAAGCTATAGTTTTCAGTTTAGTATCAATCATATTATGCGAATTGTTATCAGAGTCAGCTTCTTCCTTTGGCTTGATGGTATGTTCTTTGGTAATTTTCAATCTTTGATGTGCCTGGGGAAAAAATAAAACGAACGGATTAGCTCTCAATTAGCTCTAATCGTGTTCAAATTCCGAAATTTGGTAACCTTACCTGGACACAAACATCGCATAGGAAATCATTACACTCGACACACCAACTAGTTGCATCCAACGAATCGTGACAATTTGTGCATTTTACGTTAGCTAATCTCGAAGCATCGTTATTCCCTTGTACGTTTTCGGTATTCGGGACCGAACAAGCCAAAAAATGATTATCGAGCAAGGAACTTGAAATTATTTTGCAAATTTTGCAATAAACGCCGCCTGTAAAATGAAAAGTGATAGTATCGTTGTCGTACTTTCTCTTCTAGTGACCACGTAAACCGTTCAACTTACTCTTTGTTTCATTACTTATCGAATTAGATGGCGTATTAATACAGTCGATACAAGCGGAATGAAGACACTCGAGTAATTTCACTTCTTCGAATCGTGTGACGGATTTATTACAGAAAACACACTGGAATATTGACCAAGGAGTGTTGGATCCATCGTCGGTAGCGCTAGGACTCACTTCATCCGAGTCACCAGCACCATTCGTTTTGGCTGTCGAACGATCTTCTCGTTCTGATTTCACACAACTGCTGCGAGCAGTTTGTGTTTCCATATTATCTGTCTACAGCTGATCTAAGGAGCAAAAAACACATCTTCATTAGTAACCAAAACACTCGACCCAATACGGTTTCTCGGAGAAAAAATTCTCGTCTAGAGTTAAATTTTCAATTTCAATTGAAGAAAATTCTAGATGATTTACCGCCTAGTTTTCACAATTGATATTCTAATCAATACTCACATTTCAAACTGGCATCATGTATGTACAGCTGGTATCGTGTTGATAATTCATGTGAACTTGGAATTTGTTTATTACTATTTGCTCACGAACCGAAATTAATTATCACTAACGTCTATTCCGCTTCCGACGTCTGGGAAGATAGCGAATTTACTTCCGATAAACGCAGACAGCCATTTTGTACTGAAGTACTTATAACGGTAAAGGATTTTAGAAAAGGTTTCAAAAAGCTACCAATTTCTTCTCAAACTTCAAGGCTCAAAGTCGGGCTCAGGTTATGCCTGCAAAAAAAAAAGAACAAAAGTAAATACGGTAAGTCTTATCAAAATACGTCAAATTACCCGTTTTACGTTGAAAAACACTCGAATTACCAACTTTCATTAGTAATTTACGCGTAATTACGAACTTTCGCGTCATAAAAAAACACACCTGCGTGAATCATCAACGTTGATCGAAGTGTTTGCCAAGGTCATTCAACTTCGAAACAAGAAAACCGCTAATCAGCTGAAAATTCGGACAAATTTTTGAAAAATTTGTTCGATTTTTTCATCTTTTGATGTAGAAATTTTTCTATTTGACCCTTTGAATTCATCTTCGAAGTAAAGCTCTCTGCTTTCATATTAAAAATTCTGTAAAAACTAAAACGGAGCGTAGTTTTTCATTTACGATTTTGGAAAGAAAAACACTAAATCTACGATATCTCAACACTGTTGAGATCAATTTTTTACTGATAACCGCAACATGAAAATTTTGCAAATTGTTACAACAAAATTTCCTTGTTCCGACTTGAAATCCAGTGATAAAACTTCCAAAATGACTATTGTCTGTTCGAATTACTTCTCGAATACTTTGATTTCGTGAAAATCTTACAAGAACTTGAATTTTCAGTATTTTCTTTACAATACGATGATTTTTCATCGTGTTTCTTCTCTATTGCAAGTTTAACTATCGTACTTGATGTCAAGCCGATTCAGATACTTCGTTTCAAAAATCACCGGAGTGATCTCAAGAACTACTCGTTATGGATGCATAACCTATTGCATTCTAGAGTTTATTGGAGATATCTCGATTGTAAGTTGATCATCGTGTTTTATATCTTGAAAATCTTACACGATTGTGTTTTTTTTTTACCCAATTTTCATTTTCAAGTGTTCCGGTCCTTCGATGCAACCAACTTTATACACCGGTGATATAGTTATAAGCGAATTTATTAGTATTAGAAATTATCGTTTCAATTACGGAGATATCGTAGTATCTAAGTCGCTGTCGGATCCTAAACAATTCATATGCAAACGAATAACAGGGTTACCCGGTGATAAAATGAAGATGAATTTTGCAAAGTATCAATACGTAAGTGATTCGTAAGATTTCATCATAATCATCGCGTAGTTCTATTAAAATATCACCCCTAATTCAACCATCTGTCGTAGGTTCCTATGGGCCATGTTTGGCTGGAAGGTGATAATCGTGATTTTTCTTCCGATTCCCGTGATTATGGACCTGTACCACAAGGATTAATAAGAGGTAGAGTTATATGCCGAGTTTGGCCATTGAAAGATATTACCATGTTAACTGTAAGAGCGGAATGATTTTTAAAATTATGTTCGGGTGTAAAGGTTTTTAAGTAATATACGTTAAAACGTTGTGTTGTATAATCTTCTTTTTTTTTTTTTTGAAAACACCTGTATAACAAATTGTAATTCTTGTTATTGCCATAGAAAAAAGGTGAAAAAATTATAATACTATCGACTATCGAGCAACGGTTCTGAGAACAGCAATTGGACTCCCATTTTGATCAATGATTCCTAGAATACGTACTGGAAAATTAGCGTTTAATTACAAGTCAAGTTTTGGCATCAAAGGTACATATCTGTACGTCTTGCCAAGAGGACTGGAAGGATCGCTCGTTTCTATCACAGCACTGCAATCGAAACAAATTAAACGAGTGAAAATAGAAGCCAGAGGAAACGACTCTCGAAAAATAAAAAACAAAATCGTACATTTTAAAATCATCAGACTCGTCCAGAAGATTTTCATCTGTAAATGTTAATTCTGTAGGTCTAATGGAACCAAAAAAGTCAGTAATAGGAACTTTGGCAGGGTCTCTGGCGAAAAGATCAGTTCTCACTCCAACCGTTGATATACAGTCATGTTTCGGGCAAACGGCGAGCTGAAATGACACTATATTCAGCACTAGCTCTTATTCGATTCATTAAAAAATAAAAAATCTTAGCCACTCACAAAACTGCTCATATTCAGCGAACTATCCGGTTGTACTTTTTCCAAAAAGCGTAACGCGTAAAACGTATAACGATCAATAATGTAAACGCCAATGGCAGGATCAACATGGTGCTAAAAATGAAACATAATTCAATAATTATCAACTCGAGCAAATGTTGAGAATCGATCTCTCAAATGGGAAATTACCGATAAAGAATCTTCACCGACTAGACTGCTAGCCATAGCTAGAATATTAGGAGAGTAAAATTTTTCATACATCGATGCTGCTTGGCAAGTATCTATCATGAAAAATATTTCATGATATCTGCAAAATAACAGTATAAAATATTAGATCGATAAAAACTTGGAATTCTAAGCGATTTTCATACACGAAGTATACCTTCTTTTTTGCCACATTTGTTCCAATGCATCGGCCAACTCTTGACTAGTTATTTCTTCGGAATCTTGGAATTTCAAGAAACCGTCTCCTCCATGACCGGTTAAATAGATCAGGATATTACTACCTTCGTCGGTCAATAATTGTTTCGAACGAGGAGTATCTGATGGTAAACGACTAGTTAATAATCTAACGAAATTTTCCACAGTGACCTAGAAATGTCCACAAGATCAGAATACAATTCCATGTCAAGTAAATGGTATTTTTTAATTCGACGATGATTACTTCGTATCCTCGGTAATCCACTTCAACATCATCACCGTAAACGTTCAACTGCTGATCGGCGTTATTGAATACAGTGGCTGGTCTAGGGTTTCGAGGATTGCAAGCCATGTCATCGGCTATCATCAATATTATTTGACTAAAAATAATGAATTTACATTAAAACCTTAACTTAATCAATATTTAAGAAAACGAAATCAATATTTACCTGTCAGGTATGCCCAATCTTTTCACACTCCGGTAAATGGATAATACGTTGGCTACATGACGATAATTGAACCAAAATCTCGACGTGTCGACCAACACTGCCCAATTATTAGTGTGACGAGCCTGAAAATAAAATTCTACAATTAGATACGAAATTTTCAAGTTTTGAAAACTTTGCTCTGAGAGGTGGTTACCTGGATTTCTATGCACAAAACGCATAGTATCGCGAATAAAAAATTCAATTTGATATTCATTGGAATACCATTGGGAATAATATCAAACTCTTCAGTTATTTGAACGTTCAACTGTTCATTCCTAATGCAAATTCAAGTAAATTAATTAATTAAAAATTTTTTAACCAAAATTTTTTAGAAACAACGAAGTGTTTTATCAGTTTGTTTTGATTGAAAAAACAACGATTTATACGACAATAAAAAAACTGGATAGTGCCATTTTCGGGTTTCCTGGATTCAATTTCCCGGAATTTCCTTCATCCAGTTTTCTGTTTATGTTTATAATCTCACAACAAAAAAATAATTGATAAGAAAATTACTAAAGGTTAAAATCAGAACGGTGTTGGTGAAAAATGGATTATTAATTTTAATTTAAAAACCTCAAGTTTTCGTTCAATGTGATTATCATCTCGAATAAATAAGTTTCAATCGTTCGTGTGCTCCGGTTTCAAAGATGGTTGTAGGACTCAAAGTTCCATTACCAACGAACGAAGAACTAGAATGCGAAGAAGTTAATTTAGGAGCTCCTACTCTGAAAGCTGGCGCTTTTCATCTGGGTAAATACTGCGAAGAGAAAAATGACGAATTTATGCTTTGTCGTAAAGAAGAAGGCCGAATTAAATGCGTTAACGAAGGCAAAGAAGTAACCGCCTGCACTATGGATTTCTTTCGCAAACTAAAGAAGTCCTGCGCTCCGGAATTGAAAGCCTATGCTTACTGCATCGATCAGTCTAGCGTAAGATACACGTATTACCCTTGTCGTAAAACTCAAATTGCATTCGACCAATGTGTATTGGAGAATCTGGGTATCGAACGTCCCATTTATTGGTATTACACTCGACCCAGAGTATTCGAATCGAAGATACGGCCTGAACCAGCACCGGAGGTACGACCCGTGTTTCCGAATAGACCCACTGCTCCTATACCGGAAGAAGGATTACCAGACCCTATACCTGGTAAAATGAATTCTAGATATTGGTTTTTCTCATAGATCGCAGCGATTTAGTAATATCCAGAGAGATGAAATCAGTTGGATTTATTTCGTACATATTGTTAGTTTAAATCAGTCTTACGATGAGTTTTTTATCGACGTGATTGTACCCATTCGTCGTAAAACAGTCGACATGTCAGTCGATGATTATTTTTTTCTGTTTCAATAAATTATTCAAAAATTGAAACTAGTTTATTTTATCTTATTTTGCAACACAGATACGCTTTATTGAAATCCTATACATGACGATCAACGAGTAAAATTTACAAAACAATCCTTATCGGTTAGAATTATAATAAATAACAAATCGGTATTTACATTTTGGTGCCTAGATATAGGTATTATTTTACATCACAGTATAAGGACAAAAAGCAGGTCCATTCGGAGGCTGTGCCGGAATACCTCGTTTTTTCAGTCTACAAACATGTTCCTCGATTCTTTCCGGGGCATCGGGAGAAGTACCACCGTACCAGAGGACTTCGGCAGCAGCACATGCTCTAGGCCAAATTCTCTGTTGTATATTCGTCTCATCGACGACCTCACCCCACATGCAAACTTCACCTCCGAGAACTAAACGTTTCTGAGTTTGAGTTCCGGGGAAAGCTAAAGGATTACATCTGTAGAATCTCTCCCAATCGCCTCCACTTTCTAAACTATCCAAATACCAACAACTCGATAGTAATGTAGGGTAACCGTAATGAGTCACCTGTAATCGACGATCGTATGAATAATTCAATTGTCATCGTAATTCGTAATCGTGAAGAATACGAGCTGAAATTTATCGTAAGTGAGTGTGTATTACACTTACCTTCTCCAATTCGTTCAGATAGTCTCCTTTCCAAACTTGAACGATGGTGTCGTTTCGTAAAGGAACATTGTTATCGAATACCTCTTGCCAAACTATAGCTTTTGCGTTCAATCTGTTGGTTATGTTTAACAATTTGTAAATGTAATATGCTTCGAGTTGCGGATAACTCGAGATGCGGTTTGTTCTCATGAAGTCAGTTATGTTATCGTTGCTTTCCCTAGAAAAACAGAAAATTGAGTAGAATGATCAGAAATTGTGTTTTCGACACGTGTAGAATGTGATCTCAGCCTCTCAGGGGAAAATGATGGGATCAGATCTTTCCTATTTGACCTGAACAAGTCTAAACAGATCTACATAATTAGATCCAGGGAACGTCCACGTCTGATCAGATCTGGTTAAATCCAATCACTGATCTCCCCTATTTGTATTTTATTTGATCTGATTGGGTCAACTGGACTCCAGGAAATGTACAGATCTGATCTGATCTGATGAAATCCAATCATTTTCCGCTGGAATATTAAAAATACCTACATAGTACATACTAAAAGATAATACATATTATATCTATCGTCTCAAACTTGAAAAAAATTCACCACTCCCTCCCAAACTGTGAAATTTTTGAAACTTATACTTCAACACTAGTGCAACCCTTCATATCTTCAAAATTTGAATCACATTAATTCGTTTGCATAATCCTTATTTTTATGGATCAGTATAGAAAATCTTAGGCTTACAATCTAACATTTTTTTACGCTTATGTAGGCGCCAAAATAACTGACGTTCGTCTTGAACCCATTTTTTTGGCTCTCCCAGAGTGCAATGTTAGAATATCAAAAATTTGAGTCGATTTTTGATTTATAAAAGTCTTGTTTGAAAAAAAGAAAAAACTGATCAGTTGTGCTTTTCGATCTTGATTTTTTTACAAAATAGGACTGCTCATTCCTAAAAAATTAAAAGTTGCGGAAAAAACCTATTTTTTTCTAAAAATCAAGAAGTAAATCCCCAAAACACTTTTTTTTTTAGAAAATATGCTCATTCCTGAAATATTAAGAATTGAACACTTTTTTTTTCTAAAAATCTGGAAGTAACCCCTTAAAACACTCAAAAAACCAAAAAAAAACATGAAATATTATTTCATCAAAAAATGATAAAAATAACCTCTAAAAGCTAAAAAGTTAGAAAAATGAGAGTAAACTTTCCTCTACGATGAAAGTTTCATCCAATTTCAGATCATGGATAGGAGTTTTACTTTCAATTTGAAAATGAGATTGTATATGGGAAAAAAAATCGTTTAATTTTTTGAAAACGCAAATTGAACGAAAAAATGCTAAAAACGTGTCAAAAAAGATAGAAAAACATTATTGAAAAATATTAAAACTGCTAAAAATCAACGAACAAGATTGAAATTTCTGCAAAGTTGTCAAAAGTTCATGAAAAAGTGTAAATAAGGTGTTAAAATGATGTAAAAACACTCAAGAAAGCATCAAAATCACTAAATTAAAATTAACACAAATTATGAAATTTTGTTAAAATTTGACAAAATCCAGCAAATACTTATGGAATTTTTTTCAAAACACGAACAAGAACATCAAAATCACTCTAAATCAACAACCAAAAAAAATGGCAAAATGTAGTTGAAATTCGGAAAATTCAAAAAAGCCTTAAAACATCTGAAAGTTACCAAAAAATGACAAAATTACGGTAAAATTCGTCAAAAAGGCATAAAACGTTTCAAAATTATGTAAAAATAACGTAAAAATACTCCAAAAAGGCATTACAATCACTAAAAACCACCAAAATGTAACGAAATTTCAGGAAAATTTTCCAAAAATGCATAAAAAGGTTTTAAGATGGGAAAAATGATGTAAAAACAACAAAGAAAAGTATTTAAAAAATAAAAATAAAAACTTCTAAAAATTACCCAAAATTGACAATATCTTGAGGAAACTCAAAAACGCTCGAATTGAATTGAAAACGGACTCTACAGGATTTTTTCCAAGCTCTCAAAAATCTTTTCAAAATTCAACATAACTCAAAATATTGGAAATTAGTCATTTTCAACGACATTTTTCCAAGGTCTTAAAAAATGAGTGAATTTTTTTCCAAGAATGTCTGACATAATTCCCTTGTTTATTGTTTATCATTTTTGAAATTCTTAATTGTTTTCTCAAACCCATTAAAACCTGCTTGAAAATTGAAACCCCTGAATGACTTAAAACTTAAAACAGTTGAAACCGCCATCAATCGATTCGGAAAGTCAAAAGTATGCTAGTACTAATTAAATCTCAAAATTCTATTTAAATTTGATCAAGATTCGGTACTCTTGATTCCCCAAATCTAAATTTTCAAAAAATCAGACAAAATTTGAAAAATTAAATTAAAAACAAAAAAATTTTTGAAAGTGATTCATTTTTCCGATTCAAGTTAATTTTTTCACCTCTAATCATGAATTGATCAGCTTGCTGAACAAATTGTTCACTTTGAAGTGCTAACATTTTTAAACCACTTTTTGAAATTTTTAAAACACTCTGTTGCTGCAGAACTTCTTGTAAGAACTCTTTCTGATCAAAATTCATCGAGAAAATGTCCATTGTGCAATTTTTTCAGAACTTGATTTATTTTCAAAATCAATCAATTTTGGCAAAAATTAGAAATGTATTGTTTCCGAATTTTTGGTAAAATATCTGACATTTTTTGATATTTCAACAGAAGTTGGGACTTTTTGCAATTTTGACTAGAATTCATTGGAGAATTTTTTTTTGGAAAATTTCAAGTACGTAAAACAACATTATTTTTGATCTGACAAGGGAACCTTTTGAGGTGTCACACTTCGATTTGAACGGGATCACGATTTTTGGAAAGAGCATAGTCTAAAACCCCCAAAACCAAATTTTCAGCTGCCCAAGTTCATTTTTAGATTTTTGGCGAATTTTTGAAAATTCAAAATTGACTGTTTTTGGCGATTTATGTTTTTTTAAAAGTACGTACTTGATCAGTAAAAATGGTCAAAATAAGTCCCAAAACTAATATTAATTACCTAAATCCAAATTTGACCATTTCCAGCCATTCTGGAGCCTCCAGCGCGATTTTTCAATTTATCCAGAATTTTGAATTTGTTCCAGAAAACGTGAATATGAAGTTGGGCAGCTAAAAATTGAGTTGTATATTACACTCGACCTGTTTAACGAGTTTATCTACATTTGAACCGATTTTGAGAGTGAAACCTCAAAAGTGGCTTTTTGACCAGCTTTTTTCAAAATTAAAAAATCAAAAAATCAAAAGTTTCCCGTTTCTGTAGAAATTTTTGAAATTCACGCGAATCGCTGTATTTTGTCCAAAACTAATCCACCAAATCCAAATTTCACCATTTCCAGCCATTCTGGAGCCTCCAGCTCGATTTTTCAATTTCTCCAGAATTTTGAATTTGCTCCAGAAGGCGTGAATATGCAGTTGAGCAGCTAAAAATCGAGTTGTGTATTATACTCGACCTGTTTAACGAGTTTATCTACATTTGAACCGATTTTGGGAGTGACACCTCAAGAGTGGTTTTTTGAGGTGTCACTCTCGCTCCAAAACGGCTGGAAATAGTAGAATTTGCGCTCCGGGGGTTAGTTCTTGAAGAAATATAGCGATTCGTACAAATTTCAAAAATTTCTCTACAAACGGTCTTTTTTTGATTTTTTTGATTTTTTAATTTTGAAAAAAGCTGGTCAAAAAGCCACTTTTGAGGTGACACACTCAAAATCGGCTGAAATGTAGATAAACTCGTTAAACAGGTCGAGTGTAATATACAACTCAATTTTTAGCTGCCCAACTTCATATTCACGCTTTCTGGAACAAATTCAAAATTCTGGATAAATTGAAAAATCGCGCTGGAGGCTCCAGAATGGCTGGAAATGGTCAAATTTGGATTTAGGTAATTAATATTAGTTTTGGGACTTATTTTGACCATTTTTACTGATCAAGTACGTACTTTTAAAAAAACATAAATCGCCAAAAACAGTCAATTTTGAATTTTCAAAAATTCGCCAAAAATCTAAAAATGAACTTGGGCAGCTGAAAATTTGGTTTTGGGGGTTTTAGACTATGCTCTTTCCAAAAATTGCGGTCCCGTTCAAATCGGAGTTTGACATCTCAAGAGGTTCCCTTGTGAGAAGTCAATTTTTCTATCTGAGAAAGGAAAAGGAAAATGATCTGGCCCGAACGAACTTTTGATAAATTATAATTCAAGAAGAGTAAAAACCCATGGTTTTTGGCAATTCTTTGATTTTCTCTGCTAACACAATTTCTTCCTAAACGTTCTCAAATTTCTTAACATTTCGCTTGAATTTTCGAGGGGGGGTGAGACACCCCACACCCCTTTGTTCGGCACGTCTTCTCTGTAACAAAGCCAGCCACAAGTTGGTACCAGGAAATTATTTTGCGACTCGAAAAAAATTTATATTATTTTGATCTTTTTCCAACTTCGAATCATTTTATAAAAGAAATTCACGCATTGATTATCGTTCAACGTGAATATGTATCATTTCCTCATTTCAAAGCAAGCAAAAAAAATGAATCACTTCCTGAACACCTCAATTTCTACAGAAAACCTCGAACCATATAGGCTACATCATCAGCAATACGTAAATATCGAAATGATAATTTAAATTATATTTAAAAAAAAAAAAAACCGTTACACACACTCGATTATTTACATTATCGCAAACCTACCTACGTAGGAAAGAAGAATATCACATCCAACGCAATCAAGATCAGTAGTATTTTTATACCTTTAAAAAATTATAATTAAGTATAATATACGCGCCCACGTAATGACGTAAAATGGCAAAAATATCTACATAATGAACTTTCGCTTTCGAAAAAGTGAAATTATTAGGTAGTACGTAGTCTACAACAGAAGAAGAAAACAAAAACAAAAACAAAACACTCTTGTTTCCTAAAGTCATCATCAAAACGTCATCATCGAGTTAGAATATTCCCACAAATAATTCATCGCAATATGTAACATACACACATATCATAATACACCTAATGCAAAATAAAGTTAATTGAATTAAACGATATTTAGGTTAGAATATATTATACGTACCAACATCCAAATTCAACTTCGTCGCCTCCCAAATGTAAATACTTATCCGGAAACACGTCGTGTATTTCTTTAAACAATTTCTCTAAAATAACGTAATTGTATTCGTTGGTCGGATCAATGGGACCGTATGGCTGAGGATATGAGTGACTACATTGCGTTAAAAGGTTGGGAATTCCCTTACCCCAGGATAACGTATGACCTATTTTTAATTCAGAGAAATACAAATTTGTTTAAATTACCTACCTAACTAACGAAATACCTGCATTTTTATTCTATTTTCAAAATACCTGGCGAGTCGAATTCCGGTATTACACGTATACCTCTGAGACGTGCGTGTTCGATTACCCTTCTGACGTCGACTTGCGAATAAATTGCGAGGTATTGTTCGTAGGAACCTTTATCACTATTACACGGACACATATTTGTCGTTTAATTAACAAAATGTATATTCAAATTGAATAAGTCAAGTAGGTACCTATTTGTTACCATACAGACCTTAAATTAGGAAACGTGTTGCTCTGATAAGGAAAACTTTGGTCATCGACGATATGCCAATGTAATACATTCAGTTTCGAGTAAGACATCGCGTCAAGTACACGTATAATCGTTTTGACAGGTAAATAATGACGAGATGTATCGATGAGTAAGCCACGATGAGAAAATCGAGGAAAATCCACGATACTCGTTGTTCGTACGGCGAACTAAACCACATAAAACAGAACAAAATCATCATTTACAAAATTGATGATTAGATAATGGAATACGACGAATAGTTATTACTGAAATGGTTTCATAGTTCCTTACTCTGTTTCCATTTATTGGAACTACGATTTGCGAGAAAGTTTCCAAGCCTCGTAATACACCCCAAACACTCTGGGCGACTATTAAAGCGTTGCTTTCGTATCCGTTGGCATTTATCAGAAGCTCGTCTAAAAAAATAAAAATAAATAAATAAATACTTTCATTAATTTAAGAAAAGTTATGAGGACAAAAAAATACGATATTCGTGCTGTAAAAATGAGGTAAATAAATACAAGTTCAAGGTACCTAGACCTAATATACTGATTCATTGCCATCGAAATCAAACAATTCGAATTACCTACTCGTACGAGCGATTTTTCAGTGTCACTTTCTTTTCAGCTGATATGTAGGTACCTTAGGTGGGTACATCTAGGCACCTATTAAGTAGGTATTGATTCGTTTATCAACAACAGACATCTAAATATCATTTGTCAATTTTTTTGCTTGTAATGTTGTCGTTTTCAATTTATCAACTTACCTACTGGTACGAGAACAGAGCCAAATTTATTAAGAGTCGACATGAAAACGCATGTGGGTAATTGTTATTATGTATGTACTTAGTTGTTTAAAATTACGAGCATTATAGTTTCGTGAAATATGACTATGGTCTGCAGTTTTGAAAGAACCATATTTAGAGGAGATTTATTGTACCTAGGTGAATTTATAGAAGTACATACTTGTACGAGTATGTTTAGCGTAAGCCATTTTGAAGCCGGTAAATATTTGAAGTCGTGCAAAATAGAAAAAAAATCTCAAAAGTTTGCATTGGGCCTTGGCATTACTTGATGTGAATATATTTTCGAGTTGTGAAGGGAGGGGGGAGGAGGAAGGGAACTTCATGAGAAAAACAGTTCGAAAAACATCATCGCCAAAAATTTCATCGCGATTTTCAACTTGATTCATTTTTGACTGTTTTTATAACAATTCTTAAAAATTTTTGAGCAATTTATGCAAATTTGCTCAATTCTGCCATTTTTTAAATTTAATTTTAGAGTGATCGCAAAAAAAGACCCAAATGGTCTAAATTAAAAATCGATTAATCGGAAAGATCAACTTTCTTGAAAATCGATTTTTGAAAATAAAATGCTATTTTGGTAATTTTTTTGTGAACCAAAAAAAAAAAAAAATGAAATGAACGATCACTCCTGATCACTAGAATTGGAAGTTGGAAATCGATTGATGGAGAAAATCGATTTTCAATTAACCAGTTTTTGTTTTAAAGAGTATTTCCGAAATAAAAACGGGGAAAAATTGAAAAAATTGGTCACTTCTTATAGCTGGAATTGAAAATTAAAATCGATCAATCGAGGAAATCGATTTTCAAGAGTATAATAGTACATATAATTTTTTTGAAAAATTAGATTTTACAGTGAATAAAATCTTGTGAAAACTACAGAAACTGTGAAAAATTTTTAGTAGTTTTTCATCAACAGGGCTCTTACTCGATTAATTCCAAAACAAAGTATCCAACTTTGGTAACCAAAAAAGCTCGAAAATGTGATCAAAAAGCCAATGAAACGTGAACAAAAGTAGAAAAAATTAACAAAAAAAATTGGTTTTTAATTTTCAAAAATTGCACAATTTTGCAGCTTTTTTGATTGAAAAAAAAAAACAGAATTTTTGCAGTTTTTGACAAAAAAGCCACCTTTTTGCAAAAAGCGAACTTTGACAATATTTCAGCAAAAGGAAGGGCTTTTTGGCAATTTCTGGCATAAAAGCGAGATTTTGGGCAATTTTTAGCAATTTTGCTAAAATCTGAAAAAGCATGCATTTTTGATACCTAATTTTTGGCAAGAAGCCAAATTTTGACAATTTTAACGAAAAACAGGTCTTTTTGGAATTATTGGCAAAAAAGTAGGTATCTAGTTCCTGGTAAAAAACAAGACTTTTGGATAATCTTTGAAAAAAAAGTGAAATTTTCGTCAAAAAGAAAGACTTGTAAGTTGTAACAATTTTTAAAAAAAGGATTTTTTTTTGTAATTGGGTTAAAAATTAAATTTTTTTACAATAGGCATGAAAAAATTAAATTTTGTGAGTGCCAAAAAAAAGTAACTTCAGTACCCAAAAAATAGTCACTTTTAGTACCTAACTTAGTTATTCGAATACGAACCCTGTATTACACTTTATGTATTTTTTGCAAGATTTTTTTTCAATTTTCAACAACCTTTCGACCATTTGAAGTATTTTTGGGAAATTTTTCTATATTTTCACGTTTTTTTTGTTTTTTTTCCTATCAACTTGCATTCATTACAAATTTTCAAGCAATTTTCGCAAACTTGTCCAATTTCGCCATTTTTTTAATCAATTTATTGTTCATATTATTATAGAATTCATATATAATTTTCAGCAATCTTTTTCATTATTAACACAACTTTTGCAGAATTTTTCACGTTTTTCAGCAATTTCTGCAACATTTTGATACTTCGGATTACTTTACAAAAATTTTCAAGAATTTTTAGCAATTTTCAATGACTTTTATGCCAATTTTACAGTTTTGATTATATTTTACGTAATATTTGCAATATTTGCAATATTTTATCTGATTTTGATGGTGTTTAATTAATTTTTCACAATTTTCAACAATTTTTTCATAATTTGAGGCATTTTGTGAACTTTTTCTAGATTTTGGCCATGCTTCATTAACGTACAAATAATACGAGTATATTCATTTTCAACAGTTTTTATTGTATACCTATTAACAAATTTTAGCAAAACTTTGGCAATGTTTTTTCAACTTTTTTTTTTATTTCTAGTCAATTTACTAAAATTTAATGAATTTTTTTGGCTATTTTCGGTGATTTTTATGCCAATTTTACAGTTTTGATTATATTTTACGTAATATTTGCAATATTTGCAATATTTTATCTGATTTTGATGGTGTTTAATTAATTTTTCACAATTTTCAAAAATGTTTTCATCATTTGAGGCATTTTGTGAACTTTTTCTAGATTTTGGCCATGCTTCATTAACGTACAAATAATACGAGTATATTCATTTTCAACAGTTTTTATTGTATACCTATTAACAAATTTTAGCAAAACTTTGGCAATGTTTTTTCAACTTTTTTTTTATTTCTAGTCAATTTACTAAAATTTAATGAATTTTTTTGGCTATTTTCGGTGATTTTTATGCGAATTTTACAATTTTTATTACATAATTTATGTCATTTTGGCAAAATATTTTCTCCAAACGGTTTTGGCAAAATTTTATTCAATCTTGCCATTTTTAAAATAATTTTTATGATAAATTTCAGCAATTTTAATGCCCATTTTACCGTTATTTCGGCACTTGTGTAATTTTTGATTTCATTTTGATACAATATGATCATTTTTTAAAAAATTTTCGACAATTTTTTGTTATTTTGGGCATCTTAGCCATATTTTGATTAAATTCTGCAATGCTTTTCACACACTTTTAAACACTTTTTCAATTTTCAAGGAATTTTTGCAAAATCAACCTATTGCAGCTTTAATACGAGAATGGCTACTTTTGAAAAATATGCCTTTACATATAACATTTATTTTCCCAAGGAGTCTTCAAAGTTGAAAAATCGCCAAGCAGTACCTCATTTGAATCTTGAAAAATTCACCAAAGATAAACTTTAGCCTTTGAAATGTTGGTTCCAGAAATTCCACGACATGTTTTCATCGTTTTAGCACGATTTCGCTCAATTTGAAAGGGTGCCAGGTCGAGAAAATTATCAACGGCATAAAGTCATAGAAAAACGACTTTTACGACCTTTTCCTAGCATTTGGACTCCTCTGAATAGAGATTTAAACGTTCCAAAGTGGATTTCAAAGTCATTGTTTGGGTCCAAAAAACTTCATGGTGTATACTTTTGTGTTGACACTTTTGCATTTTTTTTCCATTCAGATATGGTTGAAATTCCTTCCTCCTCCTTTCAAAAAATTGACTTCATTTGTGAAAAAATAAATTAAAAATATTAAAAAATTTCATACAAAAATCTACGAGTTTTCAACTTTTTTTCCAATCAATTTGCTTATAGTCTACGAAATAGTCGTCGAAGAACTTTGAATTTTCAAAATTTCTACATCAACTGATCAACTGACTTACATCTTTCATCCATGAAATCTGACGGAAATATCTCGCACGGTGCCATTAGGTTAATCTGTAGAACATCCAAGTACCCGATGAATGTGTCTTCTCTTCGTGAACTGCCATCGTGTCTATCATTAGACGTTTGTTGATTGGTATTAGCGTTAATAAATATTAAATGGTAATATCTTCTAATGGCCTCTTGAATAATATCACAGTCGTAACGTTCAACCTGAAATGAAAATCGTTACCTAATTTTAGATACCTTTAATTATAATATTATTATAATGCACGAGCTAAATGTAGATAAGAGGCTACGCAGCTATTTCAGACACCAATGGAAAAATTTCAGAAATTGAAAATTATCAACTTTATAGGTCGTTTGGTTAATTTTCTAAATTTTTTTCTCCACGTAGGTACCTAATCTTAAGTACCTAGATTTTTTTTAGAGCGAAAAATCACGTATATATTCGATCAACGCAATACGTATTGTAAATAGGTAAGGTATAAAGGTGATTAAGGTACATTGTATTTATAACCATATAGGTAACGATAAAATATTCTAATTTTACACAAACACGTGTGTAGTGTATTCAAAAACACTCGAACCTTGTATGTACAAAGTACATGTATCAAGCATGAAAATAGAAACAAAAAAACCCGTCAATTTTTATTGAATTTAGCTCAGAGTAGGTATACCAGACAGCCCTAATCAACCATTCATTCGGAACAGAAATGCTGTGATTCCTTATCGTATCAGCACTATCATAGGTACCTTATTGTCAAAGCAATTCTTCTAACTCATTTTCTTCATTGGCTAAATAAATAATGGCTACAAAGTAAGTACTATACAACCGTATCATCATCACGTTATAAGCACATATCATCAAACATACCTATTTACATTCTCCATTTCTCGTAATCGGAGTACTCTATACACAATTTTTTATCTACTACAATGTACACAAGACACTCATTGAGCTACTGTACAGTGTACACAACATACAGTGTTTATAGGTACTTCCTCATACATGTACGAGTACGAAGGCTCGAACGACGTGTTTCAAAAGGGTATTATATCCGCGATAACAAAAGAAACCAGTGTCCTTGACCTAGATATACGTAAAAACGAAGGGAATTTTACGTAAAAATAATTTTTTTCTTGTTTTATGGGCTGGTCTTTGAATATTATGCGCAAAGTTTATGTTTTCAAATTCAAGGTAGCTTCCATTGTGATTTGTGCGAGTTGGGCTAATTTTTTCCCAATAAGCTTACTCATCGGGCTTTTATAGGATTAAAAGACGTGAAATTGATCTAACGACCTTGGTGAATGTCTTTGAGACTATAGGATGTCAAATTTCCAGACATAGGTCTATATCTATTTTTAATGATAGACGCTGAAGAAATTAATGAAATTCATCCTTCCTAAGGAACCGAATCAGATGCCGATTAGCTCGTTGAAAAGAAATTACACAAGTGAGTAGGTAATGAAGATGATGTTATACGTACTCACTTAATTACATGAAATTCCGTTAGATATATGTATGTACTTATTTGCATTATCACACACGATTTGTTAACGAGTAATAATAAATATGATTCTCGATTCATTATGACATGGCATGTATGACTTCATTTTCATATCTGGAGCATAAATTCACACGATGATAAGAACACGTGTTATTGTGTTCTTGTCTGCTTGCAAATTTACCATTTTTTTTTTTTTTTTTGCTTTTTCAACGCAGAATGTCGAGCATTGGTGGAATTTTTTTCAACACGAGAGATATGAAATAAGATCACGATCATATCACGAATCATGCAACTAATCAACTAATGAAGGTTCCTTATAAGGGTACCATTTTTTTTCCAAAAATAGATGATTTATATTTTTATCAGGTCTCGTACAATACCCTTTTGGGCTAAGTTATGCTCAAATGATTTTTTTTCCAATTTTGCGGGGGAATTTTAACTTGAGAGGGAGACTATCCAGAAAATTTTTGAGCCCCTTGGGGCTGAACAAAGGATCCTTAAATTTAAAAGTAGAGCCTCTTTTGAAAAATCGTGAATTTTGGAGTACAGGAAATCCAGTATTACCTCCTCACCTCAAAAAAGTGTGATTTGAGTTTCTCAACCTTCCTGATCCACTGACTCTGCAAGTGGCTTGAAAATGGATGGGTCGAAAAATTCTTATTTCTTATGAGTTTCATGACGATGTTCTGCCTTTAACCCTAAAAATTCTACTCTGGAAAAAATGACACTAGATACATCAAACCACGAAATATGAAAATTCAGTTGAGAGAAAATTCAAAAAGAAAAAAAAACATTTCCACCAAACTGCCAAAATTAATAAAAATTATTGCAAGTAATTTTTATACGTGTATTATATCGTTTTCTAAATTTTTGACAAACATTTTTTTGATATGTTTTTGAATTTTTTTAAAAATTCAAACATGCAGAACCTTTTTAACTAATCAAGAAAGAGAAATGGGCATTGCACTATTGAAAAGGCACAATTTTCACCTTCTAGAAATATTGTAGGGGGCTCTGCGCCCTCCCCCTTTGACTCGCACCCTCGCTTGGTGGGAAATCCGGGAGAAGTAATCAAAAATTGTCAATTTTGTGTATTGCAAACATCACAAAAAGTTGATCACAATGATCAGAATCATTGCTTTCATAGGATTATGATTTCATTTACGGTTTTGATTGAATTTGTTTTTAATTTTTTCACGTCTGATTTTGTTTCAAGAATTTTTTGTTTATATTTCGAGGTTAGATATGTGACTTAATGATATTTTTTGTTACAGGTTCTGGGGTCTTTTGATTTTCAGTGTTTGCTTTTGCTTATTTTTTCTATATTTTTTTTCTAGATTCTGTTTTCGTTTTTTCTTTTTAATTTTTTCAAGATTTTTTTTGTTTCAGTTTTACAGTTTTTTTGCCTTTTGTGTTCGATTCGATTTTTGCACAATCAATTTTGTTTCTACAACTTTTTTTTTTCGTTTTTTCATGTTTCGTTTACAGAATTATTTGTTTATTCACTTCGAGATGGTCAATATGATATTATTTTGGTTTTCATTTTAGGGTCTCTTGATTTTCAGTGTTTGTTTTTAAGTTTTTTTCATTTTTAGTTTCCGTTTCTATTTTTAGAACGAATTGAGTGTTTTATGGGTTCAATTTTTTTCCAATTTTTGTTTTTGTTTTTGGAGTTTTTCTCAATTTTGATTTTAAATTCGATTTCAGATTTTTCACAAATGATTTGGTTTCAACATTTTTTTTTTTATTTCAAAGCTGTGGAATGACATTTTTTTTGGTGTTTATTTTGAAGTCTTCCATTTTTTTCATTGTTATTATTAGGTAATTTTCTTCATTACATTTCAATTATTTCATTTAATTTTTTTTACATTACATTCATCATTTTTCTTATTTATTCATATTTTTATTTTTTATTCCTTGTGTATACTTTTCATACATTTTATCATTGTTTCCTGTCAATTTTTCAATTTTTCCATTTTTTTATTGTCATTTTTTGGTATGTTTTTTCAATTGTTTATCATCCAAACATTTTCAATTCATTTTTATTCTTCGTTGTATTTTCACTTAATCATTTTTTTGTAGGAGGGGGCGGGGGGGGGGAATCATTCATTTTTTAATATTCTGTCTCAATTTTTATTTCATTTTTCAATACTTTCTCTTATTTTCTTCGTCTTTTTTTGAAATTATTTTTTCAACTTTATGTAATCATTCATTATTAAAGAATTAAACTTTTCACTTTATTTTATCATTTTTGTCATTTTTTATCTCTCGTATTTTCGTTTTTTATTTCTGTTTCTTTTTTTTTCATTTTTCAGTCTACTGATTTCGTTTTTTTTTCACTTTCGATTACTTAACTACGTATTTATTTTAGTAGGAAAATTGTTTTTTCTGTTGAAGGTTTGAGTAGGTGAATTTTCCCGCCCAAAAAAAAATGATGAAGTGAAGTACCTATGTACAACAAAGAAAAAGAATGAAAAAATGAACAAAACAATTTTTTTAAATGGAAAAATGATAGTAAATTGATAAAATTTCTAAAAAGTGTAAACAAGAAATAAAAAACAAAAAATGAAAAAAATTAGAAAAAAGTAATGAAAAGTTGGGAATGTTGAAAAATTAAATAAAATCAGTGAAATGGATCGAAGAAAAGAAATAATAATAATGAAAAAGAAAGGAAAAAATGGTATAATTTTTTATAGAAATGAAAATAAAATGAAAACGGAAACTATAAAAATCAAAAAAACCTAAAAAAAACACTGAAATTGAAATTCAAAAGACTTCAAAATGGGGAAAAAATATATGACTGATTTGTTCATTACTCGACTTTGAAATTACAAAACGTAAAGTTTTAACATTTCTTTTCAAACAGTTTTCAAGTGACAAGGTTATTCAACTTCAAACGCAGACTATCCACCTTGGATCATTTGACTTCGCTCAAAGGAAATCTTTTGATGACTTCGGGTAGGTAGGTAGGTAGGTAGGTAGGTAAGGTAGGTACCCAAAAGTCACAATTTCCGCTTATATATTTTTTATTCTCATGAGAATAAGTAAAAGGAAAAAGTGGTGGGAACACATGGAACTGGAGCAATTTTCGGTACAGATTTTCAGCGTTGGAAAAATTATACACAGGTAAATCTAGAAGGTTTAAAATTTTTTCGATAAACAAAACAAAAATTGAGCAAGATCGAAGAAGAAGGGCCATCATGTAAGGTCAATAACTTAAAAATCCAGGTAACCTAATTAAATAATTATGAATGGACCTATCAGCGAATTTAATGATTCATAAAAAATTTCAATCAACGTAATCTCTTATTTTTCTAATCAACTAGGTACTCCAAATTACAGCAGCTCTTCTCTTCTCTTCATGAGCAACTAAACCGACCCCTTTCTCTCTCCCACATCAGAACTCCATTCATCAGTCACGTATCATTTCCTGCCAAAGCCAAACGCTTGACCTACAAGAAGAAGTTTCTATTTCAAGGGAGTAAAAAAAATCACAACCCCTCCCCTCCTTGACCCTTCTATAGTTTCACGCCTGTGGGCAGAAAAATTACACTTATACAATCACAATGCACTTGATCGTATCAAAACTAAACCTTACTCGTAATTCTATTACGCTCGTTAGTTCGTAATTCATCCTTTTTTTCCTGATTATTGCTTCGAATGTACTGGTACGAGTACGTAGACGTGTACTTCACTTTTTGTGATACTAACTACACATTATACTAGTACATATCTATTTACTCGTAGTCGTAATAGTACATATATCCCTGCTTATTAATTTAGCACGTTCAACATCCGCGTAAAGTTCAATTTCAAGATAAACTAAACCGGTTAAATTTACCGGCAAAGCGTCAGTCAAACGCGAACTCGCGTAATTTTACAAATTAGCATCAAGGTTTTTCCCAAGAAATGAATTTTTTTCCTCGATTTTGAAAGCGATTCGCCAAACAGAATTTTCGTGTCGTTAATTCGTTTAATACAACAGCAACAGTAGTTCCGGTTTTTCTTCGGTCAAAACAAATCGTACCTACGAAGGTTCAGAGGTGTTTTTTTTTAGCCCGAAATTATGTTTATTGCTGAAATCACGAGTACATAACCTCGCATTTGTGCATTCAGCGAGAAAAAACAAAAACAAAAATTTTAATTGGAAATTAAATTAATGGAAAATTGAAAAAAAAATTACGTTTTGAATTTAATTTTAATATAAATTACATCTCTGCTACGGATTTCAAGGTGTATTTGATTGTAAAATAAGAAATAAATAATGAAACATTTTTTTTTTAATTCAAAAATATGTCTAGATAGGCATATAAGTTTTAAAAAATTGAATTTCCTCTCTCCTCCTCTTCGAATCATCCTACCTATACTAATCCTGAATTGGAAAATGTAATCAAAAGATCTTTCAATGCCTTCATTTTCATCTCATTGAAATCATTGCTCGAGTGACCTTTTCTTTAAAAAGTAAAAATTGAGCCAATTTTCAAGGTTTATTTTTTGGTAATTTTTTCGAATTGATTTTACCCACTTTTCTCTCCTTTCCATTTAGATTTTGAACGATCTTAGTATTATCAAACTTCAGCACATTTCAAAGCAAGTTAATCCCAGATTAAATTCACTCCCACTTATTAAAAATTAAATACAACCTTTGAAAATCCATTCACCAAGAAATCAGTTCTAATTTTTAAAAAAATATTCACCCAATTTATCGAAAAAATTTATAAATGGTCCCATAAGAATACCTTCGAATAAACAAACATACTCAAACCAGAAGCTAAATATTTTCGAAACTTATTAAAAATCAAAATGATGGGCTACGTTATCATCATTATGAAAAAATTCAATCGATCAATGATTACGAACGATACCTACTAGTAAAAAAATGTCGATAAACTTAACCTATACTTGAAAAATTCCGATACATACCTTAAAATTAAAACTAGCCGGTCTCAAGACCAAAAAGCTATTATAACTAATATATTTCACAGGTTTCGGCCAAACACCTCCAGCGGTATAATTTAAAGGTAAAGGAATAGGAATCAATGAAAAAGCGCGATTAACGCAACACAATAAAAAAACACATAACAATACCGCCGATCTTCGCATTTTTAATTTTTTTTTTTTTTAATAATTAAAATAAGTAAATATCAACTGATAAAAATACGACTAGCGAGCATATTAAATTTGATGATGTTAATGTATCACATAATTCGCATGTAGTAAAAAGCTATACAAGCCGCATTTACGGACATACTACTAAAAACATAAACAGTCATATCTCGCTTTCACAATTATAACGCCACGAATCGTTCACGAACGAACGATTTGTACGTCTAGGTATAACGCAAAACAATCGAAAATTAACTCTGCGAATACCAGAGTATTAAAAACTGTCGCTTTTATCCGAGTAGATATAATTATCTGATTTTTTTTTTTAATTCACACATAATAATAGCGAGGAAATAATAACATGGAAAATTATGCAAATAAATGGAGCCAGTGGTAGGGGTGTAGAGGTACATACTATAAGCGTATCATACAGAAATTAGGTATACGATATACTTGATACGTATATGAGAATGAGATGACATGACGTAACCAAACATAACACGTCATTCTATTATTTTTTTTATTTAAACGTAAAATTTTATAGGTCAATTTATTCCTCGTGTAGTGTTAGTATAATTTACTCACTCGATTAATTAGTAATTTTTTTCCCCCGTTTAATATTCCAACAATGAACAATGTAACTTAAGTCAAGATGCATAATTCTACCTTTCTTCGAATCTACTAACAAAACATAACATAACATAACATAACATAAATGTAACGAGTACGTGATTGATGATTTTAATTAATATTTTCATTGTCATTTTGATCAGCGAAGAAGTGCAATTAAATATTTGTAAATTGATGTTTACATGACCCCTGTCCCCCTTCCTCGATAAATTTAATGTCAGAAATTGCAGTATCAAGATCAACTTATTAGCAGTATGTACTCGTACTTCAGAAAATTAAAGCTACACGACTACATGAGTTTTTTTCCCAAATAATTTATGCAGCATAACGACGAAATGGAAACAATTAAAAACACTTTCATGATCCAAGGTTTGGTACATTTTTAGAGGCGTCGATTTCAAATTTCAAATTATTAATGACTGAGACTCGTGGACCCCCCTCCCATTTGTCGCCATGAAAACCTAACAAAACATAGGCTGGGTAGACTGATTTTTAAATTTTTGGAAGTTGTAGCTTTAATGTAGAGCCTAAAAAGCTCGTATCAAAAAATTAAGCCAAAATTCGAAATTTACACCTCTGAAAACCAAACAAACCATAGGTCACACAGATTTTGAAATTTGAGGGCTTAATGCGGGGCTCAAAAGGCTCGTATCAAAAAATGAAGTCGAGATTCGAAGTTTACGCCTCTGAAAACCAAACAAACCATAGGTCACACAGATTTTTCAATTTTTTGAAATTTGAGGGCTCAATGCGGGGCTTGGGGGCCTCGTATCGAAAAATTAGGTCGAAATTCGAAATTGACGTCTCCAAAACCCAAAGAAACCACAGGTCACTCGAGTTTTTCAATTTTTTGAAATTCAGGGATTATTTGTGGGGCTCAAGGGTCTTGTATCGAAAAATTGAGTAGAAAATTCGAAATCAGCATTGCCAAAAATATAACAAACGATATGGCATGCCTAATTTTACATTTTTCTCCAAAATTTGACCAAAATTCCTGAGGGAGGGGTGCTCCTTGAGGAAACCCGAGGTTTTAAAACGAAACATAATTATTCAGAAAGACTTTTATGTAAGGGTAAATTTCAAATAGGAAACTCTCAGATTCGGCATAAATTTTGATTTTGAAAGTAAAACTATCGCAGAAAAAGTTCAACTATGAATTTTCAAAATTTCTAACCAGTGATTTTGAATCTCAACACGAAAATCCTACGGCCTATGGCGTTGAAAATGACGATGATTTTTACATACTTTCGCTCCTAAACTGAAATTGGCTTAAAAAATTTATCCACAAAAATTACGATCTTCAAAACTTATCAAAATGAGCTAAAACTTGAACCAAAAATTTTCAGTTTTGAGGTGAAAAATTTTCAATTACAAGCCAAAGTAAAAATTTAACGAAATTCAAAGTTCAACACAAAAAAAAAAAAAAAAAAATACTTCATCGTTTTCTTAACCAATACCCCTCATATGGAGATCTCCAAGCAAATATTTTTAATTCATGAGTCAGAGTCTCTCTGAATACCCCTTTTCCCCAACCCCAAACCATGTGGGTGTTTTGTAAAGTGCTCCCCAAAGTTGAGAAAAATTGAAAAGAATTTGAAAAAAATTTTTAGAAATGTTTTCCTCGCCTCTTTTTGAAAGAAGGCGTTAGCCAAAATTTCAGGTGTTGAAATTCATTTTTTGATTTTTGGCTCATTTTTCAAAATTTATATCCGGCCCAAAAATGGTAAATGAAATATTTTCAATCCGTTCTGGAGCCTCCAGCGGATTTTCTGGTCCTCCGGATTCCGAAAAAACGCTGTAAGTAGGTGAAAATGAAATTCAGCACCTATAAACTGGTATTTACCATATTATACGTACATGACCCTTTCAAACGATTTAGTAAATTTTCAAATGTTTTTGAGTCGATTTAAATCCAAAATTTTCACCAATGATCATTTTTGAAAAAAAGTGGGAAAAATCAAAATTCACGAAAGACTCCAGAACGGTTCGAAACTATCAGTAATCAACTCAGGAGGTCGAAAATAGAGCACAAACTAAATTTCAGCATTCCAAGTCAATTTGGTAAAATTTTGATCTTTTCCCATTTTTGGCCCAAATTTGAATTTTTTAAAATTCGCCAAAAATTGAAAAATAAACCTCATCTCTTGAAATTTTCAGTCAGTTGAAATACTCCCCTATTTCCTAGTTGCTGAAATTCGAAATTTTTCGACGATCAAAACCTGCAAAAGAGATTTTTAGAAAACATTTTTTTGTTCAATCTCGGTAGGTACATTAATTGGGTTTCAGTTCCGGAGCTAAACATTTTTGTGAGTAACTTTCAACTGTAAATGAAGCTCTCTGCTGAATTTGGTCACAATCCACAGTTTTTTTTTACAAGAAAGTAGAGTTTTTTATAAATTTGGCAAAAAAAAGAAGACTTTGGTAATTTTGTTTAAGACAAGCAAGATTTTCATGCAAAAACTCAATGAATAATTGAAGAAAAAAACCCTCCCCCCTCTAATCCATCTTTAATTCCTCCACAGAAGCGTTGAGAAAAATTCCTACTTCAAAAAGGATAGGTGAGGAAGGGGATATCCTGGTTCTTCCAAAAGTTATGATTTTTACAGCCATTTTCACTATTCTGCATAAATCTTTTATAGGAATTAAATATGTAAGCACGAGTACAATATCAATATTCAGCACATACGTCAAAGAACGAAACTGCCCGTGATCGAATACCTACCTATAATAAAGATTACTCAAGTACTCATATTAGCGTAGGGAACTCAAGGATGTGAATTTTGAAGCCTCGACGACATTTCGATGCCTTCTCGACGTGATTTTTGTGCCTTTTTCAAGTAGGTACTTTGTTTATTTACTATCAGTGCAAAAAAACCTCCATAAATGACAAGACGTGTACCTACTCGACTTCGGAAATGTAGGCACGTAACAGTTCACCTAATAATTATGCGTAATAAAAGATAGCTAAAACATGAAAACGAAAACGACCAAGAATGAAGTGCTCAATTTCTACGACGTTTACGAGTTGAAAATAACCAGCCAATTTCAATGAACTCGATCGCAATAATGTACAACAGTCTGCTTTAAACTTATGTACCTAAATTCGCAATAGCGTACGTAGTTCGCACATTAACCCAAATTTCATTCTAATCTATCGGTTTCCATCCCACAAAGTTAAACATAATCAAGAGCCAAGTGAAATTATTATTAATCTGCGCGACTGCAGACAACGATTACAGTGTTATGTCGAGTGTCACAGCGTCTTCATCTTCCTTGGCGATGATTATCAAACACTTCGTCATTTTGTACGTACAACGATCTAGATAATAAGGTCTTTTAATTTAAATAAAATAACCAACTTTTGATTCTTCGTCGTCGTAGACAGAGGTATCCTATCTGCGACACAATAATATGTAATGTATATAGAAGAAAGTTTATTCGTGATACTCGTTTGTGGGTTCTGTTCATTTGGCATGAAAGTAACTAACTGTTCATTTATGACGTAAAAAGTATACTTCCTATAACGTTGAAAAAAAAATCACGAAGTTAGAAAATGTGTTTTAATATATCTCAGGTAGATATATCTTTCGTTGATGTCTTCGACAATTGAATAGTGGATCTTGAGATACAAATTTGAAAAACCTGTTACCCTTTATTAATGCAGATAAAAGGTCATTTTTGATTAATTTATCATAAAGGAAAATTGTTTTTAAAAAAACAAAAAAATCCTAGCAAGATTTTTGAAAAATTGCTTAAAATTAGCACTAGGTAAGTATTTCGCTTAAATTTTCAGATTTCAACTTCAATAAAATTTTAATTAGGTAAAATTCTGAAGAAAAAACCTAAAAACTGAAAGCTTGAGTAAAACGATCGCCTACTTAGTCTAGATTGGGGTAATTTGACTCGCTTCATACGAAAATCTCTTCGCATCAGGGGACATGTAGAAACATAAATTATATGAGACGCCATCAAAATTTCCAGAAAACATCGGAAATTCCCCTTTGCCAATTTTTCTGACTGACCGAAAAATTTAAATCGATAATTTGTTGACCGCACAGCCAGGAGTGTCTGGCATCTTGAGATTATTGATATTGACCCATGAGTATTGAGTATGGCTTTTCAAGGTCATTTGGCTTTCTGTCTGACCTCTAAAGGTCATTAACCCGCCCTTCTGACATCCTGTCTGGTCTCTGAAGGTCATTTACCCGGCTGTCTGGCCTCTCAAGGTCATTGACCCACCTGTCTGGCACCCTGCGTTGTCTCCAACGGTCACTGACCCGTTTGACTGGCTTCTCAAGGTTGTTTGACTACTGGGTCCGGCCTCTTAAGGTCATCAACCCATCTGCCTAGCTTCTTAAGGTCGTCAGACTTCCTGTCTGGTCTCTTAAGGTCATTGACCCATATGTCTGCCATCCTGTGTAGTCTCTATAGGTCATAGATCTGTCTGTGTGGGTTCTCAAGGTCATCTGGCTTCCTGCCTGGCCTCAGCGGTTATTGACCCATCCGTCTGGCTTCCGGTCTGGTCTCTAAAGGTTATAGAACAACCTGTCTGACTTCCTGTGCGGCCTCTAAAGGTCATCAACCCGTCGGTCGCTAGCTTCTTGAGGTTGTCAAGCTTCCTGTCTGGTCTTTTAAGGCCATTGACCCATCTGTCTGCATCCTGCGTAGTCTCTAAAGGTCATCTAGCTTCCTGTGTAACCTCAGCGGTTATTGACCCGTCCGTCTGACTTCCTGTCTGATCTTTAACGGTTATAAAACAACCTGCCTGGCTTCCTGTGCGGCCATATATAAAGGTCATTGACCCGTCTGTCTGGCTTCTGAAAGTCTATAAACTCGTAAATCGGGTCCAGGTAAGTCAAAACTCAATGTTTAGCTGCCCAAATTAATTTCCACAACTTCTGAATTAAAATTTAAAATTTTGGAAAAATAGAAAATCACACGGAAAACTCCAAATAGCTCGAAATGGTGAAATTGGGACCCGAGATGCTGGTCTCAGACAAGTTGTAATCATTCGTGTAAATTTCAAAATTTTCCCTTTGAATACAAAATTTTTGATTTTATGGAGGAACTTTTTTTATGCCAGTTAAAAAAACACATTCAAGATGTCCGTCTGAAAATCGATTCAAATGTGATGTGGATGAACTCGTTTCAAATAGGTGAAGAATAATCCAATTCATTTCTGCGCCTTCTGAAAAAATTTCAAAATTTGGAGGAAATCGATGATCCACTCTGAAATGATGAAATTCGGTTCGAGGGAGTTGGTATTATATCCCGGACTAATTTTCATCATTTTTACAGAATAAATTGATTGAATTTATTATTATTTGGATCAGTCCTTTAAAGAGTGTCTGGTGAGTGGATGTCAAAACTTCAGGTTTGAATATAACCGGGTACGACTTGAAAAAAAAAACGTTAGATGGACAAGTTGCCCATCTTTGAAATTCGGGGCAACCGAGCTTTAAAAAAAAACTCGAAAAAAAACGTATTTTTGACCTTAGAAATGGGTAGGACTTTTGAAAATAAACAAATTTTGTCAATATGAATTTTTACCCTACATTGAAATTGAAGGGGCTAGAAATGTTTTGAAAGAAAAAAATATATTTAACCCCTTCAATTTCAAAATTGGGCAAAAATTCATAATGACAAAATTTGTTTATTTTCCAAAGTCCTACCCATTTCCAAGGTCAAAAATAGGTTTTTCTCAATTTTTTCTTTAAAAATATTTCTAGTCCCTTAAATTTTAAAGTTAGGCAAAAATTCATAATAACAAAACTTGTTTATTTTCTAAAGCAGCGGTAGCAGCCTTTGTATAGCGAGTGTAGCAACTTGCTACACCCAGAAGCAGCTCGCTACACCAAGAAAAACAGTTCGCTACACCCAGAAAAAAATCACTACACTCATAAAAAATGTGTCTCCTATTTTACATTGTTATAACTCAAGTTTTTAGCAATAACATTCGTTTTGTTCGTTTTTCGCTAGTTGGCTACCTACACAGACACAATTTTTGTGGTAAAAGTTGATAAACAGTGAAAAATCTCTCTTTTTTGTTGTTTTTCAATCAGTTTAAGAGAACCTCAAAAATTTTTGCTACACCCAGAAAAATCCGACACTTTTTTCTTTCAACCAACCCCGGTTTCGCTACACCCAGGCGAAATCTAGGCTGCCACCGCTGTTCTAAAGTACTTAATACCCATTTCCAAGGTCAAAAATACGTTTTTCTCGATTTTTTTTCCAAAGCTCGGTTGCCCCTTAAATTTTAAAGATAGGCTACTTGTTCATCTAAGATTCTTTACAAGTCGTACCCGGTTATATCCAAACCAAATCTGAAGTTTTAACACCCTCTCACCAGACACCCCCCGTATATATATTTTTTTAATGAATAAAAAAAGTGAATCGTCGAAAATAATTAATTTTGGATGTTCAAAAGTTTATCATTCAAAAATCGATTTTCTAAAAATCGCGATCACGTTCACATCGGAGGCGGATTTTGATCGCATACACAATAAACCAGTGCTCCTTAACTACATTAAGCTATGCAACTTGTTCGACTCTATCGTAACTTCACGTGATTAAATTTCGAAAATCGTCCGCTCAGGTAATGAATAAAAATTTTAGGAGTGATACAAGTAGCGTTGAGGCTTCGAATCAGATGGGTGCTCGTTAATTCGCATATCTAATCTCTACACATGTATTTATTCATATAAGCCAAGTTTGCAAAAATGATACCCAATATCAACACACTCGAAGCATAACATTTTTCACAATCACCATCGTCGACGATCCGTTACAATAAATTAATTGTTTTCTTCGGATTCAAAAAGTTTCTGACTCCGGGCGAGTTACTTATTCTATAAATAATGGTGATTCGAGTGACATTGCGTGAATCGTTGAAATATTTACATGTTTTTTACCAAAATTTAAAAGTGAGTTGAAAATATTTTCGGAATACTTATCACAATAACTTAATTACCAGTCATCAGTCAAGATGTTCGGACGCAGCATTTTGAGGCAGACTTTAGCTATGCTCTCGAGTAAGTACCATCTTAAACCTTTCACCTTATTTGTATGCATCTGAAAAAATAATACGTGCTTAATCAATCAATAATCACAATTGTAATTTCTCTAGTCAAAACAATTACCTAGTCTACAAATAATAGTTGGTTAAAATACTCCATTACAGCGTTATCAACAATTTATTGAACTTGAAACGTACCTAACTCAAAGTGCTTAACCTTGAAACACGAATTTCATTTCAGCCTACATTGTGCTTCTGCATATGGGCACAGCGTACGCATGGGCTGCTTCACACATGAGCTTTTTCCAATCCAAACAAGGTCACGGATTCACTGACGAAGAATGCACAATGGTTGCATCACTGATGCACATAGGCAGATTAAGTGCTCCAATCGTGAATTTGCTCGTAATGGGAAAATACGGTCGGAAACCTCCGTTAACTTTGGCGTCTTTCTTGATGGTGATCGCCAGCCTAATGCAGATAATTTACAAATCAGTTACTGCAGTTTACATTGCACGGTGATTAAACGAATGTATTAGCTAAGTGAATATGTGTAGGTATTTATTAATATTTGTGTATTTTTTGGGGGGGGGGGACTTTTCGACAGATAGTTTGATGATGACTTAGAGTAGGTAGTTTAAAACGAAAAATTCCGTTCTTTTTTCAAAATAGAGGCTCCCTATCCTTCGTCTCACCATCCCAATCACCCCCAACCAATCCAAAAACTCATCGAATAATTTTTGCAGATGCTTGATGGGATTTGGCATCGGAACCTATGACGGTTTTGGAATCATATACCAGGGTGAAATCACCTCGAAACACGTTCGAGGAATTTTCCTCACTCTAAACGCCGCATTTTACGCTGGAGGCATCTTACTGCAATACATCTTAGCCTATTATTTCACTTTCGAAGAAACATCTCTAATCACAACAACGCTAGCAGTATTTCACGTGTTACTCGCGTATTTCATGGTCGAATCACCTTACTACCTCGCAGAACAAGGCAAATTAGCCGAAGCTTCCAAAGTTCTCGGCTGGCTCAGAGCAAAAGAAGAGAAACAAATTGAAAACGAATTACAAGAAATTTCCACCATCGAAAAAGTAACCGATTACTCAGAATTCTTCATCAATTTCAAGAAACCCGAAGTCTACAAAAGCTACTGCATATCATTACTGCTGGGAATCGTCGCGTCCATTTTGATGACCACCATGGTCGCATTCGCAAATTACATAGTTCCAGATACAGGAGTCGTATCTTCGTACCATTTTGGAATGTTACTTTGCATTATTCCCATGTGCAGCGGTTTCATATCAGCTGCTTTGGTCGAAAGATGCGGTAGAAGACCTCTACTAATAGTTAGTTTATTCATGGAAACCATCGTAAATGGCATCATAGCTGTCATGTTTTTGCTACAGCAACAATTCCACGTAGAAATATCACATTTTTCGTGGATTGTGTTCGCCTTAGTTGTGTTATTTTTTGTCACTTACTCCATAGGTACGTATCCGATGGTACTCGCAGTTCGTTCTGAAATTTTTCCGCCGAGTTACAAAGTTCTCGGCATAAATATTTGCATAGGGTTGAACTCGACGACGAATTTTGTGTTCACTATTTTCTTCATGGAAGTGGTTTTGAAATACGGAATGTATCTGAACTACGTGGTGTTTTCTCTGGCTTGTTTGGTCGGTTTATTAATCGTGTACTTCTTTTTACCTGAAACCAAAGGTAAGACATTAGCTGAAATACAATCCATGTTGAAAAAGTCGTAAGTTGATTATATTTTATAATTTTATCTAAGCTACTCGTATTTATGATTTTCTAAGAATGGAAAATAAATCGTTAATTTATGATGATGAGAGCCTCGCGTGTCTGTAAAATAAATATGGGAATGTGATATTGTAAATATTTTAGATTTTTGTATTTTTTCTTTCAGTTCAATGAAGTTCAATTTGGATAGTAGGTATTCGGTAAGTATTTATACGAGTAAAATACAAATAAAATAACTCTGATTAAGCAGGAGGGGTCACTGTTTGATCAAATTTTGTATAATGGTATATAAAGGGGAGGGGCGGGGCGAGGTGAGGAATGTAATCGATGAAATGGACCATTAAATATATTACCATGACCAGAGAAGTACACATTTACCGAATTTCAGTTCCATAGGTGGGTTTTTCATTGCCTCCACATTTTAGGGGTCTGCCCCCTTGAATGGGTGGGAGGTATGCGATGACTCCGACACTTTTAGAGAAACACATCAATCAATATTGAACAGTAACTGGCTTAATATTTCAATTCTGGAGGAATTTTGACCAGTAGGATATTTTTTGTAATTAGGGATTGATGGGGGCGCGTAAAGGGGGGATTCAACATTTTTTGCGTTATTTACTGCTTTCAAAAAATGTTTCTCATCAGTTTCTAGAAGAATTAGCATTTAGCTCACCATTTCCACTATGTTTTAGCATTAAAACGGCAATTTTGCGCGTTTTTCAAGTTTTGAGGTGCCACAGGGGGCAGAGGGAGGAGGAAACCAAAAAATGAACAACCAAAATTATTTGTACACTTTTCAAAGGATATCTTCACAAAATTACATTTCCGAGTCTCAACGTCTTCCAGATCCACAATTTAGGGGGCTGAGCCCCACGCCAGGGTGAGAGGGGGGACGATAGCTTCAATGGTGAAAATAGAAAGTGCTGATCAATACCTAACAGCGGACACCATAATACTTGATTTCTGACCATAACTCGATCGACAGGAATTATTTCAAAATTGCAGGGTCCACCCCCCCTCGAAGGAGGGGGGAGCCGGAATGGCTCCCGGTCTTAAAAACTTCATTTTGGCCCCAAAATTCATCATACCAAAATTCACGCTTCTTTCATCAAATGCCATTTTTTTTTCATTTGCCACTCCACTAGTCCTGAAACCCCACAAAACAGAATTTCAAGAGCTTAGGTTATTTTTTGGATTTTTAGCGAATTTTTGAAAATTTAAAAAACTCAAAAAATGTACCTACTTATTTTAAAATCAATTTTTAAATTTTTTCATGAAATATTTTTTTTTTGAAAAAAGTGAACCAATGTGAATAATTCCCTCAATTCAACTCCCTCACATCAACAACTACTAAACTTGGACCATTCCGCAGCCTCCAGTGATTTTCCAAATTTCTTCAGGAATTTTAAGATCGTTTCGCAAAAGCCAAAAATGAACGAGAGTTCAAAAGTAAATTTTCAACCAATTTGTAAATTCCAGAAAAAGTGAAAAAGTAAGACAGGCAGACAGACAACCTTGAGAAGCTATCCCGGTAAAGCAGTGACCTTGAAAGTCCAGACACATGGTTCAATGACCTTAAGATGCCAGACTGATCATGAGAGATCAGACGGACGAGTTAATGACCCTTTAGAAGCCAGACAGGCGACAAACAGGTCAGTGACATTAATGTGATCAGTCAGCCGGGGTCAATGACCTTAAGATGACACCACGTCTGGTCAACGACCTTTAGAGGTCAATTAGTCGCGCCAATGACCTCAAGAGGGACATACATGCAGGCAGACAGACAAGGCAATCTTGGGAAGCCATACTGACAGGTCAATGAACTTGAGAGGCCAGACAGGCGGACATATGACCTTGGGGAGCTGGAGAGTTAGGTTGGTGATCTTGACAGGCTGGTCCCTCAGGTCAATGACATTAGGAGGCCAGATCGACAGACAGACAGACGACCCTGCGAGGATAGACAGAAAGGTCAGTGACCTTGAGAGTCCAAACACCCGGGTTAATGACCTTAAGAGGCCAGACAGACGGCCTTGGGCAGCCGAGCAGGCACTCTGACAACCTCGAGAGGCTAGACATGGTAGGTCAGTGACCTTAAGAGGCCTTTGCTTACGAAGGAGATTTTATTTGCAAGACCAGAAATCGATACACAGTCACTCAGATCAAGTTTTTTTACGTTTCCCTGGAGAACAATAAATTATTCAAAAATTGAAACTAGTTTATTTTGGTATTTTATTATTAGGTAGGCAGGTTGATGTTTGCAACAAAGATACGTTTTACTAAAATCCAAATTAAAATGCCATATCTGCTCACTTGAGAAGATCACGAATAAAATTCACAATACGTACAACCCTTATTACGTACAGTTGAAAATGATGTAAAGACAGTTGGTTCCCTCACATTCAAAAATCGATGCCCTGCCAGGTATCATATTACATCACAGTATAAGGACAAAAAGCAGGTCCATTCGGAGGCTGTGCTGGAATACCTCTTTTTTTCAGTCTACAAACATGTTCTTCGATTCTTTCCGCAGCATCGGCAAAAGTACTCCCATTACCGGACCAGAGTACTTCGGCAGCAGCACACGCTCTAGGCCAAATTCTCTGTTGCACATTGGTCTCATCTACGACCTCACCCCACATACAAGCTTCACCTCCTAGAACTAAACGTTTCTGCTCTTCAGTTCCATTGAAAGCCAAAGGATCGCATTTGTAGAATTTCTCCCAATCGCCTCCATTTGCTAAACTATCTAAATACCAACATCCGGATAGTAATGCAGGGTAGCCGTCATCAGTAACCTGCAATGAACGACCAAAATGAATAATTCGATCGTCATCGCTGAGACTACGAGCTGAAATCTATGGTACGTTATGTACTTAGTAAATTGGCTTATTCAACTTACGTTGAACAATTTCTTGTAATATAATTCGGGATGATTAGCGTATCTCCAAACTTGAATAATGGTGTCTTTACGTAAAGGAACGTTGTTATCGAATACCTCTTCCCAAACTATCGCTTTCGCCTTTATTTCGTTCGTTATGTTTAGCAATCTGTCAATGTAATACGCATCAAGCTGCTCGTAACTCGAGATGTTGTTTATTTCCATATATTTACTTATATTTTCGTTGCTCTTCCTGTAAAAAAAAACAGAACATTGAGTAATAAAATAATCTAAATTGAAAATTGAAAATTCCTGTCATTTTTTCCAAAAGTCAGAAAGAAAGTCCTAGAAGCATTCAAAAAAGTGTTTACATTTTTTTTTTTTTTTTTCAAATAGAAAAATTTGAAATAATAATTATTATTTTACAAAAAAATAAAAGGTTGAAATTTACCAGCATCCAAAATCAACTTCGTCGCCTCCTAAATGTAAATACTTATCCGGAAACACCTCGTGTATTTCTTTAAACAATCTCCGTAAAATCACGTAATTGTTTTCGTTGGTCGGATCAATGGGACCGTATGGCTGAGGATATGAGTGATTACATTGCGTTAAAAGGCCAGGAATTCCTTTACCCCAGGATAACGTATGACCTATTTCAATTCAAAAAATACAAATTTGTTTGAACTAACGAAATACCTGCATTTTTATTCAATATTCAAAATACCTGGCGAGTCGAATTCTGGTATCACACGTATACCTCTGAGACGTGCGTGTTCGATTACCCTTCTGACGTCGACTTGCGAATAAATTGCACGGTATCGGTCGTAGGAACCTTTATCACTACATATTACACAGACACATTTATTGTTTAATTAACCAACTGTATTCAAATTAAATAAGTCATGTAGGTACCTACACCTACATATTTGTTACCATACAGACCTTAAATCAGGAAACGTGTTGCTCTGGAAAGGAAAACTTTGGTCATCGACGATATGCCAATGCAAAACGTTCAGTTTTGAGTAAGACATCGCCTCAAGTATATTCATAATCGTTTTGACGGGTAAATAATGACGAGATGTATCGATGAGTAAGCCACGATGAGGAAATCGAGGAAAATCCACGATACTTGTTGTTCGTACAGCGAACTATAGGTACCACATAAAACAGGAAATCATCATTATTTTACAAAATTGATTAGATATGGAATTACGAAAAATAAATACTGAAATTGGTTCAATTCAAAGTTCCTTACTCTGTTTCCATTTATTGGAACTACAATTTGCGAGAAAGTTTCCAAGCCTCGTAATACACCCCAAACACTCTGAGCGATTAGTGAACTGTTGCTTTCGGATCCATCGGTCTTCAACAGCAGCTCGTCTAAAAAAAATGAAAAAATGAAAAAAAAATCAATAAGGAATATAAATTGTACCATTAAAAAAAAATTAGAAAAATAAAATTATATTTTTTGAAGAACAACGTTTGCTAGATCAAGAATATCAGTCAAGACTCATGAGATGGTTTCATTAACTAGAGGACAAAATCAGGACATGCACGACTTGCAGGACTGTTAAGACACCCTGCCTTTGAGGAAACAACTTTGGTAAATCTTCTAGAAACTACAGAACTACTCAAAACTTTTCATGGACTTGGAATAAATACGGACGATTCCAAAAGCTTGTATTTGTGGAATTCAAATAAGACTTACTTACATTTTTCATCCATGGAATCTGACGGAAACATTTTGCATGACGTCATCAGGTGAATATGCAGAGTATCCAAGTACACGATTGATGAAGTACCATCTGTTCGTGAACTGTTATTGTATCCATCAGTAGACGTAAACGTTTGTTGATTGATATCAGCGTCAAATATTAAACGGTAATATCTTCTGATAGCCTCTTGAATAATATCACAGTCGTAACGCTCAACCTGAAATGAAAATCTCTCATTTTAGGTACCTACGTAGCTTAGTACGTACCTAACCTACCTAATTACAATTATAATGCATGAGCTAAATAGGTACCTAGTAGGCTACAAAAGCAATCTTAGACATCATAATGGGAAAAAAAAATTAAATGGTCCCACAACAATTTTTTTTTAAAATATAGGAGCGTTCAATGTGAAATAAAGTTTACCACTCGGTAAACAAAAGTAGATACATATTCAAACAAGTTTAGGTAAATATTTTTGATAATTACGATGAACCATGCATTATTTTTTTTAAAATCAATAAATTATGGAAAAGATTTCAATACCATACGCATTACGCACCTTAAAATTAAAACTATCCGGCCTCAATACCATATAGGTACTGTTACTAATGTATTTCACAGGTTTAGGCCAAACACCTCCGGCGGTATAATTTAAAGGAAAACCAATAGCAATCGAAAAGGCGCGAAAAATAGAACAAAATAAAAAAACGCACAAGAATACCACCAATTTTCGCATTTCGAAATCTTTTTAATTGTACATAAAAAAAAGTTAAGTAATACTTATTCAAAAAATACAACTAACGAGCACAAATAATTTGATTCCAATGTATCACATTATTCCAAAATAAAATCAGTACAAGACGCATATTTTACAGGCACTTATTAAGTTTATTATTACATATAATCTAACGCCGTGAATCGTCCACGAACGAACGATTTGTGAGATGGTCTATAGTCTATACTCGCATCGTTCATGGAACATAACAATGAAGTATCGGCGCAGATTCGTTCTTTTTTGTTCAAACTTCAAACACTGATTACGTATTGTTGCCGACTTTTTTACAATACAGCCTACAGAGTTTTCGAATTTCACATCCATCATTAGTTTTTTCGAAGTTGAAGGTGAGAAAGCTACGAGATCAGTCGGACAATTGCAATAATTAGACGTAATTCGTTCATATTCATTATCTATTCTTTGAAAGTAGAAAAATTACCTAAGCATCTTGTTAAGTTGTTTTACATAAACGTTGCAGTTTGCAATACTACGTAAGTAGGTACAACACAAAATGGGCATCATACTTTACATTACTTTTGTTTTTTTCCTTTTAAAACAGTCAACGTCTTTTTCTAATTGAAGTTGAGGGAAATATACGATTCATATTTTCGTGTCACCGGACAGTTCATCTTTTTCGTATCTTTCCAAGTTTTCATCATCATATCTTGAAACATAACATCGATACCAAAGTAATTCGAAATTTCGAGTACTCGCCTTCTAAATAATGGGAATTTATTTTGCAGAATTCATATCATAACTCTCTCTTTCCAACTTCCTTCTCGAAGAATTCCGCGAAGTTTTCATTTCTATTTTCTATTCACACAAAAAATTTACCTTACTGCATGGTGCAATATACCCATTCACAACTCGACGTCTTTTCTAATTTCATCCATTCCCAACTAAATTTCATATTTTCTTTACTCGAAAAATTAAAAAAATTTCACAAGCAAAGCATTAAGCAATGGGTCTAATCGAAGTTACTTTACATCCCTACTCGAAATAATCACAAGTCCGAAATCGAACATGTGATTCGGTCAGTCGTTCACTTGTGTTCCATGAACGATGTGAGTATAGACCATCTCAGTGAGAGCACAAGAAATTGATAATCAACTTTGTATACAGTAGATAGGTAGAGGAAAGTATTAAAAACTCTAGTTTTTAACCAATTAATACATAAAAATAATAATAATACTGATAAGGGGACCCCGGACCCCACATCTAGGTACATATATTAGAGAGGGAGGGGGCACTGATAAGAACGCGATGAAAACCAGCTATTCTATGATAACGAATGTTGAAGGGGGCGGGGCGGTAAGGGTGTAGAAAATATGTACTTACAAAATTACCGACTGATACTTCTCCAAAAATTTTCAAGTCACCATGATCAATTTTTTAAAAAGTGAGTTTCACGGCCGAATAGTTACAGAAAAAATATCTCTGTTCCAAAACAGCAAGCGTTTATCCAGAGTATCAAAAATGAGGTTATATGGTACGTGTTTAAATGTACCTATTATCAGTTTCAGTATACAGTGATAAGTGGAATAGTGGGTAAATGCAAGGTTAAAATATTCTAACTGGTTACGAAAGTTCAAGTGATTTTTGTATTTCAGTTCGCTTCGTCAAAAATCCAAGCGCCGAGTCGATTTTCAAATAAGTACCAATCTACCTACCTACCTATTCCAATATACCAACTCGACTTATAATTTACAAAATCATATTTTTAACGTCGATTTTGAAACAAAACAAGTCCGCGTAATAAGCTCAATATCACAATATGGGTGAAAAGGTGGATTCCTTCTTCGATCATTAATTTTATCTAAATGTATAAATTTTCGTACGTAAGTAGTTCATGCAGGTATTGTAAAAGTTATACTCAATTTTTTCACGAATTTAATTTGTACATAACACTTTGAGAAAAAAGGTCAAGTTTTATCAGGTGCAGCTCATTTATCTTTTTTCTCTCATACATTTTTTCCTAAATTATCTTTTTCATTCAGTTTCGATGTATGTACTTAATTAGTCTTATAACAAAGACAATAAACCCACTTGGTGACTTCTGGCGAATCTGTCACCAAGCAGTCTAGGATTCACCAAGGAGTCACCAGATATACAGAAAAATTTTCAAAGACCATAAAGGCATTCTGGTGATTTCTCCATCAACAATTTGCCATAAAAAAGACAAACAACCGACTAGGTGACTTTGGGTGAATCTGTCACCAAACAGTCACCATAATTCACCAAGGAGTCACCAGATATTCGAAAAAAAATTTCAGAGGCCCTGAAGACATTCAGGTGGGGTTTTTCACCATGAATTCGCCTAAAAAAAAGGTCAAAAATTCATTTGGTGACTTTTTTGGTGAATCTGTCACCAGGAATCACCAGAATCCACCAAGGAGTCACCAGTCATTCAAAAAAAATTCTAAAGGCTCTGAGGACATCATCGTGATTTTTTCATGATAAAAACACCTCAAAAAAAGTCAAAAACTCATCTGGTGACTTCTGGTGAATCTGTCACCAGGAATCACCAGGAATCATCACGCATTCAAAAAAATTTTCAAAGGCTCTGAGAACATTCAGGTGGTTTTTTAACCAACAATTCGCCATAAAAAAGACAAAAACCCCACTTGGTGACTTCTGGCGAATCTGTCACCAGGAGTCACCAGAATCCACTTACGAGTCACCAGGCATTTAAAAAAAATTTCAAAGGCTTCGAGGGCATCCTCGTGATTTTTTCATGATAAAAACACCACAAAAAAATCAAAAACTCATCTGGTGACTTCTGGTGAATCTGTCACCAGAAGTCCAGATGTAACCAGAATCCACCAACGAATCACCCAGCAATCAAAAAAACTTTCAAAAGCTGTGAGGACATCCTCGTGATTTTTTCATCATAGAAACACCTCAAAAAAATCAAAAACTTACCAGGTGACTTCTGGTGAATTTGTCACCAAGGAGTCAGCACACATTCAAAAAAATTCCCAAAGGCTCTGTGGACATTCTGGTGGTTTTGTAACCAACAATTCGCCATAAAAATGACAAAAAACCCACTTGGTGGCTTCTGGTGAATCTGTCACCGGGAGTCACCAGAATCCACCAACGAGTCACCAGGCATGTAAAAAAATTTCCGAAGGCTCTGAGAGCATACTCGTGATTTTTTCATTATAAAAACACTACAAAAAAAGTCAAAAACTCACTTGGTGACTTCTGGTGAATCTGTCACCAGAAGTCACCAGGAGTCACTAACGACTAACGAGTCACCAGGCATTCAAAAAAAATTTCTAAGGCTCAGAGGACATCCTCGCTATTTTTTCATCATAAAAACACCTCAAAAAAAGTGAAAACCCCACTAGGTGACTTCTGGTGAATCTGTCACCAATAGTCGCCAGAATCCCCTAAGAAGTCACCAGGCATTCAAAAAAAAAAAAAAAATTCAAAGGGTCAGAGGACATCCTCGATATTTTTTCATCATAAAAACACCTCAAAAAAAGTGAAAACCCTACTTGATGACTTCTGGTGAATCTGTCTCCAGAAGTCACCAGCATCCACCAAGGAGTCACCAGGCATTCAAAAAAATTTTCAAATGCTTTGAGGACATTCATGGTGGGTTTTTAACCGACAATCCGCTATAAATAAGACAACAAACCAACTTGGTGGCTTCTAGTGGAATCTGTCACCAAGAATTCACCAGGATTCACCAAGGAGTTACCCGACAATCGAAAAAAAGTTCAAGGGTTATGTGGACATTAAAGAAAAAAAGTCTAAAAATTATTCCATGCATCCTTTTTGATACTGAAAATTAATAAAGGTGTTCCAGATTTTTCATAGTGTATAAATCTCTTCTCAAAACAAAGACTAATAATTATTAAATTGTAGGCTGAATTCATTTTTTCTATGCCCATCAGCATAAAGCAAATACAATTCGGCACATATTCCTGTACATGCGGTTGCCTGTCATGAACCGATAGGTGAACTGAGACATGGTACATAAGAACAAATTCTTTACATAGCATCAAGTATGTATTATGACGTTTTCTACGTACAGAAACATTTTTTTTTCTTCACAAAATCTCAACCATAACGAAATAGGTATGCCTCAAAATTTTCGTCAGTACATGAAATAATTCTTCTCGAAATTACTTAAACATTTAGCTGGAAAATCTGAAATTTGTTAAGATAAAAATTAATAAATTATCGTCCCATGGCGTGGCAAAAAAAAAACAAAAAAAAAACTAAAAATTTGAGTGATGAGAAGATAAGTTAGTGGTTGGGTAAGTCGAGTATATGATCTACGCATACAACATCGATGATTTATAAATTTATAATTTGCAAAGAGCTGCGAAGTACGAAGGTGCGCGAATTATCAACATTTATAATAATAAATAACCCGATGAACAAATAAAAAAAATTATTTAATTATGCGAACATACGAGTAGGTAATATGATATTTCAAGATAAAACTATTTCTTCGCCGAAACAATCACTTTAACGTAAGAAGGTAAGTTACCTATCGCATTCTTTTTTGCTGAACCTATCATATCGTAGTGTACGATAATGTGAGATCAAATTTTGCGGAATTTTTACGGTTGTTACAGAGATGCCAAAAGTAACGAGTTTTTTCAGACAAATCCTCGTCCTGATTCCAGGCAAGTAATACATTTATGGTTTTTCGATATATTGATGTGATTTTTTAAACACAGGGTTGAGCATGGATCTAGATCTTTCCACATATCAGATCTGAAAATTTTTCATTTTTTTTTTAAACGATCCATATTTTAACCTGATTAGAACCTCGATTTTTCACAGTTTATGTAGGTTCCATCTTCTCTGGAATGGGGTACTCGTGGGTTGCCTCATACATGATGTTATTACAATCTGAAGAAAACAACTCAACTCCCTACACCATCCAGCAATGCACTTTACTAGCTTTAGCAATGCACATTGGACGAATCACCAGCGCTTTCATCAGTGTTCTTGTACTGGGAAAATTTGGTCGTAAGATACCTCTCATCATTGCATACGTTTTATTCCTGATCTCAGCTGGAATGGTGTTGATTAGCACAGCGTACGTGGTAGTGGCTTCATCCCGGTAAGTATCGCAGGCAAATACACAGATCCTAAGATACCATCAACATTTTTTCCCCAGTAATTTATTCAATTTCGATAAAATCCTGCAATAGATTCGTGAATGGAATCGCAAACGGCGTACACGAATGTTTCGGCACGATTTATTTGGGTGAAATTCCATCGAAAAAGATCCGAGGCATGATATGCTCGAGTGTGACAGCTTTCTTCAATTTTGGAATACTGGCTCAGTACGCTTTGGGAACCTACATGAGCTACGTCAACGGAGCCATTTTAAGAATATCTTTAGCAACAGTCTTGGTTTTATCAACGTATTACTTGATCGAATCTCCGTACCATTTAAAACCTCTGGATTCGGATAAAGCAATGAAAACCATAGCCTGGTTACAAGCAATACCATCGAAGCAAGCTCAACAGGAACTTGAAAATATCAACGTAGAAAACGCCAACTTGATAGATTTCGTAAAACGTTTCAAAAAACCAGAAGTGTACAAGAGTTTTGGACTAGCTTTATCCTTAGGATTCATCGCTACTGTAATGACAGTCGTAGTCAGTTCTTTTGCTAATTTCATAATCCCCGAAACTGATTATTTGAATTCGCATCAGTTCGCCATTCTTTTGACTATTGTACCTATCGTCATGTATACATTATCGGCTCTCATCATCGATCATCTAGGCAGACGATTACTTCTATTAGTTGGCTTCTCTTTAGGTATATTTTTCAACGCACTGATAACTTTATTGTATTACATGGAAGAAACATCAATCCTGAACATACCCAACTTCTCTTGGGTAATATTTTTTATTATAGTGATGTTTTTAATTACATATTTTCTAAGCATATCTCCAACCGCGAATGCTCTCCGTACAGAACTGTTTCCTACTAGTTGTAAAGTTATAGGTGTTTCGCTGACGGTTGTGTGTAATTCGTTGGCTTATTTATTCGGTACAGTTTTCTTCCTTCGGATAAGCGAGTTTTATGGGTTGTATCTGAATTTTTTAATTTATTGTGTTTGCTGTCTCGTAGGTTTAATACTTGTGAGTGCGTATTTGCCAGAAACGAAAGGGAAAAGTTTGAGTGAAATACAAGAAATACTAAGAGGTGAAAATAAAACTGTTTCGTAAATTTAGAGTCAGCCATGAGATATGTAGGTTATAGGTATCCAATCTGAAAAAAAAAAAACGTCTCGAGAGCCTATCCCCAATTTGAAAAACAATCAATTTATCCATAAAAATTCCATTTCTGCGTCAAAATTTCTCTAAATAATCATTTTTCAAGAAAAAAAATTCCCCAGTACACCAAGCTACGTTAAAGCCCTCACATAAAACCCTCAAAGTTGAAAAAAATCGAAAAAAATATAATAGGTAGGGGGTAGGCGAATACGTGATGGAAATGAACCAAATTCGAGGATGGGTACCACGAACACATGAAAATTTTAATTTTTTGATTTTTCCAATTTCTTGAGAGGGAATTCAAGATACACCTTTTTAATCAAAGGGGAGGGGGAACTTCATTTAGTGGCGTATAACCAGGAGTTTCTCAAGAAGGGGGCAAAACTACATTTTTGGGCATAAAAAATCGAAGTTCAAGGTAATTTTCTGAAAACCTTTCACGATGTGTGATAATTTCATGCAAACGAAGATAAAATGACTGCTTGAGCGAGAATTTTCCGAAAAATAGGTCTAATAAACAAAAAAAAAGTCCATTTTTTCTCGCAAGAGAGGGAAATGACCCCCATATGCTCCCCTTAACTACTGAAAATAAATCAAATCTAAGGATCTGAATGAGAAAACATTTTAATTTTTTAGATTTTGCATACATTTTGAGAATTGGGGTGAGGGGAGGGGAAGGAGACTTTCTGACAGACCTAATTTTACAATAATTTCCAGGATTTTTTTTCCAATAAAACCCACATTTTTAGAGGACAGCAACAAAAAAAAATCGCAGCATGAGAGTTGACTTTCTCGTATAGACCAAATTGATATGTTCAGCTCCATTTTACTTTTCACCGATGGAGCTGAAAATTTCATGACGTGATTTTTTTTACCAGGGCTTCTGACTCTATGAAGGGGGGGGGGCGAAAAAATTTTCCATCAAGTGTAACGTACACCATTTACCTACCTGTCTTTAATTTTCCCTCCAAATGAAACGCTCAATTCAAAGAATAAATTTGAATTGAAATTTTGTATTTTTCTTCTTGTAGGTACATACAAATATTTTTTGACAAAAAATGACCTGAAAAAATTTTACACTTCTCAAATGAAAAATAAAAGCTTTATCATTTAAGCAAAATTTCCCATTAGGAAAGCAGGTGTTTTTCCTTGCTGGTTTAAACAGTTGGTGGCAACAAATGTACTCCCGGGGGGGGGGGGGGATATATAAAATTAGGGTCGGAACAAGCTCCGTGCGGTGTTACAGAAATTTTCAAATTTTAGGTAAGTAATACGTTTTTATGGCCAATTTTGTTCACTCAACTGTTTTTTTTCAATAGATGTAACACACTGGGGGAGGGGGGGCGGTAATGAAATAAAACGTGGTACGAACATGCTCCTCAGGGGGTACAGTACATTTATCGAAGGGGCAGATAAAAAACTCAGAATTAAACAATGGGAAGGGTGAAACGTGACTGCGAGAAATTTTCAAATTAAGTACATGCTCCCCGGGGGGGGGGGTGCTACAGAAATTTTCAAATTTTAGATAATAGCTTTTTTAAATAAATGTAACACACGGTGGGGGCAAGGTAATTAAATAGAACTTGGTCCGAACATTCTCCCCACTGTGGTACATTTTTAAAAGGGGAAAATAAGCAAACTCAGAGTTGAACAATGGGAAAGGTTTTTACAAAGAAATTCAACTTTGATTTGGATTAGAATTACAAAAAAAAAAAAATTCAAATGCTTGGGTAGTTTTTTTTAAAATCTTCCGAAACTGAAATGTATTTAATTTTGTTTTTTTCTGGTGTGCTTTTTTCGCATGAAATTGCTGTAAATTATTTATTGAAAAAATTATTAAAATTGAAAAAAATAAATAAATTCAACTCATCAACTCAAAAATCTGAAAAGTACAAGCAGAAAATGCATTTATAACTCTTCCAAGTTATCATTTGTCTTACGATTCCATATTAAATACCTACACTTGATGTATAATTAATTAATTATGTTGTAAACTGATCTTGATTATGATTAATTAATGACTTGATATAAAGCCTTTTTTCTTGTAATTTTGTACAGTCATTTGTTTTCAATTTTTTTTATAACAATACATACTACTTAGCACATTTTTTTGTATTATTAGAATTACCTATTTGATAGGTATTAATAACGTGCAGTGAAATGAAAATTATTTATTTAAAATAACTATAATTTTGATTTTTTTGCTGGATTTATTTTCAAGGGATAGGGAAAGTAGACGAAAATACATTGTGATAAACTGCTATTTGTACTGGTCCCAGTTCCGATACCATCATGTTTTGAGGCCCCTTCAAATTTGAATATTCAAGAGGACATTTTTTGGACCAATAGTCGGTCAATCGAATATTACAGCCTCGAAATTACCGTTGTTCGTTGAATTTCAGATTAGGTTTCCAAATTTGGAGTATAAAAAGATCTGATAACATTTGAGCAGTTGAATATTTTCAGGGATCAGAATTTTCTATTCTTTGGGCATTTTTATTACATTTTTTGAAATAATGTTATGTACCTCGAAAATTGGAATTTTTGGAATTTTAGACTTTCATTGAACCCTAAATAAAAATTTTGCAACTGGGCACCCATAAATTGCACCCTCGAAACAATAAAAAGTTCTACATAAATGAAAAAAAATACACGTCAAATCAAATCACGACTCTCGCTCGATAAGATTCTCTTGTTGAGTGAGCCTCCTCAAATTCATAATTTATCATGATTTATTATCACGATGATAAAGTTTATTACGTATTCAATACACGCAATCACTTGCTTTAAAAAGCATATTACCTATTGATACATAAAATATTATATCAACTCCCTAAATTAAAAATCCGATGATAAAACTCAACCAGATAAATACGAAAATGCGACCAATATACAGATCTTATAAGAGATTAACGTCCAATTGGTCTACTTAAACAGACCAAAATAGTCAACAGTTGTACTTCAAAGTACACGTAGAATTTGTACCTATATTTTTAAAATTCCAACGTGAAGAAATATTTTCAAAAATGATTATAAGTAAACAAATATTAAGGCAGACTGTGGCCATTTTTCCAGGTAAGTTTTTCTCTTTTTAATTCATTTTTCCCACTAAGTGATAGCAACAAGGTAACAATAAGATCTCGTGAAATGTATAAAATGTCGATCCTCTTTGTATTTAAATTCAATACCAATTTTTACTTTCAGTTTTTATAATCAGCTTGCTGGCTGGAATGGGCTTCGTGTGGCCAGCTTCGAGTTTCAGAGCTCTGCAATCATCCGAAGCAGGAGTACAATTTTCACTAGCCGATTGCACAATGGCAGCATCGTGCATTTATTTTGGTAGAATGGCGTCTCCTGTGATTGGAGTTCTTATACTTGGCAGATGTGGACGAAAAACACCTCTTGTAGTAGCAGCTCTATCCATGCTGATTGGAAGTCTCTTGTTGATTCCAGAAAAAACTCAGACATATGTTTTTATATCGAGGTGAGGTATTACTCTATAATATACAAGTACCTACAGAACAATACTCTTTAGGTGTAGGTAGGTACAAAAATCTACAAATTTTTCAGATTTCTCTAATCAATTATAATTATATCTTCACATGCTACATGTTTTAGGTTTTAATATTCAAATAGAAAAAAATTTAGTCGGCTACTTGATTAAAAACAGATAGCATTCGTTCATATTACTTATAAATGTTATCATCTATACACAAATACCATATCGGTCGTCTTAATTAATAAAAGAAATGATTCAAAATTTTAAGTAGATAAGTAGGCAGGTCCCTTTATTTATATGAGTACAATGACGGTTGTTTTGGAATCCAGCCCCTCTTTCCTTTTTCAAAAATTATCATTTGATTCGTTCTTAGAACTGTAAAGGTCACTTTGGTGTTTTTCTCCTGCTTCAAATTAGATTTTAAACCATTTTTTGTCAATTTTTCGAATTTTACAACATTTTACAAAATTTATACTTTTAATGATTTTTCGGTTCAATTTCACCAAATTTCCATCAATTTTACGCGATTTTTTTGAGAAATTCTGTCAATTATTAATTTTATGCTAAAATCTAGTTAATTTTCCAATTTTTAATCCATGTGGTATTGAAAAGATGTTCCCGTATAACCAATTAGGGCAACAAAAAAGCAAAGTCATTGCGATGACACATTTTGAAATTTTTTTAAACTGTTGCTCCTTCAAATGCAATGGTAGGCACTTCTTCATACGTCCATTATTAAATTTTTATTTCTCACGTTGTGATAATAATACGATGTTGAAAATCCATTTCTATAAATCCAACCATTCAACTGAACCATCCTACAATCTTCTGCTGTGCCATTCCGAAAAAAAAAAATGACTCCAATAAATACCCACTATCCTCACACATGTTTCTAATTTTTTCCAGATTCATTTTCGGATTCGCCACCGGCACTTACACCCCATTCTGCAACATGTACGTGGGCGAAATCTCATCGAAAAACGTTCGCGGTATTTTCGCCACATTATACGTAATGTTCTACGACATCGGCACCTTACTTCAATTCTTCTGCGGCTGGCACCTGACTTACAAACAGACAGCCATTCTAACCACCGCAATATCAGCAGCCGCCCTCCTATCCACTTATTACCTCACCGAGTCACCATTCTTCCTCATCTCCAAAGGCCAGAAACAGCGAGCTTACAATATCTTATGTTATTTACGAGACAGTCGAGGTAAAGTAGTCAGCAGCGAATTACAAGACACTCGAGGCATAAACTCGACGGCAAATGTTTGCGAATTTGTTAGCAATTTCAAACGCCCCGAAGTCTATAAAAGCTTCATAATCGTCATCATTCTGGGTATAATCGCATCTTTACTCATGACAGTAACAGTATCGTTCGCCAACTACCTGATACCCAGCACTAAATACCTATCTGGAGACGCGTTCGCTATGATATTATGCTGTATACCGGTATGGGCATCTCTAAGTTCCACATTTCTCATCGAAAGATATGGCAGAAGAACGTTACTCATGAGTAGCTTCATTTCAATTGGTGTCATGGTAGCAATAGTATCAGTATTACTTTACATAGATGAAAGGACATCTTACAAAGTACCGTATTTTACGTGGATTTTAGCTGTCGTCATATTACTATTCGTTACCATATTTTCCTTCAGTACATATCCAACGGTGATTGCCATAAGATCGGAGATGTTCCCACCGGCGTACAAAGTGTTCGGAACTAATACCACTATTATGTTCAATTCGCTGACTAGTTTGCTTTCGACGGTGATTTTCATCAAATTGAAAGAACTTAATTTAATATACGTTGTGTTTGTAGCTTTCACAATCACTTGCAAGGTGGCTCTGGCGTTTACCTATTTCGTCGTACCGGAAACCAAAGGAAAAACTTTGAATGAAATTCAACGCATGCTGCGAGGAGATCCGCCAACTCAGGATTCTTGATTGATTCAATATAACTTTAGACCTTGTGCAATACGAATCTTACACTTGTACATTGAAAATATCACGTTTAAATCTCATTATTCCTACAGGTTCATTATACGGAATTTTAATATATTCTTATACTAGTCATTGTTATTGGTGTAGATTAATTATCAACAGGAAGACACTATAGGTACATACAGAATCATTTTCATGATTACAGAAGACCATATTTTCATTTATTTAGGCATATCAGAGGTATGAACTTTTCAACGCTCTCCTCACATATTTATCTCAGTAGTTTTAAATTTCAATCCACATCCCCAGCCCTTCAGCTCTCCTAAATTGATCAGGGAGGCCAAAATTTGGTATATTTCCAGTACTTGATAACATTTTGGCGGTTTGGTAATTCCAACCTCTTTTCATTTTTTTCTAGGGGGTAAAAAAACTAGAGGGTAAAAAAATGGGCCGTTACCCCTATATTAAATCAAAATATAACTCACCGAATGACGTGGTCCCAATCCAAACAATCATGTCTGCACAGCAATTATATATGGTTTCATAACGTCCCTATTGGCATCAAGATCCTTGATCACTTCACACTTCACAAGATTCGCGATCACTTTATACTTTTAACACACTAGAAAATTAAAAAAATGAATATAGAATCAAATTACCTACTCAACAAAATGCAAAAAAACAAAAAAATATTCTTGTGAAATGAGCATTTGGAATAACAATAAATAACAGAATTTTATTCAAGAAGAACCCCTCATTCAAACAATTTTAAAATTTAAATTACACGAGAAAATACTACGTAGGTACATATTTATTCAAAAAAAAAAAACAACTAAAATGGTTGGAGAGGTCTAGTTTGAGAGAGGTGAGAATGTTTACATATTTTATGGAATGAACTATGGGTATGTAAATTACGAGTACCATAAAGGAAATGTGGCTACTTTTAATTTTTTTTACAGATAGAGTGGGAAAAAGCTACATGAGAGGCGTTTCGCGATATAGGTCCTTGTGGTGATTCGTTGTTTTTTTTTTTTTATTGGCGATTCCGACTTACTTTTTCAAGAGAAATCGAATGGTGCAATCAGATTTCGCATATCTCATCAACTTCTCGTTTTAAAAATCACTTGAACATGAATACTCAAAAACTCACATTTTTGGGAAATCGAAAAACAAAGTTTTTGTTTGTTTTTGATTTTTAAAAAAAGAAGAAAATGTCGATGGAAAAATTATTTTATTGTTGTTACCTAAGTAAAATTTCACGACGAATCCGAATTTCTCGGTATTTTTTTGCGGGGTAGTCTGTAACGTTGTGTAAATTCGGCTGTTCACCACAAGGTCCCTTTTCTAAATCACGGATATCAGGCGATGATGAACGAATTTCGTCAAAATTTCTCATCCAACCTATGCGCAAGACAACACTGCACCCGAAAATCAAAAAAAAAAAAAAAAAATCGAAAAAATCGAAGCAATTCGATGTTTTCTTTCTCCTGAAAAAATCGAAATATCACCACAAGGGCCCTTATCGCAAAACCCCTCTCACATGGATTTAAGCCAGAAAGTAGAAAAAAATTTTCAACACAGGGTTTTCAATGTCATAATTATCTTGCTAGTTTATAATTGATTTAAAAAATTTTTGATCATCTGAAATCTAAATCGAGTTTTTCCCTCTTATGTAATGCCGAACTGTGCTAAGTTTTCAATTGAATCACGAAAAATGTTGATTGTTTTGTACTTTCTTTAGATTCTTATTCAATTATATCCACAAAAATTTAGAAACTCCCATTTAATTTTAATGAGAAAGCAGTGGAAAACACACCTTAAAAATAACTAAAACTTCAAAAATAACCATAAAAAGAAAAATAAGATCCACAGAGGTTCAAACTTGACTTTGAACGAAAAAAAAATTATTCACTGGGAGTGATAAAGCTCAACCAGTTTTGAGACCACAGCTACAAAGATAAGTCAGCAAGTAAGTTTCCCACTCCCATTTCTCAGGTATAAAAGCACCTAGGAACTTGAAATTTTCAGAGAATCTTGATACAGCCTTTGAGCACCACTCTGCAAAATTTTATTCGATCCGTTCAGTAGTTCGTTTATAATGAGAGTTTAAAGATGTGGTAGGAGTTTTACAGCGTGTCCGAGGTTCAAGTGGCTCAACGAGGGGTAAAAAATTTAAATTTCGAAAAAAATACGTCAATGGATTTCTACAGATGCCTAATGATCCTCCATGAAGAAAAAATTGTCCTAATTTGAACAATATGTGAGTGGTACCGCAAATCCAATGGAGAGCGCACGAGCATGATAAGTGATCATAGGATAGGTTGCACATTAATTACCCTTGGTGGCCGAACAGGAGCCAGATAGACGGGTCAATGACCTTTAGAAGCCACACAACCTAAGAATCCGGACAAACGAGTCAATGACATTAAGAAGTCAGACATGCAAACAGGGGACCTTAGGATTCCATGCTTCAGAAGCCGTGCAGACGGGTCAATGACCTTTGTAGACCAGACAGGAAGACAGACAGCCTAAAGAATCCAAACAGACCGGTCAAAAGCCAGACAGAACGTGTGAGTTTTTAGACACAAATTTCTTCAAAAAAAAAAAGAGGTCAAAATCTTAAAATTTAATATGAGATTGAACAGCACAGCCCTACAATTTCTTTTCTCGGTCGTAGTCGTGGTAAAAAGCGTAAGCATATGCATACATTTTTTATCCCAAATTTTCAAAAAATACCCTCAAATGTTCTAGAAATGCCTCCAACGAAAGAATTTTTGAACAGTCTATAATCAACTCATAATCTCGTAACAAAGGCTATATAGGTGGATAAGTATGGCGAATTTGCCCCCGAGAGCTTCAAGGTTGATATTTTTCAGTGTGTTTTTGACCCTTACAAAACATATAATATTTTTTATTTTTTAACTTGTGGTGGGTCGTAGTCAAAAATTGAAAAAACTTTTACAGAGGGGGTAAAAATTGATTCTGGTGTAAATTATTGTTTTTGGTAAACGAGGAGTCGTTTCCGTATGAATCGAACCCCCCGAACACGAATATGACGTCCAATTTTATGCTATCCTCATCCACACCCCTCCAGTGCTTCTGGCCCCACCTCAATTTTCATAATTTTAAAATTTGAGCTATTTTCATAATATTGGTGTCGTTTTCAGATGAATGAAACACTCCGAACACAAATATGAGGTCCAATTTTATGCTAACCTCAAGCACATCCCTCCGGTGCCTCTGCTCCCATCAAAACGATAAATGTTTTTGCCAACTCCGATCAATTTTCTACCAATAATTACTTGGGTTGTTATTACTATTAAAACTATCTTTCGCGAAGGTTGAAAACTCAACAATACACAAAAATCACTTTTAAAAAAAAGTTTATAAAATGACATCGCAAGGTTCAAACTAACAGTCAAGTTTCGAGGTTTCCATTCATGCCAAAACGACACCAACATTATGAAAATAGTTTTACGCGTATTAAATAGTAAAAATTGATGAGCTGGCTGTAGCCTGGAAGGGTATGGATGAGAGTAGAGCACAATTGGACTTCATATTCCTGTTCGGGGTGATCGATTCATATGGAAACGACACAATTATTACGAAAGCAGCTCAACTTTCAATATAGTAAAAATCAAGGCGGAGGCAAAGGCACTGGAGGGGTGTAGTTGAGGGTAGCATTAAATTGTACGTCATATTCGTATTCGGAAGGATCGATTCATATGAAAACGACACCAACATTAAGAAAATAGCTCAACTTTTAAAATGATAAAAATTGAGGTGTAGCCAGAAACACTGGAGGGGTGTGGATGAGGTTAGCATAAAATTGGACCTCATATTCGTGTTTGGGGTGTTTCATTCATCTGAAAACGACACCAATATTATGAAAATAGCTCAACTTTTAAAATAGTAAAAATTGAGGTGGGGGCAGAGGCACTGGAGGGGTGTGGATGAGCGTAATATTAAATTGGACGTCATATTCGTGTTCGGGCGGTTCGATTCATATGGAAACGACACCTCGTTTACCAAAAACAAAAATTTACACCAGAATCCATTTCTACACCCTCTGTAAGTTTTTTCAATTTTTGACCACGACCCACTACATAAAAATTTTTTGGAAAAAAATATACATATGTTTTGTAGGGGTCAAAAACATACTGAAAAATTCTATTCCCATTTTTGTGGCGAATCATGATCATCGCTAAAACAGGTAAACAAAGCTAAAAAACGCCATTTTGAGGGGAAAATATGGGGGAGGGGGATGAAAATTTTTGTGGTGATACCTCTTATGGATGTTTACAACATACGAAAAAATTGAAAAAATCGCTTCACATGGGACTGAGAAAGAAATTTTCATTGTGATTTCAGAAAAGGGAGGGTTTCTCAAAAAGGGGGGGGGGGGTCTGTAGGTCTGAAACTTTCCTGAGGGAATGTGCTCAATGATACCCACCTTCCATGCAAATATCAACCCTGAAGCTCACGGGAGCAAATTCACCATACTTATCCACCTATAGCCTTAGCAAAATTGCCTAATCCGATCGGTGAATAAGTACTTCACGTTTTCTGCTTTCATAAATCAATATAATATCATTTATAAGTACATACATAATCCTGCAAAATATCCACATCGAAATCAGTGAGCAAGCATACATGCGCACACATCGTCACACCCGTTTCTAATTACAAAAATGTTTCCGGCAGTGACTGAAGCGTCAAATGTGCGCGAGCTACACATAGAACATAACGTACCCAACACAAAAAATAAATTCGTTCACCAACAGGAAATATCATCTTCAGTCAAGAAGTAAGTGCCATTCACCAACCCGCACGCGGTACAATTATCATGGTTTTTTTTTCTTCTTGAAAACAGCCCATACTTACATAGATAAATTTCATCACCACATGTGTTTTTTCAAGTTATTTGAAAAATACGAGTACACAGAGGCATAATCAATTTTATCAGTTGAACTATACAAATACATATTAAAAATTTGGTGCTAACAACACTGTACCAGGCACCAAATCGCACCACTCAATAAGCGAAAAAATTTATCTGATCAGAAAAGACGCTTTATAAAGGTGATGTAGAATGATAAAATGCGTAATTGTGAACTAGACAGGTGTTTGTTACACCGGTTCAATGTGTGATTTTCGCATTTATGCAATTAAAAGCGGTGTTTAATTGTTCGGTGTAAATTATAGTCAACAAAATATTGATTACTTTTATCAAGAAAAATGAAGACATCGACCAGAAGAGTATGGCATCAGACCATATCTGTGATACCAGGTAAATTGATAAAATATATAAGTAAATTACTTATGACTGCAGAGATGTACTCGTACAAATATTTGAAATTAAACCAGCAGAAATCTAACTCATATTAGTGACCGGTTTCTTAGCGTCGGTCACTCCGTTTTATCGTGACTTGTGAAGTATCTAGACAAAGAAAAAATTGATAGGTGTTCCATGCTTAGTATTATTACTTACATTGTTGCTACAGTTCAAGGTGACGATCCAATGATTCAGCTTTTAAAAAATATACGCGAATAGCTTGAGTATATAATGTACATACTTACTAGTTAGTTGCTTTATAAAAATGATGAAGAATGAAGAATAATTATATTTTTAGAAGATGAAAAGGCGAGAGGAGACATTACTTAGATACATTTCACGACTTATTACTTTTTCTAAATTTACCCACCTATTCAACTAAAGACTAAAACAGAGAATTTTTTCAGAATTTTTACTCGCCGACATTATGGTTATATTTATAAATAAGTTTTTAAATCGATTTTTTACGTTCTTGAAAGTGGCAACACTGATTTTAACATCATTCGTCAATTACCCTTTCAAAGTACTACATTTTGAAAAAAAAAGTTCAAACTTTCATGCCTCGTACAACCGGAGCAATTTGCAACTGAAATTTTCCATTTTCGGCCATTTTGGAGAACTTTGAAACCCCAAGGCTCCGCCAAAAAAAAAAACCCGGAAAAATGTCCGTTCAGGGTCATTCTTCATTGTTTGATAACCTATACACATGATCTGATTTGGAAAACAATCGAAGACCCCTCGTGCAAAAATCCGCCGATTTGACATGGAAATGACCCAAGGCAATCAAGTAGAAAATTTCAAATTTGTTTTTTCCAGGCCAAAAATAGGTAGGTAGAGGTACCTACTCGTAACCACAAAATACGAATTCGAATCGTGTATTTTTATTCGCGATTCTTAGGATCCAATGATTACACGTGATTCGAATCGCCAAAATGAAGTGATGATTCGTGATTCGAAAATTTCAACGATTCGTGTCAGTGATTCGAATCATTTTTTCCCCTTTTCAATTCAATTTTCGAACGTTTTTCACTCGATAAGAATAGCATTTTTTGATTTCATGGTTATTAATTAGGTATCCATAATTTTGATTAAGTAAATTATAATTCAACAAAGGACAGGTGGATAAGTAGGGTGAATTTGCCCCGGAGAGCTTCAGGGTTGATATTTGCATGGAAGGTGGGTACTATTGAGCACCCTTCGTCAGAAAAGTTTTAGACCCTCAGATCTCCCCCCCCCCGTTTTTGAGAAACCACCCATTTTCTGAAATTACAATAAAAATTATTTTCTCAGCCCTATGTGAACAGTTTTTTTTAGTTTTTAGTACCTATGTTGTAAACCTCCATAAGACGTTTCTCCACAAAAATTTTCATCCCCCTCCCCCACATATTTTTCTCTCAAAATGGAGTTTAAGCTTTGTTCATCTGTTTTGACGATGACCATGATTTGACACAGAAATGGGAATAGAATTTTAAAATGTGGTTTCGATCCCTAAAAAAACGTATTTTTTCAAAAAAAAGAGGTCAAAAATTGAAAAAACTTACAGAGGGGGTTAAAATGGAAATTCTGGTGTAAATTATTATTGTTTTTGGTAAACGAAGAGTCGTTTCCATATGAATCGAACCCATCGAACCCCTTGAACACGAATATGACGTTCAATTTAGTTCTACTCTCATCCATCCTCTTCCACGTCACAGCCCCTACGCCAATTTTTACTATTTAAAACGTAAAATTATTTTCGAAATGTTGGTGTCGTTTTGTCACGAATGTAAACCTCGATACTTGAATGTCAAAGACTGAACGTTGCGATGGTCATTTTTTACTCGCAACATACTTTTAAAAGTACCTAATCAAAACCCAAGTGATTATTGATAAAAGATTGATCGAAGTTGACTAAACCAAAATCATTCATTATTTAGGTGGAGGGCAGAGACACCTACTATTTTATCTGATCGGATTTTGAAACCGGTTCTTTAATCTGCAACCAGTTATCAAAAATTACCTAAAAATCGGAGATCGAGAAAAAAGCTTGAAACAAAAGTTGAAGGGCGTGGACAATTACACAATTCTGTTCAATCACATTTTGAAACCGGTTCATTGGTATGCATTTAGTAACCAGTTTTTGACAATCATCTAAAAATTGGAAATCGAGAAAAAAGCTTGAAACAAAAGTTGTAGGGCCTGGAAAATTACAAAATTCTGTTCAACCACATTTTGAAACCAGTTTATTAGTTCGCATTTAGCAACCAGTTTTCGACAATCACCTGAAAATTGAAGATATAGAGAAAAACGCTTGAAACAAAAGTTGTAGAGTGTGAAAAATTGAACTTTTTCCGCTAATCAGATTTTGAACCCGGTTAATTAATTCGCAGCCAGTTATTGAAAATTACCCAAATATTGCTGATAGTGAAATAATAAGCTTGAAAGAAAAGTTGTAGAGTGTGAAGAATAACAAAATTCTGTGTAATCAAATTTTGAAACCGGTTCATTGGTTTGCATTTAGCAACCATTTTTTCTCTTTTTTCAATTTTTAGGTGATTGTCAAGAACTGGTTGCTAAATGCAAACCAATGAACCGGTTTCAAAATGTGATTGAACAGAATTGTGTAATTTTCCACCCCCTACAACTTTTGTTTCAAGCTTTTTTCTCGATCTCCAATTTGTAGGTAATTTTTGATAACTGGTTGCAAATTAAAGAACCGGTTTCCAAATCTGATCAGCGAAAATGGTTCAACTTTTCAGGCTCTACAATTTTTGTTTCAAGTTTTTTTCTCGATCTCCAATTTTTAGGTGCTTGTCAAAAACTGGTCGCTAAATGCAAACCAATGAACCGCGGTTTCAAAATGTGACTTAACAGAATTGTGTAATTTTTCACGCTCTACAACTTTTGTTTCAAGCTTTTTTTTCTATCTGCAATTTTTGGGTATTTTTTGTCAACTGGTTGCAAATTAATGAACCGGTTCCAAAAAAATTCATATCGCGTTTATGTCGCCTTAGTTTGTAGAATACATTGCGACAAAAAAAAGTTTCAATTTTTTGACCAAACCGACTTTTTAATTTGTGGACACTGGACACGCTGTGCATGGGCCTGAAATTTTCAAGGTCACTTGTGAAAGCCCTTATTTTTTCCTACTCATCGCCGCTTCATTCATCTCGCTAGCTCTTTCCACTTGGAAATAAAAGCGACCGAGCACTACTTTTGTGTCATACTGTACATATGTATAGTAAAAATTGAGTTGGGTGCAGAGGCACTGGAGGGGTATGGATGAAGGTAGCATAAAATTGGACGTCATATTCGTGTTCGGGGAGTTCGATTCATGTGGAAACGACACCTCGTTTACCAAAAACAATAATTTACACCAGAATCCATTTTAACCTTCTCTGTAAGGTTTTTCAATTTTTGACCTGGACCCATCTCAAATTTTTTTTGAAACATTTTCCAAACGAATCTCTAGATTAACGATTAGAAGTGATTCGAATGGCCAAAATTGAAGGCGATTCGTGATAAGAATCAATTTTACACAATTCTGCCCCCCCACTCCTGAGATTTGCTCAAATTTCGTGAAAAACCATAAAAAACTTCATAAAAAATGAAAACATCTTTTATTGCAATTTCGACACGTTTACACAATCATTTCTGGAAAAATCTGTAAATTTACAAACTAATCAAAGATTACATTTTTTTCATTACCTAATGATAATTTTTTTTAACCCACAGTTGCCTACAGCGAATTAATGATGGGGTTCGGATTCGGTTGGCTCGCACCAATCCTCAAATCACTCGAGGATCCAGACAGCGTGCTCCCATTAAGCTTAACTGATGCATCTTGGATCGCATCACTACACGAAATGGGTCGAATATTCGGTCCACCAATATCTGCTCCACTCACAGACGTAATAGGACGCCGAATAATTCTCACAATTTGCTCTTTCATCACTTTCTGTACCTGGTTTGCTATCCTATTCACCAGATCCATACCAATATTGTACGTGACACGATTCGTTTTTGGAGTAGCAGTTGGAATGTACGATTCAGTGACTTCTATCTATATAGCCGAAAACTGCTCGCCAAAAATCAGAGGGACACTGTGCAGCGTAACCGTAGTATTCTTTTTCGGAGCTGTAGTGGTCCAATTCGCGTTAGCATCGTATTTATCTTACGATAACGTAGCGTTGGTGAATCTGATCACGTGCGGTGTAGGAGTCCTCTCCACTGTTCTACTAAAAGAACCGATACAATCTTTACTCTTGAGAAATAAGGAAACAAACGCGGTGAAAAATTTCAAATATCTTCAAGGTGAAGAAGACTGGGACGCTTTAAAGACCGAATTCGACATTATCAAGAAAAACGTCGAAGAAGAAAAACAACTAAAACAATCGTTGAAAATACAGCTATCAAATTCGTACAATATTCGATGCATTGTGATCGTATTCATATTGAATATTTTAACCATGGCTACCGGCTATGGGGCAGTGATGGCCTACGTAACAAAAATAATCCCGGATTACGAATCGTTCACGTCTTACGAATTCACCATTTGCTTCGGAGCTATTCAATTCTCAGCTGTGGTCGTATCTTTATTCATAATTGATCGATTTGATCGACGTACTTTGCTCAAAGTTTTATTCTTCCTGATCGCTTTAATTCATCTTAGTACCGGATTAATATACCATTTTTATCAGGATGACCAACCTAAATGGTATTCGATATCAATTTTCGCAACGTTGACGGCTTTTGCGTTCTTTTATGGAAATGTCGATCCAATTGTTCATATCACCAGAGGCGAACTATTTCCACAGAGTGTCAAAGCCTTAGGATGTGCATTGTGTGTGATGGCTCACGCCTCGATGGGCTTTTTGACCACTAAGATGTTCCTGATAATATCCGAAGCTTATGGTATCCAGTATAATTTTTTTATGTTTTCTTCCGTCAGTTTTATGGCTTTTATTTTTACTTGCTTCTTTTTACCTGAAGCCAGAGCAAGAACTTTGGTGGATATTCATACAACAGATGCCGAAATTAAACGGATAAATACTAAAATCGAAAAATCTGAGAGTAGTAGTTCAATGTGAAACTATTTTCAGTCAATCAATCTTCTTTTCATTTTTTTTTTTTGCCATTTCAGTTAAAATGTTTTGTACGTACTTGGTGATTTTTCAAGAATTTTTTTTTTCAAATAAATTTTTCACACATTTGTAAACAGGAATTTTTTATATCTACTTAGAATAATAATTTTGTAAAATATTGAGAAAAAAAGTATTCTAATAAATTTTGTACGCTTTTTATGATGCCTCTTTTATTTTCATCCTTTTTTCTCCCTTCCTAATCACCAGAAAAATTATCCTTCACGATGACATTTTATTTTCTAGTACTGATCCATTTTATCAAATTTAAAATATACGAAACATCGAAAATTCCCAGATGTTCCACCGATTCTAGCCACACAATTGTCGTCAAGCCCAATAGAAAGTATAAATGTAACATATGCAAATTTCTGTCGTGGGTCCATTTACCACAAAGCACCGACATAAAAGAAGAAAGGGTACACCGCACACCATTAAATTACGTACTACTCCTATTCGCTCTTGTTATCTTCGTCGATACTTGAATTTGTAAAACCATATGTTTTAGCACGTTGTTCAAACAAGCGTGAAACAAGTACGAAAGTCTACTACATATTATAAGAAAGAGAAAGAAAGACACGAGTTCATTAACGAGTACCTACTCTGCGTACAATCCGGTGACATAGTAGCGCACTTTAGCAACTCGAATAATTTCATCCGCTTAAAAAAAAAAAGAGTAAACTTCATAAGTCAAGATAACGCAGCAGAATGAAGATAAACGAAAGTAAACACCGCAACCGTGTAGACTTACAAAACACTAACAGTAATTTTTCAGTTCAACACGTAATTGGTAATTAGAGTAAAATGAATTTTAAACGTATTTATTCGTATTCGCCGAGTGGTATAGTTTTTTGAGAGTTTTGTATAAATATTTATCTACACGACGATGACATTATCGAAAGAAGCGATACATCAAACATTGGCCATCATTCCAGGTACCTATACATGAATTATCTAATACCTATTTGATTAAGAGATGCGGTTCGTTGATGGTTGATGGGCTAAAATAATGTATGTAAATTTGTTCTATAAGATTGAATGGGTAACGACAATTGAGGTACCTCTCTAATTGTGCTTTGTTGACGCAAATTAATTTTCAAACATTCGAGTAGTTTAATTTAACCTCGATATTATTAATTCGGTCAATTCGTCGCGACTCTTCATCAAGCTAAACTGTTTTGATGAATGTATTTGCTGACTATAAATTACGAGTACTACCGTGCGCCGCACGGCACTGTTGTGAAAATGTGAAACTGTATTACATTAAAGAGGTACCACAGTTGTTCAAATAATAACGAAGTTTTTGGGTGAAATATGGATTAATTGTTCAGACTTTCGATGTGTACTTCCGTTACTCACACAGCTGTTCGCCCAGGCCTCCAATACAAATACCCACTTGCCATGTGGAGCTGAATTTGAAATTCATGATTTATAGAATGCTTTTTTGAGTCAAAAATTTCTGGCTAAAAATGATCCTGTACCGTATGTTTCATTTTTTACCCATCAATCAACCCAAATCCCATCCACCCACCAGTCTGTCTACTTACTTATTACAATGGCTAACTATGCGACGAAAAATACATCAAGTAATTATTATCACGAACCAATCAAGTGCTTGTAGGTTCATGAGTCACGTGTTTTCTAACCATGTGACTGGTTATAACAATATTTCGCATGTATGTTTAATAGGTAGGTAAATTGTAAAAAAGGTATCAGGCAAGTAGGCAAGGCATTTTTTATCAAGGGTATTCGCAGCCTGTTCAGTTCAGTTTGAAAGATTCTTTAAAATTCATCTAACGAAATTTTTACATTTTTTCTTGGCCAGGTAGGCAGGTACTAGCCCTCCAAATGTTTACCCTGTTGATGCACTACCCTGACTCTTATTAAGCGAAATAAATTTAAAAAATAATAAAAACAGTAAAACAAAATGTAAAAACTTCAGAAAATTGTTTTAAAATTTTCATGATTCTTCATTTTTTCCCAACAGCCTTTCAGTCCCAAAAACACCGAATTCTTGAATTAGACCACTTTAAAATTAAATGACTCGAAATATCGGCTAATAATCAAGAAAACAAAAAGAAAAAAAAGTAAAAGTGTCCCAAGGAATAAATTTTACTTTCAAGCAATGAGTGGATGGCGGTTGCTGGTTGTGAATCGTCTGAGTGATGAAGATAGCCCAGACATTTTTCGAAATTTCATATGTAACCCTCGAATGGAAGGGAGATGAGGTAGAATATGTTAAGCAACACTTGCACCACCCACGTAATAAATTGTAGTCGCTTTTTCCATAAAAAAGGCACAGATTTCAAAAAAATTTGCCAAAAAATTGCACGAAAAATGTGTTAGAATCATTAGAATGAGTCAACAAAAGAACAAAATCATCAAAATCAAAGAAAATGTCCAAAAAGTAACGAAATTATTGCGAAAATTGTCCAAAATTGCATGAAAAAACAATGAAATCGTGTTAAAATGATTGATAAAAAAACACAAAAAAAGCATCAAAATCAATGAAAATTACGAAAAAGAAATCGAATTTCAATGCGATTTGGCAAAAACTGAATGAATAATTAATAAAAATTATAATGCAAAAATATTGTAAAATCAAGTTTAAAAAAAAAATCAAAATAAACGAAAATTATCAAAAATGAAATTTGGCAAAAATTACATACTGTATGGAAATGAAAAGTGCCAAAATCATGTTAAAATGTTATAAAAAACACAGAAAAAAATCAAAATGAATGAAAATTGCCAACAAAATAATGAAATTTCAGTGAAATTTGGTAAACACTGCACAAAAATATGTTAGAATCATGTTGAAATATTAAAAAAAAAAAAACAGCATTAAAATGAATACAATTTAAATAAAATTTAGTAAAAATTACATGAAAAAAGCTATAAACCTTTGAAATAACGAAAAAACAAAAAAAACATCAAAATCAATGAAAATTACCAAAATGTAATGAAATTCAAGCGAAAGTTGGCCAAAATTGCACGAAAACGTGCTTAAATCATATTAAAATGATTGAAGAAAAAAAGAACAAAAAAGTATCAAAATCAATCAAAATTACGAAAGAGCAATAAAATTTCAATGAAGTTTGACAAAAACTGAATGAAAAACTATTAGAATTTTGCTAAAATGATGTAAAACTAAGTACCTACAAAAAAAACTAAAAATAAATGAACATTATCAAAAATGAAATTTGGCAAAAAATTACGTAGAGACACTGGAGAGTGAAATCTATTAACATTGAAATTCAGAAAAAAGCAGAAAAAAAAAATCAAAATCAATAAAAATGATCTGTTAAAAATTACTGCATGGAAAAGTGCCAAAATCATGTAAAAATGTTATAAAAACACTGAAAAAAATCAAAATGACTAAAAATTGCCAATAAAATAACGAAATTTTAGTGAAATTTGTCAAAAATTGTATGAAAAATGTTAGAATCATGTTGAAATGATTTTTTAAAAAACAGCATCAAAATCAAAAGGAATAGAATTTAAATGAAATTTAGTAAAAATTACATGAAAAAAGTTATTAAACAGCAAGTGAAATGTCAAAAAAAACAAAAAAAAGCATTAAGATCAATGAAAATTACCAAAAAAGAATGAAATTTCAATGTAATTTGGCTAAAGTAGAATAAAAAAAATAATAAAAACGCATAAAAATCAATGAAAATTAGTAAACAAAAATGAACTTTACAAGGAATTTGGCAAAAGTTGGATGAAAAAACACTATAATCATGTTAAAAATTAGGAGAAAGGAGAACAAAAAAAAAAAAAAAGCAACCACAAAAACAGCATCACTGACAAAATTACCAAAAAGTAATGAAATGTTGATAAAATTTGGACCAAAAAAACGTGAAAAGTTCTAAAAACGAGTCAAAATCATATTTTAAAAAAATGTATCGAAGATTAATGAAATCAATGAATTTTTAGTAAAACTTGCATTTGATTGTAAGTTTCATCAATTTTATTATTATTTTTTTTTTTACGTTTTTCCATTTCAATTTAGCAAATCTTTAATATCTTTATAGCAAATTTTTGCCAAATTTTACAAAAATTTTCTCAGTTTTTGATAATTTACAGTTTTTTTCCCAATGCTTTTATTGGTGTTCTGTAAAAGTATCCACCATGTCGTATACAAAAATTTTTCCAAATTCTAGAAATTTCATCATTTTTTGTGCATTTGGGCTACACTCGAATAATACATACTATATAAAGTCATTCTAGCAATGTTAAATACAGATTTTCCCACATTCAGCCCAATTTTGTCAAAATGTCTTCGGTTTTGATAATTTTCACTAACTTTGAAGTTTCTTTTTCGTATTTTTATTACGTTTTTAAAACTTCTTCATTCAATTTTCGTTGATTTGAGATGATTTTTTTTCTCAAAAAATTCTACGTTATCAAAAACAACGTAGCGAGGCGCAATTCTGACGTTATTTTCATGCTCAGCAACTTCAAATTAGTCAAAAAAAATGTCATAAAAATGCAATTTTGAAAAAAAATGTTGGCTCAATTTTGAGCTTTAGAAACGTTGTCCCCAAAAAAATGTAGACATGAAATGCCAAGATCGATATTTCAAAGTTGTAATGAAATTTAATCACGATCGACATGATGGTAAAAGTGACAAAAAAAATCAGTTTGGTACAGTAATTATTTCAATCTTGAAATAATATCAATTAAGAGAGGATTGAGGATTATTTTAGAGAAATCACAACCGCTCAGAAATCACTATTTTGGGCACTTTTTGTGAAATTGTGGTTTCTGAAAACTTCACTAGAAAGTGAAAACTAATCTCTTAAATCCAAAATCTTGTCAAAAAGACTTTGATTTTCTAATTGTAAGAACAAAATAACGTAATTCATTATTTACTTCTGGTATTTGGATATATTTTTGAATATGTAATTTTTTTGTTATTTTTAACCTCATAATGTATTGTTTCAAAAATGATTATTTTTAACTAGAAATCGGATGGATTTTTTTTTTTTTTTTTTTTGTAAAAATGAACCGATTCAAGAGCACTTACCAAACATGCTTTTTTCTGTCAATATTATTGAAACATTTTCCTCTTTTTACAGTCGGCTTCAACGAGCTGGCCATGGGCCTGGGCAACGGATGGTTAGCACCGACACTGAAAAAACTCCAAGACACCACCGACGAGATACCACTAACCATAGAGCAATGTTCGTGGATCGGGTCACTACACGAATTCGGCAGGTTCTTCGGACCTTTATTTTTAGCCCTGATTCTAGATAAACTAGGTCGTAAAATACTGCTGATATTTTGCGCCTTCGTATTCTTCGCCATGTGGCTAGTTCTACTCTACACCAAATCCGTCACCGTTCTATACGTAACACGATTCATATTCGGAATCGGTATAGGTATCTGCGATGTGACATCTTCCATCTACCTGGGTGAGAACTGCTCGCCAAAATACAGAGGAATATTTTCCAGCATAACTGTGATCTCGTTCTACGTAGGCATGCTATTAGAATTTTACCTAGCTACTTATTTATCTTATGAGACTGTTATAATTATAAACCTAATCGTCGCTTTGGTCGGCCTTCTATCTAGTTTTTTCCTAAAAGAAACGCCGCATTTTTTAATGCTTCGAGAAAACTTCGTAGACGCTGGTATCACGTTGCAATGGCTCAAAGGATCAATTCTATGGAACGATGTGCACGACGAGTTTGAGCAAATCAAGCACAACGTGGCCGAAGAAAAAAGCAAATCTTCGTTTCACGAATTATACTCGACTCCGGCCAATTACAAAAGTATAACGATCGGATTCGTACTAAATTTACTCATCATGTCGACCGGATATGCAACCATTATTGCATTCGCGTCGTTGATATTTCCACCTTCGACACTTCTTTCACCTTACGGGTTCACTATATTTTACGGTATTGATCAATTGATCGCAGTATGCGTTTCGATCTTCGTGATCGAACGATTCGATAGACGTGTATTGATCTTATTTGCATTCTCTATGTTTGCCATAATTCACGCTTGTACAGCCAGTTTGTATTATTTTCACGATGCCATATCCTCTTCCGAGTTATACCCTTGGCTGATATTTTCAACGGTCACAGCCTACGGAAGTATTTACACCTTTGCCTATCCAGTCATCCATATAATCCGAGGGGAACTGTTTCCTCAGAGTGTCCGAGTGGTTGGAAGTTGTTTGGCTATCATGGCACATTCCGGCATGGGTTTCTTATCAGCTAAGACCTTCCTCATGGTCGATACGTATCTGGGAATTTACACGAATTTTATCATCTTTTCCGGCGTCAGTATCGTTGGTTTCATTTACACGTATTTTTTCTTACCAGAAACCAGAGGGAAAACGTTACTCGATATACAAAAGTTATTCGTTAAATGAAACACCATCTTAGTTACCTATGTGCACATATGATGAGGGTTTTGAACACGCATCGTGGCGTCATATTCGATACTTAAGATAATTAAAAAGAGGATCTTAATGCCTCTTAAGACTATGTATGTATGACTTAAATAAACGATAAAGTGCGCTATTTATACCTCAATAAGATTGGATAATTGCCTCGAATCGAACTAAAAAAGAACTGATGTATTTGTACCTTTCAAAGTGCAGCGAGATTGTTCAATGTTCGTTTTATCATATGGTTCATTTGATTGTAAAAAAATTACATGGTTCGTTTTCTAATGGTTATTGATTTTTTTTTCTATCGTTACGTTAAATCTTTTAGAGATCGTCTATTGAATAACAGTTGTGATAAGTTTTGAAAAAAAAAATGATAGGATATCTCGCAACTTATCGCCAAATTTTGGCTGTGATTCCGGGTGAGTATATTTTTACATTAGATTAATTTTGCAGAAGTTAACATCATTTTTAAAATTGAGATGTTTGACCTACTGTACTCTGTTTCTAAATTATGCATCAAATTGACGATTTTAATCGTTGGAATTCGAAAAAACTCCCAACATACGAGTAATTTTATACCTGTGTATTTTCAAAGTTTATGTTTTAGAGCAAAGGGGAAACTCGAAAATATTTTCAAAATATAATTCTGTACATAGAATATGAACTTAGGACTCGAAAGCTCAATGTTTTGCCACACCTATTTGAAAAAATGGAGCACCTCCATAGTTCAGAATTTAATTTAATTTCTAAATGACGAAATACCAATGAAAATTTCTAGTCCAACTGTATAATTTTTCATAGAGCTCTCTACTTCTGTACACTCTCTCAATTGAAAAATGTCTACAGTTTTCAAGGAGTGTCCAGTGTTTTACAGAAATGATTTCCCCTGACTATTCCTGATCTTTCAGATCAATTTTTTCAATTTTCCAAATCGTTGAAATATCATTTAAGAAAAAATAGCGAAAGGGATGAGGACGGAGAGTCAATATTTTTTCAAACGTCAGTCATCATACAGTGACGAACTTTAACAAAATCTACAAATTCTTGCCCAGTATTCGTACAGCTGGGATCGAAGAAGAGGATTTTGGGGATTCTCTTTTTTTTGAAAGTTAGAATTTTATTGACCAGAGTGTCAAACAAAACTCCCGGACAAAAAACCAAGACTTTTTCATGACCTATTTTTCACATTTTTACCACATGAAAATTGAAAATAACCCCCCACCCCCCCAAAAAAAATCGAAACTGTGAGGAATTTTTTTTTAATTTGCAAGCAAGTAAGTATTTCAATTTTTTCATTTTTTTCATATTGTGGATTTTTGAAAAAAATTTAAAGTGTGTTTAGAGAAAAACTCATTACTTTTTCACGATTTATTTTCATGACTTTTACGACCGCTAGACAACCTGTTGACCCATCCACCTAAAATGTATCATTTTTAAACTTTTTTTGACCAGAATCTTGAAGTATAAGAAACGCGAGAAAAATTAAAAAGAAGAGGAGGGGGGTTCAAATACCCTAAAAATTTTAAAAATGAGTGTTCCAATAATTTTTGAAGATTTTGGCATCGAACCGACTTCTTTGAATCGAACCTCAAAAACTACATAAAAAGTAAATCTCACAATCAGATGATGATTTTGATCTCACGAGAACTTATTGAAAGAAAACTATCAGCACCAAAATTTTGAAAAAAAAACACAAAAATTTGTCTAATTTAATAAATTTGTTCGATTAAGAAATTGAAATATGTAGGTAATCTGAATACAGTGGGAACATTTGGAACCCACGATGATTCAAACTAGTGGGAGAGGCAGTGGTTTGAAATGACTCAAAATTTGAAAAATAATTACTTGAAATCCACCATCAAATATTTTGTTGTCATGTTGATATTTTCAGCTGTAAAAAAATGACCAAGTCACAAAAATGTTGAAAAAATTGGGACTTGGAAGCATTTTGATTTTGAACTATTTTATAACTAGTCCAATCAGTCTTTTAGACTCTAATCAGCGTATATACACGAGTATCTTACCAAGTTCATACATCAAAATTGGGTGAATTTTTGTAGTTTTTAAAAATTGCGAAAAAGAACCTTTCAGCTAGCTCTGTAGCTAAAAATTCAAAGCATTATTAAAATTTTCAAAAATGAACAAAAATATCGATTTTCAAAATTTTGAGATATTTTTACTTTTTGGACACAGGGTACCTAACAAACCTCCCAGAAAAAAAAATCATGTCTTTTTCATGACCTATTTTTCACATTTTTACTAAGTACATGAAAATCCCCATTCCCAAAAACATGAAATAACTTGAAACTGCGAGGAAATCGAACAGATGTTGTCATTTTTTACAGGATCAAAAATTAGGTATTTTGGTTTCAACAAATTTTTTACCTAATTTTTTGGGATTTTAAAAAAATTTTCAAGTGTGTTTCAAGCAAAATTCATGAATTTTTCAAGATTTTTCATGACTTTCATGGCCACCTACTAAAATTCATAGCTTTTTCATGACTTTCATGACCGTTAGATACCTTGGGACAGCCCGTAGTGAAAAAATACTAATTAATGTTTTCGCCTGAAAAATTGATTTCGAAATTTTTACGGAATTAGGTGTTCTGAGACACGAAATTTTGGAACCATTGAATGCAGTTTTTTTTTCGGTTTTTCAGTAATTTTTTCTTGATTGAGAGACGGATTATGATTTTCATCAATTTTTCAATTCAAATAATTATGATTGACAAAATAGAAACTAAAAAATATCCAAACGAAAAAAAAAAGATTTTTGGTAAATTCTTAAAAATCAAATTTGAAAATTGATTGGAAACAATTTTGAACCATTTTGAGCAATTCCTGCAGGTGTCTATAGCAGATTTTTCAACGTGAAAATTTCCTCAAAATTTTACTCAATGAAGTTGATAACTAAAATTCATTTTATACCTTTATTTGAACATGTTGAATCGATTACACAAGCCCTTTCAAATCTTTCAGCCACATTTTGGAAATTTCAAATTTTAACCTGTTGCACGTTTTTTTTCTAAAATAGAATTATGATGATTCAAAATCGTACATTTCTCCATGTAATTTCATAATTGAAAATTTGTAAAATTCACTGCATCCGCGCTCTTTGACGAACAAATTTAAAATTCAATTTATGCTCTGTTTTCAACATTCTAAGTTCACTGGAGATGGGTTCAGGGTTCAAACCGTTTTAAAACCTATGGAATTTTTTTTTGGAAATTTCAGTTTCCAAGAAAATGTCACAAAACGAAACAAAATGAACCTGAGCACCTATATAAACACGTTCAGTGCATGTTAATGACCCACTAGGCTAATTTAATTAGTAACAAAACAATTTTTCAAAATCAGTTTCCAAAGTAAATTTAACTGGGTAAGATTTTGTGAAAATTTCAATTTTCGAAAACCCGCTAGATAAAAGCTCCAGATTTGCTCAAAATGATTTTAAACTGTTTCCAATCGATTCATTTGGTCAAAAATTAGAAACAGAACAAATCAAACTTTATTTTTCTAGATCAATTTGGTAAAATTATGCTTTTTTTCTATTTTTGGCACGAATTTGATTTTTCAAAATTTACTAAAAATCAAAAAATGCACTTTAGCACCTGAATTGTTCTTTTGATTCGGCCTTTTCCGGTTCAAAAATTTTTTTCCAGTTCAGATACCTCCACTTGTTGGTAGTTTTCTTGTCTTCCAAACTGACAGAAAAATTTTCGGTCGAAATAATAGATTCGAGTAATTTTGTAGCTTCCGGTGGATTTTAGGATTTTTCACGAACTCTAATGAAATTCTTCAAAACCAGATTGTGACTATTTTATCAATTTAAACAATTTTTCCAAAATCCATTACCTATAGCTGATTCCTTCAACGATTTATGTTCTTAAAAAAAATGAAAAATTTCTTCTAAAACGACTCGAAAACTGCAGCTAATCGATTCAAAAGGGAAGAGAAATATTCGAAAATATATTTCAAACCACGATTTAAACTCCACTCGATTAAATCTCACCCCCACCAAAAACCCATACCGATCACTAACGCATCATTCCATTTCACAGTCAGCTTGACCGAATTCAACATGGGTATCGGATGCGGCTGGCTCGCTCCAGCTATCAAAAAACTACTCGAAGACTCATCCGGCGAAATCACAGCCAACTCGGACCAAGCTTCATGGATCGCCTCCCTGTACGATTTCGGCAAAATGTTCGGCTCAATCCTAACCATGATGATACTAGACATCATCGGTCGCTCACCCATGCTACGCATCGGATCATTTCTCATATTCTTAACCTGGTTGATCGTTATTTTCACCAAATCAGCTCCAGTTCTAGTATTCGCCAGGTTCGGGTACGGAATCGCGGTCGGAATATGCGACGTGGTCTGCGCCATTTACTTGGGCGAAAACTGCACGCCTAAAATACGCGGTATTTCTTGCTGCGTCAGCGTTTTCTGCTTCTTTTTCGCTGTGTTGCTGGCTTTCGCACTGGGTACATATTTACCTTACTCGGTAACTTCGATCGTCAGTGCAGCAATTTCTTTCATTTGCCTTCTCAGCAGCGTTTTGCTGGTGGAATCTCCGCAATTTCTAACCTTAAGAGGTAAATTCGATAAAGCTGAGAAAAATCTAATGTGGCTCAGAGGTACTACTAGCAAAAACAGTCAAGTCGATATCCGGCAAGAATACGAAGCCATTAAATCGAACATCGAATTCGAGAAACAAAAAAAGAAATCTTACTACGAAACGTTCGCAAAATCTTCGACTAACCTTAAAAGCCTCGTGATCGTTTTAGTCATCAGTTTATCCCAACCAGCGTGCGGAAGCGCTTCTATATTTTCCTACATTTCGATCATGTTTCCCACCAGTGAATTCGTCTCGTCGAACGAATTCACCGTATGGTTCGGTACAATACAGCTCATATCAGCCACCGTATGCGTCTTGGTAATCGAAAAATTCAAAAGGAGATCTATAGCTTTACTTTCCAACTTGGTTTTCCTCCTTTGCCACTCGGGGATCGCTTTTTTCTACTACGCCAACGAAAACACGTCGGCCAAATACGATTCCTGGATGATGTTCATCCTGATAGGTATTTATTCGATTTTCAACGTGGCTATGGATTCTGTATTCTATCTGGTAAGAAGCGAACTATTTCCACAAAGTATTAAACCTTTCGGTTGCGGGGTTTCTATAATTGCCGAATCTATTCTCGACTTCGCGACGGTTAAAGTATTTTTAATGGTAGCTGAAAAATACGGCATGTACGTGAATTTCGTCATATACGCGATATTTTCATTTCTCACGTTCTTATTTTGCTATTTCGCATTACCGGAGACTAGAGGAAAATCTCTCGTTTATATACAACGAGAATTAGATAAGAAAATTTGAAACAACAACGCGGGTACCTGTTCGTTCTAAACACGACGGTGATTTTTTGACATTGACCAAGAGTGCACTCTCAAATGAGCTGGTGCTAAAAAATTAAAAGCTATAATACCTTAATCATCCACGGATTAGCTGCGCCCAATTTATAGGATAAGAATACATACGTATATCTAATCAAGTAATAATCTGTATAAGTAGGTGCTTTAAATTAATGACTGGAGCAGAATGGTACGATGGTAAAAAAAAAAACAGTTACCATTTTAATCATAATAATGAAGCAGTCGTACCACTATAACTTGTGTACCTATGGTTGGTAAGTTGACTAAATTTGTGATAATTAACGCTGTTTGAATTGTCATTTTTATACTTTTATAACTCATGGTGAGTTTAAAATGGATAAACGTACTTAATCCCTTTATCATCAAACTTTAGCAGTTGTAAATACTCAGTAAGTTTCAAGACTAGTGTTTTCCGTAATTATCACAATTACATCGAAATAATATGTACTTAGTACCTATACATGATATCTTATTGAAAATATTATGAAATTGTAAAAATAGGTATGAAGTCGTGCTTGAGTGGAAAAATTTGGGCAATTTGAGCAGCCTAACTTTTATAATTTCAATTTGAAATGTACCTAGGTTCTTCATCTACCTATGTGTATAAGAATCAAGTTACCTGGAATTTGAAAACCAGTTTTTGAAAGCTGATATTGGTAAACAGTAGGCTATGATTGGTCTTCTTAATATTGTATAATTCTCAATATAACCTTGAAAAATGAAAAATAAATATTTTTTTAGAAGTCACTTATTGCATTTTCATCAGTTAGTGAAATATTTCGAAGACCACCAGCATTTCTTTCGAGTCATGATTCCACCCTGTACTCGTACTTTTGGTTTTGATAAGATCGCAATGGCCAAAAGTGAACAATTTTTTTGAACTGAACATGAAGAAACACCTTCAAGGGTTCCAAAAAATTTTTCAAAACGTTTCCCAGCAATCAAGGGGAACGGGAAGTATTTCAACGGGTAGACATATATTGCACTCGGCAAAAAATATAGTAAAAAGACTCCGAAAATACACCATGAGATGCATAAAATTTTAGACGGTGGGTAAATTTTGAATTATAGAGTTTTGGAAGATTCAATATGCAAAATGTAATAAAGATTTGATAAAATCGAGGCAGAAAAATTGAGATTAGATTACCCTATTTTTAACATCCTAAATCGATTGGTAGCGGCTTCTAACTATTTTGGAGCCTTCAGTAAATTATTATAGATTTTCCAGTTTGCAAAAACTTTCATAAAATATATAGGTAGATTAAAATTAAATTCCATGCTCACAAAACTGCTTTTGTGGCCCTTTTGAAAAGTTTAAATACCTACGTTTTTTTAAAAATTCAATCCTCCCATTTCAAAATCATATTTTTCTCAAGTGAAATTTGGCCCCTTTTTTGGGGCACAGAGGGACATTGTGGGGTGGGACCCAAAAAATAAGTTTATATTTGTGCTTGGTGACCTCAAAAACATTCCATTTGATATATCACTCGACTTTTTGATGATTTTTTGAAATTTTGGCCCCCTTGTAGGGGCACAGAGGAACATTGGGGGGAGTGGGACCCAAAAAATAAGTTCATATTTGTACTCAGCGATATCGAAAACATACTATTCGATGTATCACTGGACTTTTCACGATTTTTCAAAATTTTAACTCCCTTTTTGGGGCACACAGGGGCTTTGAGGAGTTGCACCCAAAAAATAAAATGGTATTCGTATTCAGCGAAATCGAAAACTTGTTATTCGATATATCACATGTCCAGATTCGTTTTTCAAATTGTATATGATTCAGTTGTATGTTATTTGAAAAATCAAGCACCCCCTCCCACCAACCCCCGGGGAGGACTGAAGACCAATCAATGGTGGTGTGATTAATAGTTGGGCGAGTAGACTTTGTAAAAAAAAATTGAGCGAAAACAAATGATATTAAGTGGTAACTTTGATCAATTTATTGGACTGATCTTTTTTGAAACATCGACTCTTTCAATCCTTTTTTTTTTAGACACTCCTCTTGATGGATGGGTATTGAGCGTAGTATCAAATAGTCGAGAATTCGAAGGGGAAAATTTTTAGTCATGGTAATTTTTTTCGTAAACCTAATATTTTCGGAGTAAATCGCAAAAAACCTGAATCGGAACCAGTTTTGGCCCCCTAAAGAAATTAGCTCCAGGGGTAAGAGGGTCGGTTTTTTGGTAGTTCAGGGGGTTCATCTAAACATATTCCCGAAGAAAAAAATTGATGTGCCAATTTTTTCCTTTTCGCCCTCGCCTTTTTACGTTATTTTTCCGCTCACTATTAATAGTGCTCGAAAAATCTTGTTTTTTTTTCAAGGAATATCTACTCCCAAGGAAAAAAGCGCAGGGGAGTCAAGCTGACCTTTCTAATTCGATAATATAATTTATTCAGCATGGGATGAAACTTCAACTAGAAATTTGCTCAAGTAGGTACGTGATTCGTCGACCCTTTCAACTTTTTAAATATTTTTTCATTTTTTTTTTTTTTGTTTGGATGGGGAGAGGGTGGTTTTTTCCACAACGATGATGAAATTTAGAATGAATAATGAAGACCTTTACCCAACCCATTTGACCGAAATAGGAGAGGAAATGAAGTAAGAAAAATGTTACTTTTTCATAGAATGAATAAACTGAACAGATAAGCTTTCAAGATTTTTTGAAAATTCATCAGTCACTGATTTCTACCCCTCTTATTCGTTGAAACTAGACTCCCAAGATGATTAAAAACGTGTCTTGATACAGTTTTTTTTTTGGACAAAACTGAGACAGTCATCGCTCAAAAATCAAAAAATGTTTGGCAAAATACAAACCACTCTGAAAAATAATAATTTTTCTCTTTTTTTTTATTGAACATGTGAAAGGACCCCCCCCCCTTCACAGTTCACACCCCTGAATAACGATGGAAAATCGTTTATATAATACACTGAAAAATCACACCTCACAAATAGTGCACTACCCAGAAAAATTTTCGAATTTTCCAATCAATCCCAAACAGGAGGCTAAGCCAGGGTCCTCAGAATAGGGTTAGGTATTTGGAAAAAACCAGTTTTTTGCCACTTCATTTGTAGAAAAGTATCTCCTATTCGTGCCTCAGTCGCACTCTAAAATGGTATGATTCGAACCGTCAAATCTTCCTGATCCAGATCGAATAAATCACGATTTTCTAATCAATTTGATGGAACTTTTCTACTATCAAAAATTTTTTTCACAAAAAACTAAGGCTGGATTCGTGCTCAGAAATTTGAAATACCTCGTTCACCACACTTTTTATAATAGTGTCAATCTTTGTCTAAATCTTGAATGTGTTTTTTTTTCGATCTACCCTCATGTAGGAAGTATCATTTCATTGAGTTCAGTTGAAAAAAATCATTTTAATTCTCAAGTTTGCTGTACACCAAAAATAATTTTGAATCAGGGTCAGATTCAGGTATGGGGTGAGAGGGAGTGAGGAACATGTAAGAATTCGTTCATGATTGAAAATTTTATCGGAGTCAGTTTGTACTTACTCGGGTTCCAGCACTATAAGTGGACAGGAGTTATTTCCGCCAAGTAATAAGCCATTTCGATTCTGTTTATATCGGTAACGATGAATTCGATTTTTGAGTTCTTTCCGATGAAATATTCTTGACGTTGAAAATTCAATATAATATGACTTGTACATCAATTTCACTCTGCATGCTGTGGTCACTTTGGCAGCGTTTTGGTTCAGTTATATCACGTTACCTGAAACCAGAGTAAAACATTGATTGTTATACCAGCAAAATCATTAAAACGTATCTAAAAGAAATTAACATCATTATCTAATCGGTCAATTGGTCATTCGAGTAGGTTATATCACAGCTGATATTCAGACGAATACAACGTAATTTCGTAAGGTGAAGGGTAAAATACACTCGACGTACAAATTTAATCGATACAAATCATTATTCAATTATAAAGTTCCAATTATCACACTAACTGCAGAGTCTAAAAATAAGGCAACATTTTTTTTTCCAAACACACGATTTTATCGTTCATTTAACATAATCACACCTATAATTAGCAACCATAAAATGAAGAGTTGTCCGATTAGCAGAGGTTAAACGTCTACTGATCGTGAGCTAGACTAATATAGGTACGTCTATAAAATTATCAAACCCTAGAATTTTTTCACCCGATTAGATCGTGGTCGCGTCATTTCAATCGTAGAGGGACAAAATTTCTCATGGAATAATTTTTCAAGTACTTACACACACGTTTAATCAATTTTCCAATGAACCAAACTGATAACAGAAGAATTGATTATAAAAAGCTCAAAATTTTGTAAATAACACGTACCATAACCTACCAGGAACGAACTAATTACTGCAACTCAAAGTTAAGACATTATCTTAACTTTAAAATTGTGATAGTAACGATAAAAAATTTATACGAGTATCCTAAACATAGGAAAGCAATGACATGAAAACAAGCAGGCAGGTACAACATTTTAAATTGTAATTCAGCCAGTCACATTATGTCCATGGTAGTTGAATGAGTGCCTAACTGCCTATCCGTTGGTACAGTTCCAAGTATAAGTATAGTGATTTGTTTTTGCGAATCGAGAAATGGGAAATCATCGCGACATATATCATCAATGTTTAGCTGTAATTCCTGGTAAGTTAAACGATCCAATTTATGTGTTTTTAATTAGGTGCTTGAACACTGAAAGTATTACGTAATACGCGTCAATTTCTTTTCTGCAACAATTGGAACCCAATTTTAATTCATTTTTCATTTTAAAATCGTACAAAATTTACACAAAGTGAAGATGATGAAGAAGGAGAATAAATTGAATGCGCGCCAATTTTACAGAGTTTGAAGTTGAATCACGCGAGCTGATGAAATTACACGTGATTTTTTTGCTGTAATAAAAATCAAAACTTATAACGTTCGTTCCAAAAAAAAAGATTGAACTTCTCTCCGATTTTCATTGTTAATAATGATGATCGTAAATCACTGGATTATCGTGAAGTGAATTTTTTCGACATTTTCAATTTTTCCAAACAAAAGCATTCGACTCGTGAGTTTCAACTTTTTATGTCATAATGTCTCACAAAATTTCAAAATAAAAAAGCAGGACTTTTGGCGGGACATTTTTTAAACACTTGGGATTTTTTAAGAGAGAGGGGGGAGTGACGAGGCAAAATTTTAGATTCAAATTTTTCGCTTTTCTATAATGTTTTAAACAATAACCAACGATTTTTTGAAGAAAAACCGGATGCCGAAAATGTAATTTTGCAATTTAATTAGATATTGATTTTATTAATTTATTTTCAAAAAAGAAATATGAACCCTACACTATATTTTTCTACAAATTATCACTTCAATTTTTAATTTCAACACTTTATTTTCTAGTATGCCTGCTGGAATTTTCAATGGGCTTGGCGTTCGGTTGGATCGGCCCAATGATCAATGCCTTCCTAGAAAATCCAAACAGCGAGATCAAAGCCACCGAAGAAGAATGTTCTTGGATTGCGAGTATGCCAGGATTCGGCAGAACATTCGGGCCTTTTTTTCCAATCCTACTATTAGATGTACTGGGACGTAAAATAATGATACAAATAACAGCCACCATATTCGCAGCTTTATGGTTACCAGTCCTATTCACTCGTTCAGTCAGCATCTTATGCGTCTCATTTTTCTCTTTCGGTTTAGGAATCGGCATTTGCAACGGGGTAACGTCTGTTTACTTAGGAGAAAATTGTTCCCCGAAAATTCGAGGCATTTTTTGCAGCGCTAGCGTCACATCGTTTTATATTGCGGTTTTACTGCAGTACACAATCGCAGGATACTTATCGTACAGCGCCATTGCAACTGTAAATTTCATCTTGGTATTTGTTACTCTAATTGCCTGCACATTCTTTACTGTAGAACCCGCTCAGTTTCTAATGTTAAAAGGTCGTTTTGATAAAGCTGAATCGAACATGATGTGGTTGAGAGGAACTAAAAACAAAGACGACATTAATACCGATTTTGAAAACGTCAAAGCCAACGTAGCATCCGAGAAATTGAAAAAGGCTTCGTACAGGGAGCTATTTTTTGCACCAGCTAATTTCAAAAGTCTGGTCATAGTTCTCACTTTGAATATGGCTCATGCAGCTACTGGCAATGCAGCTTTATTCACATACATCGCGGTATTATTTCCTCAGAATGAGCATTTCACGTCGAATCAAGTCACCGTGTATTTTGGAATCTCTCAGATGACTTTCTGCCTTTTGGCTTCTTTCGTTATTGAAAACGTTAACCGGAGATCTCTGACTTTGTTCGCATTTTCCCTTTTTCTCGTATGTCATTCGGTTTCTACGTATTTCTTCTACGATGCTGCCAATAACGAGACACCATCTAAATATGGTTTATGGATAATATTCGCCATGGTTTGCTTATTTTCTGGATTCAGCGCAGTGCTCGACTCAGTAGTGCATATGATCAGAGGAGAATTATTTCCTCAGAGTATTAAACCAATTGGGGCTGGACTGGCTATAGCGACGCATTCATTTACACAATTTCTAACTATCAAGATATTTTTGATGGTTAAATCCCAATATGGCATTTATATGAATTTTCTTGGATATGCTGTCTGCAGTGTAGCCTCATTTTGGTTTACTTATTTCTTCTTACCCGAAACCAGAGGAAAAACCTTGATTGAGATCCAGAAATCATTAGAAAAACAGAAATAAAAGTTTTCACTCGATGAAGAAAACTAATAGAAATTTCGAGATGAAATCTTCACAAATGCTGCTTCAAGATGCTGGAATGTTGATATTCGGATGAGTAATGTCAAACGATGTGAATGGATCAACGAAATCAATGAATGGTTTATTTTTAAAAGGTACCTATCAAATATCCTATTCAGTAATTATTGAATCGATACCTACCAGTTGTATTTTATGAACATGTAGATTTTCAAATACATATGACTACTTTTTTCAAATAGATAAGTACTTAATTTCAAAATGATCCAAAAATGTGAAATTGAACCAGCTGAAATCAATGTTGTAAAACTCCTAAATCAATCAAAGGGACAAAAAAGATTTTAGCCTAATATGAATTTGTAGACGTTGAATTTTAATCGATGGTCTTTTTTAAATGAAAACATAAAAAAAAATTCTTTGACCATTGAAAAATCCATCATTTTATTATGAGCCAGAAATTGTACATCGTATAAAAAATTCGCTTGAAAATGAAAAATAATAGAATTTGAAACCTGAAAAGTCCCTTGATAACGTATTTTTAGATGTCTCTGCCTACCTTCTGAATTTGTTTTGCCTCGTCGAAACATTTTTTCAACTGGTTGCAAGTATTTTATTTCGTATCTCGATATTTGGCGAACGTTTGACAATTCAAAATTGACTGTTTTTAGTGAATTATGTTTTTTTCAAAAAAGTACATAATGTACATGATTAGTACAAATGATAAAAATAAGTCCTAAAACTGATATTAATTCCCCAAATCCAAATTTCACTATTTCCAGCCATTCTGGAGCCTCCAGCGCGATTTTTCAATTTCTCCAGAGTTTTGAATTTGCTCCAGAAGATGTGAATATGAAGTTGGCCAGCTGAAAATCGAGTTGTATGTTATGCTCGACCTGTTTAACGACTTTATCCACATTTGAGTCGATTCTGGAAGGGGCACCTTAAGATTATTGGTTTTTTGTCCAGCTTTTTTCATAATAAAAATACTCAAAAAATCAACGACTTCCCATTTGCGAGAAAATTTTTGAAATTTTCGCGAATCGCTGTATTTTGTCTTAGACTAACCTCACGGGGGCGAATTTTGCCATTGCCAGCCATTCTGGAGACTCTAGCGCAATTTTTCAATATTTCCAGGATTTTGAAAATGTTCCAGAAGGTGTCAGTATAAAGTTGAACAGCTAAAAATCGAGTTGTGTGTTATATTCGACCTGTTTAACGAATTCATCCACATTTGAGTCGATTCTGGAAGGAACGCCTCAAGAGTGGTTTTTTGTCCAGCTTTTTTCATAATAAAAATATACAAAAATCAAAAACTTCCCATTTTTGCATGAAAATTTTTGATGACAAAATACAGCGATTTGCGCAATATTCGAAAATGTTCTGGCAAATGGGAAACGTTTGATTTTTTGGATATTTTTATTACTTATGAAAAAAGCTGGTCAAAAATCCACTCTTGGGGTGTCCCTTCCAGAATCGACTCAAATGTGGATAAAGTCGTTAAACAGGTCGAGCATAATATACAACTCGATTTTCAGCTGCCCAATTTCATATTCACGTCTTCTGGAGAAAATTCAAAACTCTGGAGAAATTGAAAAATCGCGCTGGAGGCTCCAGAATGGCTGGAAATGGTGAAATTTGGATTTGGGGAATTAATATCAGTTTTAGGATTTATTTTTATCATTTTTACTAATCATGTAATACATATGTACTTTTTTGAAAAAAACATAAATCACCAAAAACAGTCAATTTTGAATTGTCATACGTTCGCCAAATATCGAGATATGAAGTTGGGCAGCTGAAAATTTGGTTTTGGGGCAAATCGGAGCAGGACACCTCAGGAGGTTCCCTTGTTAGGTGAAACTTCAACAAAAAAGTCGTCTAAGGTTTGGTGATTGTCGACGAATAGAAGAATAATATCGAATAATTTCAAACAGAAGATTAAATTTTGAAAGGGAGATATGAAGAAAATTAGAGTTCAAGTCCTCGAATTGAAATTGGCCCGATAAGTGGTGGAGAAACCCCATTGGTGCTCTTTTGATTTGATAGTGATTCGACTCATACAACTTTTAAAGTACCTATTTCTTAATAAACCCTAGAATTTTTCACCCAATAAGGTCGTGGTCCTGCCATTTCAATTGTCGATTGTCGAGGGACAAAACTTCTCATGGAATAATTTCTCAAGTATTTACAATTACATATGTATATTGTATATGTTTAATCAATTTTTTAATGAACCAAACTGATAACAGAAGAATTGATTGCACGTATATAAAGCTCAAGATTTTGTTAAATAACACGTAGGTATCATAACCTAACCAGGAACGAACTAATTGCTGCAACTTAAAGCTAAGACATTATCTCCAACTTAAAATTGTGACAGTAACGATAAATTTATTTGAGTATCCACATGCGGCATAACAATGACATGAAGACAAGCAGGCAGGTACAGCCATTGAAATTGTAGTTCACCCAGTCACATTATGTCCATGGTAATTGAATGAGTATATTGTTGATACAGTTCAAGTATAAAGTATAGTGATTTGATTTTGCGATTCGAGAAAAATGGGAAATCATTGCGACATTTATCATCAATGTTTAGCTGTAATTCCTGGTAAGTTAAACACGATCCCATTAATGAGTTTTTAATTAGGTGCTTGGACACTGAAAGTACTCGTACATAGTACATACATACAAGTATTACGCATCAACTTCACTTTTGCAATGACATGTAACCAAATTTTAATTCATTTTCCATTTTAATATCATACAAAAATTCATACAAGGTGACAATGATGAGATAGATACCTACGCAAATGAATTGAATACGCGCAAAATTTTACAGATGTTACATTGGCAATTACACGAGCTGATGAAATTCCACGTGATTTTAGTGCAAAACAATAAAATCAAAATTTTTAACGTTCATCCAAAAAAAAATATGAATTTATTTGTAATGACAATCATAAATCAATGGAATATGGATTATGATCGAGAGGATTTTTTGCTATTTTCGGTGGATTCCAAACTAAACTGTTCGACACGTGGTAGTGGCTCTTGATTTTGGAAAATCCAAAAATGGTAAGCACTCAAAAAGAAAATTACTGTTCTTTCTCTTTCTTTAGTAAAAATCGATCGTCAAAATTTTAACACAAGACAACATAAACTTCGCAATTTCATTTGAAAAAATGAAAATTGAATCTAACGTTTAATTTTGTGCAACGATCGCTTCAATTTCTAATTTCAACACTTTATTTTCTAGTATGCCTGCTGGAATTTTCAATGGGTCTCGCATATGGTTGGGTCGCCCCAATGATCAACACTTTCCTAGAAGATCCAAACAGTGAGATCAAAGCCACCGAAGAAGAATGTTCTTGGATTGCCAGTATGCTAGGATTCGGCAGAACTTTCGGTCCTTTTTTTTCAATCCTACTATTGGACATACTAGGACGTAAAATCATGATACAAATCACAGCTACCATACTCGCAAGTAGTAGGCGGGTCACTTTGGGGGTCCTAGACTTTCCGGCGCCAACCCAAAGTGTCCCGTCTACTTTTTTTTTTTTTTTTCAAATTTTTTTGCATTTTTATTTTTCATCATTTTTTTTTTACATGGATAACTTTGGGGGTCCTAGACTGGACTGGCTAAAGTGTCCTGTGTGTTGACGATGTGTATTTGAACCTAACCTAACTGAGGTGTGTTGACTATGTGTATTTAAACCTAACCTAACCAGCACTTCAAAAGTTGAAGTAGAAAAAAATTACTTGAAAAAATGGTTTTGTCTTTTAGTTTTTCGTATATACTGCACGAACCGTACGTCCTAGCAAAAATCTGATGAGAGTGATCTGAAAGAGAATTTAATTCTCTACAATTTCATTCGCGTGAAATTTTCATAGGACGTTCAGTTTTGAAACTACAGCTCTTTTAAAGTGGGAGTAGGAAAAAAATTACTTGGAAAAACGGTTTTGTCTTTTAGTTTTTCGCATAGACTGGACGAACCGTACGTCCTAGCAAAAATCTGATGAGAGTGATCTGAAAGAGAATTGAATTCTCTACAATTTCATTCGCGGGAAATTTTTGTAGGACGCTTAGTTTTAAAACTACAGCTCTTTAAAAGTTGCAGTAATAAAAAAATTGCTTAGTTTTACTGAAAATATGGGCAAATCGATTCTTTTTTCAAACAGAGGGTGTAATTGAGGGCATTTTGAGGGTTTTGTAAAAGCTCTCCAAAAGCTCCAAAAGTTGCAAGTGGGGGTATTTTTGGAATCAGCATGACCTCAGCTTTCTAGGTACACCAAAATAACTTTTCAGTAACGGAAACTGAAACATAACTTTATTTCGTTATTTTAGCGTTATGGTTATTTGCCTACACTCATACTCATGCTGACTGCTCAGCAACTTGATTCAAAGCCTTCAAAGGTTCAGAATGTTAAAAGTAGTGAAATGTACTTATATTTATAGTTTTCAAGAGACTGCACTGACACAAATGCTGCATTCTGATTGGTTGGTAGGCTAATACAAACTGACCAATCAGAGAGCAGTATTGGCCAGAAGGTATCCTTAAGAAACTATAAATACAGGTGTAGTATGACAGACTTTTCATTATGCAGAACAGCAGAGCTCTGGTACACAGCTAGTCTATAAGTGTATACCCTACCCTGCATTGTTGAATGGTATACTTTACTACTCTTAGATAAAGTATGTAGCCATGTCTATATAAGGTGGAAAGCAGCTCTGCTTTTCAAATCAAGACCAGATGGTTTGAAATTTAAATATTTCATCCTATTCTCGAATGAATTGAGGTCTGGCCCTCCACCAGAGGTATGTAGACTGAAGTCTACCATTTTTGGTAAAAGACCAGGGTTCCCTGGCCTTCCTTGTGGTGGTTAATGATGATCATAAACCATCTCTGGAAGTATGTAGAGTTTCTCTACCATTTTTTGAGAGGTGTGTGGAGTACATGAAGACAAAAACATAAGATGCAGAAACGATCTGTGAAGGAAAAAAGTTTACTACACAAAACATGTTGGTAAATTTTTTTCTGCACGGATCATTTCTGCATGTACTGTTTTTTCTCTTCAGTGTACACATGGAGATGCAGAAATGATTTGTGAAGAAAATAATTTACTACACAAAACATGTTGGCAAATTTTTCTTCTTCACAAATCATTTCTGCATCTACCAGTTTTTTTCATAATTTTTCCCTCTTATGTGTATATAAGCACTTGTCAGAGTGACAGCTGAAGAGTAAATGATTAACTTGAGTTATGTAACCAGTATTTATAGTTTTTTCTCAAATCTATTTGAGCTATCTGCTTTGTGATTGGCTGAATTTCAACCAATCACAATACAGCAAAATCTTTAATGATTTATGCAGCTGTGTGTGCAGATAAACTTCTGTTTGAAGTGTGCAAGGGAAAAATGACTCTTAGTGATTCAAACAGAAGGGAATGCCAGTGCAACTGTGCTGTGCTGTGATTGGTTGATTGGATTTTTCCAATCAGCCAATCAGAGAGCAGATAGCCCAGAAGGGTCTGTGAAAAAACTATAAATAGAGTTGTGGTGAGAGAGAAAAGTTAATGTGCTCTAGAATGTCTTCCTGCCAACATCTCTTGCTGACTGGTAATACGATGGCTACTACTACTTCAAATGCAGAATTCAATGCAGCTCTTGGAGCTTCTTGTTGTACTGTGGTCAGTCCTTTTCAGGGCTACACAGTACAACAACTGAGTGATGAAGCAAAGAAGAGCACACTTCGTTTTCATCATGCAATGAAAAAAGATGATCTATTCAACTTGTTGAATAGTCATCTTATAGGGAACATTTTCCCTTTTCACTGCAGCTTATTTGATTCAAATAATGCTTGTGAACCAACTGCTGCAGCTGCAGCTCCCATTCAGCCACCTAGTATTGATTACAATCAATACAAAGTGGTTGAGTTGAGGGTTTTGGCAAAGCAGAAGGGAATCAAGAATTATTTCAATATGAATAAACTGCAGTTAGTGTTAGCGTTAGATAATAGTGTAGGTAATGATAATTTTAATTTAGGGGAAATTTTCCCATTTAGTAATAGTTTATTTAATAAATCTGCACCGAGGAATGGTTGGCAACGACCAGGACTTGGTGCTTACTTAGCTAGCTTAGATACTGTAGATTTAAATAGTGATAAAGTAGGGACCAAAAAAAGTTTAAAACGTAAAAAATCGACTTCTAGTGTTAAAATTATTAATAATGTAGGTTCTAAAAAAATGAAATTCAAGTTAGTTGACTATAGTGATACGGAAGATGAAGATGATGCTACTAATCTTGCTGGAAGGCCAGCAGAAGCGATTTCTTTTGTTTCAGGAGTTCCTAGTATTGAAGAAGAATGTCAACAACTACCACCACCACCACCACCACCACAACCTGCAGATAAACTCCAAGATTTAATTGCTGAGATGGAAATCGATGATGATGAAGAAATTATTCAACAACCAGCTACCCAGGATTATGGACTTTACACTAAGGAGGAGACCAGAAATGCTGTAGATGGAATTTTAGCTGAAATGGCTGGTGAAGAAGAAGAAGAACAGGTAGTAATACAGATGGAGATGGAGGTTGAGGTAGAGGTACCAGAGAAAGATACTCTTGAACAAGTTCTTGAGAATATGGAGTTGGGTGATGACTCAATTCCTGAACCTCAACGAGAATTGCTTGAAGAGTTATTCCCTGAGAATCTTTTACCCAACCTTATTGAAGAAGAACAGCCTGAACCGAGAAATGTATTGGATATATTTTTCGGTTCAAATAATGATCCGACACCGTTTTTGGAACCGCATAGACAAGTTGTGGAGCCAGAGATCGATTCTGTGGAGATGTATATAGACCCTCCAGTTGTGAATACTCCTATGGTATCTCGGGCTGATAAGATTAAAGAAATCTTCAGCAGACCCGTGCCGCTGTATCGACCTCATGCACCACGACCTGGTATGCCCAAATATTACCCAGAGTTTCCAAAACCTTGCATTAAAATTACGAATGAAGTGGATCCTCTGGAGTATTTGGTTACCCGAAAACCTACCAGACCCCAGCGCCTTGATAAATATCATAACGCAAGGGCTGGTAGCGGTGAAATTATTCATGGAGATGACAACCCGAATATGATACCAGCTGAACCAAATGAAATTGAAATGGATCAGTTTTTGGAAGATTTGTTGAATGGTGGTGGTGGTGGTGGTGGTGATACGGAAAGTACCTCCTCTAACACCTCAACAATTTCAACCAATGATGATGATAGTTCAGATGACTCGACTGACGATGATTCAGATGACGATGATTCAGATGACGATGATTCAAATGACGATGATTCAGACAGTGGACCAAATGATGACAACCCTGATAGTGACAATAGCAGTGATGGTGATGATGATTCAGATCATGGCAATCCAGATCACGGTATTCAACCAGTAGAAGAAGAAGAAGAAGCTGAAAGAGTATATATTGGTGGAGGTGGAGGTGGTAATGTTGCCAGCACTAGTGCTTCTACATCCAATACTAATGCTCCTACAGTTGACGCTGCTGCTGATGATACCAATAGTGACGACGATGATGAAGATTTACCTCCAGGTACTGTAGCTTTACAATATATCAATGTTACTCTTGTTGATGCATTGATAAGAGCAAAGTTTGGCCTAACAGAACATTCTTATAGAATTACGTTGAGGAAAAATATTGAAAAACTACCTAGAGTTGATCTCATCTCAAGAGCACTGAATGAGATGATGGAATATGCCAAGACAAAATCCGGTTTCATATCTGGTGATTTCATTGACCTTCAGGTTACAAACCCTGCTCTAAATCAACCGATTCGAACAGGTCTTCAAACAAACGACCATGTTGAATCATTGAAGGAGAAGTTGGAACAAATTTTGACTTCGGATGAAACTGTGGATCTTTTTGCATGCAAGTTCCACGTTCAAACGATCAAAATTCCACGGGGTGAAGGCCGAACAAAGATCTTGAATTTGGCCAAGAATAAACATACAAAGACCAGCATCAACCAAATCAAAAATGATGACAAGTTATGTGGTTTACGAGCTGTTATTGTTGGTATGACTCATCATACTGATAAAATTTTGGACGAAACTTTGAATGATTCTCAAATTAAGGATACACGAAAAGGTAAGCCAATTCAAAACAGACTAACCAATAAGTTGCACAATCATTTGGTTGATAGGTATGCTGGTGATGGTTTCACATGTGAAAATGGTTTGACCATAGCCAACATGAAATTTGTTGAGGAATACCTGGATATTCAAATTGTGGTCATTGAAGCCATAGTTAATAACCCTCGAATTTATAGTGGTATTGAAAAAGAAATGAAAATCTACCTGTATAAGGATGGTAATCATTTTGACACAATTAATTCGATGAAAGGGTTTTATGGTAGTGTATACTACTGTGAACTTTGTAATTCAGGTTATCAGAATCCAGATGAACATCCAAACTGTACAGGTGGTAAAAAGTGTAAGCTATGCAATGAACTTGTACACAGCGATGTGAAACGTGTTCTTTGTACAGACTGCAACCGATATTGTGTCAACAAGGACTGCATGAAAAAACATAAAGAGACTGTCTGCAAAGAAGAGTTTAAATGTATTGGTTGTAGTAATGTTGTTCAGCGTTCAGATGTAGACCATAAATGTGGTTACTCCGAGTGTGGGAATTGCAAACAACATGTTGATACAGCTATACATAAATGCTTCATGAAGGACATTCCTGCTATGGGTGGTAGATGTGCATATAAGTGTAAGAATTGTGGTCCCAGCTGGTGTACAAGGGAAAACAAACGTTGCACTTACACCGAAAAATATATATTTTTCGATTACGAGTGTCAACAAGAAACAGGCCAACATGTACCTAACTTGATAATTACACGTGATTTCAACAACAACATACGTTGGTTTGAATCGAACGAAGAGTTTTGTGCATGGCTTGTTGATAAACAGCACAAGGACTACACTGCAATTGCACACTATGCCCGAGGTTACGATAGTTATTTCATTTTGCAATATTGCATAAAGAATACAATTGAACCAGAAGCAATTTTCTCAGGTAGTAAGGTGATGATGCTGAAGATTGGACCACTAAATTTACGAATCATTGATAGCCACAACTTTATTGCGTCACCACTGGCAGATTTTCCAAAAACTTTCGGATTGACTGAGTTGAAGAAAGGTTACTTTCCTCATCTCTTCAATACAAAAGAAAATGAAAATTACGTGGGAGACATTCCAGCTGCACATTATTACTGTCCTGACCGAATGAAAGCAGAAGCACGCAAAGATTTCCTCGACTGGCACAAACAAAAGGCTGAAGAACATTACCAGTTCGATATGAAAAGTGAACTGTTTCAGTATTGTAGTTCAGATGTTGATATTCTGCGCCGTGGATGCTTGAAATTCAGGGAGGACTTTTTGGATAGTGGCAATTTGGATCCATTCTGTTATACCACCATTGCTAGTGATTGTATGGCTTTGTATAGAAGTAAATACTTGAAGCCTAATACAATAGCTGTGGACAACAAGGAGTTTCACGATCAGTTTTCTAAGGTTTCAATATCTTGGCTCAACTCATTTGACAATCCTAATATTGTTCACGCTAGCAATGGAGGTGAGAAACGAATATGTGGAGCTAAAGTTGATGGCTTTGATTCCACATCCAATACAGTTTACCAATTCCACGGTTGTTTCTGGCATGGATGTCCTGATTGCTTCGATGAAGAAACCACTAACCGGGTGAATCACGAATGCATGGGTGATCTATACCAGAAGACTGTGGAGAGAACGGAACAGCTTCAAAGAGCTGGGTACACTGTAGTTGAGATGTGGGAATGTAAATGGAAAAAAACTCGCGAATACTCTAAGAACCGTTACTTGATCAACAACCAAGTAATAGAGCCGCTGAATCCACGTGATGCATTCTTTGGTGGGCGTACGGAAGTCTTCAAATTAAAGAAGACAGTTGATGGTGTTGATGGAAAAATCAAGTATATAGATGTCTGTTCACTGTATCCGACCGTAATGTATTATGATCCGTATCCAATTGGACATCCGATGAAGATTTTGAATCCGCCATGTTACGATCCGAATTGGTTTGGATTTGTTAAATGCAAAGTCCTACCACCTCGTGATCTCTACATTCCGGTTCTTCCATGTCGTGTACAGATGAGCAAGAGTGAAAAATTATTGTTCACTATATGCGTGAAATGTGCCATTGATAATCAGCCTAGGTGTACCCACACAGATGCAGAACGTGAATTTGTAGGTACTTGGTCCACTAGAGAAATGAACAAAGCTATTGAGATGGGTTATGAAGTGCTGGAAACATACGAAGTGTGGCATTTTGACAAATCAACTGATTTGTGGAAAGACTACATTACCTATTTCTTGAAAGTGAAATTGGAATCTAGTGAGCACTCATATCCAACCAAAGAAGCTTATGTCGCAGCTGTGAAATGTGATCAAGGTATTGATTTGGATATTGACAAGATTGCCTATAATCCAGGAAGAAGGGCTGTGGCCAAATTATGCCTCAATTCACTTTGGGGTAAATTTGGACAGCGAGACAACATGGGTAATACCGAATACTTAACGGATCCATGTCGTTTCTATAAAATTCTCCTGGATGATAAGCTGACAAATGTTCATGTGTTTCCATTATCTGAGGAAATGGTTCAAGTGAATTACAAATTCAAGGATCAATACGTTGAACGCAACTATAAGACCAATATTTACGTTGCAGCTTTCACAACTGCTAATGCCCGGCTTAGACTTTACGATCAGTTGTCAAAATTAAATGAAGCAGTTCTTTATTGCGACACTGACTCGATAATATATGTAGACAATGGAACCAATACCGTGACAACCGGTGACTTGTTGGGTGAGTGGACTGATGAGCTGAAAGGAGGTTACATTACCAAATTCATAGCCTCAGGTCCTAAATCTTACTACTACAAGACAAACACTGGTAAAGAATGTCTCAAGGTGAAAGGTTTCACTCTACACTATACCAATGCGAAGAAAATCACCGGATCCGTCATGGAACTGATGATTGATAAGGAATTTCCAAACGTGATCACTGTTGATAAGAATATTGTTCGAGATGTGAAGACTAAGCAATTGGTCAACACTGAACAGACAAAGAAGTTTGGATTCAACTTTGATAAACGTGTGATTTGTGATAATTTTGACACGGTTCCTTATGGTTACATTGCTTAGTGAAAAGTTGAATGATTATATTACAACTGGTAATGGATAAACGTAGATTGAAAAATTCGATAACAGTGATCAATTTTGACAATCAAGTTAAGAAAAAACAACGTAAAGCAGAAATGTTTCCTGATGTGATCCGTTGTGGTATGTTTGGGCCTAGTGGTTCTGGGAAATCAAACTTGCTTCTTACCATGTTGGTACACATGAGACCATACAAAAATTTGTATCTATGCTCGAAAACAAGTTACCAGGAAAAGTATGGAACACTGCGTGAACTCATAGCTGGACACAATAAAAATAAGAAAAGTCGAAAGCAAATGATTAATATTCAAGAACTACAAGTTGAATCTCTTCCTGAACCTGAAGATTTGGAAATGGATTCCATTGTGATTTTTGATGATGTGTTGACTGAAAAGCAAGATAAAGTTGCAAATTTTTTCCTCAGAGGCAGACATCGCAATATTTCTTGCTTTTACTTGAGTCAAGCGTACACAAAAATACCTAAAAAGAGCGGCATACGTGAAAACTTCAATTATATAATTCTGTTTAGGCAGGATTTAGTGAATTTGCGTCAAGTTTATACTGAATATGTTACAGATGTCACTGTTGAGAAATTTCGTACAATGTGCAACAATTGTTGGCGTGAACAGTTTGGTTTTCTGGTTATTGATGTTGAGAGTGATGAATGCAAGTATAAAAAGAAGTTTGAAGAAAGTATAAATACCTGAGACCTAATTTGATAAGGTATACAGGAAATTGGTTCAAAAAAAACTATACATAGAGGTACCTAACACTGATAAGTTATTATCATTACTATGGCACCCGCTAATGAAAATTATGACAATTTCTTCGAACGTTATGATTTTTATGACTATAGACCTCCTTCATCTGAGAACATTAACCAACCAGGTGGGGAGTTTCCCATTACAGTTTATAATGAAGATATCATTACTTTACCTTGTGAAAGTAGACTTGTGTTTACTGGTCAAATCAGTGTAAATACCGTAGCCACCGATGGTACTGCTACAGCTGTCACCAGCATCGATACAAGTAAAATTGATTTTGATCTGAATGGTATTTTACATCGATTTGAATTCATTGAATACAAAGTTGGCGAACATAAAGTTGATGATATTCGTAAACCAGGTATTTCAACAACCATGAAAGGTCTTGCTTCATTCAGACCAAATATGGCTCAAAGTCTTTCTGGTTGGAATATTTATCAAGGAGCAAAAAGTCTGATCAATAGTTCGGGGTACTTTGCAATTATTAAACCTCTTTCTGAATTGATGGGTTGTTTTGAAGATTATCGTAAATGTCTTGTTCGTGTACCTCAAACATTGATTTTTCATATCAGTACATCGTCTGACAATAATTGTTTTTACTCAAAGGAGGGTACAAAATACAAAGTTTCTTTCAAATTCACAGACATTATTTGGCGTATGCGCCACATAAAGCTAAGAATTGATAAAGAAGCCAAACTTCGCAAAGAAGTGTTGACCAGTACAAATTATACAATGCATTTCCGTCACTGGTTGTATCAAAGCACAACTTTACCAGTTGGGACAACAGAATATACGTGGGATGTTCCTGTTTCTCATTCTAAAGTTAAGTATGCTATAATAGCTTTTCAAAAAGATGTTGTGGGAAAACTTGACAAACAAATGGGCAGATTTGATTTACTAAATGTTGAAAATGTGCAGTTGGAAATCAACAACTACTTACTGTATCCAAAGGATCGTTTGAACCTCAAGTATGCAGAAAATAAATGTGGTAATATTTTTGAAATGTTCAAAGCATTCCCTAAATCTTACTACAATCGATTAGAAGAAGATCCTGTCTGTGATTACATCACATTCCTAACGGATTTTCCAATGATCATTATTGACTGTTCTCATCAACCTGAAGTGATCAAAGATTCGTTGATAAATACAAAAATTCATTTCAATTTTCGAGATGATGGTTTTCCTGACAAAGGAATGGTACACCTACTTATGATTATGGATTGTAAGGCAGTTTACAATCCTCTAAACAACCAAGTTATCACATAGAATTGATGAATGAAGTTTTTTCGATATTTTATTTTTTCAAGATGGCATTTCAGATTTCATTGACTGAAACTTCTTCAATTTTTGATTTTGAATATGCGGATGGTATAAAGTTGAATGGACCTTATGAGGTCTGTTTGAAAAGTTTTGTGACTTATAACAACATACCCAACATATCGGAAGTGAATAACAATATAACTTTTGTGGATGTGGATAAGGATAATGAAATTCCTCTGGCTGAGTTTATAGAGATCCGAGACACAAACAATAATATTATCAATGCCAATGCTGAAAGTCTCACTTATGATCTTCCAAAAAAGATAAAAGGAGTATATCCCTTTACTGTACCCACTGGTACATATGAGATTCAAGATATTGTTAAATATATTGAAAATTTGGATAAAATTAAAAACAGTGGTACCTTCTTGAGGTTAAATAAGAACACATTCAAAATGGAAATCAAAAGTCCTTTGCATATTGATTTCAGACCTGCAAACTCAATTGGTCGAACATTGGGCTTTAGTCCTAGACTTTTGGCTCCCAATGAACTGCATCGTTCAGATTTACCTGTGCAGATTTTTACTGTGCACACCATCAAAGTTAAATGCAATTTGATTAAATGCAATGTTGATAATCTGAAGCGTAATGACAATACACTTTATGAATTTCCATTAAAAGTTGAAAGTGGTGAGAAAATCATTGAAAGGCCTATTACGTTGTGTTATTATCCTATAGTGAGACTAGATAGCATTTATCAGCTGCATTTGAGAGTTGTTGATCAAAATGATAGGTTGGTTGATTTTCAAGGTGAACAAATTGCAATTACTTTGGGTTTTCAACCAACTAGATGAAAATCGTTAAATAGAGGTCCATGAGCCTGTTGATATTCTAATTATAATGGATGATAAAACAATCAGAGATTATTTGGAATCTGGTAGAGCTCTGAAACAAAAGTTTGAAGAAATGAAATTTGGTAAACTAACCAAACGTATTCAGTTGGAAGAAAGGTTTAAACCAATTACAGAATCATTGCAAACTTTGAATGAAAATATGACAAAGTCTATACAAGTGCAGGGAGACAAAGGTATTCCTTTCATTTTGAATGACTTATTAAAACCAGGTAAAAATATTGATAAACACTTTGGTGTAAGAATTGAAAATAGAGGTTTATTTGTTGGTAATTCCCAATTAACAATCACACCTGATAACAATATTCTTTTGGAATCAGATCAAAGCTTGTATAAAGGTACTACTGGTCTTTGGGAATTACTCACTGCTGAAAATCCTCAACATTATGATGCTAGAGATTTGAGCAATTATGAACAAATTGTGTTACGTTCTTATGCTTATAGGCGTAAAAATGATAGACATAGCCCATACTATAAAGCTACAAATACTAACAAGTATAGAACCTTAATCAGGCCAATGCTAGTAAAGTACCACATTATTAAACAACAACAACAACAACAACCTCTGTCTGTAATAAAAGAAACTGAAACTGACGATGAAGATGATGAATTCTATGATACCTCATTTTATGAGGATGAAGATCTTAAAAAAGGTTCTGGATTGCATAAATTTAATACAGGGCAACCTGTGGAGTATGTTCATTGGAATACTGTTGATGAATTAGTTGAAAGACTGTGTCATTTGTGGGGTGAAATACAATCTGGCAACACAAATCCTATTTTACTCAATGAAATAGTCAACATTATTCAGGAATTCAAAGAACTTTGAAAAACGTTATATAGACTTATGAGCAGAAGAAAATTCATTATTTTAAAATGGATTATCGTTATCAAAGATATCTAAGATGCATGGAGGTAATGCCTGAGCCCGTAGGTACTTCTAGTCCTATTTATGGCAGAGGTATTATCAATTCTATGATTAATAATTTACCATTTGAAATGCATATGCCTGGCTACAATTATTTAGGTCCTGGTACCAAGCTTGAAAAGAGATTGAATGCAGGCAGCCAACCAACAAATAAACTTGATGAATTAGCTATGAATCACGATATAGCGTATTCAAAGTCTAAAAATTTGGATGATCGTCATGCTGCTGATTATGATTTACAAGAAGGAGCTTGGAAACGTGTGTTGGCAGATGATGCAGGGTTGGGAGAAAAAGCAGTAGCATGGTTAACAACTAATGCCATGAAAGCTAAAAGAGCTTTAGGTGCTGGCTTGCTAACAAAGTACCCTGTATCTCTGGAACCAGCAGAGCAAGAAAAACTTGCAGCAGCTGTACAGGCACAGAAAGGTGTTTCCTTAAAAGTTAGTACTATACGTACCAAAGAATCTGTGATGAGTGAGTCCTACTTACCACTAACAAAAAGTCAGATTGCAAATCTTAAAAAAGGTGGCAGTGGTAAGAAAACCATTAGATTATCAGCTGCTCAGGTTGAAAAGGTCAAGTCTGGAGGTTACCTTAAAACAATGCTTCAGTATGGTCCTGCAGCCATAGGTGCTGTTTCTGCTCTTGTTGATCTTTTCAAAAGTAAGGAAAAAGATGGCAAAGGTGTTTACATCAACAAGAAACCTAGAGGTTCAGGAGTTTACATTAATAAAAAACTAAAAAGTGGTGAAGGTGTTTACATTAATAAGAAACCTAAAGGTTCAGGTGTTTACATCAATAAAAAACCAAAAAGTGGTGAAGGTGTTTACATTAACAAGAAACCTAAAGGTAATGGTCTTTTGGATGAACTTCTAAAAAAAAAAAAGCTACTCCATTGAATAATTTGGAATTGACAGAGTATGCCATTCAATTAAAAATACCTTTCTTTAGAGGTGTATTCATGCGTGATAAGTTACCAACAAAAATTTTAAATAATGAATCTGCTATTGTGAATTTAGATTCAAGCTCTGGTCCAGGTACTCATTGGGTTGCATATGTGAAACGTGGTCAAAATGTAGAATATTATGACTCTTTTGGTGTTGCCCCACCAGCTGAACTACTTGTTTACTTTGGAAAGAAAGCCAAGGTAATTTATAATTATGAGCAAGATCAAAAATTAAGTCAAGTCATTTGTGGTCATTTGTGTTTGAAGTTTCTACATAAATACATATGATTTCAAAACTTTGATATTTGAAAAATGGATTTAGCTCTTGAATTGCACAAACCTGTGATTAAAAAATTTAAAACGCGCCAAATCATCACCAAAGGTATTGATCACATTTGGCAAGCTGATTTATTAATCATGACACAGTATAAAAAAGAAAATGATGGCTACACCAATATTCTGAATGTTATAGACTGTTTTAGCAAATATGCTTGGTGTATACCTCTGAAATCAAAGTCTGCCAAAGATGTTACTGAAGCATTTCGAAAAATACTCAAGGCCAAAAGACCTAATCGAAAACCTAAATTGCTGCATATTGATCGTGGTAAAGAATTTGTAAATTCTACTTTCAAAAAATTGTTGAAGGAATATAACATTACCATGTACCATACATTCACTGAGATCAAAGCAGCCATGGTAGAAAGATTTAACAGAACATTAAATGAGAAAATGAAGCTACATTTCGAAGTTAACCAAAATCATCATTGGATAAAAATTCTACCAAAGCTTGTTAACGAATATAATAAACACGACATACATAGATCTATAGGTATGACTCCTGCTTCTGTTACAACAAAAATAGAACCAGTAGTTTATCAACGTTTGTACGGGTTAAAAAAATTTAAATTACCAAAACCTACACTTAAAATAGGCGATCGTGTTCGAATAATTGCTTACAGATATACATTTGCAAATAAGTACTCGAGAAGATGGACAAAAGAAATTTTTATAATTGATAAGGTACACTATACAGTACCCATAACATATACCATAACAGCTTTGGATGGTGAAATAATCAGTGGAAAGTTTTACACTCAAGAGTTACAAAAAACAAAATTTTAACTATAAATAGAGGTATGGATGCTGCTACTGCTCATTATTAAAATGGGTTCGGTACAGATACCTTCTGTTCTACGTGCTGCTGTATTAGGATCTGTTGATAGAGAGATTCAGGAAAATGTGCTGCAAAAAATATTGAGATTCAAAAAATACTATGGCCAGATCTTCATATGTTCTACAAAACCAAATATTTTCAATTTGGACCAAAATGTGTTGACTTTCACCGATATAGGAGACTTACCAAAACCACTGCCACCAAATTCAGTGGTAATTCTGGAAAATATAGCTGCTTGTAAATCTCTTAAGCGTCTCATTAAACAACAGAATGTTTCCTGCATTTACTTGTGCAAAACGTACAGAGAATTACCTTCAGATCTAAGTTGGCCTCTCAATTATGCAGTTCTATTCCAACAGTCTGAAACTGATATTGCACAGTTTCATTCTGAACAAATTTTTGGTATGTCCTCTGCTTTATTTGCAGATCTGTGTGAATTTGTTTGGGATTCCCCTTCTTCAGAAAAAGATTATCTGGTAGTTGATATTTCCAAGTGGATATATATGAAAAATTTCAGGTTTTCGGTTAGGCTTCCTGCGCATGCGCAAATCATACCAAAAAAAGTATAAATACAACCACACTAACAGTTGGTCGTCATTACATCTCTAGCAACCATGGCGAACACATCTCGTTTTCGTGCTATCATCATGGCTATTGTAGAATTATTCTTGTTATGCGTACGACTCTTCAGACGTTCTCATAATATAGATATTCAAGAGCTGCATCCGTTCGATTGGGAAGCTGGTGGTGATTATTGTTGTCTGAAGCATTGTTTCAATACTGCTATGATTACTACTGTTGTTGATGGTCTAGCTTGTCGGGTGTGTGGTTCTTTTTGCATCTGCTACTGCAAATGTGTAACCTATATGGAGTGGCTTCATCGAAAGAAATTACAACAACGTCTCATTGAAGAAGAACTGAAGAGAAGACGTAAACACCCTGAATGCCCAAACTGCAAATGCTATCCCAAACATCTATAAAAGACACTACACTGGCTATTGTCCTTAATTCCAATATTCGATTTCGATTTTGATTCTGAAGCTGAAGATTAGCACTGTGTACCAAGTTATCCCCACCACAACAAAAAAAAAACCTTTTCAGGGCTATAAATACAAGTACAATAACATCTGAAGCTCATTTATGATCATGGCTTTTGTACCGACAACACGTTGCAGTTCCTGCATGCCTCTGTATCAACCAAGTTCGTTACTACTTTTGTGTGGTAATAAAATTATTGATTGTATCGAGTCAGTAGAGGATATCAATTCTTTACATCTACCAAATACATTAAAAAGTCAACTGGAAGAGTTGGTTCCAGAAGTAAGTTCAGAATCAGACTGTCTGGGGTGTGGTAGCAGCTCGGAAGACAGTGATGATGGTGGTTGTTGTGGCGGTGGGGGTGGTATTGGTGGGGGTTATTTTGCATGCAATCTTTGTTATGCAGACAAACGTTCAGATTGTGACTGTTCAGTTTGCCCTCGTTGTCGTAGGAAAACACCAGAGTATAAGGTAGCCTGTGAAAACGGATACTGTAACAGGTGTGATTGCAAATGCTGTAAATTTTGCAAGTGGTGTAAGCGAAAATTCTGCACAATTTCCTATACTTGTGCTAGCGATTACTGTGTCTTATGCCACTACTGTCTCCCCCACCCTTGCAAATACCCAAAGGCCTAGTCATAAATACGAGTGTTTAGTCACTTACAAGTCATTCTTAATTAGTATGCCGAACTTAGTAGACCTAGCTTCAATGACTTCACTAGTGCAAATTGATTGTGCAGCTAGTCCTGTTAAAATAACCTACCATCCAATGGCTCTTCAACTGCAAGCTGCAGATAAAATAATCGACAACATCAACTCACCATTGAAAATATTACAACTACCACTGCCCAATATTATAATTGAGCACTTGGTAGAATTATACATCAAGTACCACGATGCAGGCTACTTCAGTATGGATGAAGAAGACTACGATTCCGATTAGTTCCGCAAATTACCCCCACCACTTTCAGAAATGTATAAATAGAGCTACACCAACATCTCCGAGTCATTATACATCTGACACTCATACACGATGGACGTCTCTATCAAAAACTTTAATGATGTCAACGAGAAGAAGCCCTTTGAAAAATTTACCAACTTTACCATTGGTACTACTTTCAACGTTAAAACGTTTTTCAAATGCAAAACTGTCTACGGACAATCGGTTGTTGTCGAGACAGATGAATATCTGTTTCACTTACCTTCTCGGTATACTCACCTATTCGATACAGATGAGAAGTTGCAGGCTTGGAAAGAAGAAAAAAATCTCCGCATCACTTACACCGATCTGCGCGGAAAATCAGTATTCTTAACGCTACACCAATCTTCTTAAGTTTATAAGTTTGTTAATTTTTATAATTGTAAAAATAAAAAAATGTAAAAAAAAAATATAAAAATGAAAAATGTAAAAAAAATATAAAAAATAAAAAATGTAAAAAAAATATAAAAAATAAAAATGCAAAAAAAAAATTTGAAAAAAAAAAAAAAAAAAAAAAGTAGACGGGACACTTTGGGTTGGCGCCGGAAAGTCTAGGACCCCCAAAGTGACCCGCCTACTACTCTCGCAGCTATATGGTTACCAGTTCTATTCACTCGTTCAGTCATCATCTTATGTATTTCATTTTTCGTTGGTGGTTTAGGAGTCGGTATTTGCAACGGGGTAACCGCTGTTTACTTGGGAGAAAACTGTTCTCCGAAAATTCGAGGCATTTTTTGCAGCGCTAGCGTCACATCGTTTTATTTGGCAGTTTTACTGCAATACACAATCGCAGGGTCCTTATCATACAACGCTATTGCGACAGTAAATTTCATCTTGGTATTTTGTGGTCTAATTTCATGCACATTTTTAGCCGTCGAAACTGCTCAATTTCTCATGCTGAAAGGTAGTTTTGATAAAGCTGAATCAAACATGATGTGGTTGAGAGGAACTAAAAACAAAGATGACATTAATACTGATTTCGAAAACATCAAAGCGAACGTAGCATCCGAGAAATTGAAAAAGACCTCGTACAGGGAGCTATTTTTTGCACCAGCTAATTTGAAGAGTTTGGTCATAGTTCTCACATTGAATATGGCCCATGCAGCTACTGGCAGTTCAGCTTTATTCACATATATCTCGGTATTATTTCCTCAGAATGAACACTTCACGTCGAATCAAGTCACCGTGTATTTTGGAATCTCTCAGATGACCTTCTGCCTTTTGGCTTCTTTCGTGATTGAAAACGTCAACCGGAGATCTCTAACTTTGTTCGCATTTTCTCTTTTTCTCATATGTCATTCGATTTCTACGTATTTCTTCTACGATGCTGCCAATAACGAGTCACCATCTCAATATGGTTTATGGGTAATATTCGCCATGGTTTGTTTATTTTCTGGGTTCAGCGCAGTGCTCGACTCTGTTGTGCATATGATAAGAGGAGAGTTATTTCCTCAGAGTATTAGACCAATTGGGGCTGGATTTTCTATAGCGACGCATTCTTTTACACAATTTTTAACAGTCAAGATATTTTTGATGGTTAAATCTCAATATGGCATCTATATGAATTTCCTTGGATATGCTGTCTGCAGTGCAGCCGCTTTTTGGTTTACTTATTTCTTCCTACCCGAAACCAGAGGGAAAACTTTGATTGAGATACAGAAATCATTAGAAAAACAGAAATGAATCTTTTCACTCAGTGAAGAAATGTAACAATAATTTCTAGATGGGGACGATAATATGTATAATGTACTCAACTCATATACCTACTTAGTACCTGTCAAATAACCTATTGATGCCAGTTATATTTTATGTAATGTACATGTGGATGATCAAATACACATGACCACTGTTTTTCAAGAACATTTATGAAAATAATTTCAATCCATTGTTTGATGTTTCATTGATGATAGAAGCAGAAATGTTATTCAAAATAGGGACCTACATGAAAAGGCAGGTCAAACCGTTAACGAGCATACTAAGTCGACATTAGAGTACAACCGCAAGCATTAGTGATATACACGTGAATTGAGCAACATGAACAGCAATAATGAAGATTTTGTCGCATTTTATTTCTAAAAAGAGAAAAGTTTCTGAAATCTGAGCCGGAACGTTGAGGTTCCATTTTTATCCACTGATTGTTGTTCAACTTTAACGTTAGCTTAAATGACGGAAAATATTATTTTAATCATGGATCATGAATCACTGCCCCTCCTTCCTCCAAAAAAGATGGGAATCACACAATTTTCGAGATATTTAAGATTTAACGTGAGTTTTATTTGTAGGAAATGCTATAAAATTGATTCCGTTGCTTCATCTTTATGTTTGTGAATCATCCACAAGATATTCAATTATTCAGTCGCTTCAATATTACCTTTCAGCGAACAGAAAACTGCTTGCCAGTATGGACTGAAAAAAAAGTCGCGAAAACCTTCGAAAAATTTAGACATTCACACAAACTGTACCATATTTCTGAAAATTGCTTAATTTTAGTGACCAAAAGTTCGAAAAAGTTACCAGAAAACAATTATAAAACGTGTACAAAATATTTTAATGCAGAAAAAAATCACCAAAAAAACAAGAAACTTTTTAATTGAAAATGAAAAAAATTACGAATCGAAACAAAACGTTACAACTGAAATCTGATAACGAAGTTCAATCGGGACTGACAATTTTTTTTCAAAAAGCAGAACTTTTTGACAATTTGGCTAAAAAGTAAAACTATTGTATTTCACAACATTTTGAGCAATTTTTGGAAAAAGTCAAACTTTTTGGATTTTTTTGTAGAAAATTGAAAATTTCTACCAAAAATTAATAAAATTCCAGTAGAATTCTAAAAAATGTATAAAAACGACGATAGAACTTATTTCAATAACATGACAAAAATCAAAAGAACAACTAAGAAAGGAGAGACTAACTAACAGTCACCAGGTTCATGTATACAGTATGACACAGAAGTAGTGTCCGGTGGCTTTTATTTCTAAGTGGAAAGAGCTAGAGAGATGAATGAAGCGGCGTTGAGTAGGAAAAAATAAGGGCTTTCAAAAGAAACCTTGAAAATTTCAGGCCCATGCACAGGGTGTCCACAAATTGAGAAACCAGTTTGGTCAAAAAATTCAAACTGGTTTTTATTGGGGCAATGTATTCTACACACTGAGGCGACAAAAACGTGATAATTATGGATTTTTTGAAACCAGTTCGTTAATTTGCAATCAGTTAACAAAAAATACCTAAAATTGTAGATAGAGAAAAAAGCTTGAAACAAAAGTTGTGGGGCATGAAAAATTACACAATTTTGTTCAATCACATTTTGAAACCGGTTCATTGGTTCGCATTTGTCAATCAGTTTTTGACAATCACCTAAAAATTGAAGATAGAGAAAAATGCTTGAAATAAAAGTTGCAGAGCGTGAAAAATTGGACCATTTTTGCTGACCGGATTTTGAAAATGGCTAATTAACTTACAATCAGGTAACTTTTGATGGCTCGCTGCGATTTAATGAACCGGTTTTGAAATCTGATCAGCAAAAATGGTTCAATTTTTCACGCTCTACAACGTTTGTTTCAAGCATTTTTCTCCATCTTCAATTTTTAGGTGATTGTCAAAAACTGGTTGCTAAATACGAGCCAATGAACCGGTTTCAAAATGTGATTACACAGAATTGTGTAATTTTTCACGCTCTACAATTTTCGTTTCAAGCTTTTTTCTGGATCTCCAATTTTTAGGTAATTTTGATATCTGGTTGCAAATTAACGAACCGGTTTCAAAAAATTCATATCACGTTTTTGTCGCCTTATTAGTGTGTAGAATACATTGCACCAATAAAAACCAGTTTCAATTTTTTGACTAAACTGGTTTCTCAATTTGTGGACACCCTGTGCATGGGCCTGAAATTTTCAAGGTTGCTTTTGAAAGCCCTTATTTTTTCCTACTCAACGCCGCTTCATTCATCTCTCTAGCTTTTTCCACTTAGAAATAAAAGCCACCGGGCACTACTTCTGTGTCATATTGTATAATTATAATGAAAACGAACTTACATACATGTTTAATCAATTTCTCAATGAACCAAACTGATAACAAAAGAATTGATTATTTATAAAGCTCAAGATTTTGTAAATAACACGTAGGTAAGGTACCTAACGTACCAGGAACGAACTAATCGGTGCAACTTAAAGTCAAGACATTATCTCAACCTTAAATTGTGATAGTAACGATAAATTTATACAATTAACCTAAAGATGGGATAGCAATGACATGAAAACAAGCGAGCAAGTACAACATTTCAAATTTTAATTTAGGCAGTCCCATCATTTCCACGATAGTTGAAAGAGTATCCGTTGGTATAGCTATAGATCCAAGCCTAAGTATAAGACAGTGTGATTTGTTTTGGCGATTCAAGAAATGGGAAATCAACGCGATATATATCATCAATGTTTAGCTGTAATTCCTGGTAAGTTAAACGATCCAATTTATTTTTAATTAGGTGCTTGGACACTGAAAGTATTACATATTACGGGTCAATATTTTTTCTGTAACAATTGGAACTCAATTTTAATTCATTTTTCATTTTAAAATCTTACAAAATTTACACAAAGTGACTGATGATGAAATAAGCAAATAAATTGAATACGCGCCAATTTTACAGATGTTACATTGAATTACGCGAGCTGATGAAATTCTACGTGATTTTTTTGCAGTAATTAAAATCAAAACTTTCAACGTTCGTCCAAAAAAAATAAACTTCTGAAAGGGGCGTATACACGATCCAATATATTTGACAAACCAGGTTTGTCAAATTGACATCGTTGATAAAATTTATCAACATATAATCAACATATATTTGGTTGCATGGAAAGTCAAATATATTAGATCATGTAAACGCTCTGATAATCTAAGTTTTTTTCCCAAATTTTCAACGTTTTGTTGATCGATGACACCAATTCTGAAAATAGAAATTATTTATATTTTCAGAATTATTTTCAGAGTTGTGTCTATGGTGTCTCCGATCAACAAAACGTTAAAAATTTGAGAAAGACATCATCAGAGCGTCCACACAACCGAATATGTTTGATTAAATTCAATTTGATTTGACAAATCGAATTTGTCAAATATATTAGATCATGTGTACGCCCCTAAGTTTTTCATTTTTAATCAAAATCATCAATCATCGGACTATGGTCAAGTGAATTTTTTCGATATTTTCGAAGGTTCCAATCCAAGCAAAACCATCGTAGTCGTGGGTTTTGACTTTTGATATTATAAAACATGCACCAAGGTACAAAACAAAATTCTACTGCATGTTAAAATTAATTTCTTGATTTTTGAAATTCAAAAATGGCGATCGCTCAAAATTAAAATTGCAGTTCTTTGTCCCTTTTTCAGTGAAAATGGATTATAAAAAATTCAGCATAACTAAGGCAACTTAAATTTTTGTATTATTATCTTCAAAAATGAAAATTGAACGCAGCACTTCATTTTTCTACAATTATCGCTCTAATTTCTCATTTCAATGCTTTATTTCCTAGTATGCCTTCTGGAATTTGCAATGGCCCTGGCATGCGGTTGGCTCGGCCCAATGATCAGAATTTTCCTGGAAGATCCAAACAGCGAGATCAAAGCCACAGAAGAAGAATGTTCTTGGATTGCGAGTATGCCAGGAATCGGCAAAACATTCGGTCCTGTTTTTTCAATCCTACTATTGGATGTACTAGGACGTAAAATCATGATACAAATCACAGCCACCATATTCGCAGCTTCATGGTTACCAGTTCTATTCACTCGTTCAGTCAGCATCTTATGCGTCTCATTTTTCTTTTTCGGTTTAGGAATCGGCATTAGCAACGGGGTAACGGCTGTTTACTTGGGAGAAAATTGCTCCCCAAAAATCCGAGGCATTTTTTGCAGCGCTAGCGTCACATCGTTTTATTTGGCGGTTTTACTGCAATACACAATCGCAGCATACTTATCGTACAGCGCCATTGCAACTGTAAATTTCATCTTGGCATCTTGTGGTCTAATTTCTTGCACATTCTTGGCTGTCGAAACGGCTCAATTTCTCATGCTAAAAGGTCGTTTTGAGAAAGCTGAATCAAACATGATGTGGTTGAGAGGAACTAAAAACAAAGACGACATCAATACCGATTTTGAAAACATCAAAGCGAACGTAGCATCGGAGAAATTGAAAAAGGCCTCGTACAGGGAGCTATTTTTTGCACCAGCTAATTTTAAAAGTTTGATCATAGTTCTCACATTGAATATGGCTCATGCAGCTACTGGCAATGCAGCTTTATTCACATACATCTCGGTATTATTTCCTCAGAATGATCACTTCACGTCGAATCAAGTCACCGTGTATTTTGGAATCTCTCAGATGACTTTTTGCCTCTTGGGTTCCTTCGTGATTGAAAACGTCAACAGGAGATCTCTCACTTTGTTCGCATTTTCTCTTTTTCTCGTATGTCATTCGATTTCTACGTATTTCTTCTACGATGCTGCCAATAACGAGTCACCATCTAAATATGGTTTATGGATAATATTCGCCATGGTTTGTTTATTTTCTGGATTCAGCGCAGTGCTCGACTCAGTTGTGCATATGATCAGAGGAGAGTTATTTCCTCAAAGTATTAGACCAATTGGGGCTGGATTTTCTATAGCAACGAATTCTCTTACACATTTTTTTACCATCAAAATATTTTTGATGGTTAAATCCCAATATGGCATCTATATGAATTTTCTTGGATATGCTGTCTGCAGTGTAGCCTCATTTTGGTTTACTTATTTCTTCTTACCCGAAACTCGTGGAAAAACTTTGATTGAGATCCAGAAATCATTAGAAAAACAGAAATGAAAGTATTCACTCAATGAAGAAAATTAATGGTAATTTCGAGAAGGAGACGATAATATAAATAGGTACTTTAGAAACCTACCTATCAATAATATCCTATTCATTTAATGGAATCGATACCAGTTATATGTATATTTTCATGTGCATGTAGATGATCAAATACACATAAGTCATAACTACTTTTTTCCCCTAGTTAATTTATTTTAATCCATTGTTTGATGATAGAGCTTTTAATCAAAATACATGAAAGGACAGTTCATGACAGTTCAAATCGCTGACTAGCCTACCGCAATGTAAGCATTAGATAGGCATGGGAGATAGAAAAATCAAATACCTACCTGTCTAAAATCTAGCAGGTAATGAACAGCATAGTTTCAAATTGTTAAAAATTACTTTGTAAAGAATCTAAATTTGGCAGAAGGTGGCAACAATTGCATGAAACTGTGCTAAAAATAGATTAAAATGGTTGAGAGAAATTCAGCAAAAATTGAGTAAAAATGAAAAAAAAAGCAAGTTTAAAATGATACAAAAATACTTGATACGCGAAAAAATCGCAGCAAAATAACCAAAACCTGATGAAATTTCATAAAAATTTGGTAAAATTCAGCGAAAATTGCATGAAACATCGTGAAAACATGTTTAAAATGGCATGCAAATGAAAATACTTGAAAAGAATTTAAATTCCAAAAAATAATGAAAAACCGATGAAATTTCAACAAGTTGAAATCGATAGGTATTAGAATACTCTCGATATCCAAGGGAACTCCTGGATTAGAGCTACTCAGATTAGATCAGATCCAAAAGAAGAGACGTCACTGAATCTAATTGGATTAGAATAGTTACGTAGATTAGATCAGACCAATTCAGACTTGATCAGATCTGGGCGTTTTTTCACATCCAAACATTTTCTTTCGGGTAAGCATTAAAATCACTGAACAATTTTTTCCAAAAATAAAAGAAGTACGCAAAAGTTCGAAAAAAATAACCATAAAGTAACCAAAAATCAAACAAAAAACGTACACATAAAACGTGTGCAAAACATGCATGTACTAGAAAAAAAATCACCAAAAAATGAGAAAATTTTCAATTTAGAAATGAAAAAAAATTACGAGTCGAAACAAAATATTCCAACTAAAATCTGATGATGAAATTCAATCGCGACTCCGAAAATTTTAGCAAAACTCAGCATTTTTTGAGCAATTTTTGGAAAAAGTCGAACTTTATGGAATTCGTGAACCAACTGACACATTAGGGGGAGGGGGGATTTTTCACATGTCCGTCTACATATCGGTAAAATATTTCACAAATGCAAAAATATTCATTTTTTAGGTTTCTGCTTTTGTTTAAAAACAGCCTTGAAAATTTTTCAATATGTTTCACTCTTAAAATTATAGCACGAAAAATGGCATTTCTCGTCAATTCGTTGAAAAATTGCGGGTGAGGGAAATTTTTTTAAAATGTTCGCCTACATTGGTATGATATCTCAAACATGCAAAAATTTTCATTTTTTAGGTTTCTGATGGTATTTTTGCAATAAGTGCCAAACTTGTGATTTTTTTTCTCGAAAATGAAAAAAAATGCCAGTACAATTTTTTGATATGTTACTTATTCTACATGAAAAAGACTAAAACTGAGAATTTTTCAGAATTTTTATTCGCGGACATTATGGTTAGGTATATTTAAATAATAAGTTTTTAAATCGATTTTTTTCATTCTTGAAAGTGGCAACACTGAGTTTCGCATCATTCGTCGATTACCCTCTCAAAGTACATACTACAATTTGAAAAAAAGATCAAAATTCTATACCACGTACAACCGCGGAGCAATTTGCAACTGAAATTTTCCATTTTCGACCATTTTGGAGAACTTTGAAGCCTCACAGCTCCGTCAAAAAAAATTCAAAAAAAATGTCCGGTTTGCGTCATTCGTCGTCTTTTGATGACCTACATACAAACACAATGTTATTTTTGAAAAAAATCGAAGACCCCCTCGGCCCTCGTACAAAAATCCGCCGATTTGGCATGGAATGACCCTATATAATGAAAACGAACTTACATATAGTGTACATGTTTAATCAATTTCCAAATGAGCCAAACAGATAACAGAAGAATCGATTACCTATATAAACCTCAAGATTTTGTAAATAACACGTAGGTACCTAACGTATCATAAATGAACTACCTAATTGCTGCAACTTTAATTTAAAACATTACCTCAACCTTAAATTATGATATGTAGTAACGATAAATTTATACCTACATGCAGTTAACTTAAAGATTGGATAGCAATGACATGGAAGCAAGCAAGCATAAGTGAAACATTTCAAATTGTAATTTAGGCAGTCCCGTTGGTACAAATCCAAGCATAAGTATAAGGTAGTGATTTGTTTTGGCGATTCGAAAAATGGGAAATCATCGCGACATATATCATCAATGTTTAGCTGTAATCCCTGGTAAGTTGAACGATCCTATATTTTGTGTGTTTTTAATTAGGTGCTTGGACACTGAAAGTATCACGTAGGTACAATGGTACATACATACCTACCTATTATATTATGCATCAATTTTTTTTTGCCATGATTGGAATCAAATTTGAATTCATTTTTATTTTGAAATCATACAAAATTTATACGAAGTGACAATGTTGAAATAGGCGAATAAATTTGACAAGATGTTACATTTACGTTTGAAGTTGAATTACGAGCTGATGAAATTGCGCGTGATTTTTTTTTTTGTAGTAACAAAGATCTAAACTTTCAACATTTGTTCAAAAAAAAAAAAAAAATTAAACTTTGATAGAGTTAGATCTAGCATAACTGTGATAGAGGGAAATTCTAATCTTTTCCTATTTACGTATTTGAGACTAGAAATATTCCTTAGGGAAGGAATATTTGCCTTGCCGTGGATAGCTCAGTTCATAGGAGAGGTTCCAGTGTATGCCAGTTCACCCTTCATATAATCACTCATATTTACCAATAAATAATACACATTTGACTCGGAGAGATTACAATGTGATTTATTGATAAAAAGAATAATAAGAAAAGTACAAATTAACAGGATATAGTTAGTTCTAAATATAAAATATCTACGAGAAACATTTTATAATGGACATACACTCTGGTGTATGCCGCACGACTCGCGTTAGTTATTACGTGAATATTCGACTATTTTACCATAATGATAGGTGTTAGTAGGTTAAATACTAAATACCTTTATGAGTACCAAGAACAAATAACACTGTACACTTTTTATACCTCTTTCGCGGGAGCTCACTCATACTAGGCTCGTCGGTATAAATGGATTACAAGAAGTACCTTTTGTCGAGAAGCAATCCAGATGGCCGGCAGGATCTGGTGTTGCCCAATAAGTTCCACGATAATTAAACTTACGAAAAACTATCGCGTTAGATTGCACATATTAACCACTTCATAAGGTGGGTACCTCGAAAATATAAAGCCCAAGGAGAGAAGACGAACTCCATCATCCTTAAGCTGACTGAGAACCAGCATTCGCGATCTGCCGAAACTAAGTAAAGTTGCTGGTCAGAGATCCGATCCACGGAGCCTCCAGCTACGTGTCGCGGATGGATACATGTCTATGATCTTTTCTATGAGACATGCGCATTGTTTCTAAAACATAGTTCTCACGTTGACCTACTTGCAGTATAGGCGGGAGATATTCTTAGAGATATTTCTAATAACCATCGCTTACGCGATGAAGGCATATTTCCTCATATCATATGCCCCTCCGGGGGTTGACCCCCTCCGCAGGTCGCGGGGTAAAGCACGGATCATGAAAAAATAAGAGGAACGAATATGCCTCCTCCCGCCCCCCCTCCCTTACAAGACAAGAGAGGATGCATCACCACTGCCCCTCTGTATTTTGCTGCGCTGATCTGCAGGCGATTTAGAGGTGACAGGTTTTCAAAAGATGGGTGGAGGGTGCAGACTGCTATCGACATTTATCTGATATCATATGAAATCAAATGAGCAGTATTACGAGAAGAAAGGTGCATCAAAAGGTGGTCAATACTGAGACTATGTTTATAATTCAACCAACAGGGTTGAGAAAAGTAAGAATTGAATAGGGTTAAAAAAAAAATCCTAAGTTTTTGAGTTTCCAGAAGGGTCCCCCCTTTTTTTTATATAGATGTCCAAATGTATAAGATTGGGTTGAATCGCGACAATTTCCTAACAATTTATATGGAATAAATACTCGAAGTACGTATTCTGCCAACGAAGGTGGTTCTCACTCAACTTAAGTATACAAATTTGGTCTATAAATTTAGAGAAAACTTCCAAAATACCAGCTTCTTTTCTAATCCTATCTGAAATTTTGTAATATTTTTGCCCTCAGTTTAAAATTATTGTTCCCAATTTTCCACCCAAATGTGACGATCAAAGAGAAAAATTGAAAAAGCAAAATCAAGTTAAGAAGGCCCTAAAAAATTGTTTTACGTCACTTGATATTTTGAATTTTTATGTAATCCATCACTACCGCCCTAAGAGAGAGAAAAAGCTCATACAGTGTCATTTGAAATTTAGCGTAACTCTAGGTATACACATATGTACAAGATAAAAATATAAATGCATAAACATCAAACAAGAATGCATGATAATATGGAGAAAATGCAAAATATTGTGACAAAAAAAAAAATTGTAAAATTTGGACTATTGTCTATGATATTGTAACATTGATTGAGTCAAAAACAAAATATGTGAAATATTGTGAATAAAATTTTCGAAATAAGTACTATTGACTATTGTAAAAAAAAATATCGTGGAAAAAGGATAACATTTTCGGTGCTGATGAATTCGTTTAATCGCCGACAGTATCATTATCAGAGAATCGCCAATTTATAGTCAAAAAGTCGCTCTACGTCATCTTTTCGCAGGGATTCGCTGCTCTCGAGTATGTTGTCGTGTACGTCATATAATAAATCTGTAGGGAATCAAACGATTAGTAAGGGTTTTTAGAAATACTTAATTTGAATTTTGTTTATAGGTGATTGTCTGAAAATGTCATTAATGTTCTATTTTATGCCTAGTTTATCATAGAATTAATTAAGTATATTAATAGAATATGAGATAAATATAATATTACTCGACGATGAACAATTAGGGATCCAGAGCTCAGCACTAATTATTTCTGGTATTATCGTTTTCTTTATTCTCGTCCTCTAATGCCGCCTCTTCCGCCCAAGTTGGTACACGTTGGTCAGCTGGGTTTCTGGAATTAGATTCAAAAATACGCTGCGAGCGTTCGCTCGCAATACTTACAAGCGGCGCGCTGTCTGGATCTACGCTCGCTAACGCCTGTTCAACCATCCGCACGATGGGGTCGGTGCGGCGTCTAATATTACGCACTTCGTTATTATCGGTGGAATGTTTGCGCGTGCGACGTATTTTACCTAATCTACCCCTATGTTGTGGTTCGTCGGATGGCGGGTCCATATTCTGTACCATGTGTGACATACCTTGGAGAGGAGAGGTGCTTGCAGTAGCTGAGGAAGTATTAACGCTTTGTGTCGATTCCGGCGACGAGATTACTGTTTGCCTGGGTGTTATTTGCACAGGGGTTAAACAGATTCGGGGTACTCGTAGATCAAGAACGGACGTGGGTGGATTATTTTCTGGGGGTAGTTCGACGTCAGGTGTGTGAGGTCTAGGGACTGAGGGAGAGCGTGGTCTGCGAAACATTGTTGGAATAAATTCGTCTCGAAGAGTTGAGACTAAGTCTGCATATGAATTTGAGGGGTAAAATGGGCCAAATTGGTCCATTCCTGCTGCATTCCGGTGGATGTCATTGAACAAGTGGGGAACTCTCGTGATTCTCCCATTCAAAACTCGTCCCCAATCGAAATTCAGAGCTCTGTTAATCGCTGCGAAATTTTCTTGGTTTGAGTTTGGATGGGGGATTAGTGGTAAAATTACCAATTCTCTGATGTTCAATTTGCGAAAAAGTAGGCAAATTGCCTGAAATGTGTTGAAAAAATGGGAGTATGATGTGCCTTGGAGCACATCATAATTTCCAATAGAGATCATAATCCTATTTGGGAGCAATTTAAATGTCTCCAAATACAGTTGGAGTTCCGACGCGAGTAAATCTCGTCTGTACATTTCGATATCGATGAAAATTTCATATGGTCGATTTAAACCTAGGAATCTCGCCATTCCGTCGGCGTGTCCGTCGCCCATTAATAAAATCTTGTACACGAGAAATACCGCGACGTACGTATCTTCCATTAGCTCGTACCCTGCAGCAGTAAAGCCGTAGGGATATGAGTTTAATGGGTAGAACGGTCTTATTTCGGCTGAATCGGAGCCGAACCGAGCCTTATAACGACGATGAAAGAGAGGTCTGTCAGCAGAGGTACCTTTTTTCATCGGTGGCGGGGGGTTTTTTGAACGTCTTCGCGTAACTATTACGCGAGTAGAAGAATTGCCAGGTCGTACATCTGGAGCTCTAAAGCTGCCGGATGATGTTGAGGGAGTCGGATTTGTTAAATCGATAAAAGCAGTTTCCTGATTCATAGACGAGGTCGAAGGATCATGTTGTATTGTTTGATGCCGAGGTGTGACAATTGTTGGGATGGTAGTTGGTGTAGGTTGAGGTCGTTGAACTGCACCGATCGATTCACAGGGAAGTACCTGTACTGAATTGTTATTATTTGAGGTCGATGATGGTTGAGATTGCTGACTCGAAGGTGAAGGGGGTGTTCTTTGCGAATTCGGAGTTAGGGTCGAAGATGGCGGTGGAACAGGTTGAGGGTTTGAGGTTGATGGTTGGGGGTTTCCACCACTGCGAATGTTCGAAAATAAATTTGAGATTTGATGGTCCAAGACCATATTGTATCGCGTCATCAAGTTGGCGTATTCCTTCTTATAATCCTGTACCTGATTTCTCAATGAAATATTTTCGTTTAACATAGTTGTCTCTACTCGCGTAACGTAGTCACGTTGTAGAGCCAACTGGTTGACCAAAGATTGAATTCTTGAATCAGTTTGTAGAACTTGGAAAATTCGCAATGACTGGTCCACGAAGTGGAAGTCGGATGCGAGGATCATACGAGTACATAAAGGGTGCGGGCATGGGACGCATTGAAGACCACGATCGTTTCGAGATGTAGAATTTACGTACATCCTATATAGACACCCGTAATGAAAAAGGTGTCGACAGGCTGTGATGTACACATTATCACGATCAGATTCGGCAAATGGCCCTGGCAGGGCCAGGGACAGTTTGCATTGGTCGCAAACTATTTCACAATATGACATATTGCAAATTGGAAAATGGTCTGGGAAAATTCAAAGAAATACACGAATGTATTTCGAAAATCAGATGGTTTGAAAAAAGGTTGAGCCAAAATCGATTAAATTTGAAAATTAATCGGATGAATTTTCAATAATAATCCACTGGGGATTGAGAAAATTGATCGAAGAATTGATCTCGTGGATATTATCGAATTTTTGGACAAATTTAGAAAAGAAAATTTTGAAGAAATTGAAAAAAAAATCAAAGGGTTTTTTGGGAAGTTTGCACAAATAACACTCGCGAATTCGAAACAGCAAAAAGATCCAGCGGGCTTACTTGTTGTATGCCAACTAGATCAGATTATATTAAAATAAGCAATCTCGGAATCGAAGTATAACAAAGTCAAAAACTTACCACAGCTAGAGAGACGAGATGTTGTAAGGAACTCAGCAATATGGAAAATGGTCTGAGTTTTAAAAGGAGGTAGTGCCTTTGGTCCGATTTTTATCTATCTTATGATGATATAGATAGAAGTATAAATCGGCCCCCACCTTTAAATCCATAAAATTTTGGAAGATATGATTTTAGAGAACACTTGTTCGTGAGAAATAGATAAAAAGGCGAGGTAATTATCGAGTAAAATAATCGCGTAAGAGAGAGAAAATCGACACCTAATATGAGTGACAGAGTTTGTCTTCGTCTTGATATCGTTTTTATTTCTTTTTGAATTGATACCGAATGGTCTCTACATCCTACAGCGCTTCGTCGGAGTTTTGTGACGATTTCTCTTCGAAATAATTTTTCAAAAAATGCTGACTATATGCAAAAAATTCCACATCGCCAGACGATTAAAATGAGTGGAATTATGCATATAGTGCACTTTTCTGCAAGGCAAAAACTTCGTAGAGATTGCAACGAATCGTATATGCGGTACATGCTTGTTGCTTGCATCGCCGATAATTATTTCATCTCTAAATGCTGCCGGTGTTACTCGTAATTGGTACCTTACGTGAACGATTATCTTAACGAGGTGTGTATGTTATTTTTACAAGCAGCTCGAATTTCTGTCCTCTCGCTTTTGACCAAAAAATACGTCGTCTTCGGTATTCCACTGGGAATGGTGTAATTATTTAAACTCTTAACGACGATCTTCTGGTATTAAGATGAGGCGCGGTTTAACACCTTATATGAAGATAATATTTACATTAGGTGTTAGAACATATCACAGCCGGCTTGAATTAATTAGTATATGAAAATATTACATACAAGTATTTCACTGCTCTCAGGCTGAGAATACTGTACTGTAATATTTTGATTATTTCTATTTTTATGTACAGCTTATAATATACACACGATTACGATTCTAGCAGTTTCAAAAAAAAATTCGTTGTCTTTTACGGAAAATTGGAAACATTATCATTTGCCATACTGGGGGCTGCGCTGGAGGATATGATGTGGTGTTTGTATACCTCCGAGTATACAAATGCTGTCTTGATTTTTTAAAAAAAATTATATTTTTACAATACTCGAAGACAAGCTGGAGCATATGATGAAATATTTGCATATCTCCGAGTATGTAAGGTTGTGTTGAGTTTGTCTTGATTATGGAGAAAAAAAAATCTATTTGTGATACTCGAAGATAAGCTGGAGCATATGATGAGATATTTGCATCTCTCCGAGTATGCAGGTGTTGTGAAGATTTTTTATGTAGGTTTGAGAATGTATTGTCACAGGTGATAGGTGGAATTTTGTATATTTTTGGATTGTAGAGTGAAGAGGTCACCTTGCTATACTGAAGAAATACACTGGAGCATATGATGGAATATTTGCGTCTTTCTCAGTATACAAGGGTTCTAATGTGGTGTATTGATAGTATACTGTAGTATAGCTGCATATTATCAGATGGTTCGACGAGTTGAAATTTTGAAGGATGAATCGGATGTGAGGTGTGAATGGAAAACCAACTGTGTATAAAGTAGAATGCTTCGTGAATCGTGTATAAATTTATTGCAAAGCGTATTTCTTTCCCTAAGTGTCTGGTAGCGAATTTCAGCTCGCATATGCGTGTGTAGTTGTTTGGGTTCGCCTTGATGACGTATTTATTCTCCAGCCGATGCATTCGAGTGTCAACGCACTGTTTTGACGAGGTGTTGCAAGGTCATGTTGCGTTCGCTTACTGTGTCGCTGGAGTAACGAACTTAGGGTAATAAACTCGTTGTTGTTGTTTATTTTTGTACACACGACGCATAGGGTTCCGGATTCGTCTACCTGCTGTAGTATTTTGCTTGGAAATACGCGACTGCGATGTTTTAAATATTAAGGGATTTATACATTCTTATATTAACTCGTATGTGTTCGTTTGGAAATGCACTAGGACATCTGATAGGGTATTTTTGTCTATTCCCAAACGATGTTGATTTGTATGTCTTCTGAAATAATTTCGTAAATAAATGAATCATTCTCGACGACATATGAATTTTTACAAAAGTGGTCCAGAATTTTGAAGACATATAGATCGTTAAAATTATGATTACTGGAATGTATTAATGAAGTACATCGCGTAACCTGAAAGCACTATGGGACATATGAATAAGTTTATGTACTCTCAAGTTACAGTGTTGAGAATTAATGAGTCACTTGTTGCAGAAACATTAATTTTACAATTATTTTACAATATGTTGTTTTGTGATAGGATAAAATAATGGGACATATGATTAAATATTTATACCTTATCCTATCATTTGAACAGTTATAGTTGAAAAAAAATGTAGCGAGATGGCTGAATTCGTGAAATCTATACATTTTCTAACTATGACGTATTAATGAGTCGCTTGTTGCAAAACATTAATTTAACAATTTTGAGAAATGGGACATATGACGAATATTTGTATCTTGTCCTATCATGTAAAGAAGTATAGCAGAAAAAATGTAACGAGATAGCAGAATTCGCAAATTTTGTACTTTTCTCGACTGTGTCAAGTGTTAATGAGTTGCTTGTTGCAAAACATTGACTTTTACAATTTTTGGCAAATATACTGACAAGAAAATATAACAGGACATTTAATGAAATGTTTGTACATTTTCCTGTCAGTAGTTGGTTGTTTGTCAAGGGTCACTTTTTTCGTGATTGGGTTCCTTCATCGTCAGATTTTTCATCAGGAACCATTTCGTAAAAACGAGCGAGAGGTTCTTGATCGCTATCTGATACGTAATTTAGGAATTTTGACTCAAGCTGCTTTTTCCAGTGGGTAGATGGTTTTGTACGTAATCTAGCGAGAACTCGTTCGGACCGTTTTCTTGTGGGTAGTGAGGTAGGTCTTTTTGCACTTGCCCCAGTCCGAGATGCGGTTGGAGTTTCGCTAGGTTGCGACTCTGGAATAGCAGAATCAGGTGGAGTATCCAATGGATTTTGAGCATTGGAAAAGTCATTTTCGGGTGAGTTTTCAGGTGCTTCTGGAGCATCCATAAATATGTCGTTGTAGGTGTCTTGGCTATCTTGACTATCTTGGCTATCGTCGATTGTTGAGATAGTGTCTTGAGAAGAAAATTCAACTGTCCTATCTTTTCGAGGACGACCTCTTTTTCTCTTTATAATAACTGGAGGGGTGTCCTGTGCCCCAGAAGTGGAAGGTTGGGGTTGCAAGATAGTTGAATTTTGGGACGCTTGTGTTGTAGCTTGCGTCTCATTAGGTCGCTTATTTCGCGCCACAGCACGCTTTTCACGAGCTGTTTTTGCTACTTCTTGTAGAACCACTTGAGATGCTTTGCGGAAATCTTTCCTACTGATCACAATTTCGGTGTCATCTTCTTGGTCTGAATCAAGTTGTACTTCATCGTCTTCACTTTCGAGTTCAGACTCATTTTCATGATCAGTAAGAAATTCCTTGATTCTCTGTTCCAAAGAACGGGAATCAATGCTGGATTTAAAGCAAACTTCGCTTCTTAGTTTCTCCAAATTCTCTTTTGTAATAAATAGAGTCAATTGGCGAATGTTTGCTACTCGGTTGATCTCAGTTGTATCAGTGGGCTCTAAAAGATAGCAATTATGACCGTTTCTTTGGATAACGATGTATGGTCCAGTTTTCTTCTCATACAATTTGCCAGAAGTCTGTTTAGCGTATGACGATTGTTTATGATTAGTCATTAAAACCCAGTCTCCTTTTTTGAAAAATGTTGGGTCTGGATGACTTTTATTGAAGGCGTATTCTTCTTCAATTTTCTTCAATCGTCTTTTCTCTCGTATGAAAGACTCAATATGTTGACGTGGAGTCATATCTTCAATTCTTTGCGTATCCTGTTCAATGGTATATACAGCTTTCTTAGCTAAAGAATCAGCAATGATGTTGGTAAATTCATGCTTTCTCGCAAAAACGTGAATAAATTCAACGTTATCGAATTCTTTGCGAAGTTCAAGAATTTCTTTAAATAGATGTTCGTGATGGACTGGCTTGTTTCTTGAGTTTTTCCAATTATTCGTCTGCCATAACGAACAGGTGTTGTTGAGTGCTTTGATAGCATAATTGGAGTCGCTCAATAATTTGACTTTCTTGATTTCGTTTTCTTTGAGCACTTGTAAAGCTGTACGGATCGCAATTAATTCAGCGAGATTGTTCGAAATTGGATATTGATTATTCGTTATGCGTTCAGAAATATTTAAGATCGAGTCTGGAGCAAAACAAATACCTATCCCAGCGATCGCATCCGCGTCACCGTTTTTTGAGCAGGCTCCATCTGCTGTGACACGGACGTAACCATCTGTGTCGAAAATTAAGTCAATATCGGGATTTAATGTCTCTTCAAGGCATTGTTCAGTCGAAACAGATGGAATTTCACGCTTTATCGTTTTTTCGCGAATTTTGAGGAGTTCTTTCTTGAAGTTGAATTTTACGCTAGTTTGGGGAATTTGTAATCCAATCACATCTGAGATGCCCCAGGCTTCATTGGGTTTAAAGCCGAATGATGTTGGCGTATTATTCAACTCATCCTCTATTTCAGCGATTACATCCTGCCATCCAAGATGTGAACGTAACGGATTGTGAGTTTTGTTTATTTTGACTCGTAATTTATCTCCAATCCAGCGCATCGTTCTTTCCACTGATGAAGATTGTGGATTGTATGCGCTAGTATGAGCCACTTGGATTTGATGTTCATCAAGTAATTTTTTCCAAAGGTCAGAGATAAATTGAGAGCCGTTATCGGTGATTATTTTCTTGATTCGGACTTTGTGGCTTTCAATATCAAAAATCACCGTAGCCATTTGTTGACAAACTGACTTCTTTTTGATATTGAAGAGTGTTCGTAGCCACGTTCGGTTGGTAAAAACGTCTTTCACGACCAGGAGGTATTTTGGGTCGTTTTTCATAGCAGGTAAAGGTCCTAGCAAATCAACCGATAAAACATCTCCTAATGAATACGCTTCAAGAGCTCAGGAATATTTTCAGCAAGAAATTTGACTTCCAGGGGTTCAATTCCTGTCTCAAATTCTTGTAGTTGAAGTTCAGCTGTCTCGGACTCTGTTGATTCTAGGTCGTTAGCAACTTCAACGTTATGAACTTCCAGCTCAGGTGCCCTTATCTTGTACAGGGTCTTGTTGGAGAAGTTCATATCGTAAACAATATCATAGCAGTTCAAAACGGTTATCCAATGCGCCGCTTTTCGATGGGTTTGAGCAATTTCGCGAAATCGATTTATGATTGGTAAAAGATTCGATCTGACGTGAATTCGTCGTCCATGTAGCCATATTTGAAGTTTTTGAACGCATTTTACCAAGCACATGATTTCTCGGTCAAATAAGGTGAAGTTTTTCTGATGATCTTTGAATGCTATCGAGATGAACATGATGATGTGTTTTTCATTCTCGACCATATAAAATAACACTCCGTTCATTGCGTCATCAGAAAGTTGCGTGTCTAGGTACAGGTCACCTTCCTTTGGAGCTTGTTGTAGTTTGAAATCCTTCTTGAATTCAGCTTTCAAGGTCTCAAAGGCTTTTTGTTGTTTTTCTGTCCACTCGACAGGCACATCGCCTTTTGTTAGATGATAGATAGGGTTTACAATCTGAGAGTATTCAGGGATAAAATCCCTGTAAAGGCCTGTATTGCCAACTAAAGCCAAAATGTCGTTCTTTTTAGATAGAGAGAATTTTCCTCGTTTGGTGTGTTTCTTCTCAAATTCTTCTAGTTTTTTGATTTTTTCGCTTTGTTTACCAACGCCTTTGTCGGAAATTACAAAGCCAAGATGGTCAGCACGATTTTTGAAGAATTGGGTCTTTGTTGGGTTTAGTTTTAAGCCGTGTATTCTTATTAACTGGAATACTTTTTCGAGTCTCTGTATAGTTTCTTCGAAAGTTGTTCCAGAGATTTTTATATCATCGACGTACTTCGTAATTCCATCTTCATTGGGGATGACTTGGTTGATCATATGTACAAATTCACCGGACGATATTTTCAATCCGTAACCTTGTGAATTCATACACCTGCCCCTCAATTTGGAAAGCAGTAATTACATGATTCCAACGTAAGTACAAGCTGCCAAAATCCCGCGGTGAAGTCGAGGGTGCAGAAGAATTTATCACCTGCATTATCGTACAGCATGCTTGCAATCGTGTTTGGCTCAGTCAGAACGTTGAGTAGGAATTTGTTAAGTTCGTCGGCATCGAGACAGAGTCGAATGTCTCGGTTTTTCTTGACTACAGGTGCTAAGGTGTTAATGTAGCATGAGTGTGAGTATCTGATTATACCAAGAGCGAGCATTTTCGTTATTGCTTTGCGTAAAGCTGGTAATAACTTTTTGCTAGGTCGAAATTTTTCTCCTCTCCATGGTTGCAAGTGTTCATTTCCTTCTTGAAATGTGAATGTAACTTGCTCGCCAGTGTATTTACCAGGATTGAGGTTAAATATATCGGCAAAATGCTGCAGTCTATCGAACCCGTGGGTTGCTTGTTGTAATGTAATTGACCCATTTTCGATAGCCATATTTAGGTCAGCGCGCAGATTTTCTTTGAAAGTGCGTTGAGCTGTCCTATGCTCTTCGTATATCTCTTGTTCAGTGATGTCATAATGAGAGTCAGACATATCATCGGAAAATGTTTCGTATTCTTGTTCATTTGCACCCAATGCGAATACTGTTAATGCACTTTGGAATTCGTCGGTGTGCATAAACGGTATTGTGAATTTTTCGCCAAATTCTGGTACGCATTTTGCGAATCTTTTATGGACATTTAACGTCATTCTCAAATAATCCATCGTGATTCTGCCCATAATGAATGTCTGACCAGGTGTGTCTATGATATAGAATGGCACCTTAATTTTCTCATTTCCGAGTATCATTTTGAGCTCGACAATGTGGGTTGCAGATGGAATTAGCGAATTGTCAGCTAATTTGAGTTGGACTTGTTTTTGAAGCCTGATAAACTTCATCCAATGCGGAGCTTCTTCGAGAAATGTTTTGACCATTAGTTTAGAGAGCACATTGGGAAGTGCCCCTGAATCAAGTTGTAATGCAACCTTTCTCGTACCAATAGTGACAGGTATGACACACGCAGGGTCATTGGTTTGTTGAGTCACTAATTGAGATGAAGTCGCTGGGTCAGGCTCGTTATTGTTGAGTGAAGTATTATCGATTGCTTCAATAAACTCTATGTTTTGGTTTTTCTTCAATTTTCTGATGTTTCTATGACTTGGTCTAAGTGGTCGTTGTTCGTTAATTTTTTTGATGAGTAATTCACCCAGACTCATAGGGTAATCAGCGAAAAGTTTAGGGTCTTTCATGAGATTACGAATCGCGTTTTTAATTCTTTTCTCCGGTTTGACCTTGTATAGTAGGTCAATAGAAAGTTCAACGTTTCCAATTGGCATAATTGTGAAGATTGGAGCTGTAGTAGAATCTCCGCCACCTCTTGGATTTTGTTCCACTTCTGAATCGGTGGTTAATGTAGCCAATTTCTGGTTGAATGATTCGATTTGTGTTACCTCAGAAATAAGTATCTTACGAACATCACGATATTCCAAGATGGAGGGGAAATATCGTTGAATTTGAGGTGACATAATGGAATTTGTGTTCTATTGGTCGCAATTCTTTACGTGGGCCAACTTTTGGTCTTGTAAATTGTTTACCACGACTATGAAGAACTTCTGTTTCCAAAAATGTCATTGCAGGTGTTCGTAAAAATCGTATGTAGGGGCTGTTAGCTACTCGTACATAGATGTTCTTGAAGTCGACATATCGAGGTAGTCTTACGTCGAGGTCTTCTGGTGCGCGTGGTTTTAACAGAGGGAATAATAATATTATGCTCTGTGCACCTTTGTCGAGTAGTGTGTCAGTAATGTTTTGTAATTGTTTTTCTATGACATGATAGGGTTTTCGTGAATAATTGAACTCCAACTGTCCAGCAGAAACTATGAAATGCGATTTGTCGGGAAATACCGCGTTTATCAATCTACGATGTAATTCTTCAAGAGCTAATTGATCTCGTAAATAGTCTGGTAGATCGGTAGTATAGGTCTTTTCGCCTCTAGCCATGTAATGGCTTAAACCATCCCCAACCCATATGTATTTATCTAAGCACGTTCCTGAAGGGGCGGAGGAGCCACTAGGAGTTGCCCCTTGGCTACCTAGTGATCTTCGTTTCCCGAAGCCGAGCTTTCGTCATCAGTCATATCTGGGGAGGCAGTAGTCATTAATTGCAAGGCAGCCGTGATTGTTTGCATATCAAGTTCCTCTGGCGCATCTGCGAAGATTGTATTCAATATGTTGCAAGTAGCCACCTGATCATTTATATCTTCTTGAGGTGATTGAATCACAACATATTCTGAGAGTTCTGGATCGAATTCTACTGTTTGCACAGCAGCAGCCGCAGGTGCGTTGGTTGGAGATTTTGGTCTAAATTTATTCATTGTCAAGTTACCATTTCTGTCGACATTAAATTGCCTAGGATTTGGAGATACGGTCATAGTTGGGTTTTTCGCTTGATTTGGATTTTGAAGTATCGTTTTTGGCTCCGGCTTATCCTTTGGCGGATGAGTTGTTATAGGAGCCCCGACGGTAGTTGGAAGAGAAAACGTAATCGGTTCTTTATTTTGAACAGGCTGGCGGTTAGTGTTGTTGTTATTTGCACTATTATTATTGTTGTTGTAATTATAATTTCTCGGAGTTGCCTTCTGTGTGAGTAAATTATAAATCGCAAGCAGTTGTTCATTTGTTGATGTACCTTTGTTATTGTATCGCGTAGTATTCTCAGGCGCGGGTACAACATGGTCATCGAATTTACGTTTATAATTGCGTCGAATCATAACAGGTACTTCATTCTCAGGATCGTGTTGAATTCTAGACAAATTGGTCAATTTTTCCAAAAATTGATCCATTGTCTGTCCTTCTTCCTTCAAGCTTTGTTGATAATTTTCTGGTGTTTTTCCGATGAGTATATCAATGATTTCATCCTCACTTCTATGGCGATGATGACATAATGATTTGGCCCATCTGGCCATTTTGTTCGCCAAGTCCTTGATATCTTCAGCGTGTGTAAAATCGTATCTGCAAGCTTTCATTGCTTCGTTCTGAGCTCTGCGATCCCAATAAAAGTCCAAAAATTTGTTCTTTAATTCGCGATAATTCTGCACGTTTCGTACAGTTTCCAGGAATATTTTGCGAGTTTTCGTCGCAATTACCCCTTTGAATGCAAGGATCTTATGTTTTTCAACTGCATTCGTCTCCTCGAAATATGCATCAAATTCGTCTAAGAATTCGTGCGGGAAATGCAGTTGATCGTCGGTGAATGTAATACCTGCATTTTTTATAGACCCAGCATCAATCGCAAGAGATTTGAATTTTGAGCTGCCAATCAACGGAGTACGTCGGAGAGAATCTTTGATGTTATTAATTTCTTCGATGACTTTAACGCAACCACCATCACGTTTCTTCGTATCTTGATGAATTTTATTGATCATCGTCGAAATTCTCCGTATCTCTGACGTATTTTCCGTCGTTGCATTATTGGTCTCATTCAGAGCAATACGAGTGGCTTTCAATTTTTCGCCGAGTTCGTCGACCCAAGAACCTGCTTCTTTTAAGTTGTTGTGTGCTTGGATTGCCAAGTCTGAAAGCTTGGTATTTACATACGCTGCAGCACCTTTTGCTTCAGATACCGCTTTTGTGATATCTTCAATTTCTTGTTGTTGTTGTTGAAAATTAATTTTCACCTCGGAATGAATTGCTTCATTCCAATCCCATGTTTTCCGGAAAATCAAGTATACGTGATCATTCGTTGTATCTTTCCACATCTCAGGATCAAAAGGACGAGTGTACTCTTGGGTACCTAATCCTTCATCACTCGACGACTTCTGGTTATCGACATCCTCATACTCATGCTCTTTGGCATTGGTCTGGGATTGGTCGCTAAAGAATGAATGATGCGAATCTTGATTTTCCTTGTCCATTTCGAGGATTTTGTTTAATTTGGAATTACGACGATGTCGAGTAATTTCCAAAGTTTTGAAAGTATTTCTACTCACCCTGCTACGTGTATTCAGTGCTGGAGGAGTGTACATGAATCGCGAAAATAAGACGAAGGTCCGATGCACGCGAAGACGACACGAAATATGATCGAAGGTTTGAGCTAAGTCTTGAGCTTGGGTGTCCAATTCGATAGAAAAGTGGAGGTGGAAAAATTTGGAGATGGAAATGAAAGCTTGATGAGAATCTTGCTTTTATTACTTTCCCATGGAATCTGCTGAGAACCTCATTGTAATTACTTTCTCACGCTAGATTTTCTCGCCTTGAGCTATAAAGTTGCTCAATTTTCCTATCTTGAACAATTAAATTAATATTTTCTACACCCAAGTTAGTACCCTAGATCATAAAGCTAATCGATGCAAATAAAATCGTTTTCCAAATTGATCAATAAAGTTTTATCGAAAATAATATTTTGCAGGAAATCATAACAATTAAGAAGTCGAGAGCCTCTGGTTACTGCAATTCGCTGGTACAAGAATAGTATAGGACTATTAGATTTTATTTCCTATCATTCGAGTATGAAAAAATAAAATATTTTAAGCTCATGTGAAAATATTAAAATTGAAATTAAACTGGGTACTTAGCTATTGCAATTAAGTAGGGCTTGATTATCTTATGTATTTAAGCATAAGAGAAAAATAAAAACTAAAATATTAAAAATGAAACGAAAATATTAAAAATGAAATTAAATGGACTATTTTAGTATGTACGTAGATGCGTATGTGCTTGCTTTCTTATACTCGTAAGCATAAGAAGGTATAAAAATGTGAATCTATTTAATTGGTGAAAATATTAAGCAGATAATCTAATTGTTTAATGCGTGAATGTTTCTATTCTCCTATATGGCCATTACAGAAAAATAAAAATTAATATTCACGAAAAATATTAAAGAAAAAATTAAATCGAATAGGTGGCTATTGGTTTTATTGATGAATATTAAGAGAAAAAATAAAAATCTACGCTTTTATTTTTCTAAGCGTAGCACAGTAGTTACTTTAATTACTCGAAGCGGAGCATCTACATATACAGGGGAGGCGGTGGGGTAGAGAGGTGTATCATTTTATCTATTTACATATTACTAAATGAATTCGTCGCGAGAAGATTATTACACTGAGCTAATGGTAAGGCAGTAAAAATAATATTTTTCTATGTACCAACAAATATGTGTAATAAGGCTCGCGCTTCTGTTAATTGTTTTGTGCAGGAAGTACAGCAATTAAGAGACACGCGAGTATAACCAAAGGTGTAAAGGTCTTCTACTTAGACGATGATAATTTCTAAAATTCACCACTGGAGTTATAATTTTGGCTATTATTTTTGATTTCTTTAAGAATACACTATGAGAACTCGTTGATGATTTCTTTCCCACAGTGGAAACTATGATTTCGAAAGACTTTATGAAAATTCGGCGCGTGTGTACAGGTGAATGCATTTGGCACCAAGAAGAATGAAAAAATCGCGGACTTTTCTAACAGAGAACTTGATATTTCTTGTCTCTTGTACTTCGAGAATATTTTTTCCTCGGAGATTTCAAAGTTTAAAACGATCTTTTTGGCACTGAATTTTCAAAGTTTTTTGTAGCAGAATGTTCAGAAATTTGTAGGAAAGGCTGCCAGTTTGTCATTCAATCAAATAGACCCTTTTTATGCAGGTTATTTGACCATTTTCTCAATGACAAGCTGAGAAAATCTTATGAAGATAAAAAATAAAAATAGACAAAAGAAAAAATGTACAAATTGAATTACTTTCTTATGGAAAGCAATTCGTCCCTAAGTTACCTAACTGACTAGAAAGATGCTCTCAAATGTTAAAATTTTCGAGTGTTATAATACTGTATGAAGGTGTATTATTTATCTAAAATAATCTACATTATTAGATAAATGTAGCCAGAATTTTCTGAAAATTTGGCACTTTACTTTATTTAAACTAGGTGTTTTTCACTCAAGTTGTCATTGTTTTCCATATGGGGAAAATATGAGTTTGAATGAATTTTTCTTGACTGAACTACACATTCGTTTTTCCAAAAAAGAATCCAAAAATTGCATTTTTCAGCATTGTTGGGTAATTTTACAGCATTTGTATCAAGTAGATGTACTTCAAACTTGACAAAAGGCCATAAATTCGCCCAAATTTAGGTTCAAAACCAACAAATAATTATTTTATTCCACTGGAATAAAATTGTTCTCGGAAAAATTTTGCCTTCTTTGTGGTTCATTTTCAGATTTTCACCATCATAATTTGTACATAAATGTCCGAAAATACACCACAGTGAGGATTAGTTGAGTCAAGAAATGATTAAAATTTAATTTTCTATCACTAATTATAATCTATTGGTGGGCAATTTTGCAATTTTTCTGCCAAGTAGGTGGATTTTCATCTTCAGACTTGGCAAAAAATCACAATTTCATCCTGATTTTAGGTTCAAATTCATCAAAAAATTATTTTACCCCATTGGAAACAAATTTTCCTCGGAAGAATTTTCACCTTGTTTGTGTTATATTTTCCGATTTTCGTCATCATAATTTGTACAGAAATGTCCGAAAATATATCACATGGGTTTTTGTTGAGTTAAAAAGCAATAAAAATAATTTTTAAACTAAATTCTATTGTTTCTAACAAACTTGAAAAATTCATACTTTGGTATTGGTATGCAATTTGACAGTTTTTCCAGTAAAGGAAAAACCAAAGACTCTCATGATTATAAAGTACCCACTTAGGAGACAACCAATCCAGGATAAAAGGGAGTACTTTCATTCTCTGTGAGTAAAATGATTTTCATGAGAGTCAATATTTATTGCAAACTGTTCCAAAAGAATGAGTTGAAATTTTCGGCTCGGATGTGTGTTAAGCATAGACTTCCGTGATGATAAATTACTCACTTACGAGACAACCTATCCAGGATAAAAGGGAGTACTTTCATTCTCTGTGAGTAAAATGATTTTCACGAAAATCTATGAAAGCACAAATCATGAATCGAACTGTTTGATAGAATTTTAATTGATACCCTTGGAAAATACATAATAATTGAGACTTTATGACTACTGTGATTTTTTGAGATGGCTATCATTTACGAGGCTGGTCGGGTATTATAACCCTGCTCATGTAGATAAGTCATTATTCTCGATTGTCACAATATATGTCAAGGTCCCCTATCTATGTACATCCGAGAGTATCTATTTTTAGAATTTCTTTAGGTTAATGTTCTCTAAAATACATGACAACCAAGAGACCACAAGTGCACCGCAATTCTCGAAATAACTATCTCCCATGAGGCTAGTCAGGCTTTGCACCTTGCTCGTAGAGAGGAAGTTGTATTTTCGATAGGTACAGCACACATAGCAGTACCCCAATCATCACGTACGTTAGAGAAAAGCAATAAAACTAATCTTCTAACTAATTAGATTATTTCGGCTCGGAGTTGTATTGCTACGCATCCGAGTCAAATAGTATGTTAGAATTCTTTCTTTTCCTTTTCGTAATTTATGGACGAAAAGGTATTGGAAAAAATTTGTTCTATCTACAATATGTACATTAAAATAAACTATGTCATTTTAACAAAAAAGTGTAGGTAAGTGGTATCCACTGAAACTGTTTCTCACTATAAGATGAGCTACATTTTTACCTCGAGACTTACGAATTCGAGGTAAAAAACGTGATTTTCGAGGTAAAAAAAAATTTAAAAAAAATAAAATGAAAAAAAAATCAAAAAATTTTGGATGAGAAGAATTTAGATTCATTCGAAACGTAATTTTTAGCTTGAATTTTGCTCGTTTTTCGAGTTTTTTGGACTCAAGCAAAATCGAAAATAGACTTTTTAGGAGGGTAAGATTGAGACAAGTACCCCTTGATAATTCTAGGGGGCACAGGCTCACCGGATCGCGGGCGCCAATATGATAGAGTTAGATCTAGCATAACTGTGATAGAGGGAAATTCTAATCTTTTCCTATTTACGTATTTGAGACTAGAAATATTCCTTAGGGAAGGAATATTTGCCTTGCCGTGGATAGCTCAGTTCATAGGAGAGGTTCCAGTGTATGCCAGTTCACCCTTCATATAATCACTCATATTTACCAATAAATAATACACATTTGACTCGGAGAGATTACAATGTGATTTATTGATAAAAAGAATAATAAGAAAAGTACAAATTAACAGGATATAGTTAGTTCTAAATATAAAATATCTACGAGAAACATTTTATAATGGACATACACTCTGGTGTATGCCGCACGACTCGCGTTAGTTATTACGTGAATATTCGACTATTTTACCATAATGATAGGTGTTAGTAGGTTAAATACTAAATACCTTTATGAGTACCAAGAACAAATAACACTGTACGCTTTTTATACCTCTTTCGCGGGAGCTCACTCATACTAGGCTCGTCGGTATAAATGGATTACAAGAAGTACCTTTTGTCGAGAAGCAATCCAGATGGCCGGCAGGATCTGGTGTTGCCCAATAAGTTCCACGATAATTAAACTTACGAAAAACTATCGCGTTAGATTGCACATATTAACCACTTCATAAGGTGGGTACCTCGAAAATATAAAGCCCAAGGAGAGAAGACGAACTCCATCATCCTTAAGCTGACTGAGAACCAGCATTCGCGATCTGCCGAAACTAAGTAAAGTTGCTGGTCAGAGATCCGATCCACGGAGCCTCCAGCTACGTGTCGCGGATGGATACATGTCTATGATCTTTTCTATGAGACATGCGCATTGTTTCTAAAACATAGTTCTCACGTTGACCTACTTGCAGTATAGGCGGGAGATATTCTTAGAGATATTTCTAATAACCATCGCTTACGCGATGAAGGCATATTTCCTCATATCAACTTTTGTCACATTTTCATTATTACTTATTGATAATCATAAATCACTGGATTATGCTCGAGAGAATTTTTTCGCTATTTTCAATGTTTCTAAACAAAACCATTCGAGGCATGAGATAAGACTGTAGATGTCACAAAACGCTTCCAATTCAAAATTCTATCGCTATTGGAACTAAATTCTTGATATTTGAAAATCCAAAATTGGCAATCACTCGAAATTAAATTTGCAGTTTTTTGTCCTATCTGCATAAGTGAAAATCAAGCGTCAAAAATTTAACCAAAGGGCACTTTAATTATTGGATTTTTTCATTCTCAAAAATAAAAATTGAACCCAACACTACATTTTTCTACAACTATCGGTTTAATTTCTCATCTCGATGCTTTATTTTCTAGTATGCCTGCTGGAATTTGCAATAGCTCTCGCATGCGGTTGGCTCGGCCCAATGATCAAAATTTTCCTGGAAGATCCAAACAGCGAGATCAAAGCCACAGAAGAAGAATGTTCTTGGATTGCGAGTATGCCAGGATTCGGCAGAATATTCGGTCCTTTTTTTTCAATCCTACTATTGGATGTACTAGGACGTAAAGTCATGATACAAATCACAGCCGCCATATTCGCGGCTTTATGGTTACCAATTCTATTCACCCGTTCAGTCGGCATTTTATGTATCTCATTTTTCTTTTGCGGTTTGGGAATCGGTATTTGCAATGGGTTAACAGCTGTTTACATAGGAGAAAATTGCTCCCCAAAAATTCGAGGTATTCTTTGCAGCGCTAGCGTCACATCGTTTTATTTGGCGGTTTTAATGCAATACACTATCGCAGGGTACTTATCATACAGCACCCTTGCGACAGTAAATTTTATTTTGGCATTTTGCGGTCTAATTTCCTGCATATTCTTGACCGTCGAAACGGCTCAATTTCTCATGCTAAAAGGTCGTTTTGATAAAGCTGAATCAAACATGATGTGGTTGAGAGGAACTGAAAACAAACACGACATAATTACCGATTTCGAAAACATCAAAGCGAACGTAGCATCCGAGAAATTGAAAAAGACCTCGTACAGGGAGCTATTTTTTGCACCAGCTAATTTCAAAAGTTTGATTATAGTTCTCACATTGAATATGGCCCATGCAGCTACTGGCAATATAGCTTTATTCACATACATCTCGGTATTATTTCCTGAGAATGCGCATTTCACGTCGAATCAAGTCACCGTGTATTATGGGATCTCTCAGATGACCTTCTGCCTCTTGGCTTCTTTCGTGATTGAAAAGGTTAACCGGAGATCCCTCACTTTGTTCGCATTTTCTCTTTTTCTCGTATGTCATTCGGTTTCTGCGTATTTCTTTTACGATGCTGCCAATAGCGAGTCTCCGTCTAAATATGGCTTTTGGATAATATTCACCATGGTTTGTTTATTTTGTGGATTCAGCGCAGTGCTCGACTCAGTCGTCCATATGATCAGAGGAGAATTATTTCCCCAGAGTATTAAACCAATTGGGTCTGGACTGGCTATAGCGACGCATTCTCTAGCACAATTTTTTACTGTTAAGATATTTTTGATGATTAAATCCCAATATGGTATTTATATGAATTTCGTTGGATATGCTGTCGGCAGTGTAGCCGCATTTTGGTTCACTTATTTCTTCCTACCCGAAACCAGGGGAAAAACTTTAATTGAGATTCAGAAATCATTAGAAAAACGAAAATGAAGGTTTTTCCTCGATACAGAAAACTAGTAGAAATTGAGAGATGGGGAATAATAATATGCAGTACCTCTACCTATCAAATAACCTATTCATTTAATGGAATTGATGCCGGTTTTATTTTATGTACATGTATATGATCAGAAATATATGACTACCTTTTTTGAAGTACCTACCTACATAATTAATATTGTAATCCACTCGTTGATGTTTAATTGATGGCAGAACTTTGATTCAAAATAGGTACCTACGAGTATGTACATGAAGGGGCACGTCAAATCGCTGACAGGCCTTCCACTTCGACACTGGAGAACAACCACAAAATAAGTACCTACCTATTAGATATATGCACGATTGCACGTGAGATTGGAAAATTGAATACCTGTTTAAAATCTAATCATGAAATTGAGCAACATGGATTGCAGACTGACAATTTCAGAAAAAAGCAGAACTTTATGACATTATGGCGAAAAAGTCGCTCTATTTTGTAACTTTTTGAGCAATTTTTGGGAAAAGTCAAACTTATTAGAATTTTTTGCAGCAAACTGAAAATTACTATCAAATTTTTTGCAAAAAACGAGTCCACGACTATTCTAACAAAAAGCTCGAGACTTGTTGCTACGTAAGATTAATGACAACTTACAAAAATAAAAGCAAAAGGTAAGCTATTTAGCAAGTTTTGGCAAAACAGCGAAACTGTTTCACAATTTTTTGTAGCATGAATGTGAGGCATTTGCAATTTCTATGGACGAAAATGAACATTTTTTGTAATTTTAATTTTAAAAAAAAACATACTTTTTAGCGATTCCAATAAAAAAGAGATTCTGTCAACCAAATGGCAAAAAGCAGGAATTATTGGCATTTATATGGGCAAAAAAAATATGCTTTCCCGCAAATTTGTTAAAAAAACTACTTAAAAGTTTTTTGCAAACTTTTTGCAAACAAACGAGATTTTGGAGTAATTTTTTTAGAATTTCTCGTCAAAAAAACGACAATTTAGAAGCAGTTAATATTGGCAACAAAACTGGATTTTTTGGCAAATTTTACAAAAGGTGAGACTTTCTGAAAGGCTATAGGTGGATAAGTATGGCGAATTTGCCCCGAGAGCTTCAGGGCTGATATTTGCATGGAAGGTGGGTACCCTTGAGCACTTTCCATCACGAAAGTTTCAGACCCCCATACCCTCCCCCCCCGGTTATGAGAAACCCCCCCATTTCTGAAATTACAATAGAAATTTTTTTCTCAGCCCCATGTGAATCAATTTTTTTAATTTTTTGGTATGTTGTGAACATCTATAAGAGGTAACCCCACAAAAATTTTCACCCCCCTCCCCCCATATTTTCCCCTCAAAATGGCGTTTTTTAGCTTTGTTTGCCTGTTTTAGCAAAGACCATGATTAGGCACAAACATGCGAATAGCATTTTTAAGTGTGTTTTTGACCCCTAAAAAACATATATTTTTTTCAAAAAAAAATTTTGGTGGGTCGTGGTCAAAAATTGAAAAAACTCACAGAGGGGGTAAAAATGGATTCTGGTGTAAATTATTGTTTTTGGTAAACGAGGTGTGGATGTCGTTTCCACATGAATCGAACTACCCGAACACGAATATGACGCCCAATTTTATGCTACCCTCAACCACACCCCTTCAGTGCCTCTGCCCCCACCGCAATTTTTACTATTATATTAAAAGTTGAGCTATATAATAATATTGGTGTCGTTTTCATATGAATCAAACACTCCGAACACGAATATGGAGTCAAATTTTATGCTACCCTCATTCACACTCCTCCGGTGCCTCTGCCCTCCTCAATTTTTACTGTATTAAAAGTTGAGCTATTTTCATAATATTAGTGTCGTTTCCATGTGAATCGAACCCCCCGAACATGAATATGAATTCAAATTTTATGCTACCCTCATCAACACCGGTGATTTTTTTGTGGTCCATGCAAGCATCACCTCCCTCACATTTTACATTTGGCATTGAGATTTTTAGCCCCCCTTCCATTGGTGTACATTCGATTTTATACCCCAAATGTCCTTCGACTTGTATGTCACACGCCATGTTTTTGAAAATGAATATCATAAAGTGTCATGAACTTCATTTTTTTTGGAAAAATTGACACATTCTCATTATTATAGAACACAAAGGTATATGTATGTATATTATTATTGTGCGAATTACAATCTCAATAAGTCTATAGGAAGCTCACACTTCTTATTTGACAATTGTCACACAGTTTTTGCAGTAATTTTAAAGCAATTTTTAATTATTTTTGCTAGCTTCCCAATCCAATATTTTATTTATCGCTTTTTCGTGTATTTTCAAATATGCAATTAGTCGTACACTGTTCTGTCGTTTAAAATTTTATTCTGTCGCTTAGACATGCTTTTTTGGCGGGAGGTGTTGTCGTGATTCATAATTAAAAATAATCGTAGTTGTGCTGACTGTTGACTCATTATTTGGTCGTTGAATAAACCTGTCGTTGTAAAGACCTAGGTTGTCGCATACCACAGCATTTATTGTCGTTTGCTGTTGACGTTCAAACACCCTTTTCTGTCGTGCGATTATATACCTATTTCCCATTTGAAATTACCAGAAATTGATAGAATTTTAGTAGAATCAGAATAAAGCATTGTGAAAACATGATTAAAATGACGACGGACATTTCATCACAAGAAAAAAAATTGCCAAAAGGTAATAAAATTTCAGTAAAATTTTTAAAAATGTATAAAAACTACGATAAAACTTGTTTCAATAATACGACAACAATAAAAAAACAACCAAAAAACGAGAGACTGCCGAACGGTCACCAGGTTTTTAACTGATGTTTCTACAAATACTTTTCATATGATTGTATAATTTTTAATGAAAACGCGCTTACAGACATGTTTAATCAATTTACCAATTAACCAAACTGATAACAGAAGAATTGATTATATAAAGCTCAAGATTTTGTAAATAAGACGTAGGTAGGTATGTACTAGGTACCTAACGTACCAGAAACGAACTAATTGCTACAACTTGAAGTCTAGACATTACCTCAACTTTAAATTGTGATAGTAATGATAAAAAATTTATACGAGAATCCTAAACATGGGATAGTAATGACATGAAAACAAGCAGGCAGGTACAACATTTCAAATTGTAATTAAGCCAGTCACATTATTTTCATGTTAGTTGAATGAGTGTATCCGTTGGTACAGATCTCATAAGTATAAGGCAGTGATTTGTTTTGGCGATTCCAAAAATGGGAAATCATCGCGACGTATATCATCAGTGTTTAGCAGTAATTCCTGGTAAGTTGAAGGATCCAATTTATGTGTTTTTAAATAGGGGCTTGGGCAATGAAAGCATCACAATATATGTATTATATTACGCATCATCACTATTTTTTTGGTAATATAATATTTTATACAAAGTGACAATGATGAAATAGGCGAATAAACTGTATAAGATCTTACAATTGCATTAGAAGTTGAATTACGAGCTGATGAAATTACACGTGATTTTTTTTTGTAGTGATGAAAATCAAAACGTTCAACATTTCAAACATTTGTTCAAAAAAAAAAAAAAAAAAAAAATGAAACTTTTGTCAGATTATTATTATTATTGCGATAATCATAAATCACTGGATTATAGTGAAGATAACTTTTTCGCTATTTTCAATGTTTCCATGGCAATCACTCAAAACTAAATTTTCAGTTTTTTTCCCTTTCTTCATCAGTGAAAATCAAGCATCAAAAATTTAACACAAGGACACTTTAATTTTGCAAAAATAAAAATTGAACCCAACACTACATTTTTCGCTTTAATTTCTCATTTCGATGCTATATTTTCTAGTATGCCTGCTGGAAATTTCAATGGGCCTCGCATGCGGTTGGATTGGCCCAATGATCAAAACTTTCCTGGAAGATCCAAACAGCGAGATCAAAGCCACTGAAGACGAATGTTCTTGGATTGCGAGTATGCCAGGGTTCGGCGAAACATTCGGGCCATTTTTTTCAATCCTACTATTAGACGAATTAGGACGTAAAATCCTGATACAAATCGCAACCGCCATATTCGCGGCTTTATGGTTACCAGTTCTATTCACTCGTTCAGTCACCATTTTATGCATCACATTTTTCGTTTTCGGCTTGGGAATGGGCATTTGCAACGGGGTAACGGCTATTTACATGGGAGAAAATTGCTCCCCAAAAATTCGAGGCATTTTTTGTAACGCTAGCGTCACATCGTTTTATTTAGGAGTTTTACTGCAATACACAATCGCTGAGTACTTATCATACAGCGCCATTGCGACTGTAAATTTTATTTTGGCATTTTGTGGTCTAATTTCCTGCACATTCTTGGCCGTCGAAACGGCTCAATTTCTCATGTTAAAAGGTCGTTTTGATAAAGCTGAATCAAAGATGATGTGGTTGAGAGGAACTAAAAACAAAGACGACATTATTACCGATTTCGAAAACATCAAAGCGAACGTAGCATCGGAGAAGTTGAAAAAGGCCTCGTACAGGGAGCTATTTTTCACACCAGTTAATTTCAAAAGTTTGATCATAGTTCTCACTTTAAATATGGCTCATGCAGCTACTGGCAATGCATCTTTATTCAGATACATCTCGGTATTATTTCCTCAGAATGAACACTTCACGTCGTATCAAGTCACCGTGTATTTTGGAATTTCTCAGTTGATTTTCTGCCTTTTGGCTTCCTTCGTGATTGAAAACGTTAACCGGAGATCTCTGACTTTATTCGCATTTTCTCTTTTTCTCGTATGTCATTCGGTTTCTACATATTTCTTCTACGATGCTGCCAATAACGAGACGCCATCTAAGTATGGTTTATGGATAATATTCGCCATGGTTTGCTTATTTTCTGGGTTCAGCGCAGCGCTCGACTCGGTAGTGCATATGATCAGAGGAGAGTTATTTCCTCAGAGTATTAAACCCATTGGGTCTGGATTGGCAATTGCGACGATATCTTTTACACAGTTTCTAACTATCAAGACATTTTTGATGGTTAAATCCCAATATGGCATCTATATGAATTTCCTAGGATATGCCGTCTGCAGTTTAGCCGCATTTTGGTTTACTTATTTCTTCTTACCAGAAACAAGAGGAAAAACTCTAATTGAGATTCAGAAATCATTAGAAAAACAGAAATGAAAGTTTTTAATCGTTGAGAAAAACGAGTAGAAATTCCGAAATGGGGACGATAATGTAATAGGTACATACTTATCTAATTAACCTATTCATTTAATGGAATTGATGCCAGTTATATTTTATGTACCTACATGTAGATGATCAAATACACATGACTATAATTTTTCGTAATTTTTGGTAGAAAAAAAAACATACCTGCTTTTTAGCGATTCCAATGAAAAAGAGATTCTGTCAACTTGTTGGCAAAAAGCAGGAATGTTTGACATGTATAGGCTAAAAAGTGATGCCTTCCCACAAATTTGTCGAAGAAACTAAAGTTTTTCGCAAACTTTTTGTAAACAAACGAGATTTTTGAGCAATTTTCAGCAGAATAGTGAGAATTTTTCGTCAAAAAGATGACAATTTATATTTTATAGCAATTATGGCAACGGAACAGGACTTTTTGGGCAAATTTTACAAAAGATGGGTGAGGTCAATTTGAAAAACTAAGGCCACGCCGAGCCATTCGAGTTCAGTGGTATCGAAAACATACTATTTCATGTGTCACACGAGTGAAACCATTTTGTTGACTTTTATCCCCTTTGGAGAGGTGCTGGTGTGCTGGGGGTCGTGAATGGAGTCCAATCAAAAATCTGACGTCATATTCGTGTTCAGCGTCACCAAAAACATACAATTCGATATATCGCATGCCCCAGATTTCTTTTTGAAAGCTTCACCCAAATTTGGGGTGGGGGTGCTAAAATTTGAAAGTTCAACTTTCAACTAATGCAATGCCCTTTCGAACTGTGAAATCAGTTTTGATCAAAGTATTATAGCTTAGAAGAAATGCGCTGCTGAAGTTGAGTACCTCGAGACAATGTGAAAATAATGGAAGGCTTCCCACCTGGCTCCCTGAGGGGCCTGGTACCAAATTGATTGCGGGTTTCTTACTTATTGGGTGAGTAGATATTGTAAAAAAATTTGAGCGATCAAAAGACATGACTCGAAAACGTTGGTCGAATTGACATGGAATGACTCTTCTGTAATTATTAAGGGAACCCCCATTTGACATGATGTTTTGAGGAACCTCAACTCGAAAAGAAGGGGGCGTTGCAGTGTGATGAGTTGAAGCACAAACAAGCACAAACGAAATACAAACGATTTCATCGATTTTTTTGCCTTAATTTCCATTTCTAACCCATGTTCTAAAAACCATTTCTCCAGCTACCCTCACCAGTTATTCTCATTTTCTTGGGAAGGGGGGAATCACAAACGATTGACACAATTTTCAACCCAATCGGTCGTGGTGGGAGGCTCACGTTTCCCCAGCTCCCCCTACAAACTTTTCTCAGTATCTCCGAAAGGGTTAAAGCACAAACGACTGGACTTGAAGCACAAACAAGCACAAACGAACGACCTTACTTAGACCATTATTAGCGGTGGTGGGGAAGGGGCGGGGAAATGCACTTGTGAAATTTTGTAGAAAATATGAAAACACTGAAAAACAATTATTATTTTGAAGCAATGAAAGTTTCGAAAATATTATTATTTCTCATCACTGTGACATGCTTGAGTCACTTATGCAATATCTACACATGTAGCTAGTAGCTACGTACATTTTGCACGTGTTTGATTGCAAAATCCTAGCCCTAGTAAAGATAAAAAATTTATACGAATATCGTAAACATGGGATAGCAATGACCTGAAAACAAGCAGGCAGGTACAACACTTCAAATTGTAATTCAGCCAGTCACAGTATTATTTCCATGTTAGTTGGAACTCATCCGTTCACACAGATCTCATAAGTTATAAGGCAGTGATTTGTTTTGGCGATACAAAAAATGGGAAATCATCGCGACATTTATCATCAATGTTTAGCTGTATTTCCTGGTAAGTTAAACGATCCGATTTATGTGTTTTTAACCCTTTCCAGGTTCTCGTACTTCGAGTGAACCCAAATTGAAGATCTGGTGTTCATCGTGAGGCATCACACCAAGGTTACAAAACAGAAAAAAAATTATATCGTAAAACAATTTTTCACGTCGCAAAAGAAGAAATTTGAAAAAAGTTTTTGTCTATTTGCGACTAGAAAAACATAAATAAGTTAATTAAATTTTCAGGGGGTAAAATAAATACAAACGCAAAAAAAAGGGTAAAGCCGTATTTCCTGAAGTTACCAATATCCAGAGAACGTGGAATGGTCGTCTGGTGGAAAATGAATAACTAATATGTGAATTTATGTCACCAAGAGAGCTTTTTCATTAAATTGTAAAATCGCGACGTAAATTCAAAAACGATTTTTTTGTAATATTCTCTCTCCTCAAACCAAAAAAATGCGAAACATCGTAATTAATCTGGTGATTTCTGTGGCCAATACATTGCTGTTGTTTGAATGAGATTTTCAGACAGCACGTGGAATGCATTAAGTACTTAGTCGTAAATGAGGCATAAAATCTTACTTAGCTATGAAAAATAGACAATGGATAATTTCAATCCCCCAAAAAAGTACCTCACGGTAAAAAAAGGGGGTTTGAAAAAGAACGCGCGAGGAAGGTTCATCGCCATTGCAAAAAAAAACTTCAAAAAAATCTCCATAATACAACTGAAAAATATCCAAAAAAAATAATCCAAAACAAAAAATTACTGATATCTACATTGCACGGAGTTGGAGAATGATTGGTGGTACCTACTTGCCTGCCTACGCACCTACTTCAGAGTTCGTAAATAATGAACAAAAATTTGCCAACTTCCGCCCACTTCTTTAGACAACTAGGTAGCTTCCATTTCCAGTATCCATGATCAAATTTGATTTGATTAGACTTCGTTAGAAAGTGAGCGGAAGTTGGCAAATTTTTGTTCATTATTTACGAATTCTGAAGTAGGTGCGTAGGCAGGTAAGTAGGTACCACCAATCATTCTCCAACTCCGTGCAATGTAGATATCAGTAATTTTTTGTTTTGGATTATTTTTTTTGGATATTTTTCAGTTGTATTATGGAGATTTTTTTGAAGTTTTTTTTGCAATGGCGATGAACCTTCCTCGCGCGTTCCTTTTCAAACCCCCTTTTTTTACCGTGAGGTACTTTTTTGGGGGATATCACCAATTTTTTCTGAAGTCTTTATGAACAAAATATTGGGTTAGATTTGCATTCACTTTTACTCAAACATGGTTTCCTTAAAAAACTTGTGGAGGCGGGGGTTCAATTCTCTTCTGAAGATTTTTTTTCTAGTGCATATGTTATTCATTTATTTATTTGTCAAAATTCCAACATTCAAAAACCTGTTGGAGGCTCCAGAACTACTCAAAATGGTATGAAACTATTTCCAATTGATTTGAATTGTCTGAAATGAATTTACACACGAAATTTCAACTTTCTAACATACCATGGTAAAACTTTGATTTTTTTCATTTTTTAAATTATTTTCTTTTAGATTAAAAAAAAAACAGAACCAATTTTCTAGGTTGAGATTCAAGAATATAAAACGCAGTGATAACAATTTTTCAATTAAAAAAAATAATTACTTGAAAAAAAATCAACTTGAAAAAAATTTTCACCTAGGTACAGGCGGGATTCGAACCGAGGACTTCCTGCATAGTAAGCGGAAGCTTCAGTCACGAGGCTGCGTTGAAGACCGCGCATTTCAAATCCATACAACGCCGAATGCAACGTACATATGTTTCGAATATAACGGCCATTCTGATTGATACATATAAGTTGACGTTGGTTTGAGTTAATTGAACAAAGCTACAGACTTTTAAACTCAATCATTTATAATGAAATTCGGCATATAGATTACTAAAGCTACAGAGAAGTGCCTTTTGTACGTTTTAGCTCACTTGCAAAAATACTTTCTGAATAATGAGCGTTTGAAAATTTCAAATTGGGTAAAAAAAGTGGTTAGAATTCGTTTTTCAAAAAATCCCTTCGTAGCGACCTGAATTGTGTGTAAATACACCATCATGCAAAATTTCATCGAATTTCACCCAGCAGATTTTCTTAAAAGTGTATTGAAGAAACTTGAGAAAAAAAAACGGTGAAAAAACGACATGTTTGAAGATCTCGTGCACTTTTGGTATTAAACGCACAACGTTCAAATTTTGGTATGTTGATAAGCTCGTCAAGATCTTCAAAATGACGTATTCAACTTGAAAATTGGTGCGATCGTTTTTGAGATCGAAAGGTACTCATTTTCGCGTTTGTTGGTCTCAGAAGAGTAGGCTTTGCAGTAGCGGCGACGTTCTTTTTCCCAACCCCCTCGCCGTGCTACCGCCCGGCCTGATTTTCACCTGATGAACATTTTTTCATGGTTGAGATTTTGATTAGATTTCATGTCTAATTTTCGACTCGGTTATCGACTCTACAATCATGTTGTCTGAAAATTTCATTCAAATAACAGCTAAGTTTTGGTCTCAGAAACCATCAAAAAAATTACCATTTCTTGTAAATTTTCATTTTTAAATTTGAATTCAGTACCTACCAAAAATATTGTTTTTGGATTTACGACGCGATTTGCAATTTAATGAAAAAAGCTCTCTATTATTATTTATTCATTTACCACTAGACGCCCATTCCGTGTTTTCTGGATATTGGTTTATTTTTTTCCGTGAAAATTTAATAGTAGGTATCACTTTTTCAAATTATCAGCTGATTTCTATTTTTAGTTTGCGTTAATTTATGATTTACACACTTTTTTTCATTCCATTATAATTATGTTTTTCTAGTCGCAAATAGGCAAAAACTTTTTTAAAAACATTACGTTTTTAAATTATCTGGTGATTTCTATTTTTAATTGCCGTTACTTTATAATTTACACAATTTTTTTCATTCCATTATAAATGTTTTTCTAGTCGCAAATAGGCAAAAACATTTTTTTGAAATTTCTTCTTTCGCGACGTGAAAAATTTTTGTGACAATGATGAAATAAACAAATAAATTGAATAAGATCTTAAATTTTACATTTGCGCTTGAAGTTGATTGAATTACGAGCTGATGAAATTGCACGTAATTTTTTTTTACAGTAATAAAGATCACAACTTTCAACATTAGTTCGAAAAAAAAACTTTTGTGTTGTCACACTTTCATTACTATTGATCATCAGAAATCACTAGATTACTGTAAAGAGAATCTTTTCGCTATTTTCAATGTTTCCATGGCGATCACTCAAAATTAAATTTGCAGTTTCTTGTCCTTTCTTCATCAGTGAAAATCAAGCATCAAAATAATTTTTGAATTTTCATTCCCAAAAATAAAAATTGAACCCAACTATACATCTTTCTGCAATTATCGCTTCAATTTCTTATTTCGATGCTTTCATTTCTAGTATGCCTGCAGGAATTTTCAATGGGCATTGCATGCGGTTGGATCGGCCCAATGATCAAAAATTTCCTTGAAGATCCAAACAGCCAGATCAAAGCCACCGAAGAAGAATGTTCTTGGATTGCGAGTATGCCAGGATTCGGCGAAACATTCGGTCCTTTTCTTTCAATCCTTCTATTGGACGTACTAGGACGAAAAATCATGATGCAAATCACAGCCGCCATATTCGCAGCATTATGGATACCAGTTCTATTCACTCGCTCAGTCAGCATTTTATGCATCTCATTTTTCGTTTTCGGTTTAGGAATGGGCACTTGCAACGGGACAACGGCTGTTTACTTGGGAGAAAATTGCTCCCCAAAAATTCGAGGCATTTTTTGCAGCGCTAGCGTCACATCGTTTTATTTAGGGGTTTTACTGCAATGCACAATCGCTGAGTACTTCTACTTATCATACAGCGCCATTGCGACTGTAAATTTCATTTTGGCATTTTGTGGTCTAATTACCTGCACATTCTTGACCGTCGAAACGGCTCAATTTCTCATGCTAAAAGGTCATTTTGATAAAGCTGAATCAAACATGATGTGGTTGAGAGGAACTAAAAACAAAGACGACATTATTACCGATTTCGAAAACATCAAAGCGAACGTAGCATCGGAGAAATTGAAAAAGGCCTCGTACAGGGAGCTATTCTTTACACCAGTTAATTTCAAAAGTTTGATCATAGTTCTCACTTTGAACATGGTTTATGCAGCAACTGGCAATGCAGCTTTATTCAGATATATCTCGGTATTATTTCCTCAGAATGAAGACTTTACGTCAAATCAAGTTACCGTGTATTTCGGAATCTCTCAGTTGACTTTCTGTCTCTTGGCTTCTTTCGTGATTGAAAACGTTAACCGGAGATCCCTAATTTTGTTCTCGTTTTCTCTTTTTCTCGTATGTCACTCGGTTTCTACGTATTTCTTCTACGATGCTGCCAATAACGAGTCACCATCTAAATATGGTTTATGGATAATATTAGCCATGGTTTGCTTATATTCGGGGTTCAGCGCAGCGCTCGACTCGGTAGTGCATATGATCAGAGGAGAGTTATTTCCTCAGAGTATTAAACCAATTGGGTCTGGATTGGCTATTACGACGATATCTTTTACACAGTTTCTAACCATCAAGACATTTTTGATGGTTAAATCCCAATATGGCATCTATATGAATTTCCTTGGATATGCTGTCTGCAGTTTAGCCGCATTTTGGTTTACTTATTTCTTCTTACCCGAAACAAGAGGAAAAACTTTAATTGCGATCCAGAAATCATTAGAAAAACAGAAATGAAAGTTTTAACTCGATGAAGAAAATGACTAGAAATTTCGAGATGGGGACGATAATATAATTATAGGTACTTAATACTTATCTAATTAACCTATTTATTTAATGGAATCGATACCAGTTATACTTTAGGTATATGTAGATTAGGGTGGTCCTTAACTACATGGCAAAAAAAATGTGCGATTTTTTCCTCTCCCACCCCCTAAAGTGGTGACCTCGGAAGAGAAAATAATTCCCTATCTTTTATTTTTTCCATTTTCGAAAAATTCGGGCTGCAATAGGCCCCTCAATTTTCAAAAGTTTGAAAAAAAAACCTAATTCAAAAAAAATTTTTTGAAAATTTTAAAATTTCGAGTTCCATCGTCTCTAAAAGGTCCCTTTTGAGTAAAATAGACTCTCGTGACGATTTTAGCCCCCTCCCATGAAAACCAAGCTGACCCCACCAGAATAGCTAAAATTTGTATTTTAGCTTTTCTGGTGGGGTCAGCTTGGTTTTCATGGGAGGTGGCTAAAAACGTCATGAGAGTCTATTTTACTCAAAAGGGACCTTTTAGAGACGATGGAACTCGAAATTTTAAAATTTTAAAAATTTTTCTTTGAATTGGTTTTTTTTCAAATTTTTAAAAATTGAGGGGCCCACCGCAACCCGAATTTTTTGAAAATGGAAAAAATAAAAAATAGGGAATTATTTTCTCACCAAAGAACATCACTTTGTGAGGTTGGAAGGAGGAAAGACCAAAAACAACCAATTTTAGGACATCTCACATAATATACTTCAAAAATAAGGACCACCCTAATGTAGATGATCAAATACAAATGACTACAATTTTTCGAAATTTTTGGTAAAAAAGAGACTTTTTACCGATTTTGATGAAAAAGAGGATTTTTCTACGTACTTGTTGGCTGAAAGCAGGAATTTTTGGCATTTATAGCAAAAAAACGATGCTTTTCCGAAAGCTTTGTCGAGAAAAACCTTTTACAATTTATGGCAGAAAATGACACATATTGGACAGTTCAAGTTTCACAAAAGTTTTTTTGAAATAAAGCGACTTTACTTACTAAAACTTCCAAAAAGTTGTATAAAGTTACTTTTGGTAACTTTAGTAGTAACTTGGTTATTGAAAAAGTAATCGAGCACGAGCCCTGCTGTTGAATAACTTTCAATTCAATTCCTCAAAATTTGGGAAAAACTAAAACATAATGTTTAGTTGAAAATCTACTTACCTAATCAAAGTAACAGATAAACACCAAAAAATAATTAAAATCATTTAAAATTATCAAAAACTGACAGAATTTTGCCAGAATCAGCAGAAAACAACGTGAAAACATGATAAAAATGAAAAAAATTGATTATGTACCTAGGTACCTACCAATAAATAATAAAATTTCAGTAAAATTGCCAAAATTGAAAAAAAAAATCAAAATTATTGCATTAAAACGACGACAAAACTAGTTTCAGCAATATGAAAACAATTTAAAAAAACAATAAAAAAACAAAGAATCAATACTTACATGGAATATTTTAGAATTTGAACACGTGAAAATTTCGTGGATTGTTAAACGTATTATCAATAAAATTAATTAATATCATCAAAGTGGAATAAATATGGAAATCAGATGCGTATCATAAAAACTGCAAGATGGCCATGAAAATAGGTGAAAATATATTAATAAAAAAAAAATCACTTTTACTGCATACACGTCACAAAACATACTTACCTATTCACGTTTACCTACCTATACGTACGTTTCGATGGCTGAGAAGCGTCATCTTGTGTGATTGCCGTCGAAGATGACGCTTCAGTCGTCAAAATGTACGTAGGCAAACGTAAATATACGAAGGTACATAAATTTTGTGACGTGCAGTAAAAGTGAATTTCTCATTTTTTTTTTTTTTTTATCATGAAATCATAAAAAGTGAACGTGAATGTTTTTTAAATTTCAATTGAAAATCTATATTAAAAATATTATAGCGACATTTTAATTGAGGTCAACTTGACAACAGGTTTATGAAGTTATCTCAAAATTTGAGTAAGATGTTGCAAAAATCAAAAGTAATGTCGTCTTTGAAGAGAACGAGGAACAAACAATAATTTGTGAACGTATTCATAGCTCATACGAGTAATTTTTATGAATCACGAATCAGAACTGAAGAAACGATTTGAATCATGACTCGCGAATCACTGATCAAATCACGACATTTTTGAGGATTCGAATCCTCTGTCCATAGTTAAATTTAATATTTGGCAATTTTTTCTTCATTCTTGCCCTGTCTGTCCATAAAACTATGTAATCTTATCAACAACTACAAAATATACAAAATACAACAAACTTTGTGACATATCCCACAATTGGCGATACGAGTATTTTTCCACACGATAAGCTTATACTCGTACCATAGGTACGGTTGAGCATTTCAACTCTTCAACGTTTATGGATTTATGCACGAACATATTACTCATTATCGTACTTCAGTTTCATTTTTCTTTAGTTAATTAAAAAACAGCGTTAGTACCTCGTAATTTGTAATTAAGTGAGAACGTAGTCATTCTGACCGTTCTTAATGATTCGTTTAACCGCGAACGTCGCCTCGTCACCTCCGTAAAAATCCTCTATTTTCGCAATAACACCAAAAATGAATGATGGCCCTTCGCGAAAATTACACAGCAATCATTAACAAAACACAAATTTATTTCATACGAAAATATTAATTCTAAAAATAGAGGGATAGAAGCAGGTGTCACGGTTTACAATTTTTTTTTTATCAATTTCTAGATTTTTTTCGCGTTTAAAATAATACCTACTTATAGGAGATATCGACGTCGTGTTGAATAAATTTCGCGTTCGTTCATAGCACACCACAATTTCGGTTAACCTTGGAAGACTACATTTAAAACACTCTTCCGCACCCGGCCCCCAACAAGCAGTGAAATTTTTATCAATACATAACCGTACAGTACGTATATTGACTAGTTGTCGTTGTGTATCTATCTATTCAACATGGGTAATCCTAATTACCGGACAATTTATCGTCAAACTTTGGCTGAAATACCGAGTAAGTAAGTTGATTTTAATTATTTCACAATTATACACCAATTTCTTAGACAATGACTAGAGAATCCAGACCTTTTTCTTGCAACAGTTTCCATAATATTATTAGCTCATAGGTACCTAAATTTTTCCTATTGAGAATTTTTGTCACTTGAAAACACCGGCACAAATCAGTCGGCGTAATATTTTTAGCAGAAAATCAAGGAAATCAAGTGGTTTGAACGGAAATAGCTTGAATACTTTACATAGATGAGAGAGGAAGGGAGTTTGACTCCAAGAATAAATCTCACGAATACGGCGAATGACAATTTAGCATACCTACTACTTGATTAAAATTCCAAACTTGCTGAGGGTAAAAATCTTGGAAAAAATGTTGTGCCATTTTTTTATGAAAAGTAGAATCCAAATAGGGACTCTTGAATTCAAGTAACCATAGTTTGATATTGAAATTTCGCTTATTTTCTAAATTGAAAAATATCGTATGATGGCGCCACTTTTCCACTTCTAGAGAAAATTATTATAAGCTGAATCAACAAAAATGCACAAAAGTGCAGGCAAAAAAAAAATAAGACATCAGTAGTTGTAAATTCTATCCACTTTCACAGGTACGAACATAGGCAGTAACACACTCGTATCACATATCGCGCTATCGTAATGAACTAATTACTCAGTTGAGGTAATTAAGTACAAATTAAGATAGTTATAGGAGTAATTAATTTGCATAAATAGCCAACTCGTTCTCGTGTGAGACTGTCGTTTGAGCTGATCAACTCAAAAATGTACCTTTCAACGCCCCCGTATGCTCTAAAAGATGAGTTTTCAAAATTTCAAGCGATTGGGATGTGCACAAAATTCGAATTTGGATTTCAGAATTCTAAAATAGTGAAATCAGAGATCTTTTTGAAAATAATTGGAGACATTTTTAAAATGAGCTTCAATTTTTAAAAATGTACTTTATTTATAGAAAAAAAATAAAAATTGATAACGATGTCGTGTACGTCAGAGAATAGGAAAAAAATTAATCACTAAAAAACAAACAATGTATTGTACCTACTTACAACTAATTTTTTTTAGCCACCATTTTTTCAACGCCTTGTTCTATTGATTTAAACATTTTTAGAACTAAAATTTACCCTGAAACATTTCAGCCCCTTCCATCTCTCCCAAACCATCAGGTATTTTTTGTGCTGAGGTCCGGTCAAAATTTGTGTCAAGCTGACTTGAAAATATCTATAAAAATTCATCAGCCAAAATTTCATAGTATTACAGTGAATTTCTCGACTTTTGTTGAATTTTTGAAAATCAAATTTGAGCTAAAAATGTAAAAAAAAAAACAACAAAATTTTACCAAATCAACCCAGAACGCTGAAATTTGACACATACCCTATTTTGGAGCCTTCAAATCGATTAAAAACCGTTTCAAACAATACTAAGCAGTTCTGCAGCCTCTAGTGAATTTTTGAAGATTGAAATTTCCACAAAATTTTATCAAATGAAGTTGAGAAGCTAATAATAAAATTTACATTATACCCCAATTTCAGGACCTGAACCCAATTTTTTCCGAAAAAAGATAACTTTAGCAACCAAAAAAGTTACGTATAAAACTTTATAGCCAAACATTTTCTTTTTCATGTATAAAAAAGTCACCAAAAAACCCTCGATAGAGATTTTAACATTTTTAGAAAAAATCGGGGCTTTTAGGAAATTATTGACAAAAAAGTATTTTAGGCAGAAAAAGTAAGCATTTTTGAAATTTTTTGGAAATTTTCGACAAAACATGCAGATTACAAATCAGCAGACGCAGGACTTTTTGGAAATTTCTGAAAACAAATCAATACTTGGGCAACTATTAGAGAAAAGTAAGACTTTTTGATTTTTGGCAATAAGCATGAGATGTTGGCAATTTTAGCAAAAGGCATAGATTTTAGCAATTTTTGGCAATTGAAGGGTTCCGTAGAAAAGGGCCCTCGGGCATTTTTTTTTGTTTTTTTGATTTTTACAATTATTCTGAATACATTCAAAATTATTTTTATCAATTCCACCACATTCATTCAGTGAAGCGATCTTTCACGAAAAAAAGACGAATTGGAAAATATTTGCTAATAGAAAAAATTTTCAAGTCGATTTGAACTAGTAAAAATCATTGGAAAAAAACTAACCAAGGCCCTTTTTCCATGACGCCTCTCAATTTTTGGTAAAAAAAAAACAAGATTTTTACGATCTTAGCAAAAGGCAAATTTTTGGCAATTTTTTCGTCAAAAAAAAGTTGAGACTTTTGAGTAATTTTTGGAAAAAAAAGTGAGATGAGAATTTTTTGTAAAAGAGCGAAAATTTTAAGCAATTTTTCGCAGAAACAAGACTTTTTGGCAATTTTGCAAAAAGCACAGCTTTTCAGTAATTTGCCAAAAAAATAAATATGTTCAGCAATGTGATACTTTTTCGGAATTTTTCGATAAAAAACTAAACTTTTTGACCATTTTCAAGACTTTCGACGATTTTAACAAAATGCAAAACTTTTTAGAAATTCCGAAAAGTAATGACTGAATTTATGGCAAAGAATAGAAAATTTTAAGCAATTTTCGGCAAAAAGGGAGGCTTTCTTGTAAATTTTTTAGCAAAGCATGTCTTTTTAGTAATTATTGGCAACAAAAATTAGACTTTTTCAAAGTGACACTAAAAATTCAAACAGAATGCATTTTTCGCAATTTTTGCGAAAAATTAGACATTTTGAAATTTTTTGCACAATTTTTTTCACGATCAGTTTCCACTGACAAAAAAAAGAAATTCAATTGACAGTCTATTTCTAGCATTTTGATTCGATTAGAGATAGTTTTAAACTATACTATAGATCCTCCGGCAATTTTTTGAAAATTCCAGCTTCTCTCAAAAATGTATAAAATCTGATAAAATAAACTTTAGCAGCTTGTAAAGGCGTTTTTTCGAAAACTGGAATTCCCAAAAAATTTGCGAGAGCTCCAGAATGGCTTGAAGCCACCTACAATCAGTTCATAACATTGAAATTAGTATATTATGAAGTAAATTTTTCAGCTGGAAGGAGGCTCAGAGTTAGTCTAAGCGGTTCGAAACCATTCCCAATCGATTTGGGGTGTATAAAATAGGATAAATACCAAATTTCAGTTTCCAAATCTTTGATTTTTTCATATTTTTAGTCCTGAACGTTTCCAAAAATTCACCAAAAACCGACAAATGCACTTCAGCTTTAGAAATTTCGGCTAGTGATGTAATTTTGCCTGCTCTTTCCATTTAGCTTTGTTCGGTTCAAAAATTGTTGTACCAATCGGAATACCTCGTCGAGCAAAGGGTACAAATTGTAATTCACTGTGAGGGTACCTGTTCTCTCATTTCGAAGGTCATAACACCAAAAATAAATTTTTTGTCACGTCATGCTTTTCATTTTTTAATAGAGAAAACAACTTCTATTTCTCCTCATTGTGAAATCACATTCTTACATTTACGAGTATTTAAATTCAATTTCACAATTTTGTTTACAGTATGCCTGGGAGAATTTTCAATCGGTCTGGCATTCGGATGGATCGCACCAATGATCAAAGTAATCTTAGAAGATCCCCACAGCGAAATTCCAGCAAACGAAGACGAAACTTCTTGGCTGGCGAGCCTGACTGAATTCGGAAGAACTTTTGGACCACTATTTTCACTCGTACTATTGGACATACTAGGACGAAAAATCCTGCTGCAATTCTCATCGTTGATATTCTTCGTAATTTGGTTAGCCATCCTATTCACTCGATCGATAACCATTCTATGCGTTACGTTTTTCGTATTCGGATTAGGTATCGGAATATGCAACGCTACCTCGGCAGTTTACATAGGAGAGAACTGTTCTCCAACACTTCGAGGTATTTTTTGCAGCATCAGCACCACTGGGTTTTACTTAGGTGTTCTAGTTCAATTCATAATCGCGGGCTTACTATCGTACCATGCCCTAGCTGTGGTAAATCTCATAATGGCATTTGCCTGCTTAGTGAGCTCATTGTTGTGCGTCGAATCGGCTCAGTTCCTCATGCTCAAAGGACGTTTCCAAAAAGCTGAAAAAAACATGATGTGGTTGAAGGGTACCGACAACAAGGACGATATTATCTCAGAGTTTGAAATAATCAAAGCGAACATCGCCTCGGAAAAATTAAAGAAGACATCCTACAGAGAGTTATTCACCTCAAGAGCAAATTATAAAAGCTTGATTATAGTCCTTATCCTGAATATGGGCCACGCCTCCACAGGAAATGCTGCTTTGTTTACATACATCTCGATATTATTTCCAGCCAATGAATTCTTCACTTCGTATCAAGTCACTGTATACTTTGGAATCTCGCAAATGGCTTTTTGTTTCGTATCTTCTCTAATAATTGAAAAATTTAGTCGAAGAACATTGACGTTGTTTTCATTCGCTATGTTCCTACTATGCCACTCGAGTGCAGCTTATTTTTTATACGATTCTGCTAAAAATGTTTCGTCAGCTTCGTACGGTGTTTGGATGATATTTATCTCAGTTTGTACTTTTTCTGGAGTCAGCGCAGTGCTCGACTCAGTAGTGCATATGCTCAGAGGAGAATTATTTCCACAAAGTATTAAACCAATCGGATCTGGTTTATCGATATCAGCGCATTCTTTCATGGAATTCCTCACTCTGAAAATTTTCTTAGTGATCAAATCGCATTACGGGACGTATGCGAATTTTCTCGGTTATGCTATGATCAGTTTAGCGTTATTCTGGTTTAGTTACTTCTATTTGCCCGAAACTAGAGGTAAAACACTGATTGAGATTCAAAAATCGTTGGAAAAACCAAAAAAGGGCAGTATTCGGAATTACAGCGAAGAAGAGGATAAGTTTATTAAACAGCAACGGGATGTGTTATGAATGAGCCAACAGCTCAATACACTTTCAAATTACACGATCAGTTCAGGTACAAACGCCTAGTTCTTAATTTGAAATGATTTACCTAATTTATAACGACAAATCGACGCCGGTAATGAAATTCAAACAAAGTTAAATTTTATCAAATGTAAATATGTGTATTGATAAAGAGTGAAACTATAGTTGTAAGTTTTTGTACTTTCAAATAGATAGCTACGTTTTTTTAGTAGTCGTGTTTACTGAATTTTTTTAAAAAAGAGTCCCAAATGAGTTTCAAAAACATTTCTTGCGTCACATGAAGCAAATGGTTATGTTGAGAAAAGTTTCTTTGTTTGATTGCAAGCTATTTTTATTCCCTTCCAGATGTAATTCAACGAACGCATTATCGAATTTTTTTTCTTAGAAAAAGGTCGAGTGAAAAGTTGAATTGAGTCCGCATTTTCAAGAATCCAAAATCGAAAATTCATGCTTGTTTTCGTCATTTTAGTAATTCTTCCATGCCACATAATTATTTTCCTTTCAAAAAAATGTCATAGAAGCCCCTCCCGCTTCCTCAATCTTTATAGTGGGAGAAAATTATTTTTTTCTGTCACCTATACTGGGAGAAATTTATTTTTGGAAAATTCTTCCACCTATCTTGGGAGAAATTTATTTCTATGCAATTCTGTCACCTATCGTGGGAGAAAATTATTCTGTCTCTGTACAGATTGAATTTTTTCCGGTCTCTTAGGCGAATACATATTTTTCTGTCCTCTTAGTGACAGATTTTCGACCAGTTTAGTGACCAATTATGACGTCAGTGACCAGACTGCGACTGTTTTCACTTCGTATCTTCAAAGAAATCAAAATTTTCCTTATGGGAAAATTTTGGGAAATTTCAAAATCAAAAACTTCGAAAATGAATTTTCTCAATTTTTGTTTTTATGGTAGTTTTTGAATTTTTCCTGTATTTTCTCCCTCCACATCTGTTTAAAAAAAATCAATTTTTGTTATTGAATATTGACAGTCACGAACCAACCTGACTTTTTTTTGGAGGCGAGGGATATTTCATACGTTTGTCAACGAAATTCATATCAACCTGCGAGGGCATCTACATACATGAGGGTGAATCGGGAAAAAGAGAATTTTGACGAAATCTTGAAAATACCTTACTTTTGAATTGAAAGTAACTCACGAAAAATTTCAATGCCAGACGTGCCCTGAGAGGGAAGATATAAGTCCTCAAAAAAAGGGCATAAATTTTGAAAAAAATTGTGTTTTTTGCTCGAGCCCCCACCGAACATTTTCTTGAAGGGGGGGGGGGGGTTGTTCAGTTCCAAAAAATAAATTTTGAGGGCTGAAAAATTATTTTGGAATACAGTGATGCCAATTCGTTTGGTGGTTATTGCCATTTCAAAAATCGAGGAAAACAGCCATAAAACTTGTCAATTTTTTTTAGATTTTGAAATTGAAAATGATGATTAAAAAATTAGCACTACTGTTTTTCAAAATATTTCTATAGTTTCAGAAATGATATAGTTTGATGTTTTGGTATCATTAATGCAAAATAGGTATTTGGAGAGAAAATATTTTCAAAATATTTTGCTCCAAAATTCCGATGTAAGCGATTTACAACTTTTCAACTGCTCAAAACAACCCTAAAAGTGATCTTAGATCAGTAAAAATAATCAGGTTTTCCATTGCCCAAGATTTTAAAGAGCCATCATTCTCAAAAATTTGAACCATATTTTATAAAAACGCAGCAAAGCAAGAACCTAAATCTTAATTGGGGATATCCTTAGTAGGTATTCCCACAAAAATTTTCAACCCTCTCCCCTCATATTTACCCCTCCAAACGGTGTAAAATGTGTCTTAGCGAGGGTTGGGGATAAAATGGGAATTTTGGGGAAATAACTACTTAGGTATTAATGAGTAGGGTGTCGTTTTCTTATGATTCGATACTGCTGAGCACGAATATGACGTCAGATTTTTTGCTACACTCATCTAGCCCTTTCCAGAGCACCTGGACCCCTCAATTTTTACTATTGTTAAAAAACATAAGATAAGTTGAAAAACGTTATTTTGAGGGGTAAATATGAGGGGAGGGGGTTGAAAATTTTTGTGGGGATACCTACTAAGGATATACATAACTTCCAGAAAAATTTTCAAAATCGGTTGAAATGGGGCTGAGAAAAGTGTTATTGAAATTTCAGAATAGGGGGGTTCCCCAAAAAGGGCACCTCCCCATATCTATTGTGGAAACTAATTTTCGAAAACGAGGTTTCCTTGAACTCATAATACTAGAGATTATTTATATTAAGAGTATGTTGATGGTTTTTTTTCTGTCAATTAGCCAAAAAAAAGGCTAAAATTACCTCAAAAAAGTGCATTTGAAGAGCAATAAAATGCAACTGTGCAAGGAGCCCGATAGTTAGAATGCATATTTGAGGTTAGGGGACCTTCCCCATCATAACGACGATAAGTTTTTTTCTGCCAAAGCCAAAAATTGAGGAAATGAGTTTTTTATTAGGCTTTTCCTTCCATTGTTATTGTGCAACCTGGGATTAAAAAATCATAATTTTCTCCCCTTCCCTATTTCGAAAACCAGATACATCGGAATTCGGAATCCATCACAATTTTTCAGCCACTAGAAAACGTCCAAAGTAGACCATTGACAATAATTGGAGACTGCTGAGAAAATTAATTCGCAAACTTTTTTTATTTTTCATTTTTATTAATATTATCTCCTTTAGATTTTTTTAAAGGTGAGCATTGAATGCATTGATCCCTCAAGATTTTAGATAAATAGCTGTACTGTTCTCAAGTACTCTGATTCTAGTACATAAGTTGTTTTGCAAAGCTCGAGCAACCGTATTTTTTCTCATTTTAAAATTTACGCAGAAGAAACGCTTCTTATATGGAACCAAGTTCAAATTATCATGGTGTGGATTGTGTAACCTCATTAGGCTAATATTGGAAACATTCACCTCACTCTCTCTCTTCATAAGCAGTATTAACAGTTCGACACAACGAAACAGTTCGCGGAAACCAGTTGTTGTCTTTAAATAAATATGTACCGTAAATGTAGATGTTTAAAATGAGTAATCATCCTAATTTCCGAGCAATTCATCATCAAACTTTGGCAGAAATTCCAAGTAAGTTTAATTTTTTCCTTACTCTTTAATATTTTGAAAAATGGAATAATTTTAGCTAAATAATAAATCCATATTCCGTTTGAAAAAAGTAAATAAATATTGATTTGAATTGAGTGACCTCATTTTTATTTTTCGTGTTTATTTCCATAATTGGTGTCAAGTAAACATCGAAAAATGCGTATACTTATTGATAAAAATTCATAAGTGGTAAAGAAAAATCGAATTTTGATAGATAACTTCGTTATTTACCTATTAAAAAAATTTGCTCTCATGTAAGACCTCCAAATCCATAATCCAACATGAGCGTCATTTTTGATTTCTACTTAAAATAAGAGCTTAAAAATTGATCAAAAATTAAAAATCGAAATTAGCATCTCTACTTTTAAAAATTTGATCATCTTCAATTCATTTATCACCCCATAAAACTACAGCTAATCTTAATTAATTAAGAAATTATAATCCTCGTATTTCATTTACAGTATGCCTGGGCGAATTCTCAATGGGAATTGCATTCGGATGGTTGGCACCAATGATCAGAGATATTTTAGACGATCCAAAAAGCGAAATTTCAGCAAACGAAGATCAATGTTCTTGGCTGGCCAGTTTACTCGAATTCGGCAGAGCATTCAGCCCTCTACTGACACTCTTACTATTGGACATATTAGGACGAAAAATCATGCTGCAAATCTCTTCCACGATATTCTTCGCCATTTGGCTCATCATCACATTTACTCGTTCCATTGTGACCTTATGCGTAACCTTTTTCTTTTTCGGATTAGGAATCGGCATATTCAACGCTGCCTCAGCAGTTTACATAGGTGAGAATAGTTCGCCAAATCTTCGAGGTATTTTTTGCAGTGCTTGCACAACAGCTTTCTATATAAGTGCATTGATCCAGTACATAATATCGGGTTATTTACCATACCGGGTTCTCGCCATAACTAATCTAATAATGGCATTAGTCTGTTTGACGAGTACACTGCTGTACGTCGAATCCGCTCAATTCCTCATATTGAGAGGACGTTTCGAGAAAGCAGAAAAAAACATGATGTGGTTAAAGGGTACCGTCGACAAAGAAGATATTGCAACCGAGTTTGAAGCTATCAAAGCGAATATCGAGTCCGAAAAAGAAAAGAAGACGTCTTACAAAGAGTTGCTCAAAGCACCAGCCAATTATAAAAGCTTGCTTATAGTTTTGATTCTTAATATGGCTCACGCGTCCACAGGAAACGCTGCTCTGTTCACGTATATCTCGATAATATTCCCACCGAATAAATTTTTCACCTGGTATCAAGTAACGGTGTATTTTGGAATCTCTCAAATGACTTTCAGCCTACTAGCTTCTGTGGTGATTGAGAAATACAATCGTAGGACTTTGACGTTGTTTTCGTTCACCATGTTTTTATTATGCCATTCGACGGCAGCTTATTTCTTTTACGATGCAGACCATAATTCTTCGCCGATTCGTTTTGGTGTATGGGTGATATTCGGCTCGGTTTGTACTTTTTCTGGATGCAGTGCTGTATTGGATTCGGTGATGCATATGCTTAGAGGGGAATTATTTCCACAAAGCATTAAACCAATAGGAACTGGTTTAACTGTAGTGGCCCGTTCTTTAATGGAATTCGTGACTATAAAAATATTTTTAATGATCAGATCGCAATATGGAACTTACGCAAATTTTATTGCATACGCTGCGATAAGTTTAATATCGGTTTTGTTCTGTTATTTCGTACTTCCAGAAACTAGAGGGAAAACGTTAATTGAGATTCAAAATTCGTTGGAAAGACAAACGCCAAATACTAGTTCTCAAAATGAAGACGAAGAGCAATTATTCGATGAGCAATGAGATGAAATCACAATGGATTGTTTTTGGTATTAAGTTTTTAAGATGATCGAATTTTATATTCTTGTACTCACAGCTGTGATTTACTCATATCAAGGGTCCACTTTCGATGTTCTGGATTAATAATTTAATTGATTGTATGGTCTTGTAGTTTATTTTCGACTTTCAAACATGAAATAACAGAGATAGGAACCTATTAGGTTGAATTATCAAAAAGTTTAACAGCATTGAGCCAAAAATTTTCATGACTGCTGAAAAACATTTATTAAAGTGGAATATGTATAGGCTAATTTTGAGTAAAAGTCATTGAAATTGAAATAAAAATTTTTTTAATATTGCCTATTTTATTCGGCGTACGAAATGTCTCTTGCCATGATAGAAATTGCATGGCTTGAACTCAATTTCTGCTAACAAAAAAAAAAATTTCAAGTACTAATCAAATAGCTCGAAAAAGTAACCAAAAATATTTTAATGTAGAAAATAAATCACAAAAAAGCATAAGATTACAAATCAAAATTTCCAACTTTTAATTTTAAAAATTTGCTTTTGACAATTTTTGGCAAGAAAGTGAGTATTTTTGCAATTTCTGGCAAAAAAGGCCAAATTTTGGCAAAATGAAACAAGACTGACAATTTTAACAAAAGGGATGGTTTTCTGACAATTTCTTTCAAAAAACCGAGACTTTTGGATAATTTTTTTAAAAAACTTTGGAATTTTTTTGCAAAAAACGACAATTTTTCAAAATTTTGTTTAAAGGGCGAAAATTTTATACAATTTTTGGCAAAACGCAAAACTTGAACGATGTCAGCAAAAAGCAGAACTTTTTGTGAAAAACTTGGAGAAAAGAGATACTTTTTGGCAATTTCTGAAAAATACCTGACCTAAGCGAGGATTTTGGATAACTTTTTAAATAAATTTAAAAAAGAAAACTTGACAATTTAAACAAAAATGATCAATTTTTGGCAATTCATGGGAAAGAAATAAAATTTTTTCGAAAAGTGAAGCTTTTTTCTACAAGTATATAATTTTTGCTAATTTTGAGTAAGGTAAAGTGCCCTAATTCCAACCACTTTTTTTTAAATGCATTTTCGGATATCTCAATTTGAATTTTTTTTAAAAGTTGTGTAACCATTTGATAAAGTAACTATTCAAAATTCATTTGGCATTGTCACCTTGTGGAAAAACCATCCCCAGAGAAAAAAAAATGAACTTTAGTGAAAAGTGTCAAATCGCAAATTTTCATTTTTGGGTCCCTAATTCCAACCACCTACTTTTACTATGAAAAAAAGTTGCGTAAATTGCAAAAAATACAAAGTTTATTGATTAAAATACAAAAGTAATTAAATCTTCATTTATTATTAAAGTGTCACATGCCGAGATTTGCAAATTTGAGGGCAGTAAAAAACAAAATTTCAAGATTCTCCATCATACCTGAATTTAAAGTCTCAAAAATTCATTATGTAAAAAGAGGTGTATCTGACGTCGTTTTTCCCCTCAGAGGCCTTAATTTCACTCAAAAATGATGACGGCAGCTCTTTTCTCCTACCTACCACTAATTTACTGGGTATTAAAAATTTTTGAAAATGAATTATCATGTTGTACTTGCTGGTGGTTGGAATTAGGACCCCCACAGAGATTTGAAAATTGTGAAATTAATGGGCCTTCCGTGAGTGGTTCACACAAATGAATACCGCACATATGTTGAAAACTATCTACTTTCAAGATATATTCATCAAACTTGACGAAAAACTTCGTTAAAAAAATTCCATCGGTATTTTTCTCCGAGCTTCCTTGCAACCGGCAATTTTGAAATGTGGTTTTTCGGCGATAATTTTTTTCCATTTGGCTTTCAGGTGCTGGCGTTTTGTACGTCATCATTTAATCACTTTAGCAACATAATTTCACAAACACCCGCTAGGTAGCGTTATCAACGGATGAGAAATTGAAAGTGGTTGGAATTAGGCACTGGGTGGAATTTGGGCACTTTACCTTACAGAAGGGAGACTTATTTAAAAGCTAAAAAACCATCATTTTTGGCGATAAGAAAAACTTTTGAACAATTTTTGAAAAACATAAACTTTTTTGGAATTTTATGCAAAAAGCCGAAGACATTGGACAATTATTTGGCAAAAAGCAAGAATGGAAAATTTAGCAGAAAGCACGAATTTTCGGCAATTATTGAAATATAATTGTACTTTTTCGCAATCTTCGTTGAAAATGGTGAATTTTGCAGGTCAATTTTTCAGTTGAAAAGTGTGACTTTTTGGCATTTTTTGAGGAAAAACAGCGAGACTTTTGGGTAATTCTATGAAAAAAATTGATATTTTTTGGAATTTGTTGCGAAAAAATGACAATAACTTTTGACAAAAAACCAGACTTGGAAATTTTGATAAAGAGTGAGATTATTCGTTATTTTTGGCAGAAAAAAAGAATTTGACAAGTTTAGCAAAGGTGAAGCTTTGTATTTTCAACCAAAATACTGAAGTTGCAATTATTCACTTTTTGATATTATTAGCATTTTTTTCTTCAAAATGAATAAAAATATCAAATTTTTGAAAAATTAGAAAAAAAGTAGTTTTGATAACCAAAATTGTAAAGAAAGTAATCAAAAGTTACGAAAAACTCCAATCGATAAAATACCAATAAATTTTGCATAATAATGCAAAGAATTAGCTCAGGTAAGTATTTTTATAAAAAATTGGTCAGTTTAAAAAAAAATTTATATATAGATCAAATTATATCTACCAAATTTTTGAAAATTTGAATTTGATCCTTAAAAAATAAAGAAACTCTAATTTGATCAAACTGAAGGAAGAGAACTGCATTCGGTTCATCATGCCCTAATTTCAAAATATCGCATTAAAATAGTAAGTTACAAACGTTTTGAAAATTTCGGTGAATTTTTAAAATTCTAATTTTTGAAAACGACGATTGCAAAAATCAGTAAAATATTGAAAGTTGAGCCTTTTGCCTCAATGAAACCAAAGTACAGGTACATCTCTCCTCAACTTCGAAACTGCCATCACATTTTCGAACTCGAATTGCAAACTCTTTTCAAGTGTTCCCAAAGTAGCATAATTTCACTCCTTGTCTTGGCGCCAATTAAAATGAGAAAATATGAAAACAAAAGTGCAGTTGTTCTTTCAAATCTCTATAAACACTTTTTTTAAAAATATCATTTAAGGGCACTCGTGAGACTAAAATTAGAAATACATCTTCAACATGTAAAGACAGTATTTACTTTTTATCCGCACCTATGTGCTACATGTCTTACATGGTCTAACTTCACCCTAACGACCTAGTTAGACCTATACCTAGTGCTATGCACAGATAGGCACTGGCGATTTACCGCCTCGTATACCTACTCTTCGGAGATAAATATGAGATGAGAAATTATACACATAGAATAATATGAATAAAATGAATACTCGGACGACTATAACGTTACATTAGCTTTATTGGTTATTAAGCATTATATGTACATAGTCTGATTATATTACGTAAATAGAATTACGATTTGATTTAAAGGAAGCGAGTACATGTAGTCGCAAATGTGTGTTAAAAACACCACCCAGGGACAAGGGCATTCATGCCGGATAGGGCAGGTCCAGTATGAATGACTCTAAGAAGAGAATTTAGAGATGCTGCAGTTCATCTCTTGAGTAACCACGATCCGATCCGATAGTCCATTACGTAAAAGATATTCCATATCCCAGTAATTATAAGGTGGAAAGTACGTGCTCCATACGTCGAACGTACTGATAGGGCTCCGCACCTTGACCTATCTATCGAATGGAAACTAAGCTCTCGCTTAGTGAGTCCGTGATTGACTGAAGTTGTGATCGGATAACGTGAAACACTTCACTAACGCGAACTAAACCGCTAGATAGCGTGGTTACGTAAGAGAATTGAGCGAAAGGTAGAAGGAGAACAATTTTCCCTCACCTAAGCGACGGAAAATGGCGCAATTCCTCCCTTTACATTGCCCCGAGTGATTACTTATAGGAATATGTAACCACTCTAACAACTAAAAAGGGAGAATGACCCATGTGCCCTATCCTTGCCCCGGGTGTTTACATGTAGCTATTGAAATAAATAAGATAAACAAAATAATAAAATAAACATCTTCTTATCTACAAGTGATACAGTAAAAAGCAGTAATAATAAAAAATGTAGAAGAATAAGAGAAAAAAAAAAAAAATGTATCCAACTTCTGGAAAAATTAAAAATTATAAACGTAAAATAAAGTGAAATAATATCTAAACAGTATATCTGTATAAAATAAAGAAAAGTCACGTTACATCTTGTGAATCAAAGTACCGAACGAAAATCGAAAGTGCTTAATGGACATACATTAGTGATGAAAACTATTGACTATTACAGTATGTATAAATTTTGTACGTAATTACGTTACTCTATTCTATGACTAATATGAATTTATTTATTGTTTCAGGTTCCATGTGATGAGTTGTAGTTCGAGTTCATGTTGCAATGTCTGTTTCATTCCGGGAAGTATGAATTACGTAAGATTGATAAGGTTTTAGATTTTCGATACTTTGTAACGTGATTTCGTATCTACAGATGTTTACTCAGCAAGAAGAGGCAGTAAACCCAAAACAGCCTCCAGAATGATGCGGTGATCAAGAAAAGGACATTTATCGACTATCTTTTCCGGTAACGTTCGGTCTAGTATGCTTTCAAGCTGTTTTATATAGTTTGTATTATGTGTGTCTTTCTTCGAAATGCTGATAGCTTCTAGCCAATTTCTAAATTTCTTCGTCTTATCACTATGTACCGTGTGTTTTATAGGTGGTATGACATAGATTTTCTTTACGCCCGAAGTACTCAACGTCTTGATCAGCGCATTAAAATCGTCTCTCAATTTTTCTTCGTTGGCGTTTTCATGAAGATCTTTATGACCTATCGATATCAGCACCTTTTTAGGTAATTTTGTTACGTTTTTTGAAATTGATCTATTTAGATCTGTTGTTGATACAAAACCATTTACGTAATCGTTATATTCTAATTTTTCAGTATAAGCTTGATCACCGGCTATCGCAAAATGGACCATTTGATGTACCAGGCCATCGCCCAGCATCCAGTACTGTTGCAAAAAGAAGATAGTCTCCGTTCCTTTATTTCGTAACGTAAGTGTAGCTCCGGTTGTGTATAGGTTATATCGGAACTTCCTACACGTCGAACCGAATTCATCAGGTATGGATGTTTTTAGTGTCATCCTTCTGATTTCCTCTTGGAAAATCTTTCTGGTTACCGGTAAATGAACTACTTGTTCTTTTTTGTCGTAGGTCGAGATTGTTAGTCGATTTCGGTAATTTTTTACGTCACGAATCGCTCCAAAATGTCCTGGCTTGAGAGGGCTACGAGTTTGGTTGTTATCTATAATGGATTCGAACTTATTCTGTTCGTATTTCGTTCTATATCGATTGATAGCATTACGTCGGTGAGTATTACGTAAAGGTGTTCTTGGTACATATCGGGAACCTGATGGCTTAAGTATTACTTTTAGATTTTTTGTATTAATCGGTTTTCTTTCAGGAGACTTGCGGCGTATTTGAATCATAGTTTTGCTGCTTTTGGTTGGCGATGATAGTTTTTTCGGTGGTGATTTCTTCGGTGAAGATTTAGCAGGTAATTTTGCTGTTTTCGTAATAGTTGATTTAACCAGCGGAATTTTGAATTCACCTGTTTTTTCTGTTTTTTGGTGTTCGTGTTTCCAATTTGTATCCTCGTCTGATGTGTCTTCGTATTTCGGTTCAAATTGCGATTCATCGATTTCTTTTTCGTTAGATGTTGATTCTGCCGGGTTTTGTTCTTCATCGCTTAAAGGTTGTATAAATTCATCGATCGGATTATCATACTTGTGTTCCGGTGTTACGTTATCGATTAGTTCACATTTTTTCAGGTATATGATTTTTTCTACTGATGCTTTTACTCGATCATTTAGATGTTTTACGTCAGAGTTTAATTTAGCGACTTCGTTCATATAATCGTTATTTTCTATTTTCAGCTCTTGGTTCTCTTTGCGTAACTTCCATAGTTGTTCTACTAAAGTCGCCGGTGACGTTGAATCATCTTTTACGGTCGTAATTTGGATGTTATTTGCTTGTATCTCGACGTCAGATGCAAGAATCAGCGATGTATTGCAGTTAGAGAATACGCATTTTTCAGTCCCAGGTGCGTAAGCCGTATACAGATTGGTTAGACATTTTTCATGATAGATATGTCTACACGAAGTTAGCTTTAATTTCGTATTTGTCCGGTCTTGGTCTGGGCCTTGCCCAAGTGATTTGTTGCAGCTTGAACAAGTGATAATGTTTACTCGTATTGCGCCCATTTTCTTCCTAGTTGGTTCAGAATATTGCTTTTCTTCCATGGATTTGCGTTACGAAAATGAAATCTGGAGCCCAGGGTTGAACGGAACTGAATACGCTTGGAAATAGTTGAATTCGGATTACGTAAGATGAAGCTTTTTCTTTGGCCAAGCACGACGATTTGCTACACGTGTCTGAGAGTCTGTTGGACGTTTTATATTGTAATCCAATGTACTTTATACATATTTTATTGATGTATTGTTTTGTACTTACGTGTAACTGTTGTCTTGGTGGATTATTTTCGATGTGTTATTTGTAATAACTTCTTGGTAGCATTAAACTTTTGAACTTTACTAAACTGTTGTACCTTTACGAAATGAAATACCATTTGTTATCTCAATGTCTCACTGTAACTTCTTTAACTGTGGTTTTATTTTTCACGTTATTTCATGTTTGATTTTTTTATTTTGTTCGAACACTTTGTACGATTTTGCTGTGTGTTGTTAGAGTTGTGCTAACGAATGAGATTGCTCTTTAAATAAATGAAATTTGCTCTCACGATGATAAATTTTATTTTATTTCCTATAAAATAAGTAACGAGTAAAAACATAAAGAAACCTTCGACGGATACTTAGGACATTAGTAAGGAACATCATTGAAATTTCCACGACTGCTGGAATTATTAGATGCGTTACGTTATCTTAATAATTACTATATTAATAGTATACATGCAGGATATCCTTTAAATGTAGATCGCATAGTTTATTCCACGACTGCTGGAATTGCTTAGCTGTTACGTTAGTCTTATACTTGATATATATATCGAGCATATACACATTCTCGTATTGGGCATACATGGAGTTACTACGTTGATAGAATTCGGGTTTTATGGCTGTTTATGCGTTACGTAATGTTTCGATACCTATGCGTTCTTCGTATTCTCTGTATCTATCTTCTCCTATAGTATCGGGTTGTTCTGGAACTTGAGTTAGGAATAATTCACCTTCATCATGGATATCGGTTGCTATCAAGGAGACCATTTCATAATTCGCGGTATATGTGTGGAACATATTTTCTTGGCGATCTATGAAATAGGGGATTGGATGTTTCTGGTATAATTCTTCAAATTGCTCCATATAAATAAGATCCGCGCCTTGTATCAAAACCGCCTCTTCTTTTAGCCATTTGTTAAACCGCTCTGCTTTGATCGCATATTTTTCCATGGCTGCGTAGGAATAGACCATTGGAATTAGAAGAATTCTCTTTGCTCCTTTGCTGATCATTAAATGAAGTAGTTGTTTCGTGTTCTTGATTACGTTACGATAGATTTCTTTTCTGACGTCATGATTCCCGATTGATACCGCTAACATTGGTGGCAGCTGTCTGATCGCGTATATTAAATGGTTCTTTAGTTTCTTCGGTGATAGCGTACCAGTTAACAGTAACGAGTTCATCATTATTGCACGTAATGGCTTGTTTTCATACAGACCTTCCCAAGCCATTGCGCAAAGAGCCCCATCACCGATCATCATGTAGTTTCCGAGAAAATAGCATTTGATGTGGTATCCGCGAGGGTGTTCATAAGTATACTGCGTGATGAAGTCGGTTTGAATTTTGTTGGTATATCGATTGGAATATCTTGTTGTTACGTTACTATTGAAATTATATCCATTTTTGAAGCATTCTCTTCGTAATTCGCTGATATTATATTCGATGGGTATCTCGTATGTTTCTCTGTTGTGCATTATCATCGGTCTGATTTCAATCGGTTCCTTAAACTTTACGTAATAGAAATTGTTATTTTCTTTTAGGTTTTTCCAATGCTGATATGGTTCGATAGAGTTGGATTCGATGTCGTTTTCAATTATTATTACGTTATCTGAATGTGAAGTAGACGGTTGCGATCTCTTTGAAATTGATTGTGTTACGTTATTTAATCCCGACACTGATGATTGGTGGTTCTCCAATGTTGTAGTCGTAGTTTCGGTTTTCATCGCGTCTCGTAGATGAGGATTTTGTCCGAATTGATCTTCTTTGAATTTCAACTCATCTCCTAGCTTGACCCCGTCTTCTTTTTTCATTTCTTCGTAAACACGTTTCATTTCCTTATCGAACAAAAGTTTTCTAAATCCTTCTAAATCTTCTTCCATGTTTCGTATCCGAAAATCTCTCTGGTCTAGATCATTGCCTTGGGTGTTAACCGTCTGCTGTAGGTCCTCAACTGTTTGTTCTAATTCATTAAGTTGGAGTTTCAGGTTACGATTGTAATTTACATATCGCGCAATGACGCTTGCCATATCGTCGGTTGCTATCCTAATTGCACGAGTTTTCTCAACTTCGAAGATTTCTTTGCATTTAGGGATTTGGCATCTCCCTGGATTTTCTTTTTCCTCACAGCTGATGATTACACAGGTCATCAGGTTAACGCATCGTTGATGTGCAATGTGTCGACACCGATCGAGGACTGCTATGCCTTTTGAGTATTCATCGTCCAGTATCAGTAGTAAGCATATTGCACATATCGGCATTTTGACGCTCGCTTCATATTCGGTTAGGTCTAACGAATCGTCTATCATTTTGCTCGCCATTCTAATCAACAAATATATATATTGTTGTAAATACTTGATTGGTTTATCATATGTATTGTCGTATTAAATTGAGTTACCTTATTCCGTAGATTGGAAAATTTTGTCGTATTCGTATCGAATTAAATTCTTGGATTATCAGCTTTTTCTTCGGTCACACTATTGGAAATTATACAGTGGTCAGTAATTAGTTAATCAATTTCTATTTAGTAAACTTGTAATGGCGTGGTGCTCACCTTCTGTCGTTCTTCTTTGTTATTGTTGTCAGATATCATTAAAATTTCACGTTGAATTAATTAAATATCATCACAAAGCACATTATGTCTTACTTATTTTCTTTACGGTTGATTACACAATGTGTTTCAATATTTTGTTTATTATCTATTTCATCTAGAGAGGTGATGTTGTGGTAAGTATCTCATTTGCCTATGTTTGGTGAGTGAGGTGCCGATGAAATAATTTGAATTTTATTGATCTTCTTGATTTTTATTTTATGTTTGGTAAATAAATGGCTAAATGATTAACAAACAAAATAAATTCTAACGTAATGACAATAATACATCTTCGGTTTGACAAGAAATGAGCGACTGTGGTAACCAAATTCTTATAACTAAATCATATGTAGCAAACATTACATGAAATGCCTCTTCTTTGGCTAAAAAAATATTTATTTTACAATCGACTTCTGTAAGTAGAATATCCGAATTTCTTCGAGTAATGATTTTTCTTGTTGAAGCGATTATTTGTAACGTAAAATTTGATTCTTCCATTAGTACAAAGATAACGTAACGTAATTAGACGTCCAATTGAGCGATCGATAAACTTAGGTCATATATTGAATTTTGGTTTAACGAACCATTTGGATGTATTCACCGTATAATAAATTTCGACCATTTTTATTACGTTGGTTACATATGAATCTTTGGTGCGAGGTATTTTACAGCTTCGAAATACGCCTGCGGCATAATAAACACGTTTCGGTGAGAGTCTATGAAAGTCGGTCTTGGATATTTGATGTTAAGTTCTTCTACTATTTCAAGATATTCAATTTTTACATCCGGATATTCTTTTCCAATATTTCTCCACCAGTCTTTGAACCACGTAATTTTTTGCTGCATTTCTTCATCTTGAAATGGTTCGATGGGCGGGAATGCAATGATTTCTTTCACTCCCATTTTGATAATTAAATCCAATGTTTGTCGAGTATTATTCAATGCATTTTGGTAAATTTCAGTATCGATGTCGTGTAGGCCGAATGATATCATCACCTTGCTTGTAATATAACGTAAGTTTTCTGCTAATTGTCTTTTAATTTGTCCTGGAGATAAAGTCCCTCCTCCTAGTTCGCTCCCGACGTAAATTGACTGCATAATTTTGTTCTTGTGTAAACCTTGACGTACTGTGGCATACAAGAAACTGTCGCCAATTGTGAGGTAATTGTTGATGTAAAATAAACGTATGATATTTCCTTTTGGACCTTTGTGAAGATACGTAGATACATAGTCCCATTGACACTCAAAATGGAAATCTTCTACTTCATTACGTAATAGTGACTGATCAACCTGGAAACCTCGCTTTTTGCAGTCCTTCATTAAAGAAAATACGTCGATTTCAATAGGCATCTGCGTCTTCACTTTACTGCCATGGAAAAGTATTCCTTCGTAATACATCACCGGGTTGTAGTTAATATAACGTAATCGTGGCTTTTCTCGACTTTCTTCGCCTTTGCGTTTATGGTTTTCACGGCTCGATTCTTCGTCGCTATGTATCTTTCTTTTCCTAGTGGATTCATGATGCTGTTTCGACGATGACGTGATTTCTTGCGAGTACTTTTCTCGATTTGTATTACGTGATTCTGTATACTCATCGTTGAATTTTTGTCTTAATTGATTACATTCGCGTTCGGTTTCTTTCAACTTTGATTCTAGGTATGCAATTCGCTTTTCGAGTTTGATTTTCTCCCCTTCTTCGTAACGTAATCGTTCGTCTCTGTCTTTTAGCTTCTTCTCCAATTGTTGACGGTAATTCTCTTGGAATATTTTTTCTTTTCGGAAATCGTCTGCTAAAATCTTGTAACCTTTTTCTGTACTACGTAGCTCTTGATCGTTTAGGTGGAATCGTTTTTCCATTCGGGTTAGATCTTTTTCCAATGTCGCGATTTTATCATTCTTCATTGCAATTGATTTTTCTAGTTCGATATTTCTTCTACCATATTCGGTCATTAGGTTTTGAATTGGTTCGGCTGCTGACATTAATTCGCGGTATACTTTCGGCTTTACGTCTGTTGAACATTTTCACATGTTTAATGTTGGTTTATTGATCATTTGTTTTGGTATCTTAGTGATTGTTGAAGCTTACCTTCTCGATCCATTTCTTTGTCTCTGTTCATTTCGACACGATATTAAAATCGCCACTATAAACGATTTTACCGGTTAGAATACTCCAGCTATGGTTTAACACAGTGTTTTAATAATTTTTTAATTTACTTTGGTGAAACAGCAATTACTCAACTTCGGACAAAACACATTCAACTAGTTGTTTACTTTTGAAATGTGTTAGAAGACATTTCTGATTGGTTTACGGAAAAGATCCCCACCACTGCCTTCCATGTGTTTTGAAAAATGGTTTCTCAGCTGATAACTACTTTGAATATTTTTGTACGTTGCAATTTTTGTTTTACGAGTGATTGTTGAAATTTCTATTATCGTTGAGATTTTTAATTTGCAGTGATGAATTAAAATTTACTTCTCCTTAATTTAAGTATGATATTCGACTTTTGTCATCTTTACTCGGGTTATAAATTGAACACGTATGTTATCAGAATAATTCGATACAGGTAAGGAAAATGATAATTTTTATTCTTCTTCTTGATGTAAATTATAACTAATAACTAAAAATTGACATATTTCTTCTTATTACAGATTTATCTTACGTAATGTGAATCGATAGTTTTCCGGTGTCTTCTTATCATCCATTTTACAAAGTAAATAAAACGTAGAGTAAACAGTTGGTAATTATAACGTAAAGAATAATGATATATCTAATTCTAGATCGATTGTTGAACTAAATCTATTACGTAAAAGTGATGGAAGTTTTCTTTAGTCTGCGTGTGCAACAAATCGTTCGATTAAGAATAAAGCTATCTGTAGATGTGTCTCTGGTGACAATACTAGAGATTGGGAACCGATAACGTAATCTGGAACTTGCTCGTCAATGATTTCTTCTAGCCCTCGTAGGTAGTGTACAATAACACCATCTGCTTGATTTTGTAGAAATGCTCTGTAGCAATTTCTTGCACGGTGATTAATTGATCCAACTTTTCTGTTCGGTATAGGTGCTAGGAATATTTGATTAACGCCGCGGTAGACAAGATGTTTTATTATCGCCTTGATGTCATCGTAGGTTTCATGCTTTCTTGCCGCATCGTCGATCTGCGCTTCACCGAAAGAAATTAGAATCGATCGCGGTATTCTGATCAAATATTTGTCGATGTTTTCGATTAATGTTTTTCTTGTGATTCCGGCTCTGGATAATGAGTTAGTCCTCCATCTTTTTCTTCTTTCTTGATTATTGGTAATCGCTAAGTCCACTAAGTCATGTACTAGGCCATCGCCCATACACATGACGCCGTTTAGGAAGTAAGTCGTAGTACTGCCAGATGGCGAATTTGCTAAATATCTCGTAACGTAAGCGTAATCGTGATCTCGTTCGAATGAGTTGGAATCCAATAACGTCTGTGGTATTTTTGTACAGATATGTAAATCCAGTTCCCGGATTACTTCCATTACATTACGTAAAGTTCTTGGTAAGAAATGATGGCAGTCGGCAAGTACGTCACGATTGTCACAGGGTCTGTTTTCGTTACGTTGTGTCCTCGGTGCTTCTATTGACAATTGCTCAATCTGGAGTCGCAATTCGTTAATCGTATCAGCTTCTCTACGTTCAGTAAGTAAGTTTCGATGATTAGCTTCGTGAAGCTCTATCATTAGTTGACTTCTCTCTCTGCGGATGTTTGTATGCTCAACATGTAGTTCAGACAGTTGTCGCTCGAGATCTATCATTCTTTCTAGGTATTCCGATTCGTCAATCAATAAAGGAAACCGCTGTACAGTGAAAGTCACTGGATAAATGGTTCGATCGTCCAGCTGCCCAGTGCACAATGGGACCATACACGGCGTAGGAATGCGGAACTCGGGTCCGAAATCGTAAATTATTTCCTTACGGCAACGTTCATGGAGCACATGTGAGCACGATGAAGTCCTGACGAGGGCTTGAGTTGGCAGAAGGGCAAATTTACAAATGCCACATGTTGGAAGAGAGATAGAATAATCATTCGTTGAGTTGTCAGCCATCTGTAGATTTACACATGTGGTCAGATTTTCATAACGTAATTACAACGATGATAATTATATGTATGTGAGATTATGTTACCTTGATATTGCTGGAACAATTTACGCAAATAATAACGAACTGGAAACTGGAAGACTTTTACGCAAGCGAAATTTAACACGTTCAATTAGTATTACGTAAAGTGAACTTCGAAACAAAATCAATCTTGAAAAATTCACTCAGGTTTTCGCACAGACGAATATAACTTGATGAAATTAGTACGTTGAGTGTCAGAGAGGATTTTCACAACGAGATAATTGATAGCTAGGAACCGCTTTCTGTATTGTTTGGTTGAAACATGCGCAATACTCTCATCATAATTTAGTCTCTTATTCCGCTTTCGTAGATTGTATCTCTGATTAGCAGTGGATTTGATCAATTCTCGTTCTGTGTCGTTTTTTACAACTTCTTTCAGGATTGAATCGAATTCAGTTTGCTTATCAGTCGCCAGATTATTACGTAAACTTCTTTTTATCATTTTGAAATCATCGTTGTTATCGTTGTCTTGTTTGGTTGGAGATTTGGCAACAAATTCTTCGAGAAGTTCTTTCTGGTTTGTAAATTCCAGCATTTTTTGTTCCAGCGTTCTGTTGTTGAACTTTGAACGAAGTTTTGGCTCTTTACGCAGCATCTCTTGTTGATGTAACGTTAGGTAAGATATAATTTGTCGAACGCTTATCAGTTTCTTATCTTCGCTAAATTTGATGTGTACTAATTCATAACAATTTTTTCCAGCACGTACGACGATCAGATATGGACCAGAACGTTTTGTATACAATTTTTCGGTTGTTCCTTTATCCGATGAAGATTGCTTGTGATTCGTGATCATCACCAGTTCACCAGGTTGGTGTAATCGTAAATCTCCTCGTTTATCATTGAACTTTTGTTCTTCTTGTTGTCGTTTTAATTTACGTTTTTCTGCATTTAGATTGATTAATGCCTGATGATCTGTCATTTCATCAATCCTGGAATCGTCAAAATCATCTGTATAGACGGCTTTACGAGCCAACTGATCAGCTATGCAATTTCCGTAGTCGGTCTGTCTTGCATACGTGTGATGGAGTTGGAAATGTTCAAATTGTATCTTTAATGCTACGATTTCTTCAAATAATTCTTTATGATACACAGGTTTGTTTGACGAATTTTTCCATTGATTAGCTTTCCATTTATTGTATTCTGTATTGATTGCAGTAGTAAGGTATTGCGAATCCGAAAATATCAGTAGTTTGGTGACTTTATTACGTAACATTATTTCCATAGCAGTTTTGAGTGCTATTAATTCGGCTAAATTGTTCGTATTGATGTATTTTTCATGATTGATTCTTTCAGATACGTTTTTGGTGCCTTCTGGATGCCAGCAAATTCCGATACCAGCTATTGCGTCTTCGCTTCCGTTATCAGCGCAAGCTCCATCCACAAAAATCCACACATATCCATCGCTGGCAGTGTACACGTCGTTTAGCATGTCTAATGGCGTTTCCATGAGCTCATCACTGGTTACCGAAGGTAATATCTTTTCTTTAATTTTACATCTGGTTGCTTTTAATTCAAATTTGGCATTAATTGGTACATAATGTACAGGTAAACCGGTTTCAAATCCTGGTAATTGCCACAATTCATCTGGGATTATTTCAACTTCATTTGGACGATGGTTAATTTCATTTTCGATGGTTTTGATATGCTGGTGCCAACCATGGTGAGTATAAGCTCCATCACTATCAATGTTGATTTTTACTCGAAGATGTTCTCCAATTAACCTCATCGTTCTTTCTACAATATTCGATTGAGGATTGTATGGAGTTGATTTTCCATTTTGTATACGATAACGTTTGAGTAACTTCTTCCAAATGTTGTTCTTGAATTGTACTGCATTGTCAGTGTTTACTTTTCGTATTTTATGTCCTAACGTTATAATTTCTTTGATGACTTCCTCCATGGTGTCCGCTACCGCTTTTTGTTTGATACTAATCAGTAAACGTAACCATATTTTTCCAGAGAAAACGTCTTTAGCTACGAATACATATTTTGGTTCGTCAGACTCGTTCGCGATAGGACCTAATAAATCAACTGATAAGACGTCTGCTAGTCGATATGCATTCACGTAAGCAAATTCAATTGGTTTCTTCATACCATAATTTTTATTCGCTTTACAGTATAAGCATGCACTAGTGAGATAACGTACGTAATGTTTTGAATTCGCAGAATAGTACATTCGTCTGAAAAGAGTATCCAATTTATTCGCACCTACATGCCCAAATACTTCGTGTAAATGTGTCATCGTATCAGTGAAAAGTTCATCGGGAAGAACTGGAACTACTGTTTCATCTTTGTTATTGAACATCAAGATTTCTTTGCCGTTTTGAGTATGTATTGAAAATCGCAGAGCTAATCTTTTCTTAGCTTCTAAATCACGTCGGTTTAATCTCTCATCAGGGACTTTTAATCGATACGTTATTCCTTTGCAGGTTTTATCCTTCTTTTGGAATTGATCAATTTTACGTAAGCTTGATATGAGACGTTCTCTGATTTTATCTCCAACATTTTGTTCGATGGATACTAAATTGGCAAAGTTGCAGTAATTTAACGTAATTTCAGGAGCTTGAATTCCAAACCAGCGTTTATGTTTCTTACGTAAGTCATAAATCAAATTGTAACAGTTCAGTTGCGTAATCCAAATGGCCGCTTTTCGGTGTATTTCGGCCATTACTTCAAAATTGGCTACGATTGATTTTAAATCACTTCTTACATGGATTGTTCTTCCATGTAGCCACAGTTGGAGTTTGCGAATTGTTTTTGTTAAATTATACATCTCACGTTCGATTAACGTATACGATTTTTGGTGTTCCTTAAAGCTGAAGCTTGTAAACATAACAATCTCGTCTTGACCTTCGACAGTTTGGTATAATACTGCATTCATTGCATCAGATGACGTGTAGGTGTCTAGGTATAAATCGTACCCTTTTCGAGGTGAAATTAAAACAAAGTCCTTGATGTATTCTGCTCTCAATTTTTCAAAAGCTTCTTCTTGATCGGGTCCCCAGACGAATACTTCCCCTTTTTCGGTTAGTTTGTAAAGATTACGTAAGATTTGCTGATAGCAAGGAATGAAACGCCTGTAGAGTCCTGTTAATCCAATTAGTTCTAGTACTTCGTTGGCATTTTTCAACTCAAATTTACCGGTCTTTTTGTTTGTATGTTTTTCGACATATTCTAAAAATTTCAATATTTTCTTCGATTGTTTCTTGATAATGCCTGGTTCCAAATCAAATCCTAGATGATCCGTTGTTCTTCTGAAAAATCTGGATTTGGTGGCGTTTAGTTTGAGTCCATTCTTACGTAATATTTCAAAGACTTCAACCAGTAATTCCAACATCTCCTCGAAGGTATCTGCACGAAGCAAGATATCGTCGACGTACTTGGTTATACCCTTTCTGTCTGGAATGATATCATTAACGAGATTTACGAACAACGCTGAAGATATTTTTAGGCCATACGGGAGTCTTATGAATTGATATACTCTACCATCGATTTGGAATGCGCAGTATTTACGAAAACGTTCCTCAAGTACTATTTGCCAAAATCCAGCAACAAAATCTAATGTGCTGAAAAATTTGGCTTCCGCGTATTCCGTTATAATACGATCCAAAAGACCTGCTTCATTGTAATTTTCGTTTAAAATTGGATTAAGATCCACCGGATTTAAACAGATTCTCATTTCACCGTTCTTTTTTATATTGATTACAATAGGATTGATATATCTTGAATTGGAGGGTTCTATTACGTCAATTGCTAGCATAATTTGTATCTCACGCTTAACAGCTTCCATCATTTTTTTAGAAGGGTTGTATTTTCCACACTTGTAAATGATTTCTTTTTCAGGTATGTTGAATTCCAATTTCTCCTTTTTTCCTTTGAAACGACCTGGAAATTTGCTGAAAATGTCTTTAAACGGAGCTAAAATATTGTACGCATAATCCGCTTGTTGAGGAGTAATTCAATTCTCAGATACAGCTTCATCTAAGTCAGCTCGTAATCGATTAAGATAAATTTCTGGACCTGTATCAGTAACACCCTCAGGCAGTTTGTAATATTTTCGTAACGTATTGGCTCGATTCAATAGCATGTAAGTATCTGGAAGATGTGACTGTTGGATTGATACATGATTTAATTTCAATTTCGTAACGTATTCTTCTGGTTTTAGAAAAGGTATTGAATCAATATCGTGTTTTGGTGTAGGCTGGCAGTAAGCTACTCCTTCGTGTATTCTAGGATCAATCCCGAGTTGAATCATCGTTTGCATTCCAATCAAGAATACTTGATTACAATTTTTCATCACGTAAAAGGGAATTTTCAAGGTGTGTTTGCCAAATCGTAAGGTTGGTACCAATGCGTAATGAGCAGTTTCTACGATTTGTTCATTAGCTAATACACAACTCACTGGTTCGGATAATGGAATGTAATCCATATCTTCGGAGTGGTTTTCCATCAAATACTTAGCCGTTTCTTCAGATATTACGTTAGGGGTTGCCCCAGTGTCAAGCTGTGCTGGATAAATACCTTTTCCAATGCCTACACTGACTACTGTTGTTTTGATCTCTACTTCAGTTCGGTCCAGTTGAGATAACACGGATTGATCATTTTGAGCACCTTTTTGGGTAATATTTAGAATATAATTGATGTTCGAATTGCGGTAATCTAACGTGTGTTCATTATGATTTTTCCATGGAATTTGTCCATCACCTTTTCTAACGCTACGATAGTCGTGAATTGTAAAGTTACTCGTTCGTTGAATAAATGATGATAACAGATCTTTAGAATCAACGGTATGATAGTCCAATTTTTTACGATGTCTGCTTAGCGCTACTATTACGTGAGATAAACTTTCATAAACGGGATTGCGTTGTTTATTGAGGCGTACGATAATTACGTAATCATTTTGTTTACCTTGATACTCGTGTACCGTATTAACTTTGAACTTTCTATTTTCCAATATAGATTTTTCGTATTGCGTAAAAACAAGATATTGTGCTCCAGAGACCCGTGGAATAGTGTCTACTGAGTAATAGTCGAAGATCTCCATCTCAGAATGGACCACAGATGTTGAATACATGCCGCCATCGTATAAATCGGTGAGTAATTTAGCTGTAGTAAGTGTACATCGGTAAGATGTTGATAGATGTTCTTTTTCATCAATTAATTGATCGGGTATTAATTGGTACTGTGTTTTTCTCAAAGGTGAACGGTTAATGTATTTAATTTGACGATCATCTCCTATCAACACAGCACTTTTAGCTCGTGACTTCATCATAGCAAATAATACGGCACCGTAATGGACTAATAGACCTTCATCTATGAATATACGTTCATACTGATAGTCGTTTCCGTGCATTAGATACGAGTCAATCGTTCGATAATTACGTAAAAGTTCAACATCATCACTTGACAGTCCTAGTTTCTTAGCTAAACGTGTACGGAAGTCAATAGCTGCTTCTTTTGTTGGAAAGAGTACTAAATCTGATCCATTGTGGCGAATATTGTTTAAGATATATGTTGTTTTGCCACAACCTGCTACTCCTTGAACCAGTTTAGTGTAAGGTAATTCAAAGTCGTTGATATCGATATTTTTACACCTAAGATACAAATCATAATCGCTTAAAACTCTTGATTCCTTCGTTACGATTAATGTTTCAGATGCTGGTATTCGCTTGTTATCCTCGAGATCCTTAGATTTGATGAAGCGTTTTCCATCATGCTTGTATTTGTGATCAATTACGTTAGAAGAAGGTACGTGTTTGAAGAAACCGTCATAATTGTTATAAATACCAATTTCCAGATCATCGATATCGACTAGCTTTTCAATATCATTTTCATCAGTGTTAATTATTTGATTATGGATCCGTTTGGCATTAAGATGTGCTGTTTTATACGTGTGGTACCAAATTGCTAATTGTTCACGTGTTGAATTGATAATGTAATCAAATTCATACTCAGGTTCTGGTATAGGTGGTCGGAAATCAATCGTGAAAGCATCAACTGGTAAATCAAACGTTGGATCGAAGTTATCAGGTTTTGAATAATCGTAGTCATTAACTCTATTAGCTTCTATTAGTTCTTCGTTGATAGTTTTGCTTTTTTCAGAAGTTTCCTTTGATTTGGGACGAATATTGATTGGACTGGAATCGGAAGTTACATCAGTGAAGATTTCCTTTAGTTTATCATTCAACCGTTGAATTGGATAATAAATACCTGCATTGTTCCTGAAAAATTTTGTTATGTCTGGTTTTACGTTACCGTTCATATCTTCATCAACAATATAATTACCATCAAGAGAAGGATGTGGATTAACTGAAGTGAATATTAACGACGTTTCAAAAACAACGCGTACGTTACGTAATTTTCCCAGAACTGAAAATAATTTTTGAAATGCATGCCACCGTGTTGTTGGTACTTTATGTAGGTCGTTCTTCGGGGGTAATACTAATGGAAACAAAACGACGATATCTTTGAATTTTTTATCTATGAGAGCTTCCATTAATTGATCTGCGAGATGAGTAAATTGTCTGAGGTCCACCCATTTGCTATTTAGTTCGCGTTGACCAAATGAAATAATAGCGTGTTTTTTATCGTATTTATGATTCTTTATTTGATGTAATAAATCGCGGAGTGCAATATCGTTACGTAAATAAGTAGATGGTGCAATATCACAGTCGGCAATTTCAGACAATTTTTGTGCTAAAGAATCCCCGAAGAACTCGTATTCCGAAAATGGGAATTCTTTTCTCTTACGTAACTTGATATCTACTCTTGATCGTTGTTCCCCGTCCCCTCCTCTGCGTCGGAGGAGTCGGAGTCTTCCCCGTTTTTTGAACTTTCGTCATTTTGGTGCTGTTGGAAATCATCACCGTCATTTTGTTGAGAGGATGATGGCTGGGAGATTTCCGTGTGATTAACTTGTGTTCGAAACGATTGAGTACCAGAGTTTCCTGCTGCTGGCTGATTGGATGCCCCAGTGGTGTTCTGATTAGGTTTGGAGTTAGTTTGTGAACCTTTGCCAAATTTGTTGAATTTTTTATTCTTTTTAACTGGAAGAATTGGAGTGGATTGATACAATAACGAATTAGGTTGTCGTAACGATGTAGGCAACTGTCGAATAGTTAGATCTCGGATACGTTTTTCGAATGCTACTCTATTGCATGTGATTTCAAGACCAAAATGATGTTGCATATTGTTAGGTACAACTGAGTGTAGGGTAGAAATAAGATCATCATCGGTCATATTAGTATCTCCCAAGATAGTGTACCATTTTAAGAAATCTAAAGCCCAACTCTTAGTTGAATCAGTAGCCAAATGGATCGTACGGAAGTGATTTTTTGCGCTTTCGTGTTGTTGTTGATTCCACATGGTCAATATGAACGACGTACGATGATTATAATAAAAAGTGAACTGTCGTTTCAGTGAATCTTTCCAGTTGATCGCAGCCTCACTGATCAAGAGTTCGTTAAAAAATTCAATATATTGAGAATTGGAAGCACCTTTATTGCACATTTGTTGTTCAAATTTGAGGACAAATGAAATTACTTCAAATAGGTTAGTGTTGGTTAACCTGTGTCTATTGTCAAAAATATTCTTTGATTTCAATTTGTAATTGTTTTTCTCTGCGATGTCTAATTCATAACTTAATTGCCGTTGCCTGGGATTAGCATCAGGTGTTTTCATTAGATGATTCGTTCCAAGCTGGAATTCCACAATTTGCTCTTCTCCATTAGATTTTTTATAAATTAATCCCGAATTATTAATCATACTTTCCATGACTTCCTTAGTCTGAACTAACCTTCCACTTTCTTTAATGATTTCGACACCTGGTGGAGTTTGATCTTGGGTTAAATCAATTAGGTTGTTGGTGATAGTAACGTTATTAGGAGTTGATACATTTGTAATATTTGGCATGGCATTCGACGTAACGTTAGAAGTTGTATTGTTCGGAAGAACTGCATTATTTTGCACTGGAGGCGGTTGGGGATACATAATTGCTGGAATCGTCGGATTCGTAATCTGAGGTTGAGGAGTAATTGGTGGTGGATTGGGTATGCCATTACGTGTAAATAACGGAACTTGAGCAATTTCATTGAAACGTTGTATCATGGGCTGAAGAACCTCATAAGTTTCAGCTGCAGCATCCAATAAATCTTCACACATAGGTCTGATCTCAGCCAATTCGTCAGTAGCAGCAAGACCCGTTCTCATGCCATTTAATGCTATATGGTTGATGTATTGTGTCTGTTTATACGATTCGTGAAATAGATTCTTTATTGTTCGAGTATCTTTAATCATGGCTTCGCGGAAATATAAAAATCCTCTTTCGATCTGGGTAGATAATCTCTTATAGACATCTTTGATATCCTCTCTCGTATCTGACAGTTCTTTCTCAAGGGAACGTATTCGTAATTGCATATCTTCAGTGGATTTGATACGGTCATCATTACACTCTAGGGACCATTTGATGTGATCTTGTAGATCAGTATTCTCAGTCGGAGTTGGAACCGTTATTTCAACACCATCGAATCCTAAAGAATGATCCAGAGCATCAAAATTATATACTCGACGAGCTGCCTGACCTTCTCTTCTAGGGGGATCAATAATCGCAGCTATTGATAAATTTTTGTTGGATACATCCCTGCCTATGTTTTCACATGCAGCTCTATTATCAAAATCGCACCATTGTAAAGTTTGCTCAAGAGAAAAAGCTTCTTCTTCTCTTTCCTCATGTATGGGACCGGAAACATTAGGGGGTGGCGTAGCTTGATGTTGCTGAGGAGATTGGTTTTGAGTATGTCTGTTCATAGACTCGTGTAATTCATCTAGTAATCTGTTATGAGCTTGACTAGTGCGAGATTCCTCTTCATTATTACGTAAGTTAATAGCTTTAGAAACGTTTTTGCCTATTTTATACCCTCGAGCTGATACGAACCTAGCACAGGCTTTTACAACTGGAAGATCTTTAGTTTGATTGACAGCTCTTAAGTCTTCTCTATATTTGGAGAAATTACGTGATTTAGGATGGAAACTATGACCTTGTCCGTCAATTATGCGTTGAGGGGTTGGTTGAGGTTGAGTGGCTTGGACTACACTTGTATTCTGCCCCTGAGTACTCGAACTCGTTTGTATATTTTGAGTTGAGGTACTAGGTTGAGAAACGGTAGGATTCGGAATTACTGTGGTATTTCCAGTTTGATTGCCATTTGAAGTAGTCGAATTATTGGCTTGGCTCGGAGTTTGGCTCGGAGGATTAGATTGAGCAGTACCTTGAGATGGCTGGACCGACTGAGGATTACCTTGAGGAGGAGCCATGTATTGGATCGGTTGAGGTGGACCATAAACCATAGATTGATTCGGAAAGTAGAAACCAGGGGTTCCATATGGCACCGGAGGTTGACCATTCGGAGGCATAATCTGAGTGGAACTCGCAAAGTATTGAGGATGAGGCCACTGAGTCACGTTTGGATTGTAAACTTGAGGTTGAACATAATATCCAGACTGATTTGGATTGGCTGGAACCATGCCTTGGCTTTGACCATTGGATTGTCCGTTGACATTTCCCACGTTATTAGATTGGTTGGAATCCATTTCAATAAATTGAACCGTTTGACAGGGACTGGAATTGAACTGGAACGCAATTAATTACGCAAGAGACACAATGTATCTGTAACAAAACTAACGAAAAACGTAAGTTTGGAAGTATAACGAAAGCAAATGCTAAGTTACGCAAAGTGAAACGATATTGAGAACTTCTTCATACGAGAGAAATAGACATAATGATTCGAATATTGTATCGATTGCTCGGAGCTCCGTTGAAAGTGAGAGATAAATTATCTCGGAGGTGGGGATTATAGGCCAGAGTACAATGCCTGTAGAGTTAGTATTTTCCCATAAAAACTTGAACACAATTTCTATTGTATTAAATTCAGCAAAAATCACGTTCCTCCGTTATCATGGTAACATGTTTGAACGTAATTCCGTTGTAACAATGCTGAATGCTCGAATGTAATCGCCGACTCGTAGGTAAGTACCTACTTCGCGTTGTTGAACACATTGAAATAATGTAATGTCAAAATCCCCATCTATTTATAGGTCGAAAATGTTCGTGCAGTAAAGTGCAAATATGAAACTTGTATTTTACTGCCATATCACTGCTTGATAAATAGGTAATGAACTCGCATTCCTATCTTCTCGAAACATGAACTTTTCTCGAACTGATGAAATAACTGGTTCATTTTCCATTACGTAAAAATACATATGAAATAAATGCGAACCATAAATGATACCATATTTCCATCCATTGACTGCTGGATCAAATCCTTACGTAAATGACTTCTTTATGGTGATTTATGGTCCAAGAATCTTATTGAATAACATCTTATGAACTAAACACACACATGTGAAAAGTAGGTATGGGTGTTGAAGTTGACCTTGGTTGATGGTATTTGGTCCTTGGATCTTCGTGATTTCTATGGAAATTTTATGGCATTTATGGCACTCGGGCCCCACGTTGGGCGCCAAATGTAAAGACAGTATTTACTTTTTATCCGCACCTATGTGCTACATGTCTTACATGGTCTAACTTCACCCTAACGACCTAGTTAGACCTATACCTAGTGCTATGCACAGATAGGCACTGGCGATTTACCGCCTCGTATACCTACTCTTCGGAGATAAATATGAGATGAGAAATTATACACATAGAATAATATGAATAAAATGAATACTCGGACGACTATAACGTTACATTAGCTTTATTGGTTATTAAGCATTATATGTACATAGTCTGATTATATTACGTAAATAGAATTACGATTTGATTTAAAGGAAGCGAGTACATGTAGTCGCAAATGTGTGTTAAAAACACCACCCAGGGACAAGGGCATTCATGCCGGATAGGGCAGGTCCAGTATGAATGACTCTAAGAAGAGAATTTAGAGATGCTGCAGTTCATCTCTTGAGTAACCACGATCCGATCCGATAGTCCATTACGTAAAAGATATTCCATATCCCAGTAATTATAAGGTGGAAAGTACGTGCTCCATACGTCGAACGTACTGATAGGGCTCCGCACCTCGACCTATCTATCGAATGGAAACTAAGCTCTCGCTTAGTGAGTCCGTGATTGACTGAAGTTGTGATCGGATAACGTGAAACACTTCACTAACGCGAACTAAACCGCTAGATAGCGTGGTTACGTAAGAGAATTGAGCGAAAGGTAGAAGGAGAACAATTTTCCCTCACCTAAGCGACGGAAAATGGCGCAATTCCTCCCTTTACAAACAAATCCAGTTTTAAATCAGCTGCGGTGCAATCTTTTGCGATTATGACGCGGATTATAGGTGCATACCTACGTACATACGAGATCCAAAATAGCCAATTGACGACAATATACATACAAAGTACGTAAGTAAGAGTACTCCAATACGTCTTAACACTCGCAAATCGTGTATGAGGCGATAAAGATGATAAGACAAAATATTTAAAGCATAAGTATAAAATGTAGGTGACTGAAAAAATTACAACAGAGTTGTTTCATGTGTATGTACTTAAGTTCATAGTGCAGTTAATTAATTGACATTTTTTTTTTTTTTAGTAAGATGTTCGCTGAAACTGAAACATTTCATCAAATTTTAGCCATAATACCAGGTTGGTATTTAATACACATACCTATGGTAAATCTCATTATTATTGTATGTACCACTACCTGCACAATTTTTTCTCAGAAAAAGTAAATAATTGATGTCTATGGAGCAACATATTATATAGAGGTTAAAATTAAACGTTTTTGATCGAAGGCAAAAATCTGATCCAGAAAAATGAACGAATCACTAATAAATCAAATCAGATCAAAGATTAAATAGGTACTCGTACCATAAAAACTAGATGTAAAAATTCATAAACAATTGAGTGGAAAAAATCAGGGATGTTGGCTTTCAGCTTGAAATTTCAAAATTGAAACTTTTGGCGTTGGCTTTCAGCTTTTTTGATCTTTACGGCTTGCTTTAGCTAAACTTTTGGCTTTCAATGGCTTTCCCACATATTTTCTATTTAACAGCTTTCAGCTATATTTCATTAAGCTTTTAGCTTTAGGCTTTTGGCTATGCTTTTAGGTTTAAACTTTTAGCTGATTTGCTATCAAAACTTATGAAAAAAGCATCAACTTTTTGGGATTTCTGTACCAGAGAACTGTGATTGCTTGATTAGATTAAATTGATTTCATAATTATGTAGTGATAGTGAAGAACATTTATTATTTAGGGTTAATTTCTTTCTTTTTTTTCAATTTTTCATTTCAGTAAATCGCATTAAAACAAAATTGAAAAAAAAATATATTTTTTTGTTTCTTCTGAATTCAAAGAATTCAAGAATTCAAATTTGCAAAAAAGTCTTTGAAAAAGCCAAAAAAAATGAAACTTTTGGCTAGCTTTCAGCTTGGGAAAAATTAAACTTGCAAACTTTTAGCTTTTGGCTCAGTGCAAAAATTTCCCCAGCTTTTGGCTATTCGGCTTTAAGATTTCAGCTAGCTTTTCAGCACTGGAAAAAATGAATCATTTGAAAACGTCCAAATAACTTGGTAGGTATTTAACCTATCAAAAAAAAATTATGAATGATTTATTCGCGAACGATTTGCTCATAGGAGAGAAATCGTTCGCGAACAAACAAATCACTAGAAAATCAAATCAGGTACCTACAATTAATAACATAACGAAGTTCAGAATTTTAAATCGTATCGTCAAAAATCTCATTCAAATCGTTCGCGAACGATTTGCTCAAAATCAATAAATCATTCGAGACCGACTGAATTCACTTTCACTATAGTGGCAAAATTCGAATTTTTCAAATCCACCGATGAGAACTGAAAATGATTCGTTCGCGAACGACTCGATCAAAAGTGAAAAAATGATCGAGAATGAATGAATAACTAAACCAGATAAAAGATTAGATCGTAAAACATGTCATTACAAATCAATTTGAAGTATCAACAAAAATTGGAGTTGATTCGCGACGAATTAGATAAAGATGACAAGAAAAAATTTGACAGTTTTAATCTCATCACCAAAATTGCACTCAATTTGTTCGCGATCGATTCACTTTTTGATATTTCAACAAGAATGCGACCCCCCTCCCCCTCCACGGTCTTCCATCATATGTTTCAACTTTTTAATTGTTTATTTGACAGCTAAAGCATTAAATTATAACGTCATTCATAAATCAACATAACTTATCTGCGAACCATCATACCAACTAATCTTTAATAACTTTGCAGTGTGCTACAATGAATTCACAATGGGAATAGGATATGGCTGGATAGCGCCAATACTCACCAAGCTGCAGAACAGTGAATATTACAACCATGAAGAGTTATCATGGATCGGCTCGATTCACGAGTTCGGCAGACTCATCGGGCCATGTTTCGCAGTCGTGCTTTTAGATCGAATCGGTCGCAAAAAATGTCTCATCATATGCTCTCTTCTATTTCTAGCCAGTTGGTTCGGTATTATTTTTTTGAAATCTGTTCTCTGGATATCCCTGTTTAGATTAATTTTCGGTATCGGAAATGGGATCAATGACGTCACCTCGTCCGTGTACCTGGGTGAGAATTACCCCGCAAACGTCAGAGGTATATATTGCAGCGTCGTCACAATATGTTTTTGTTTGGCCGAATTGCTGGTACATATTTATGAAAGCATCTTGGCTCGACTATCGAGTAACAGCCATAATCAATTGTTCAATCGCCTTCATCGGTGTCCTGGGTTGCGTACTGTTGAAAGAAACTCCGCAATTCCTCCTCATGAAACACAAACCCGAAGAAGCGTGCGAAAATTTCACTTGGTTGCGCGGTGTTCAAGACTCCACCGAAGGTAACAACGAATTTGCAAAAATTAAACAAAACATCGAAGAAGAACGCACGAAGAAAGCATCTTTCAAAGACCTTTTCAAAGCTCGAGCTAATTATAAAAGTCTCATTATCGTCTTCATGTTGAACGTGTTCACTATGGGTACAGGATATGCTGCAGTTTTATCCTACATAACTATGATTTTTTCAACATCTTCTGGTGTATTTTCCGAATATGAGTTCACGATACTGTATGGAGTCATTCAGTTGATAGCTAGTTCCGCCACATCTTTACTCATTGAACGATTCGATCGAAGGGTACTGGTACTTTCATGCTACGCATCCACGGCCGCTGTACACACTATTACTGCGATTCTACTTTACGTCCAGCAAAATGTAACTTCGATTGAGTACTTTTCCTGGCTAATTTTCAGTACAGTCTCCATCTATGGAGCACTTTACGCGATTTTGTTTCCTGTCGTGCACATGATCCGGGGTGAATTATTCCCTCAAAGTATTAAAGCTATAGGAGGCTTTGTTGCTATCACCACTCATTCGCTTATGGCTTTTATCACAACTAAGATATTTTTATTGTTAGCCAATAACTACGGAACGTATTCTAATTTCTTACTGTATGCTGTGTTGAGCTTAATGGCGTTTGTGTATAATTATTCCCAACTACCCGAAACCAGAGGTAAACTGTTGGTAGATATACAAAAACATCTAGAGAAGTGATAAACCTCTCTTTTTAAATAGTAATGCTTTAGACGCTTCCAAAGGGCGTAAGTTAAAACTGCTTCGAAATTTGAATCAATAAAGGGTTGGAAGGTGGAGGGAGGGTAGGTCAAGAATAGAATGCATGTACATGGTATCTAACAGAATTCTTTTTGAAAAAACCACTACTTTTTCACTACTTTTTTCACTACCGTTCTTCAACCAAATGTTCAGAAAGTTCTCGACTCGACCCCCCCCCCCACACACTCAATGAACAAGATCAACTTTTTCACATGAAAATTTCCAACAAAAAAATTGAAATTGGAAGAAAATTTGTATACAAAGTATTTTTTAATTTCAATCAATTTTTTCAATAATTCGAATATCTTTGTTGGTCGTTTGAAGTTTTTCATTTTTTCACTACCTTAAATTTCACTACTCTCACTACCCATTTTTGAAATCACAACTTTTTCACTACTTTCACTACTTGTTAGATATCGAAAGAAAAAATACGCCAAAGTAGGTAAATTGAAGGGTTTTTAGTTCAGAAAATCCGCCAAAATATACTCGAAGGCTCCAAAACAGCCTGACACCCCCTCCAATCGATTCAGCATATTATTAAAAATGGGGTACTCGGTAAATTTCATTTCAACAACTCAATCGGGTAAAATGTTATGGAAATTTCAATTTTCAAAAATCTGCTAAGGTGCTCCGGAATTACCACTCAAAATGGTTCGAAACCGTTTCCAATCGATTTGGAGGATCGAAAACAGGACGCACGCCAAATTTTAGCTTTCTTGGTCTATTTGGTAAAATTTTAATTTTTTTCCCATTTTTGACCCGAGTTTAATTTTTTTAAAATTCATTAAAAATCAAAATCGTTTGTGAACTGAAAAATTCGATCAACTGTTTACAAAATCGTATTCGGAAAATCAGATCACCTCAATTCAAACCTGATGAACAATATTATTTCAGCTAATTTTCAAATTCCGTGATTTGACTGATTTTAGAATTTTTTTTGACTTACCATTGAAAATAAAAGGACACAGGTGTAGAAGCGACTTAAGTAAATTTTCTAATAAGGATTTTAAAATTACTTACTTACTTATTCTCATACGCGAGTTCATATTCTATCATTTTTGGAAGGAAATTTGTACTCACCTGAAACAAATTAAAATTAAGGTGGATTAGTTAATTATAAAATTATTAATAATAAATCAAAAATTGATGAACCACTAGAAAACGAGAAAAATTTCAGAAATGCCTCATTTGGGTAAAATATTGCAAACACTGCTTAAGTGCTTAGATTACTGAAAAATACCAATAGAATTAATCGGAAATTCTCAAAATTGAATGATGATTTGTAAAAATTGCAGAAAGTGTCATAAAATGTTGTCAAATTGACCCCCCTCTCCATAATTGAAAATTACCAGAAGTTGAATTCGTAGTAAGTATCTAACGGATTTTTTTTAAATCACTACTTTTTCATTACCTTTTTTCAACCAAATTTTCAGAAAGCTCTCTACTCGAGCCCCCTCTCCCACACACAATAAAAATTAACAAAATCAAATTTACACAGTTTTGATTGGACTCAAACCTCGTCTCTCAAGTTTCTGACAAACATCCAATAAATTAGACATTAGCTATAGCGATAGCCCACCTTTAACACTTTAACTACTCCCAATTCAACTCAAATGATCAGCGCTTTGGGGAATTTTTTCAATTTTTTGTAAGTTATAAAAAAAAACATAGATACTGGTAACTTCAGTTTTTCCAGGAAATGGGAAGGGGTAATTTAATAGGTATATTAGAAATCGATAAACACCCAGTTTACATGTAAGTACAAAGGTGCAAGTGTATCCACTAACACTTTTCCTAAATTTTGTCGGTGGGCCGCGGTTAAAATTCTGAGAAATTCATAGAAACGTTGGCAGATTTAGGTAATATATTTATAAAATAAATACTCAAATGAGTTTAGTTCTTACTAGAAATTGGAAAGTACTTTTATTTCTTGTTTTGGTTGTTTTTGTTTTGTTGAATAATACATTTTTTCATGAATTAGATGACTAAGTATCTATCTATACTATACCTTTAAGCTTAATTCATAGACCTATCATTTCATCATTTTCCAGGGGAAAATTATTAGTCTGCCCAAATACCTACTTAGATCTGATCAGGTATGAACAGATCTGATTCCATAAAAATTTTGATCTGAACAAATAAGTCAAATAGGATCCATGGAATATCCGGATATGATCAGATCCAATCATTTTCCTCTGGGTCACTAGCTCACTACTTTCGATTTCGATTCTAAAAAGGGAACTTTTCGAAGTGAGAGTATATGGTCTGAAACCTCCATAACCAAGTTGCACAAATGACGGAAATTAATCCAGAAACTATATTTATATCAGCTACCTCGAACCAATTTTCATCATTTTTAGCCATTTTGGAGCCTCCAGCGCGATTATTGATTTTTCCACAATTTTCAAATTTCTCCAGCAGATCCGGAAATTAATTTGGGTTGGGTCTCTTTCGAAAGAGTAAATTCTTCAGATTACGAATCCACTGCCCCCTTTAAAAAGACATTTACAGCTCTTTGCAAAATTTTCAAATACAAAAATCTCCACCCAAATCACAAGAAATTGACCAAAAATTCTTCAGAAGGTCTGAAGAGTTCAGAGAATTTTTAAATGTTCCTATTTTCGAAAACTATTTTCACAAAAATCAGAGTCTTCTTCCTCAATGAGAGCAAATTTTTATGCTTACTTTTTATGGACCATCAAAATTTCAAAAATTAAGCCTATATTCGAAAAATCTCGGCATGAATGACGTCAGTAAGTACATATATTTTCAGGACGCTGTTTCAATATTTCTTGCTACCAGAAAAGATAACAGTCGCGTCTACACAACACTCGAGAAATGATCCAACTACATACACACCTACATTCGTCCTTCATTATAAATTACATATGATAAAAAAAAACTTCACTAGCGACACTATAAAACGGGATTTTTTTCAAGTCGCCAATAAATTACACGATACGACCGAATGAAGCAGGCTATCAGCATTGCGAAAAGTTCATGGATACGAAATAATTGTATCTACGTTTCGTGTTGCGGTAGAAGTGCACTTCTTAGCTCTGAAATTGTCAGTTTTTTAAAATGTCCAACTATCGCGCTATTTATCATCAAACACTATCTACAATACCAGGTAAGCTCATTTCAGTTTATTCTTATTACAATACCTATTTCTAGAAAGAAATGAAATCTCAAAAAAATCAATCCCTTGTGTTTTCCTTCTAGTATGTCTGGGTGAATTTTCGCTGGGTCTAGTTTGCGGATGGATAGCTCCAATGATCAAAACATTCTTGGAAGACCCAGACTCCGAAGTCGTAGCAACCGAAGAAGAATGCTCGTGGATCGCCAGCTTGACTGAATTTGGACGAATATTCGGTCCTTTGTCCTCGTTGTTACTTCTAGACATCATAGGACGAAAATCCATGCTACAAATCTCATCGATTATATTCTTCGTCGTATGGGTAGCTATTCTATTCACTCGTTCTCCGATGGTCTTATGCGCGACGTTTTTCGTTTTCGGATTAGGTGTCGGTATTTGCAACTCGGCATCGGCAGTTTACCTTGGAGAGAATAGTTCTCCAACGCTTCGGGGTATTTTTTGCAGTATCACAGCAACTGCGTTTTACGTAGGTGTTCTAGTCCAGTACATAATCGCTGGCTACTTATCGTATCACAATTTGTCAGTTGCGAATATAATAATGGCGTTCGTTAGCTTAGCTAGTACGTTGTTCTTAGTCGAATCTTCTCAATTTCTCATGCTAAGAGATCGCTTCGACCGAGCCGAAAAGAACATGATGTGGTTGAGAGGAACCAGCAACAAAGAAGACATTATGGTAGAATTTGAAGACATTAAATCGAACATAGCGTCGGAAAAATTGAAGAAAACATCGTACAAAGAGTTATTCACATCAACGGCGAATTATAAAAGTCTGATTATAGTCTTGGTTATGAATATGGCTCATGCAGCGACTGGAAATGCAGTCATGTTCACGTACATTTCGGTTATATTCCCAGAGAACGATTTCTTCACGTCGAATCAAGTAACCGTGTATTTTGGAGTCTCCCAGATGACTTTATGCCTCTTAGGGTCGCTGATCATTGAAAACTACAATCGCAGAACACTGACGTTGCTATGTTACGCTATATTTATTTTATGCCATGTAATTGCATCCTATTTTTTGTACGACGCTGTCAATAATGAAACTCCTGTGACATACGGTGTGTGGATAGTATTCGCATCGGTGTGTATTTTTTCTGGATTCAGCGCTGTTTTGGATTCTGTGATACATATACTCAGAGGAGAGCTATTCCCTCAAAGTATCAGACCGATTGGATCAGCGTTGTCGATATCAGCGCATTCTTTCATAGAGTTCCTAACTGTCAAGATATTTTTGTCGATAAAATCGCAATATGGCACCCATGTGAATTTTTTGGGGTATGCTGTCGTCAGTTTAATTTCCTTTTTATTCAGTTATTTCGCATTACCAGAAACTAGAGGTAAAACTTTGATTGAGATACAGAAAATGCTGGAAAGATCAAAATAGTTTGTATGAATATATTCGCATGCTGACATTGCTTATCAATGACCATTTGAAACGTACGGTCGGTTGAAAATATGGTAAGGGGTTTAAATTCTCAGAATTCTCAAAATCAGTACCTACTTCATTTTCATACATTCTGTTACCACATGTGGACACTTCATTTAATTCAGGAAAAATTCAGGTGCATGAACTCTCAACTTCAAGTAATAGGTACCAAGTCTCTCATGCTCCAAATCAGGGTGAAATCATTATTGAAATTTTAATTTTACCACCTTCGAAGGAAATGTTGTTCATTTTGGAAGTCATGTGAATTCCAAAAAGTGACTTCTACTTCAGTAATTTGGAATATAAGTGAACTGGGCATAAGATAAACGGCTTCGTCGAATCAATAAAGGGTGTGAAGGAAGAGGGGGCGGGGTCAAGAATGGAATGCAAGTTCATCTAATAGGTAATTTCATTTTTTTTCTCATCTTCAGTTTAGTTGATGAGTAAAAATTGCTCAAAATCCAAAAAACGCTCTCCATGATTCAAAATTCCAGTTGATAAGAAATCTTTCTATACCTACACTCTTTTTGACCAACACAATTCTGATTGGACCAACACTTTTTTCCTATTCGGATAATTCTCTTGTTGGGTAAGCTACTTGCAATGAACTTGTTTCTCAAGTTTCTGACTAAAAGTCAATAAATTTGCATAAAAATTAGACATCGGTATGAATGGTATACATCTCTGGCTATTGCTTATCTTTGCTCCCATTTCTACTCAAGTATTCAGCCCTTTGGAGAATTTTCCCCGCAAATTTACCAATTTTATATCAGTTGGGAAAAAAAACATAATAACTGGTAATTTCAGTGAAGAGTTTGACTTTTTCCAGGTGAGAGGGAGGGGAAATTTAATTTAATAAAAATCCATAAAGACCCGGTTTATTTGCAGATTTATGTAATATCGTTATAAAATAAATACTCAATTAAGTTTAGTTATGACCAGAAATTGGAAAGTGTTTTTATTCCTTGGTTTGGTTGTTTTTGTTTTATTGAATAAGTAATAAATTTTTTTTATGAATTTAATGATTATGTGCCTATCCTCTATTTAAGTGAGTTTGGTCTAATTATTATAATTTTATTATTTTTCAGGACAAAATGATTGGTTCTTATAAGAATTAGGTCTCTTAACAGGTCTCATTCGTTCAGAACTCTGATCTGATTCTTTTCAGAAAATGTATACGAATATATTCATTTAAACTGACGGAATTAATCCAGGTAAAATATGCGTACCTACACTAACTACCCCGAACCAAATTTCATCCTTTTTTAGCCAATTTGGAGCCTCCAGGGCAATCCAGAATTCCAAAATTTCTCCACAAGACGCGAAAATCAATTTGTAGCCTATGTATTCTCGACCTGTTCAACGAGTTTATCTACATTTGGACCGATTTCCACACGAACACCAAATTCTGAAGGAATCCAAAATCCCACTAGAGGCTCCAGAATGAACAAAGATGCTGAAATTTGGTTCCAAGGGTTTAATTTTACAGGGCTCGTACTCAATTTTTACCAAAAAAAAAGTAAGTTTAAGGACCAAAAACGTTTAAAAAAGTAACCAAAAAATTTACAGAACGTGAGCAAAACATGTTAATTGAAAATAACTTTTCGACAATAAAGCAAGGCTTTTTAGTAATTTTCAACACAGAAGTAAAAATTTTTGACATTTTTAGCAAAAGGCAAAGTTTTTTTTTTTTGGAAATTTTTGGCAAAAAAAAACGAGACTTTCAAGCAATTATTGGAAACAAATCTCTCCTGTACTCCTGCACTGTGTAGAACGCATATATCAGACCATGATGGGGTCATCCTACATCTAAAACTTGACCAACTCAAAACTACTCCCCCTACATCCCATTTACACCGCAAAATTACCCCAAATAGCATGTTAATGTTTATTAATTCCTTACAATCACAGGAATGGGATATGCTACTATGTAGCAAAGATGCAAACCTAAAATTTCAGTACTTCCTAACAATTTTCTTAAACTTATATACCAGTATATTCCCTCTATCCAAACCAAAAACTTATGCTGGAAGGAAAACACCATTTGCTCTCCTCAATACAAAAATCTCAAAACTCAAAGGGGAACTTCGAAATCTATGGGACTTCTGTAAAACATTTCCAACTTCCATATACTTTAAGGACAAGTACAAACAAAAAAAGAAGGAATATTCAATTGCCATTACTAATGCAAAAAAAACATATAATGCCAATAAGATACAAAACTCATCCAATAAAAATAGAACTATATGGAATATAATTAATGGTACCAAAAATAAACCCTTGATTGGCGAGCTAATGAATAGGACAACTGATGAGAAATTAGCCAATGATTTCAATAGGTACTTTACCCACCTTCCCCAAGACACCTCTAAAAAACTAAACTCTCCATGTACCCCTCTTTCATACCTACCTGAAAAGGTGCAAGGCTCCATATTCCTCCACCCCACCACACCTATTGAGGTGTGTAAAACAATAGAAAATTTAAACAACTCAAAAGCAAAAGATATATACAACATAGATGTAAAGCTGGTAAGGGATGCCAGATATGCTATTTCTGAGGTTCTTTCTTCACTATTCAATGATTGTTTAGCACAAGGGGTCTTCCCAGACTGCTTGAAACATAGCATAACAACCCCAGTATACAAGAACAAAGGTCAAAAAAATGATATCTCAAATTTTCGGCCAATATCTATAATACCAGTCTTTGCCAAAGTTTTTGAAAAAATCATCTATACACGAATTTCATCTTTTGTCAACTCCAAAAATATTCTAAACCCAAATCAATTTGGATTCAGACCAAAACTTGGCACTTCAAATGCCATCTATGAACTAGTCAACACGATTTCTGACATGCTACAAAATAATGAAAAACCTATTGGCATATTTTGTGATCTCTCCAAAGCTTTTGACAGAATAATACATAATGTCCTTGTGGCTAAATTGGAACATTATGGTATTCGGGGTGTTGCAAAAAAACTTATAAAATCTTACCTATCCCAAAGGACTCAAAGGGTAAAACTTGTTTCAAAAGAAGGGATCGCAATATCTGACCCAGAATACGTTACAACGGGAGTACCACAAGGATCAAATCTAGGGCCATACTTTTTTCTCATATATGTAAATGATTTTCCCCACTGCACAAAAAATAAAACTATACAATTTGCAGATGACACCACAGCAATAATAAAAGGAATAACTTGGACCCTAGCATTTGAGGAAGCTGAAAAAACCCTCCTAGAAATGCAAACTTGGTTTACAGTCAACAGCATGGAACTAAATCTAAATAAAACAACAATTATGCCATTTTGTTCAACTAACACCCAACCCTCAACTTTTATCTCCCCAGACATCTTAAATTATCTTGGTCACACCCATACTTCAGAAAATACCACATTCCTTGGCACTGTAGTTTCTAATAACCTAAGGTGGACAGTGCAAACTGACAAGCTAGCAAGTCGCCTCTCCACAATATCATATATCATGACCCAACTGCGCTATATCACATCAACTGAAACAAGAAAAATTGCTTATTTTGGACTATTCCAATCCGTTGTAACTTACAATTTGGTGTTTTGGGGGGGTTGTCCCAACCTGTTGAACAGAATATTCCTAATACAAAAACGAATTCTACGTAATATTTATGGCCTAACTTGTACTGAAACATGCAAAGATCTATTTTTGTTAGAGAAAATCTTAACCCTTCCCTCGTTATACATTCTTGAAATGGGAGTCATGGTGAAGAAAAAAACAATAAAAACATCCACAACATCCCATCAGTACCCCACACGAAATAGAAACAACCTTACAGTAAATTACTTCAAAACAACAACTTTACAATCCAACATTGACACCATGGCAGCAAAAATCTTCAATGCTTTACCGCCTGACCTAAAAACCATCAATTCTACAAAAACATTTAAAAAATATCTGAAATCATGGCTAGAGACGAAGGCTTTCTACACAGTGCAGGAATTTCTTGAACTTTGTTAACACTAAGATTATAAGTTTAAGATGCATATGTGTACCTACCCACATTAACTTGTACAACGCCGAAAGGTGACAACGTACGCAATAAATAATTGAATTGAATTGAATTTTTTCCCCCAGAAAAGCGACAATCAAGTAAAACTTTATACCAATTTTTAGCTAAAAAGTGAAATTTTTAAGCAATTTTTTTGACATTTCTAAGTAAGTACATAAAAAAGCGACTAAGTAGGTATTTTAAGCAATTCGGTTGAAAGGGATGAATTTTTGTCAATTTTTGGAAAAAAGCAAGACCTTTTGAAAATTACTGGCAAAAAAAGACGTACTTACTTTTTTACATTTTTTGTCAAAAAAGCGATGCTTTTTGTAATTTTTTGTTGAAAAAATAATTTTTTCACAAATGTTCAAAATTTGATAAGACTTGGACAATTTAAGCAAAAAAGCAAGGATTTTGGCAGCAAAGCGAGACTTTTGGGTAATTTTGAAAAAAAAAATGAAATTTGTCGTCAATTTTAGCAGCAGCGAGACTGGGAAAATTTCAGCCAAAGGCAAAGCACAAAATCGTGACGCTGAAAGAGCAGTGTAACCAACTTAAAAAGAATTTTAAAAAAGGATAAATTGTCAAAAATTGTTCACATGTTGATATTATCAGCATTATTTTTTCATTTTTTTCTTCAAGAAATGACATAAAGATTTGGGAAAAATGAACTTTTGAAAATGTTTAAAAACGTAACTTAAACAGTCAAAATTTCAAAAAAGTCTTGGTCACTTGAAAAGTAGGTACCTATTCAAAACTGATTTCCATCATTTTTACTGAATAAGCAGGTTCAACCGGAACTGCATTTCTGTAATACTTGAAAGTGTTCAACTTTTATATCCTTTTTGAAGTATAACAATTTTTTTGCGAAAGTTGATTGAGAAAATTGCTAAACAAGTTTAGAAAAAAAGGAGTGAGGGAAATTTTGATACAGTACATATATCGAACGAGGTGAGAGCAAAAATAGCATGTTGAATTTTTGTGTTTTTTTAGCGATTTTTTTATGGTTTTTAACCTTAAAATCGCTATATCTTCGTCAGTATTATTTGAGCTAGAGAAATGGGCGGAATCTTATTCGAAAGAGTAAATTCTGCACAGAAAAAGCTTTGTTTTTATGTTCATTTTTATGGCCCCTAAAAATGTTTTATTCAACGCTCGAATTCGGCATGAATGACGTCAGTAAGTTAAGTATTTTTATAGGCACTGATTCAATATTTTTTGTCACCTACCAACATTTTTCTAATTGACACGCCTCCCTTGTCAGCAAATACGCTTGCTGAGGAGGCAATTTTCGCAACTCATCTTTATGTTTATTTGTATACATAACGCTTATTTATTTGCCTACACGGAATGAACAAAAGGTTTCGTTGTTCTATTACACCTTCAGCTTGTCGATGAATTTTATATGACCAGAAAAGATAACAGTCGCGTCTACGCAACACTCGAGAAATTAATCAACTACATAAATATCTACCCATGTCGTTCCTGGTACGAGCAATCCCAACTTGAAAATTTCACGTAATCCCACTTTAAATTATGATAAAAATGATAATTAAATCATTTCTATATTTCACCAGCGGCAGCACAGAACGAGATTTTTTCGAGTTGCCAATTAATTACACCATATGACCGAATAAATCTGCCAGCATTGTGAAAAGTTCATCAATTTGAAATTGGATCTACACTTCGCGTTGTGGTTAAAGTGCTTTTCCGTGCTCTGAAATTTTCGGTTTTTTAAAATGTCCAACTATCGTGCTATTTATCATCAAGCAATATCTACAATTCCAGGTAAGCTCATTTCACTTCATTCTTATTAAAATACGTATTATCAGAAATTCAGAAAGGAATAAAATCTCAAAAAATCACCCCCTTGTGTTTTTTTTTCTAGTATGCCTGGGAGAATTTTCAATCGGTCTAGCTTTCGGATGGGTAGCTCCAATGATCAAAATATTCTTAGAAGATCCAGAAACCGAAGTCATAGCAACCGAAGAAGAATGCTCGTGGATCGCCAGCTTGACTGAATTCGGACGAATATTCGGTCCTTTGTTCTCGTTGTTACTTCTGGACGTCATTGGACGAAAATCCATGCTACAGATCTCATCGATTATATTCTTCGTCATATGGTTAGCTATTCTATTCACTCGTTCTCCGATGGTCTTATGCGCGACGTTTTTCGTTTTCGGATTAGGAATCGGTATTTGCAACGCTGCATCAGCAGTTTACCTAGGAGAGAATAGTTCTCCAACAGTTCGGGGTATTTTTTGCAGTATCACCACAACTGGGTTTTACGTAGGTGTTCTAGTCCAGTACGTAATCGCTGGCTACCTGTCGTATCACTATTTGGCTATTGCGAATATAGTAATGGCGTTCGTTTGCTTAGCTAGCACATTGTTATTGGTGGAATCTTCTCAATTTCTCATGCTCAAAGATCGCTTCGACAGAGCCGAGAAGAACATGATGTGGTTGAACGGAACCAGCAAAAAAGAAGACATTATGGTAGAGTTTGAAGACATTAAATCGAACATAGCGTCGGAAAAATTGAAGAAAACTTCGTACAAAGAGTTATTCACATCATCGGCGAATTACAAAAGTCTGATCATAGTACTGGTTCTGAACATGGCCCATGCAGCGACTGGAAATGCAGTCATGTTCACGTATATTTCAGTTCTGTTCCCAGAGAACGAGTTCTTCACGTCGAATCAAGTGAGCGTTTATTTTGGACTCTCTCAGATGACTTTCTGCCTGTTTGCTTCGCTGATCATTGAAAACTTCAATCGCAGAACACTTACTTTGCTGTGTTACGCTATATTTATTTTATGCCATTCGGCTGCATGTTATTTCTTGAACGATGCTGCCAATAATGAAACTCCTGTGACATACGGTGTGTGGATAGTATTCGCATCGGTGTGTATTTTCTCTGGATTCAGTGCTGTTTTGGATTCTGTGATACATATGCTCAGAGGAGAGCTATTCCCACAAAGTATCAGACCGATCGGATCAGCGTTATCAATATCGGCGCATTCTTTCATGGAATTCGTAACTGTCAAGATATTTTTGTCGATAAAAGCGCAATATGGCACCCATATGAACTTCATGGGGTATGCTGTCGTCAGTTTGTTTTCCTTTTTATTCAGTTATTTCGCGTTACCAGAAACTAGAGGTAAAACCTTGATTGAGATACAGAAATCGTTGGAAAAATCAAAATAGGAGGTTCAAAGTGGATACAAATAATGATCATGTTGACATTGCTGACGAACAAAAAGACACCTTGAGATGGTGTGAAACATGTATAAGTTTTACGAGTGATACTCGAATTATTAATTTACGTCAATACCTATCTGTGCTAATAATAAGTTCACTCAGGTGCTTATGAGTTCATTTACAAGTGCTCAATAAAAAAACAACCGAGAATTCATAAATAGAATGATTAGGCATCTTATGATGAGATGATTATCCACACAATGGAACTAGAAGTGGAATAATTTTATGCAAATAAATGGATATTTTTTTTGTTGCACCGACTTTCATTTCAATAACCCTCCGTACTCTTAAATTATTCCAAGATGCTAAAAAGTTTTAAAAATTGAATAGTTTACTGAAGGATAGGTTCCAGGAGAGGTGACATTTTTTCACAAAGCAAAACTCAGGATGCCGGACCATAAAATAATAAAAGTCACAATTCTTCATAAAAATTTTCATCAAGAAAAATAAGTATCTAAAAAATCAATCATTTAGACAACTTTTAGGAACCTTCTGGGAAGTTTCTACTGGGTGTTCCTTAAAATGTACCTATCGCAAATTACCTAAAATACAGCAACCTAAATGTTTGAAAATTAATATTTCAGAAATCTTTGAAAATTATGCCATCGCTCTTCAACTCAAAAATGAATTAAAAATACATCAAGAGCAAACCTGAAAAAATAATAATTTCAATTTCATGAGGACTCATTTTAACAGATTCATACGCACCATAAAAACTCAACTTCAGGCAATGCCAAGTCTCTCATGCTCTAAATCAAAGTAAAATCATTAAGTAATGAAATTCTAATTTTTGAAATTTCTTAATTTAAAGGCCATACAAACTCCAAAAATTGATTTGAATTTTCGTCAAATTAAAATTTCACTGTTTAGCCTGTCAAGATTGCCTATCTGGTCTCTTGAGGTCGTTGACTCATTTATCAGGCTTCTCGAAGTCGTCTGTCTGTCAGACATTTTAGAGTCACTGACCTCCAGTGTCTGGACTCTAAAGGTCACTGACCTTATTGTCTAGTCTTTCAAGGTCGTCTGATTGGCCTCTTAAGGTCATTGACCTGTCAGGATGGCTTCTCAAGGACGCATGCCTGCTAATCTGACCACTCAAGATCATTGACCTCTGCGTCTAGGCTTTCATCAAGGTTGTTTGTCTACCTGTCTGGCTTCTTCAGGTCATTGACCCGTCTGTCAGGCTTCCTGAGATCGTCTACTTGCCCGTCAGACTTCTTTAGGTAAACTGGCTGCCTGTCTGCTCTCGTGAGATCACAGACCCATCTGCCAGGCTTCCCGAGATCGTCTGGCTGGCTTATCAAGGTCATTGACCCGTCTGTCTGGCATCTTACAGACACTGCCTCTCCAGCTTTCCATCCACGAAAGTCTTCCATAGCTACCAATAAAACAGTACAAAATCCCAATATGCCCTCTGATTTTTTGAAAAATGGAAAATTTTTCATTCAGTTTGCCTCTTTAAAACAATCTCAAAAATATGATATTTTTTTCAAAATTTCAAAAATTTAAAGAACGTTGAAAAATTGTACATTTTACATTTACTTTACAGAATCTCGTTTAAAAATAGAAAATATTTCGTCTCTCGAGTGCTCCTTGAAAAAATTTGTAAACACTTCAAGATTCTAGACACCTGTAAAATTTATTACTTACGTATTACGTAAGTAGGCACTGATAAAAATCTGCCCACTTCCATCGCCTCAGTATATCTACACATGAATCACGTGACCGTTGGGGTGTTTCAATTTCTTGTAACAAATTGCAGTCTCATATATTAACGTTATGTGAACGAGGGAAACATTTCGAGCTAATTTTTTGAAAATGAAAATACATTTGTCACAAAGCAAAATGCAAGCGCTAATGCTTCAATTTATGAAATGAGTTCCTCAATGAATGATATGTTTATTACTATCCACTGCTATCCACTTAAGTACACTACCTATTTCGCACTCGTATAATTTTATTGAATTGTTCAATGAAATCCCTATGTAAGTAGATTGCAGGTGATGAATTTTCGAAAATTTTCAAGTAACGAGACAATTTTCAATAGTTCAATACACCTATACCTACCTACTCTAACGAGAATTTTCCACACAAATTCACGCGCTAGGCAGCTTTTCGACTCACTCTCGCAGAAAGCTAGTCACTTGATGTGCACGATGCTTATAAAACATGATAACATCAGTGACAATTACAGCAACATATCAATATCTTCATAAAATGGAAAATGGTAACACCGTTTTTTTATCAGACAAGCCTCAACCATAATCCTTGGTAAGTTGAAGTACCTTATCTGGTGCGATTACTAACGAGGATTTGCACAGAAGTGTTGCGGTTTTGTCCCTTCATATGTATTACTCGTGCAAGATAAAAAATTGATTGCACGTCATTATAAAATCACTTCAATATTTTCCCCAATTTTTAACTTGTAACCACAGAGGCAGGAAAGGAGGTGGGAGATGATCGTTTCAGTACATCTATGTGAGAAACCTTCCCAACAGATCAAGATTTTGGAATTTTTTTTGTACCCACCCCACCTACTATTGATTCTCATGATTACGAAATATTTCATCATCTCAATCTCAACAACTTTTGAAAAACATTAATTTGATAAGGTAAGATATCCCCCTATGAGTTCATAGGTAAAGATACCTACATCAAATAAAAAAACCTAATCTAAGGTTTAAAGCATTCAAAAGTATAGGTATTATAAAGATCTAGATAGGTACAGCAAATACCACGGATTAAAAGACAATAAATCATGAAAAACTGATGAAAATCTGAGTACTTTAATGACGTCATTAGTCAGTTAGGCTTTGCGATTAACACAGCGAAATTAAATACTGCAATAACTCGACACCTAAATGCTCCAAAATTTCCCCATAATTAGTTTGCATTTGTATTAGCCATTTTTGAGATCTAAAATAAGCATAAACAACATCACGTAGATGAGTGCTTCAATAACACTCCACTTTCAAAAACTGTAAATCGTCGATGAGACGACAAAAAAGATAAGACAAATTTTAACATGAGCTGAAACTGAAAAAAATTTGTTCACTTCGTTTGGTGCAGAAGTTCATAGTCGAGAGTATAATTGAGAATTTTTTTCCCCGGTAAAATGTTCGCTGAAAGTGAAATATATCGTCAGATTTTAGCTGTGGCACCAGGTAGGCAATGCATTCTTTGAACCTATCTAGCATAAACAATTTTACCCATACTACACATATGGCTTGATCTCGATCTCATCACCGAATTGAAAAAAAAATTATAAACGTCTTTTTTTCAACCGAAAATTTAATTTCAACATCATCACTTTTTTCAGCTTCCAGTCAAATTTTTACCGTATTATCATTTAGAAAAAAAATTTCCAGCATTGGATTGTCCCTTCTCTTGTGACTCTCGTCAGCAGTTCAACTTATTGAAATTAAACTAGAATTTAAACGCTCAAATTGATGGCTAAATAAGTAAATAAAAAAAAAATTATCATCATTACCTAATTCAAAAAAAAAAATGAATAATAAATAAATAAAATTTAAAATAAATAGGAAATGAAATTCTAAAAGTAAAAAATGTATTCCAAGTGAGAAAATTTCAAAAAAAATTGAATTCGTGAATTTTTACGAAATCTTGTCACACAAAATTGATCTACCACCATAAATGATAGCACTTTTCTGCACACCGTGTATCGTCAACCAACTAATCCTCTAATATACCTTCACAGTGTGCTACAATGAATTCACCATGGGCATGGGATACGGCTGGACAGCTCCGATTTTGACCAAATTAAAAAACAGCGGATACTACTCGGTTGAAGAACTATCATGGATTGGCTCAATTCACGAGTTTGGCAGGGTGATCGGACCTTCCCTAGCTGCCGTGCTTTTAGACCGAATCGGTCGCAAAAAATGTCTCATCATATGCTCTCTTCTATTTTTAGCTAGTTGGTTCGGTATTATTTTTGCAAAATCTGTCCTATGGATATGCCTCTTCAGATTAATTTTCGGTATTGGAAATGGCATCAATGATGTCACATCTTCAGTCTACCTGGGTGAGAATTACCCTTCACACGTCAGAGGTATATTTTGTGTCGCAGTCATCGTGTGTTTTTGCGTCGGCGAATTGTTACAATTTGTCTTAGCTTCTTGGATCGATTATCGAACCATAGCCATAATAAACTGTTCAATCGCCTTCGTCGGTGTCCTGGTTACCGGTCTGCTGGTAGAAACGCCTCAATTTTTATTAATGAAAAACGAGCGCTATGAAGCCTGCAGAAATTTCTCTTGGTTACGCGGAGTCCACGATACTTGCGGTGGCACCAACGAATTTGCTAAAATTAAACAAAACATCGAAGAAGAACGCAGGAAGAAGGCATCTTTCAAGGAGCTATTCAAAGCTCGAGCTAATTATAAAAGTCTGACTATCATTTTCATGTTGAACGTGTTCACTATGGGTACCGGATACGCTGCGGTTCAATCCTACATGACCATGGTTTTCTCATCTTCGGGTACTTTTTCCGAATACCAGTTCACAATGATGTATGCTGTCATTCAATTGATAGCTAGTTTTTCTACATCTTTACTCATCGAACGATTCGATCGAAGGGTTATGGTGCTTCTATGCTACGCTTCCATTGCTGGAATCAACACCATTACAGCGATTCTACTCTACGTGCAACAGAATGTCACCCCAATGGAGTGTTTTCCCTGGCTCATTTTCAGTGCTGTGTCCATCTATGGAGCAATTTACGCGGTTTTGTTTCCAGTCGTGCATATGATCCGGGGAGAATTATTTCCGCAAAGTATTAAAGCTATAGGAGGATTTGTAGCCATCACTACTCATTCGATTATGGCTTTCGTTACAACTAGGATATTTTTATCGATAGCCAATGATTACGGAACGTATTCTAATTTCTTGCTGTATGCTGTGATGAGTTTGATGGCGTTTGTGTATAATTATTCCCAGCTACCCGAGACCAGAGGTAAACTGCTGGTAGATATACAAAAATGTCTAGAATGATAAATGACCTGGTAAATTTTTCAGGACTGATGTAGGTAGGTACTCATGTAATTACACATTCGTGGATTGAAAAGTGAATTAATATTTCGAATGCAATTAAACGTACCTAAGTAAGTAAGATAGAGATTGAAGATGGAACATGAAAATACTGAAAAACTATGAACAATATTGTAGACTGAGAAAAATAAATATTTTAAGCTCAGGATTACTCTGAAAAACAATCCTCACAAGAGAGGTATTCCAACCATCATTTTTTTCTGTGTTTCTTGAAAAAATGTACCTACTTGTTTGAGCACAATTTATCTAAATGTTGTATTTTTTTTTTTTAATGAAATATTGCTATGTACTTTATTGATACCTAGTAAAACAATTTTCGTCAAATTTCTATCATTTTTAATGGTACCCTAATTTTTAAAATCTTTTACCATTTTGTGAAATTCTTAAATTTTCGAATAAAAAATTCTAACATCCAGGCTAAGAATTATCGAAAAAAAATGAATTACCTAATTAAGTAAATGAGAAAAATAATTCAAAGAGTTCAGCCGTTGGAGGAGAAAAGTTCCTATCCTCGGATTTTAAAATTGCTTAAAGGAAGTTTATTCATATAATATGGTCTGAAAACCCGCAATTTCTGTTATACATACAAGTAAGTTGACATTATTTGACGGAATTGATTTTTTCACGATTCTTCCCTCACAAAGTAGTCAGATCTGGGCAAACAAATATTCTATCACAGAGCATCATTCATAAAATAAGTATGTATTGTATGTAGTGTACTTACAAACTCCTGGAGAGTAATCAATCAAATTTCAATTTTCAACAAATTGTCTAAAAACGGAAAATGAACCAATTTAATCGAATTTACCTGATTGCTCATTTCATCATTTTCATAGAAAATTCCCATAAAAAAAGGTTCATTGCTTGGTAAATCTATCACCAAGAAGTGACCTGACAGTGAAATTTGAATTTTTCATGTGTCGGTGAGTTCTTGGTGTCAAATTCACCAGAAGTCATCATTTGAATTATTGACTTTTTTCAGGTGGATTTATGATGAAAAATCACGAGGATGTCCTCAGAACCGTTGAAAATTTTTGTGAATGCCCAGTGACTCCTTGGTGGATTCTGGTGAATCTGTCACCAGAAATCACCAAGTGAGTTTTTGACTTTTTATTAGGTGTTTTTACGTTGAAAAAATAACGAGCATGTCCTCAGAGCCTTTGAGAATGTTTTTGAATGCCTGGTGACTCCTTGGTGACTCCTGGTGACTTTTTTGACTTTTTTAAAGGAGTTTTTATCATGAAAAAATCACGAGGATGCGAATTGTTAGTTAAAAACCACCAGAATGTCCTTAGAGCCTTTGAAAAATTTTTTGAATGCCTGGTGACTCGGTGGTGACTCCTGGTGACTTCTGGTGTATCTGTCACCAGAAGTCACCAAGTGAGTTTTTGACTTTTTTTTGATGAAAAAATAACGAGGATGCCCTCAGAGCCCTTGAAATTGTTTTTTGAATGCCTGGTGACCTTGGTGGATTCTGGTGACTTCTGGTGACAGAGTCACCAAGTAGGTTTTTGACTTTTTTTTGAGGTGGTTTTTTTGGTGAAAAAATCACAAGGATCTCCTATGAGCTTTTGAAATTTTTTTAAATGCCTGTTGACTTCTTAGGGGATTCTGATGACTCCCGGTGACAGATTCACCAGAAGTCACCATGTGGGTTTTTGACTTTTTTTATGGCGAATTGTTAGTTAAAAAACCAATAGAATGTCCTCAGAGCCTTTGGAATTTTTTTTGAATGCGTGCTGACTCCTTGGTGACTCCTGGTGACACGATTCACCAGAAGTCACCCATTGAGTTTTTAACTTTATTTGCGGTGTTTTTATGATAAAGAAATCATGACGATGTCCTCAGAACCTTTGAAATTTTTTTTTTGAATGCCGGGTGCTTCCTTGGTGGATTTTGGTGACTTCTGACAAATCTGTCACCAGAAGTGACCAGGTGAGTTTTCAACTCTTTTTGGGGTGTTTTTACTATGAAAAAATCACGAAGATGTCCTCAGAACCTTTAAAAATGTTTTTGAATGCCTGGTGACTCCTTGGTGAATTCTGGTGACTTCTGATGACAGATTCACCAAAAGTCACCAAGTGGGTTTATTGTCTTTCTTATGACGAATTGTTGGTGAAAAAACCACCAGGATGTTCTCATGGCCCCTAAAATTCTTTTTGAATGGCTGGTGACTCATTGGTAACTTCTAGTGAACTTGTCACCAAGCGGTCACCAGGATTCACCAAGGACTACCAGACATTCGAAAAAAATTTCTAGGGTCATGAGCACATTCAGATAGTTTTTTCACCATAAATTCACCTAATAAAAAGTCAACAACTCACTTGGTGACTTCTGGTTCGAAAAAATTTCCAAACTCTCTGAGGACATCCTTGTGATTTTTTCATAATAAAAACGCCTCAAAAAGAGTTGAAATCTCACCTGGTGACTTCTGGTGAATCTGTCACCAGAAGTCACCAGAATCCACCAAGGAGTCTCCAAGCATTCAAAAAAAATTTCAAAGGTTCTGAGGACATCCTCGTGATTTTTTCATCATAAAAACATCCCAAAAAGAGTTGAAAACTCACCTGGTGACTTCTGGTAACTAAGGAACTAAATACCAGGAAGTTCCCAATTTATTAATAATACCGCGCGCCAATTTACGTTATTTTTTTACTTCATATTCATTTCAATATGCAAAATAGACATTTTCCCACCATTTTTTGGATTCCATTTCATTATATTATATGACTGAAATGAAAAAATCACATCACCGTCAAAACTACGAAATCTATAACCAAAAATGGCGTATTTCCATACCTGGTATTTAGTTCCTTACTGGTAACAAATTCACCAGAAGTCACCAGAATCCACCAAGTGGGTTTCTTGTCTTTTTTGAGGCGAATTGTAGGCGAAAACCCCACCAGAATTCAGTCACAGACTTTGAAAATTGTTTTGGATGTCCGGTGACTCCTTGGTGGATTCTGGTGACTTCTGGTGACAGATTCACCAGAAGTCACCAAGTTGTATTTTTGTGTCGAATTATTGGTGATAAAACCACCAGCATGTCCTCATGACCCTACAATTTTTTTCGAATGTCTGGGACTCCTTGACGAATCCTGCTGACTTCTTGGTGACAGATTCACTCGAAGTCACCAAGTGAGTTGTTGAGTTTTTTTTAGGTGAATTTATGATGAAAAAACCACCAAAATAAGTATGGCTTTTTGAAATTCTGGATGGTTTTCAAACATTTATAATTATATTCCTCGAGATGTACAATTAGACATAGACATACCTACTTTTCATATAAATCCAAGTTTTTTTTTGAAACGAATAAAATGTCTACCAAGGAGTTTAAAATTCACCTGAGGTTTTAAAAAAGCTCAGAAATGTATTCAATGAATTTCGAAGGTCAAATTTTTTTCAAGATCAAGTATAAATAATCTTCTTCAGTAAATTCTCACAAACACAATAATCGTAAAAAAAGATCTGAATTCAGGCAAGTAGGTAAATACTCAAACATTGACTTTACGTATCGTGGCTAATGTTCTCTAAAGTAATTAATTGTAGGTACGAGTATATAACATCCATGCATTAGCCTACCTTACATCATCACAATTAAAAGAATCTTATCTTGCAGAAAAATTCACAATGTAAATAAATACACACGTGCAAAATATACTGCCTAGTGCCTACTCGTCTTTGAAAAACAATTTTACCCAATCAACTATTTCATCTAGATCCTCATATTTCAAACTACATACGTCATCGGCTCAAAAAATTAAGCTTTTACTCACACCACAACAATGCTTCGATAGAAAAAATATTTTTCGGGTGTGTACCTACTTTTAGTTCACAATTCGCACGTCAAAAGATTACCTACGAGAGATTTCATCCAAATAGTAAATCATCTTGACTTATAAAAAAATTTTCCAAAAAATGTACAGCGCTACTTGAAAATTAACTGTTGCACAATGAAAGATTTTAATTAAATTATGATGGGGTGATTTTTTTTCTTCTCACTTTACTATGTAAGATAACAGTGACTTGCCGAACGTACTTATAAAACAACAATTAAAACAGTACGCCAACTTGTCAAGTTGTTAGTGATTATTTAACGTCGAACACGAAGTATAACAAAATTGTTTTTATCGTGTCGCGAGTTCAATGATAGAATATGGCAGAAACGATTGGTGTATTACGATCGAATTCTTTCATATTATCCGGAACGTAATGATTGATGATTTGAAAAAACCAGTATTTTTGTTGAATTTTATAGCTGTAGAAAATGATCCTGGTGTAGTGTTGTGTTTATATGGTAAAGTGGAATAAAAAATGGCACCGTTTTTGGAAACTTTTCATCAAACGCTGGCTATTGTGCCAGGTGAGTAAATTGATCACCTACCTAAATTAATAACGCAGGAGTTCATTCGGTACCTAATTTTATTTGGGTGCCATTTAATCGCACGACCAAAAAAACAAGTATCACGACAAGCGTTTCAAAGTTTCACGGCTGAAAAATGCATTCCCGACCAAAAAAGGTTTACCCGACCAAAAATGGTTTCGCACGACGAGATAAGTCATTCAACAACAAATAAATAAATTCACGACATTTTATTACTTTCACCTGTCATTTAAGGCGAACAACGACGACATTTCAAAGTCAGAAAAATACATATTACCGACGAAATTAAAAATTTAAAAAATGCTAAAATTTGATTGGAAATACAAAAAAAAGGTTAAAAAACCAAGTACGAATAAATATTCATTGAAGTAGAAGGGCTTTTGTAGCCTTTGTGGGTCGGCCCCTCTTCCTTTTCTGCCCCAATGGAACGCCTATTATTTTTTTTCAAATTGGCATTTGAAAGTTTCGATCCAGATTTAAGGTACTTGAAATTATTTTTTCGAAATTTTGAAAATGTGTATTGAAGGTCCACATCAGGGTCTCGGAAAACATTTTTATCATATTTTTAATTTTAAGTCATTCCCTTTTTTATCCATATGCATTTGAAAAAACAAAATTATAAGACCTTTTTGCAGTGACTTTTTTTTTTGCGTAATTTTGGTCAAAACTAGTCAAAACAGCTGGAAATAATTATGTGAAAAATCATATTTTTTCCAGTACTCTTTCAAAAATGATGAACAAGTTGAAGAAAAAGACTGAAACTAGTACATTTTCTCGCCAGATGAGTAAAACAAAGACTAAAATTGGAACATTAAAATTTGCGGGAGGGAAAATATTTTAAAAATAGCAGTGAATTGGGTTTTCATCTCTTGAAATCATGATAATTTGGGTGAAATTTTATTATTTTTTGTTCGTCGTGAATAATGTTATGCAGTCGTGTTTATTGTTATCTCATACTACATCCTCCGTCGTTCCTACCTACTTTACTGTCGGGCTTTATCCTGGCGTGAAAGTTGATATTTGATTGTCGTTCATTCAGCCTTTTTGGTCGTTACGTATGCTCGTCGTGATACTTGTTTTTTTGGTCGTGCAAAATATTAGTACCCATTTTATTTTAGATAGGAATATTTAAAAATGGCAAATTCATTTTTTTATAGCCATTTAATATAAATAGGTGGGTACTGGGTAGTATTTAATGGGTTGGAATATACCTACGATAATTTGGCTCTTGACATTGTTCAAGAACGCAATAATGTAGATATATACTCAAAATTAGCACACATGATCTCAAGTGCCATATCGAATTGTACATACATCGAAGAAACCCTTTCCAATGTGGTTCTTTGCAAATAAACTCAAAACTAATAATAAATTAAGGCTAATCGCCCATGGCTCATTTTAATTGTTTGTATTTCAATTTCAGTCGGTTTCAATGAACTAATAATGGGCTTCGGATTTGGCTGGTCTGCCCCAACTCTACAAATACTCACAGATTCCAATGGACCAAAACCACTCACAGTGACCCCAGAACAAAGCTCCTGGATAGGATCCCTAATGGACTTCGGTAGAATCTTCGGACCTCTGATATCTGCTGTTCTGCTAGACAAGCTAGGTCGCAAATTACTACTGGGTAGCTGTACTGTGATATTCTGCATCGCGTGGCTCATGATCATACTTTACAAAGAGGTCTGGGCTATTTACACGATGAGATTGCTATTTGGCATCGCAATGGGAGTAAACGACGTATCATCGTCTATCTACTTGGCCGAAGTTAGTTCGCCTAAAATTCGAGGCTTTTTCTGCGGTGTAACGATGGTTGCCTCTTACAGCGGCGAACTATTCGAGTTCATTATAGCGACGTATTTTTCATACAACGCTGTTGCCATTGTGAACGCAGCTTCGAGTTTCGTAGGCGTCTTGTCCACATTTCTATTAACCGAGTCGCCTCAATTCCTCATCATGAAAGGGAAACTAAAGAAGGCCGAAAAAAACTACCTCTGGTTAAAAGGTACCAATAAATGGGACGAGGTGAATTCAGAATTCGAGAAGATACGTCAAAATATCGAAGAAGAAAAAGTCAAACGAGAATCGTTCTGGAAGCTGCTGAGCGATAAAGCGAACAGGCAAAGTTTAATTATAACCCTGATATTAAATTCGTTAACCATGACTACGGGATTCGCTGCCATAACGTCTTTCGCATCTTTAGCCTTTTCATCTTCGGATATCCTGACGCCTAACGAGTTCACTATTTTATTCGGCGTAGTCCAAACCTTGGCTTCATTCGTAGCTATGCTGATTATAGACAGATTTAACAGAAGAACGTTGATTCTAGCATCTTACGCGTTATGTGTATTATCTCATATTGCCTCGGCAGGTCTGTACTTCGTTCATGAGAAAATCACCCCCATAGAGTATTTCCCATGGTTCATTTTCGTCTCGATTAGTTTATACGCCGCTGTATACGCTTTACTCTATCCAGTGGTGCATATAATTAGGGGAGAGTTATTCCCACAGAGTATTAAGGCTATAGGGGGCTCGGTGGCTATAATGACTCATGCTTGTACGGGTTTCATGACAGCTAAAATGTTCCTACAGGTGGCCGAGCTTCTGGGCATGTACGCTAATTTTTTATTTTTCGCCTTAATTAGCATAACCGCGTTATTCTACGCGTATTTCAAGTTACCAGAGACCAGAGGTAGGACTTTGGTAGATATACAGAAATCTATGACGACGTAGTTCTCATCTGAGTATTTGTACTTTTCCGCAGTTAGGTACTCTTTAGTTGGCACGAACAACACGAGGATTTATTCGACTGCATCTTTCGAATCCATTTTCAAGGTGATTGATTCAAAATTCGTACTTACAAGTCGTAGTTTAGGTACTTAACTTACCTTCACTAAAAGTTACACCTGCTCTAGGAAACTTGGTGATGATACACGATTTATTCATCTGAAAAAATAAAACGAAAGTGTGATTTAAAATTTCAGACAAGAAAAATGCAGAGGTAAATTATTAAACAAGGTGTCTCAGCATGATATCGCCATCACAAATTATTGAAAAAAAAAAATTAAATCAAACACGACGGAAAATTTTTAAAATAAAATACATACCTAGGTATTTTTTTGTAACTGAAAATTCATTTGGAATAAAAATATTTTCGTTGAATTCAGCAGTTCATTTATTTGTATGTATTTAAGTTACCAAAGAGGGGAAATAGAACGAATTAGAGGCAGATACAAGACGTCATTAGAACTTGAGACTCGCTGTTGAAATTTTTGAGTTTACAATCAACTTTGGAAACAAGGGTGGCTCCTTGTCTACTTTTTTTTCTTCTGAAATTTGATGGAACTTGGCAAAAAAATCTGACCAACTTATCTCAACAAGACATTTAAAAAAATTCAAATTTTTATTTTTCAGATCAATATTCAACTTTTTCTCCACTCAAAAAGAGATTAAAGTTGGAAAAATTTGGACAAAAAATTATTTTTAATGACTCAAGAGAACTTTTCTGAACTTGATAAAAACAAACTTTGAGTTTTCACATTTTTTGGCTTTGATCCATAAAATTTGAAGAAAAAAAACTGAAAACATCCCACCCGATTGCACACTTTCTTCTCCTCCTTTTCCTTTCACAAAAAGGTAATTTATCTTTTTGAGCCAGTGTCTGTATTTTTCAAACAGAATATCGATTTTTTCCATGATTTTTTAAAACTCTCCCTAAGAGTTGGAAATTGATCGACTTGAGAAGCTGGAAATTTTAATTGCAATCAAAAATCTACACGTTTTGAACTGCTGACGAAATTCTCCACATAATCTTTGAACTTTTTCTAAGAGCAGTGACTTTGACGGATTTTGGTGAAAATTATGGTCAAATAATCTTTGACAAGACAAAGAAAATATTTTAAAATTTCAATTCCTCCCCTGTCCCCTCGCCCTGGCAATAGCTTAAAACTTGAAAAAATAAAAAAAAATTATTTTTACTTGTGTGAGAAAAAGTTTAATTTTTGTTGTTGAATTCTTATTTTACATTTTCTCGAATGGAAAAACACCGAATTGCCAATTTTTTGAATGACCACTTCCCCGATTCCACATTTCGTAAACAAACCCTGTAACCTAAAATGTACAAAAGTTGTCAAAATGTTAATCATTTTTTTGGTCAAACTTTTCAAAAAAAAAATGTTCTGCAAAAATTAGAAAAAAATCCTACTTTTTTGTGAAAACTGTAAAAAAGACTCGCGTTTGATTAGAATTGTCAAAGTCGAAAATTTCAGAAAACACTTTTTCAGTCATTTTATTTTATTTTTTTTTAATTTCATGGATCAAAACAAATAATTGTGAACGCTCAAAGTTTATTTTTATCAAGTTCAAAAGTTCTCAAAATAATCTCCTCAAGATGGTATAATATTGGAACTTGGCGACCAATTTACATTTATTTGTGATAGTAGACATCAAAAGCTCTACTGAGGCATAGAAAAAATGATTTTTTCCTAAATTTTTCAAATTTTGACCTCTTCCTGAGTGGGAAAAAGTTTATATCTACATATTGGTCTAAAAAATAAAAATTTGAATTTTTTAAAAATGTTTCGTTGAAATTTGTTGGTCAGATTTTTTGCCAAGTTTCATCAAATTTCAGAAGAAGAAAAAGAGACAAGGAGCCACCCTTGTTTCCAAAGTTGATTGTAAACTTGACAATTTTTTTGCTTTTTTTGGTCGCAAAAAATCGAACTTTCAATAAAATAGGTAGGTACTTAACAAAAAATCTTACCAATTTTTCCAAAATTTCAAAAAATCCTACTTTTTTGTAGAAATTGTAAACAAGACCCATGTTTGGTCAAAATTGTCAGACAAATCCTAGCAGGAAAAACAACTTATTTTTTGGTCAAAATTACTAGAAAATCATGCTTCTTTGTTCGCAAAAAACTGCTTTCTTGACAAAATTACAAAACAAAAAATAAGTTTTTTTTTAAACAAAATCAGCAAGAAATCTTACTTTTTTGCCAAAATTGAAAAAAATCCTACTTTTAGTCAAAATTGCAAATGAAATTTTTTTTTAATCAAAATTATTAGAGAGTCTTATAGATTTTTTGTTGCCAAAATCCTAAAAAGGTTCTTTTTTTCTGATCATAATTTTTTCTTACATCTTGTAAAGGTCGTTTGGTTATAATTTTTTAAAAACGTTCCACCAACTTCAAAAAAAAAAAAAAAAAAAAAAATGGAAAAAGAACTAATTTTAGTAGACATTTTTTAGAATGAAAATTGCCCTTTTTTTGATGCTCTAACGGGTACCATTTTTTTGATTTTTATACTGCAAAAGACTTACAATTTTTTCCAAAGATATCTCACATCTCTCTCCTTGTGTTTTCAACTTCTACATAAATTAGAGGTACCTAATGTTCGAACGAACTACCCCTAAAAATCGGCTGGTCTGATTTTATAGTTTTTTTCTTAAATTTCCTAATTTTTTATAATTTTTATTTGAAAATGTATTCAGATTTTTCAGCCTTTCTCCTCAACTAAAAATTTAGCTTGAAAATAAAGTTCCTAATTATTTAAATCTACTGCTGACTTTCAAGAAGTACAAAATTTAAATTTTCAATACATTTTGAAAGCAGTAATTTTTTACCATTGGCCATTCATTTCTAAAACCAGACCTCCGAGACATCAGGGTTAGTTTCAAATTTCATCTTTTGCCCCTCCCACGAGTACATAGACCTGCCCTCAGAATCAGTAATCAGACTATTCCATGCATCTCCTCCCCTCCCCAGCAAAACAAGTGCGATAAATACTCGTTTGGTAGCTTTCCCTACTCATATGTACCACACAAAACAACTCAATTCACCCAACATAACCCCTTCACAAATCCAACATACGCAACCCAAACAACACTACAAAGTATATTTAGCCATATCTTGGCCACATCAAAATACTTCACCGCATGCAAGTAAGACGATCGAGTAGAACATACACAGAACAAACGATAAAAATTATTATTCTATTGTTTCTCATTTTAAACAAAATATTCTAAAAATATTAACAGCACTTGACGCGCATTAAAAATTCATTATACACGCGCGTATTGCGCTTTACAAGGTTACAAAAAAAAAAAAAAGAAGCACATATTGCGCATAAAAACACGAATAAAAATATGTAATACAAACGGTATAAAAAATTATTAAAATCTATATTTATAAAACAACGAAGCGTCGAAATGCGAACACAAGGCATTATCTACCAGACAAATCAGCTCTACAATGAAACTTCGTTGTACTCGTAAGGCTTTTTTTTATTCTCGAGTTGATCTTGTATCTCTATAAGAGATTTATTCCTAGTCTCGGGCAATGTGAGATGCACGAATATGGCGCAAAGCACGCAAACTACAGCGAATGCGACGAAATTCACGTGAATACCCCAAGTTTTATTAATGAGCAAATATACCTTGGTGGTTACGAAGCTCATAGCCGAATTGGCGATCAAAGAGGCACATCCGCCCGCTGCTTTTATACTCAACGGGAATAATTCGGTACGTATTAAAAATATGGCAGGATACATGAATGAGTAAATGCTCGCAAATAGAGAAATACTACCAAATATAAGCCATGGGAAATAAGGCAGTGGGGTAACATTCGCATTCACATAGTACAGTGAAGCGGTACAAATATGAGTCAGAGCAATTAATATAGAGCACGTGATGATGATGAATCTACGATTAAAGCTACTGATGAAAAAGGCCGCCAAAATAGCGACGATAAATTGCAACAAACCGAATAATATGGTGAATTCGTTCGACGAGATGTGCTCAGTTTTAGGAAACAGTGAAGTAGCAGCGTAAGAAGAAATAGGACCAAAACCCATAGCTCCCGCTAATAAATAAGTCGTAACTACGATTAAAAAACTCTTGTAATTAGCCGACGAAGTGACTAGATCGTTAAACGAGGACTTTTTGGATTTTTCCAACATAACGTTCTCTTTAATATGGTGTAGCTCGACTTTAACTTTATCCAAATTGTCTACACCCTTCAACCATAGGAAATTCTTCTCGGCTTTTTCATATTTACCTTTCATCATTAAAAATTGAACCGGTTCCTTTATCCAAATTATCGACACAACTGTTAAGAATCCGACAGCTGCATTTATAGCAGTGTATGTTTGGTATGACAGATACGTGGCGATAATGTATTCGCCAACTAACGCTCCGTAATAGCAGATTGATCCTACGGTACCAAAAACACCTCGAAAAACTGGCGATGTATTTTCTCCAACGTATACAGAATTCGTACAGTCGTTCATTCCTTTAGCTACACCGTATAATATACGTACTATGTAAATTACCATTACCGAACTGCTGCACAGAATTGCCAACCAGATGAGAAAAAATATCACGGCGCAAGTGCTAATCATTGATTTACGTCCGATGGTATCGATAAACATCGCTGACAATATAGCACCTAGAATTCTTCCTATACTGTCTAGAGAAGCGATCCATGACATTTGATTACCAGTGACTCGTACGTGCGATGAGGAGCTATTGAAGTACTTCAGTACTGGAGATGTCCATCCGTCGCCGATACCCAGATCCATTTCGTTGAAGCTGACTGAAAATTCGTAGAATAGGTTCTAGTTTTAGTAGCCATCGAAGTAATGAAATGCAGACTTGGTTGCTGGTAATGCTGGTATGTTTCCCAAATATCAATAGGTACTGTATCAATAATCAATTGCCATAGACAGGTGGGAGATACCTATTTTCAATTTATAATCATTTGTTTTGTTGGAAATGATGATTTTTCTTTGAAAGCTCAACTTTCTTGTGATTTGGCTAATAGGGTAGGGTATCCTGTTACACTCTTCGAAGCAATTTTTTTCCTTCACATGGAAACCCAGAGTATTTCCAAAGCGTAAAAAAGTTGAACAACATATTTAAGAACTTTTTGATTAAAAAAACAAGTTTTTTTTTTGAAAATTTTTGGTAAGAAACGAGGCTTCTGAACAACTTATGAGGAAAAATTGAAACCTATAGGATGTTTTTGCAAAGGACTCGCACGAAAATTTTTGAACTGTACAAAGGTAGATTGGAAGAGTAGGCAAAAATTCATCACCTGTCAAAATTTCAAGTGCTAAAGTGATTTTTTCGATTTTTGGTAAATTTTCAAAAATCAAATTTTGGCCAAAAATGTGGGAAAAAAATTAAATTTTACCAAGTTTACCTAGAAAGCTGAAATTTGAGATATACCCTATTTTCGACCTGCCAAATCGATTGGAATTTGTTACAAACCGTTTTGAGCAGTTCTGAAGCCTCCAGTAAATTTTTGAAACTTTAATGGAGTTGGAAAGCCGAAATTTAATCTGCACTCCAATTTTAACACCCTCTGAAGACAACTTCAGGTGGGTTCAAATCATCTTAGAGCCTCTAGTGCCTTTTTGAAAGATTTCATGGCGCATTTAGAAAAATTGAAATTTCCAAAAAGTAGCTGGAAGCTTCAAAACTACTTGAAACCACCATGCAGTCTACTTCATATTGTATTGAAATAAGTTTGCAGAGTAAATTTCGGCTCTTGCTAACTCCACTTGATGAAATATTGTGAAAATTTCAAGTTTTAAAAATCTAATGAAGGCTCCAGTAATTTCCAAAAAATCGCTGGAGGCTCCAAAACGACTTGAAATTCACTTGCAGTCGACTTCTTAGCGTATTGAAATTAGTTTGCAGAATGAATTTCGGCTTTCCAACTCCATTCAATAAAATGTTTGGGAAATTTCAAGTTTCAAAAATTTACTGGAGGCTCCAGAACTGCTCAAAACGGTTTGAAACAAATTCCAATCGATTTGGCCGGTCGAAAATAGGGTATATCCCTTTCAGCTTTCTAGGTTAATTTGGTAAAATTTTGATTTTTTTCCACATTTTTGGTCAAAATTTGATTTTTGAAAATTTACCAAAAATCGAAAAAATCACTTTAGTACTTGAAATTTTGACAGGTGATGAATTTTTGCCTGCTCTTCCAATCTACCTTTGTACAGTTCAAAAATTTTCGCGCAAGTCCTTTGTTAAAATGCAAAATCTGCGATTTCGGCTCACCGGTCAATCAAAATGGCTGCCATTTTGTAAGTAGGGCTACCTTTTTTTTGAGGACAAGGGCTAGAAATGTTCTTTGGCAAATTTCTGGAAAAAAGCGGGACTTTAGGGTAATTTTTGAGGAAAAAGATGAAACTTCGTAACATTATACGTAATTTTTGTTGGAAATATGAGGTTTTTTGCAACTTTTTTGTAAAAATTTGAGACTTGATAGTAATTATTGAAAATTTCTGTCAAAAAAACACGACTTTGTACAATTTTGAATAAAAAATAAATTTTCAGCAATTTAGCTATAAAGCGAGAATTTTTCAAAATTTTTAGCGAAACAAGACTTTTGGCATTAATTTTAGTCAGAAATAGTAAAAAATCTCGCCTTTGGAAAAAATTGTCAAAAGTTTCGTTTATTACCAAAAATTGTCTGTTTTTTCGCAAAAATTACCCAAAATGAGAAGTCTCTCGTGTTGTTTTATTAACACAGAAAATTGCAAAAATTCTCGTTTTAACATAAATCGCGACAAAATATCATTTTTTCAAATCAATCATTACCAAAAAGTCTTCTTTTTTGGTTGAAATTTTCAAAACCTGTTTTTTCATAAAATTTTTTCATTTTTGCTACTAAAAAGTCTCATCTTTGTTTTCGAAAAATTACTCAAATCTTTCTCTTGTTTACAATAGGGTCCAAAAAGTTCGTGTTTTGAAGTATGGCCTTGCGCCAAAAATCGTCAAAAATTCTCGCTTGTCCAAAAATTGACAAAAATTTTTGCTTTTTCAGAAAAATGGTTAAAATTTTTCATTTCCAAAAAGTTTCAATAAAAAATTACTTTTTTCCAAAAATTGTCTGGAAGTCTCGCTTTCTCGAAAATGGTCAAAAAATTGCGCTTTTTAGAAAAATGGCAGGAGATTGCCCTTTTTTCAGAAAATTCCAAAAAGGCCCAATTTTTTCCTGAAGTTCTCCAAAAGTCTCGCATTATTGTTTGACAGAAATTGGAAAGAATTATAATTTTTTCCCAATAATTTACCAGGAAGTCCTGCTTTTAGGTTGAATTGTCAAATTCTTGCTTTTTGCCAGAAAATGTATATAAGTAAATTCTCGCTTTTTGGGAATATTGCTGGAAAAAAGTGTACTTTTTTCAAAAAATTACGCAAACAAAAAGGTTGCAAAATCTACAATAATTGCGAAAAAATACCAGTTTTTCCACCAGTATAGTAAAAAGTCTTGCGTTTAGCTAAAATTGTCAATATCTTGTTTTTTGATAACAATTTTCAAAAATTCACAAAAATGTTTGCTTTTGCAAAAAAATGGCCAAAAATTGCCGTTTTTTGTATAAAATTACAAAAAGTCTCATTTTTTCCCCCAAATTGCCCAAAGTTTCGATTTTTTCACAAAAATTGCAAAAAATCATATTATTTTGCCAATAATTATATCTAAGTATCATTATTTCCAGTTTTTTTGCTGAAATTGTCAAAAGTTGCACTGTTTTGCCAGCATTTGTGCCGAAAAGCCTTCCTTTTCGCAAAAATTGATCAGTTTTGCTTTTTAAAAAATTAAAAATGAAAAAAAAATTGTTTTTTAGCAAAATGGCAGTAAAAATTTCCAAAAAGGTCTCGCACATTTTCAGAAATTGTGGGAAAATGTTATTTTTTGGCACATGATTACCTCCATTTTTCAAATTTTGAGTCTAGAACCTATTTTTGAAAATACTGTTCTCCTCAATCATGTAATTGTGAACCCTCCAGACTTCAGTAGACAAAGCTTCAAGCAGTTGATTCAAATTTGGTAATTTTCAACCTCAAAAAATGTGCGTTTTTTTTAGATAGATTTCGCCAAATTTCAACTGAATGAAAATTTGATAAAATTTTTCAAGGCTACGCATACAAGTAGGTTACTTACAATGCTGGTCATAAATTGATACTTGAGCATTCCAAGATTACGAATCATGATTAAAATAAAGAGGAAAAAGAGCACAGAAGCTCGTTTCCACACATGTAATATGTACTAAAAAAAAACTGATAAGAGGAGAGAACACTTGATAGATAAAAATGCATACGTATCTCTACGTATTCAGTAATACATATGTATCAGCAGAACAGACACATAAATCAAATACAAGATACCGTATTGTTTCATTCCTGATATTATACAGACCAAAACGATTTCAATTTCTACCAAAAAAATGGGTAAACTCATTCTTAAAAAATCAAAATTGGGAAAATATCGATAAAACACGATATGATATTTGGAACAGTACCAGCAACACAAACTAAACCTTCGTGGGCTCATTACATAGTACATGCAAAACAAAAAAATCGAGTAACTACTTCTCAAGTAGGTAGGTATAGTAGTAGGTACTTATTATTTTAAATCATACAAAAAAAAGTAACATAATAAGCAAACCAAATTATAAAACAATCGATACCTGTCAGCACAGCCAACGTTTGATGAATAGTTCCTGTCATGCCCATGACTAACGAATGTAAGGCACAATGTCAAATTGAATTATTTCCTACAACAGTAAAATATAAGTTATGTAGAAGTCGGTACATAATATGTAAATTTACATACTTCTAGAACGCAAGATTTGGCAAAAAAAAAACACACAGTTGAAAAAAAAAATCGTTAAAACGCAAACGAATTATTTGCAAAATTTACCTATAATATCTTTACGTTCAATCGATCAAAAATGTGTATTAGGTAACAGTTGACATTCAGAAAGAACAGAACACGACGCTAGGTGTGATCTGCGTCTATAAAACTACCGGCGAAATACAACTAGTAAAACCGGTATAGCACTTACCTGCGAAATAGTAACTGCGTCGTCAAAGCCGAATACTAAATTAGAATAGAATTAATGAAAGGTAGCTATATTTGAAAAGCACCGGCCACTTGTTCACTTCACACCAGATGTTGGTTCACACCATCGATTACAATGACATCAAACACATGGATATTGAAAAATCTTTCGACGAGATCTAAATCGAATATTCAGCTCGACTCGAACACGTTTATGAACTCGGGCAATTTTATTTCGCGGTCGCGGTAGCCGGTAAAATAGTCATATCTATTCGTCGTTAGACAAACATAACATAACTTATGGATGAAGGTACGAGATCTAACCTTTACCGCGCCATTATACTTAGATAGCGAAGCGTGGTGTGAGATGTGAGATTTACATTATCAAAAAAAGAAAAAAAAACACGCTGCACTTCGAAATCGAAAGTACACAGGCACACATAATCGCATGAAAATACATAAAATATCGTAGCGTAATATATTAAAATGATTTTTTTAACCTTTTGTTCCCCCGCTCGCGATTTTAATTAATCTCAATCTCACGTACGCAGAAAATCATTTCATTAGAAGCGTTAACGCGGTTGAATTGCTAATTAACGCGGAACGATATGTTAAAAATTGACGCGAGGTGTAATTAGATCGATTACAATATTACGTCTAGCGTTTTAAAAAAATACTCGTATGTATTAAATGTTCGTCGAAATTAATCATTGTTATAATTTTCTTGCATTATTTTTTGGCGCGGAAAATCGTCGATACGTAATATAATTTCCATGCTATGCATATAATTTTAGATTGATATTCGTAGTTCAATAAAATGCATGATTAAAGTATGTAGAATAATCTCAGAAAGAGGAGACATTTTTCACGATGAAAAGCCAGAATCATATCAGGGTGTGCACTGTGTACTATTTTTGGCAAGTCATTTCCCCGACTTCTCCAGATTTTCCAGACCAATTTTCCAAACCATTTTTCAATTTTCTATACTTACAACAAGGGAATCTCTTGAAGCGTCCGGCTTCGATTTGAAGGGGGACAGCGATTTTTAAAAAAAGCATTTTCTAAAACCCCCAAAACCGAATTTTCAGCTGCACAACTTCATTTTTCGATTTTTGGCGAACTATGAAAATTCAAAATTGACTGTTTTTGGTGATTTATGCTTTTAAAAAAAGTACATACTTGATCAGTAAAAATGATCAAAATCTGCCCTAAAACTGATATTAATTCCCCTAATCTAAATTTTACGATTTCCAGCCATTCTGGAGCCTCCAGCGCGATTTTCAATTTCTCCAGAATTTTGAATTTGCTCCAGAAGGTATGAATATGATGTTGGGCAGTTAAAAACCGACCTGTTTAACGAGTTTACCTACATTTGAGCCGATTTTTGGAGGGACATCTCAAGAGTGGTTTTTTGATCAGATTTTTTCATACTTAATAAAAATCAAAAAACCACTCTTGAGGTGTCCCTCCTATAATCGGCTCAAATGTGGATAAACTCGTCAAACAGGTCGGTTTTTAGCTGCCCAACATCATATTCATACCTTCTGAAGCAAATTCAAAATTCTGGAGAAATTGAAAATCGCGCTGGAGGCTCCAGAATGACTGAAAATTGCGAAATTCGCCCTCGAGGGTTACTCATGGACAAAATACAACGATTCGTGCAAATTTCGAAAATTTTCTCGCAAACGGTAAACTTTTGATTTTATGGATATTTTTATCATGAAAAAAGCTGGTCAAAAAACCACTTTTGTGGTGTCCCTCCCAAAATTGACTCGAATGTGGATGAACTCGTTAAACAGGTCGAGTACAACACACAACTCGATTTTTAGCTGTCCAACATCATATTCATACCTTCTGGAGCAAATTCAAAATTCTGGAGAAATTGAAAATCGCGCTGGAGGCTCCAGAATGACCGAAAATTGCGAAATTCGCCCTCGAGGGTTACTCATGGACAAAATACAGCGATTCGTGCAAATTTCGAAAATTTTCTCGCAAACGGTAAACTTTTGATTTTATGGATATTTTTATTGAAAAAAGCTGGTCAAAAAACCACTTTTGAGGTGTCCCTCCCAAAATTGACTCGAATGTGGATGAACTCATTAAACAGGTCGAGTACAACACACAACTCGATTTTTAGCTACCCAACTTCGTATTCACGTCTTCTGGAACAAATTCAAAATTCTGGAAAATCGCGCAGGAGGCTCCAGAACGGCTGGAAATGGTGAAATTTGGATTTGAGGAATTACTGAACAGTTTTAGGACTACTTTTTAAAAAATGTCAATGACATGCAAGGTGTGAGACTTCGGTACAAAAATTCCGAATGAAAATTCAGAAAGGTGGCGTCAAGAACTGATGAGAGCACGAGGCCAGATATCATGTTGGGCCCCATTTCTAAAGTAGAAGCTATTTTTAGGTTTTTGAAAGGTGATGGTGTCGAATGAAAATTTGTGGGTTGATGTGGTAGAAAAACATCAATTTTTCCAATCGATACTCGTATACAATATTCATATGATTTACCTATGAAAATTGTTCTTTCCTTTTTTGGATCTTTGGAGGTCTCAAATGTGAAATTTGCTTATTTGAAAATTTCGCGAGGGCGAGAAATTTTGAAAATTTGTATTTCGAGAGGCATAAAAAACAGTTTTTTTCAACGCGAGGACGAGTAGTTTATTTTTTGGTTTTAAAATTTTAGAATTTGAATGATGATTTTTTTGAAGAAAGTTGAACAGAACAGACCTAAGCGAGAGCGAAAGCTCAAGTATTGTGAGGAGTTCATTTTTTGGCTTCAAAACTTGATTTTTATCATCTAGAAATTTTCATCTGGCATGTGCTTGAAAAAGAAAAGAAAACAAGCCCGAGCGAAGCGAGGGCAAAAGCTTTCAAAAATTTGTGTTTTGAAAAATAAAAAATAATAATGTTTTTCTTTCATCTCAAGCCCTTAATAACAGAAATTTGCAATTGATCGTTTTTTTTTTTAAATTCCAGGGATTTTGCGAAAAAATTACGAAATTCTCTGACTATTCCAGATCGACCAAATTCATTGACTTTTCCAGATTTTCCAGATTTTCAGGAGTGTGGACACCCTGAATACGTATGAACAGAAAACATATCTTGACTTTTACCTTCTTCCTCCTCACTCACAAATAATTTTTTTTTAAACTTCAAAACAAAACTTCCTAAAAAAACTTGTAAGAGTAAAATTTCATGCTTTACAATTTTGCACCCTCAAATTCTTTACGAATGACCTTGAATTTTTTTCAAATAATCATTTTTTTGTTTTCAAATTTTTTGTAAAAGAATTAGGATTGGGGACCCAACGGGGAAAAATGAACAGAAAATGAATTATATAAGGGTTGGAAAAAATCTACTCATCTGTAAAAAAAAAAAAGACCTCCACTCACCTATGGATAAAAGTAATTTTTAAAATAAGTATCAATTTACATCAAAAACATTCAAAAAATGTTAATGGAAAAGGCCTCCTCCCTCCAGATTACAGCACTGTGGGACAGACATTTATCACATATCGAAAAAAATTGAAATCAAAGGAAAAATTTAAAAATTGTTACAGAACTTAACACTCTTTACGTCTCGTTGCAAAGTCAAAAAACTCGGCACACAACAAATTACGAGTAAATCAACAACCAAAAAACTTGATATTGGATTTGCATTTATTTCAAAATTCAATTCCTAAAATCAAAAAATGTAGTTCAAAAAAATATGCTGGGTGTCATTTTAAATATCAGAAAATTGAAGGATGAGAAATTAACAAAATTTTCAAGCTCATTCCATCCATTTTCTCGTACAATTAAATCAATTGAAGTATTTACACAATTCCCTGTTTTTTTTTTCAATTTTTACACTAAATTTCTTGCAAACGACGCGACATCTACTTTACAACAGAAATTTTTAAGCTCGATGAGAAAAGAATGAGACGGGCCTTGGGGCCTTCAATTTGCTAAATAATGAATTGAATCGCAAATTTCATGAATGACGAATATATTTTTCTCATATTAGAGAATGCTAATTACAAATCAAGTGATGTTAAGTTGAACGAAATGAGACAGAATTTTATTTTTTGTAATTCAAGAGCTACTCAAGTAATTATAAGAAATAGGAATTGAATTTTGAGTATTTCAATACTAAGGAGCGAGGGGGTTAAAATCCTTATACACTGCTCCGACCTTTTTTTGGTAGGTACTCTCTGGTTAAATTAAAAAGTAGTCGTATCTACGCAATGTTGAGACACATTCTCATAAAAATTCATTATCATTGACTATTTCAAAGTACATTTATGTACATACAAATATGTACAATTCAACAGAACTGAACACTCATTGAAAAAAACCCCAGCTTTGAATCGCTCACTATATAGACTAAAGCGAAAAGCAAACCCAAAGCAATTAATGGAATGAGAATAGCTGGACGACAACTGCAACATTGCTTATATATATCGTGGTATTTAACCTCGACGACTTTTAACCCGATCTTCTTCATCGTATGTTCAGAGAGACTCGAATAGATGTACTATAATACGCCAAGTATGTCATAAATTAATAGTTTAAACATCGTGTAAGTAACATAATTGTCTCCTACATCGTTACATAGCTGAATAATGTAAAATGTGTTCGATTTTTACTTAAAATTATAGGTATAAGGTGAAAAGTAATCGTTAAATTGAGTTTATTGATTAAGCATAATAAAATGCCAAAATATGCGGAAGTGCTTCATCAAACACTGGCTGTAATTCCAGGTAGGTAATATTCAGATTAATTTTTTTCTAAATTGAGGTCCTACTTCCCTTTACTTCCTCCAATAGGCAAAATTGATTCAAAGTTGATAAAATTGGATTCTGAACAAAAAATTTAAAAATGTGATGACCGATGACCTTTTATTAGAAGAAAAATTGCATACAATTTTCAATATTTGACCCCTCCAATAACTCTTCTTTGGGTCACTAGGTTTCACGTGGACTAGGTTGGACACAGAAATTAGGCAAAGTCAATAAAGTGAGGCAGGGCAGGAGCTTGGTGGAGACACCAATAAGTAGGGTACCTCTGGCCTGGTGTCTCAAGTGACTTTTTTGACGATACTATATTTGAAAGTAATTTTCTTTCGCAAGTATCGCTGATTTACTGTATTTTTTAAATTGGAGGCTCATCAGATCTTTTGATCCGAAATCCAAAATGAAATTCACGTTTAAAAACTTCCTCTCTTAAGGAAATACTTGCATCAATCTTCAATTCATTTTCTTCGAAAATTTAGCGATCAAATGTGCCAGTAAAATACATTTTCAAAATTCTTTTAACCCTCTCATTTTGATCAGTTTGCCTAGATGAATTCACAATGGGAATCGGATACGGCTGGCTGGCCCCTACTCTGCGCCAGTTGGAACATAATTCCACCTCAGTCACCTCAGAAAGCCATTTTTTCCTGACAAAGGACGAATGCTCGTGGATAGCATCGTTACACAGCTTCGGCCGAGCTATCGGACCGATTCTTTCAGCCTTCTTGGTGGATATCATCGGTCGCAAATTCATCCTCATCGTTCACGCTGTCGTGGCATTCCTGATGTGGCCATTTCTACTCAACAGATCAGTATACATCATTTACCTAGTCCGTATAATATTCGGTATAGCTTTAGGAATGTACGAGGTAGCGAATACCGTGTACATAGGAGAAAATTGCTCGCCTAAATTACGAGGCATATTGGGTAGCATAACCGCTGCCTGTTTTTACGCCGGTGTCTTCGTCGAGTTCATTCTAACATCGTATTTATCCTACGATACGGTGATAATAATCAACACGGTTATAGGCGCTCTATGCCTAGCTTCCATATTACTGCTGAAAGAACCAGCTCAATTTCTTCTAATGAAAGATCGCGAAGACGAAGCTCTAAAAACCCTAATGTGGTTAAAGGGTACCAACGACATGGCCCACGTTAAACCAGAATTCGAACGAATCAAACAAAACGTGTACGTCGAAAAGTTGAAAAAATTCTCTCCAAGAACCATCTTCTTATCGAAAGCTAATTATAAAAGTATCACCATCGTGTTGATTATTTACCTAATAACCGCATCTACCGGATACGAGGCGATAACCGCGTTCGCTTCGATGGCATTTTCGTCATCCGAAATGCTGACTCAAGACGACTTCACCATATTATTCGGTCTATTGTCTTTAGTAGCCGTTTGCATATCGTCGTGTATTATCGAACGTATAGACAGAAGATCTTTCATACTGATTTCGTTCTCGTTTTGTACGCTCGTATTGTTATGTACGACTGTTTTATTTTACCTTCACGATAATAACGTCACCGAAATCGCCAATTTTTCGTGGCTAATATTTTTTACCATTACGTCATACGCGACGATTTACGGCGCCGCTTATCCGGCCATTTACATTATTAGAAGCGAATTATTCCCCCTTAGTGTGAAAGCCATAGGTGGATGTTTGTCTATAATCGGTAATTCGGTTGTAGGGTTCGTAATATCGAATATTTTCTTAGTTGTAGCGAAGGATTACGGAATGTACGTGAATTTTCTCATATTTACCATTTTCAGTTTAATTACCGTGATTTATATTTATTTCGTGTTACCAGAAACTAGAGGGAAAACGTTGATCGAGATACAAGAGTTGCTCGAGAAATAGATCTGAATGTAAGGGAGTGGGTGTCTGAAAAATTGGAACCAATGGGTGGTATAGGGGGGGGGCTAGTGAGTTGATGACTGCTTGCCTGTTTGTTAAACTAAAGGGGCAATGGGAATATTTTGAACAATTTATGGAGGGTAAATCACTGGTAAATGCGAGATACGAGACCCCTTCAATTTCAACTTTAGACAAATATCAATACATCATCCTCATCCAAAGACTCATTTAGTATTCAAAGTCTATAGATAAATTCTATACCTTCCCATTGTCAGAAACTTTGTATGGAATCAATTCTTTTCCAAAAGATAGTCACACACTTTCTTCGAATTTTTTTTTCTTGAAAATAAGATACCCTCTCTCCCTTTCCCTTCCACCAACAGCTCAAAGTTTCAATTATTTTGAAAAACTAGCCGCACACAAAAATTAATCTAATATATGAACATTTTTTGCTTAAAATTTTATGATACCTATGAAGAACAATTTTTTGAACAAATTATAATTTTTTTTTGATACTTATTTTCAAGGAATTTTTGGTCTCAAAATTAAATAAAGTCATAAATACATTCAACAAGTCTTGCTTCCCCTATCTTTTTTATCTACAAAATTGATTTTATTTCAATTTTTAGAGAAACAGGGGGGTTTTCAACACACTTTTTGTAAAATTTTTGCACAAAAAAATTCATCGAAAAAAAGGGGCCAAAGTTTTGAAACACTTCGAAGCATCAAGTTGAGATAAAACTCAACCTTTTTTCAGCTTTAAATTTTTTTAAAGAAAACTCATGGCAAAAACAAAATTTTTAGTTCCAGAAATTCTAAATTTTTCAAATTTTCGATGAAAACTTGAAAAAAAAATCGTGCGTTCAGTTTTTTTTTTACGTAAAATGCTTCTTTTTAGTTTTCAAATTTGAAAAAAATCGGTCATTCATACGTACTCAATTTTTTCCAAAAAAAAACAGCAACTCAAGCAACCAAAAAAGTTCTAAAAAATATTCAAAATTACTGCCAAAAAAATATATTTTTCTAAAATTCTGTCAGACAAGTGAGACTATTTTGTAACTCTTAGGTAATAAAGCAAGATTTAGTTTAATAAAATTTGATGAATTTGAGCATAAATTGCAGAAAGTATGTTACAACAAAATCAATTCTTAAAATTCACCAAAAAATAACGAAATTTTACAATTTTAGCAAAAGGGAAACCTTTTTTGGCCAAAAACGCGAGATTTTCAAGTAGGTACCTAATTTTTGAAAAAAAAAAATCGAAAAAAGAGGCTTTATGAAAACTTTTGGTAGTTTTAGAAAAATAGTGGCATTTTATAGCAATTTGGTAGAAAGCGAGGATTTTTTCCAATTTCTTTCAAAAAGCAAACTTTTTGAGAATTTTGCAACTTTTTAATGAAGAAATTGGCTTTTTTAAAAATGTTGACAAAAAGCAAAACTGACGATTATATCAAAAAAGAAAAGCATTTTGGAAATTTTTGGCAACAAAGCGAGAATTTTGGACAATTTTTGAGAAAAAAAGTGGAACATTTGAAATTTTTGGAAAAAAATTGCAAAAATGAAGGCCTTTTGTAATTTTTTGGTAGTTTTTGTAAAATAGGGTCATTTTACAGCAATTTGGTAAAAAGCAAGAATTTTTGTCAATTTATGCCAAAAAGCAAGATTTTTTGAGACTTTTGCAACTCTTTGATGAAAAAAGTTACTTTTTGAAAATGTTAACAAAAAGTAAAATTTTGACAATTTTAGCAAAAAAGCAAGGTATTTTAGCAATTTTTGGCCACAAATTGTGATTTTTGGACAATTTTTGAAAAAAAAAGTAGGACGTACATTTAAAATTTTTGGGAAAAAATCGAGAATTTTTGTCAATTTATGCCAAAAAGCAAGATTTTTTGAGACTTTTGCAACTCTTTGATGAAAAAAGTTACTTTTTGAAAATGTTAACAAAAAGTAAAATTTTGACAATTTTAGCAAAAAAGCAAGGTATTTTAGCAATTTTTGGCCACAAATTGTGATTTTTGGACAATTTTTGAAAAAAAAAGTAGGACGTACATTTAAAATTTTTGGGAAAAAATCGAGAATTGTTGTCAATTTCTGCCAAAAAGCAAGACTTCCTGTGATTTTTGCAACTTCTTGATGAAAAAAGGTGACTTTTTGAAAACGTCGACAAAGAGCAAAACTTTGACAATTTCAGTAAAAAGCAAGGAATTTTGGCAATTTTTGGCAACAACTCGAGACTTTTGGACAATTTTGTAAAAAAAAGTGAGACGTTCTGAATTTTTCAGAAAAAAGCGACGATTTTCAGCAATGTTTGGCCAAAAATAACCTAGCTGACTAAATGCGACAGTTTTCTGCTTATTGTGCAAAAACCAAAATTATGGATAGGTAATCAGGTACGTACGGTTTGCCTAGTTATGGCACAGATAGTTTTAGCGAGTGCTTGACTTTTTTGTGCGTGCTCAAGGAACACATATCAACACTTCACAGGAAAAAAAAGTTTTGGGGATTCATTCGAATTGAAATCCAATTTGCTTGAACCATCCCAGATTTTTTCAAGCCTTTTATGAAATTCTAAAAACCAGAATAAATTCACTCATGGATCGTTACGTATTTTTGAAAAATGCTGTCGCCCTAATTTTCCAAACTCAGACGCTCCACACACATCATAATAGCATACATAGGTCTAAAAATTATTTTAAATTTGTTCATTTTTCCCCAGAAAGAAGTACCTAACGAAATACAAAGCTACCTAATTAATTAGGTATATCGATATTCAGCCACGAAATAAATTACCTATTTTTTAATCAAACCGTTCCGTCAAGTTCCACATCATTAATATTTATGATGAGCGATACATACAGATAAATACACATACGTTCAATTTCCACTTACCTTGCCCAATATTCTGTTACCACGAGAGCATCAACGACTTTGTCTAATGTCTATACTCTGATGAAAAGTTCATTGTCAAGGTTCCACTTTGAAGATCACCCTCTCAACCTCACGTAAGCCGGGTTTTTTTATCCTAAAAACAGAAAAAAATTCAAAACTCGTCAATTCCATGTTTATTTATATTTTTTCGTAATTGTTTTGTAATTTATTATTTATTACGTATTGTTTTATATGTATATTATTTTCAAATAAATTTTCTTAATCCGATTTTTTCTTTTTTTTTATGAACCTCATAAAACATCATTCCCATAGGCAAGTGTACGTAATTATGTACTTATTTACTCAAAACACTTGAGGCAGGTTAGCTCAAGACATGATGAATACGAGTAAATGTGTACCTAATTCAAAAAACACCATAAATAGCATTGTAAAATTTCAGTAGGTAGGATGAAAAAAGTTTTGAACTTGAAAGATAAATCATCGTACACAATAAATTTACTCAGCTCTCATCGATAACAACGTTCACGATAAAAAAATTACACCTAGCTGAATTTAATTATTCAGGTATGTACTTGGTTTTTGACACACGTAGGCACTTATTGTTAAAATATTCACGTCGAAACAGTCGTCAATTATTGTGAAAATTTCAGCGTACAAAATATGATTAATCAGTAATAATTTGTTCAAAATGTAATAAGTCGCAATCGACGAATTTTAAGTATAAAATTGGAGAAGTTGATTTTTGAATTAACGAGTAACTAATTGAAAATTGTTCGCAATGCTTCTTTTCAAGGAAATACTCCATCAAACACTGGCTGTGACTCCAGGTATGATAATTTATTAGCATGTCGTTGCACTAAAAATTCGTCATCCCTACTCAAACCCCTTGCAATATAAGTATAACGTTTTGTTGATTTGCAGTAATTTTTATATTTAATATTTTCAAGTCGTCTTTAAAACGATGTGTTAGGTATGCATTTTTCCTAACATTTTGCCTATTTAACCAAAATGTCTTCAGTTTGAGGTAATTTTCAATGATTTCAAAGTTGTTTTTTTAAAAAATACATAGGTACTTATTATTTTTCTACAGGTCTTCAAAAATTTTTAACGGAGTTTTTGTCAAATCAACAAAAATTTCGCCGGTTTCTGATGATTGGTTTTCAATGTAGCCTATTACCTATTCAGTGTTCTAAGATCGTTTTAACGACGATTCGCCCAATTCCCCCCCCCCCAATTTAGACAACATTTCTGACAAATTTGGCAATTTTCACTGATTTTAGTGATTTTTTTGCTTCTATTCATGTTTTCAAAATTTTTTATACAATTATTTTTGACAAATTCAACTACAATTAGTTTTTATTCATTTTTAAGTAAATACATTTTATCAAGATTCACTAAAAATTTCACCATTTTTTGGTACTTTTCAGCGATTTTACCCAAAATTTCATCATTTTTCGTTAATCATCGAATTTAATGTTTTTTAGCGGTTTTTTTTTATATAAGGTAGGTACGTAGATGCATAATACAAATAGGCATTTCAAAGGAATTTTCACCAAATTTTTCTGAAATTTAATCAGTTTTTGGCAACGAGCCAACGATTTTGAACTGCTTGAAAGGTGTGCCCAAAAGTGCCATTAAGTGCCATTTTAAACTTCTTGAAAAACGCGAGCAATGCCTTTCACAAAAATTTCGTAGTTCTCTTCACATTTTTTCAAATTTTATCGTTTGTTCAAGTTTTACTGATTTTTATTGATTCTAATGGTTTTTTGATATTTTGAAATCATTTGAACACAATTTCAATACTTTTTATACAATTTTTGTTCTAAAAAATATCGACTCACTCAAAAATTGACTGAAATTGACCTTTTAGAATTCTCAAAAAATTGCAAAGCATTAAATATGAGCTTCAGCAATCAATAGTGAAGATCGGGGACTGTTTTGATATGCCCTTCAGATCACATTTCTGCTATTTAAATCAATTTGATCATCACGTGACCTCACCATGTGCGCTTTCAAATCAACTGTCAACGAAAACACTGATAATTTCATTAGGCACATATCAAGTATCGTGTGCACTGTTTGTACACCTACCTAAAATCCCAAAATCTTCTCCCTTTAATTCAAAATAAAAAACTACAACAATTCTACAGATTTGAAATCTACATAATAAATATGGCGAGTTATCTCGGAAAAAATCCACAACATTTAATCCGTAATTTAAAATTTAAGAAAATCAAAGATCATTTCTTAAAAAGTTAGTTACAAATCCAGAAAAGTACAGTTTTTTTTTTGGAATTCAAGTTCAAAAGTTTTACAAAAATGCTCAAAATAGGTTACACAGCTTCAATTTTGAAAAAAAAAATACACAAATCTGAAAAAAGGAACGATCGTAGCGAAAAAGTGATAACAGAGAAAGGAGGCCATAAAAGGCTTTAAATTCGCATAACTACCAGATTTAAACCTACTCATGAACTGAAAAAAAACACACCCTTCCAGCAGTTTTTTCAGCTCATCTCAAAATTTCCTAACTGAGGAGGTGGATAGCAAAACGCAATAACTCCAAAATTACGAAAATTGAGTTTGATATCTATCCTTATGTAAAATTCAACGGGGAATCCATTCCCGGTGTCAGATTTTGTCCATCAGTTGAATATCATAGCGCAATCGAGGAAAACAAGTCTGATTTTAGAGCTAAATGCATTGAAAAATGAGATTTTGTTTGCAAAACGCAATAACTCCACTACTTTTTATACATTTCAGTTGCGCAGATGTGGTAACACTGTTTTTTTTCATCGGGTGGGTACTGAAAATCGTTGGGTAGGAGTTACTTTAAAAAATGGTGCTTTCGTTGTCACTCTCTGAATGCCATATCACACACAGGAATTAATTGAATTTCACATTCCAGTTTTTTAATTGTTTTTTATCGAAAATTCTCGATTAAACATCAATTTTTTCAAATAAAAAATACGTTTTTTTGCTGAAAAACACCAAAAAAAAAAATTTTGCGTTCACAACGCAATAACTTTTTTTTCTTTTCCTCACTGTGCTTACCCAGGTGACCGAAATTTTGAAATTGAGTGGAAATTTTATTTGTGGCACCTTCCCCTTTCATTTGACACCAATTTCGAAACTCGACCCCCCACCCTTCCCCTCCTGACAATTTTTCCTAATTTCCCAAAAAAACACAAAAATGGAGTTATTGCGTTTTGCTATCCACCTCCTCAACTGTTGACTGAAAAAGTCACGCTCATCTCCACTGCTTTCAAAAATAAAGCCAGACCTTTTCATTATTTTCCAGCAAAAAAAAAAAAATAGGCCTAAATTTTCATCAATTGCGATTAGGCAACTTTTCTCCTTCGCTCGCTTTGGACTAAAACTACTAGACCAATAAATGTTCGTTTTCTGATTCGGTAATCGGTATCATGGAAATACTCGCCATATCACACTCGTAACATAAGATAAGAGAACATTCAATTGCGTTTAAAAACAACGGACTCTTTCATACTAATCAAAATAAACAAACATGTGCCCAATTAACATCACGCCATAACACTGATTATACCTTAACAAAATAATTATGTGGCCACACAAAAATTTCTACAACTTTACCACACACATACACAAAAAAAATCGTACAAAAATACACACTCCTGAGTGATCTAAAAAGAGCATCAAACTCTCGAGTAGCTCAAGTGGCTCTATGTGTTTTTGAACTTCGATCACAAATCGTAGTAACATGACGTCCAAATCTTAAGTACCTACCAACTGATAGTAACATACTTGAGAATAACCCAACTAACTACTTCAATTTTAATAATGATTATTTTTAATAATTTGCAGTGAATTTCAACGAATTCACAATGGGTTTCGGGTACGGTTGGATTTCACCAACGTTGGAAACATTGAGCCATCCGGACAGCGTGATCCCTCTGAACACCGAACAAAAATCATGGATCGCTTCGTTGCAAGAAATAGGTCGAACTGTAGGTCCCCTTCTGTCACTCCTGTTACTGGACACGATCGGTCGCAAGAAATCCTTGATGATCAGTGGAGGTGTATTCTTCTTACAATGGATGATCATCCTATTCACCAAATCAGTTTGGGTAATAGGCGTAATTCGACTCCTGTTCGGCATCGCTATCGGAATAAACGACGTCACATCGTCGATTTATTTCGGCGAAAACGCCACTCCGAGCATTCGAGGCATATTTGGCAGCGTTACGGTGTCATTTTTCTATTTAGGAGTCCTGCTGGAATACCTTTTCACTAATTACTTTTCGTATTATACGGTAGCTTTGATAAACGCCATTCTCAGCGGGATTGCTCTAACGACAGCCGTTTTGCTACGAGAATCTCCTCAATTTCTAATTATGAAAGGTAAACTCGACCAAGCCAAGAAAAATTTCGAGTATTTGAAAGGTGACAGAAACGACGAACACGTCCAACGAGAATTTTCCGATATCAAAGAAACATTCATCGAGAACAACAACGTAAAGAATCGCTAGCCAAGTTACTCTCGACGCCATTCATTTATAAAATCATTTTCATCGTTTTCATCCAATACACTCTAACTCAAGCGACAGGATTTTCAGCTGTTCAATCATTTGCCACGGTTTCTTTCCCAAATTCAGGATTTTTCACCAAAAAAGAATTGACTATTTTGCTCGGCTTGGTTCAACTTATAGCCGTGTTTTCGTCAGCACTGTTTGTAGAACGATTTCCTCGTAAAACAATGATGAGAACGTTTTACGGATTGGCAGCTTTGGTGCATTTATGCAGCGCAGTGTTGTTCTACACCCAGCAGTACATCTGCCAGGTACCAAATTTCTCCACTTATATATTCGTAAGCATCGCTTCGTATTCGGCCATCTACGCTGTGGGAATATTGCCGAGCTTTTGCCTGCTACGAGGCGAACTGTTTCCACAAAGTATTAAGGTGATAGGAGGATGTATATCTATAATTGGCAACTCTGTCATGGGTATATTCATCAATTATATGTACCTGATTGTAGCTGAAAAATATGGCATATACGTGAATTACGTATTTTTTTCCGTTTGTAGTTTCGCGACAGTATTGTTTGTACATTTTAAAATTCCAGAAACTAGAGGTAAAACTTTGGTAGACATTCAAAGATCCATTGATAAAAAATCAATCAAGGTTAAGGATGATAAGAACCCTGAAACAGTTTAAGAGTTGAAATAATACATTTTTTTCGAACTCACTAGGTTTCATAAAAGCTTTTCCCCTTCAAGTTCTCAACACACCACCGCGAAAACTTGATCTACTGAAATTGGAATACATAATTTCGAACAAATTTTCAATCAAATGGATTGGGAATAATTTTTAAAACTGGATGCAAGTATCTATTTCAATCCAAAATTTTTTGTTCAAAATCAAATGGAAAAACAATTTCCTTTCAATTTTGAAGTTAGGCAACATGTCTTTATTTAGCGTACCTACCTATTTTTCCTGAGGTATCCGTTTGGGAAATGGGGCATTTTCGCTGGTTTTTGGTCAGTTTTCCAGGTCAATATCTTCAAATTTCAGATCTTTAAAATATGAACTACCTACAAAATAAAAGGAGTGGGGGGAGGGGGAGGGGGATCGTAAAATTTTTCCATACGTCCTCAGCAGTTAATTTTGTCAATTAATTCGTACCACAGATTTTGCCGAAATTTTATGAATCTAAGATCACAGGAGAGAGATTTTGAGAAATCAATACTTTTTTCATTTTGTCCATGCGTTGATCTTTTTCAGCTCCAATAGGATTGTGTGGTGCCAAAACATGTTGAAAAAATTTGGAAGCATTAAAATTGTACGAATTTTCCAGTTTATTCCCGATCATTCGTGATGAGAGAAAAAGTCAATGAGATGACAAAATGTTCGAAAATTGAGGAAATACCATTAGTCCAGTCATTAAAGAAATTTTTACAGGAAAAATGAATATCAAACAGATCTTTCGCAGATATTGTTCACAGTGGTCCCCTCAACAACATACTAAAAGTCCCTGCCCCTACGGGGTCCGGAACCCCCTTAAAGGGGGGTGGGACCTCCCCCAATTTCAGTTTTTTGCCATTTTCTCCCCCCGCATTGCATTTTAGCGAAAAATATGCAATACATAAAAGAATCTACGTCAAATTTCCGATCTAATGACGTATCAACTTTCCTTGTAGGTTCAAGGGGGGTGGAACCACAACCATTTGAAAAAGGGGGTTTCCTGAAAAATACATAAAGGATATAGGCGCCTATGGGGGGTGAAACGGTCCCCGAAAGCGTTCGAGTTGATATTAGCATGGAAGGTGTATAGCATTGAGAAACTTCCGCGTGAAAAATTTCAGATCCACACCCCCTCCCCTTTTTGGGGGACCTCCCTTTTTTGACACTTCAATAACACTTTTCTCAGCCCCATTTTAACCGATTTTGAAAATTTTTCAGTATGTTATGTACATATATCCTTATTAGGTATCCCCACAAAAATTTTCAACCCCTTCCCCTCATATTTACCCCTCAAAATGGCGTTTTTTTCATTTTTTTATGCCTATTAAGAATCAAGATTGCAAGGTACAATTTCAGAAACACGTTTTTTGGATGTATTTTTGACCCCCAAACATCATGTACTTTTTTCGAAATTTTTGCTTTGGTGCGCCGCGCTGAAAAGTTGAAAAAATGTGTCTTAACCGGTTGGGGGGGGGGGAGGTGAAATGAGAATTTTGGGAAACATGAATATCAATGAGTAGGGTGTCGTTTTCTTATGATTCGATACCGCTGATCACGAATATGACGTAAGATTTTGTTTAACACTCACACAGCCCCTCCGGAGCCCTCAGCCCCCACCACAATTTTTGATATTTTAAAAATAAACTTACTTTGATGAATTTGGTGTCGTTTTCTTACGATTCGATACTGCTGAGTACGAATATGACGTCAGATTTTCTGCTACACCCACACAGCCCCTCCGAAGCCCTCAGCCCCCTCCTGAATTTCTACTATTTTTGAAGTTAGGCTAGTTTAACAACACTAATTATTGCTATTTGTGGAGGGGTGGGGGAGGGGGGTCCAGGGGCAATAGTGCGGGGGATTGAATTGAGGCCAACACTAGAAAAGGGATGTGGGACACTTATGCAAATGATTCCCACTTGAAAAAAATGATTTTTGTTTTTCAAAATTATGGATATCAAAACTGACCTTTTCTTGAGAATTACCCATTTACCTATTTATAAACTACAACCAATTCCCTCAAGTTTTTTTTAAACAGTACGTCATATTCCATATGTTGTTATTGTTAAAATAGCCTAACTTCAAAAATAATGGAAATTCAGGAGGGGGCTGAGGGCTCCGGAGGGACTGTGTGAGTGTTAAACAAAATCTTACGTCATATTCGTGATCAGCGGTATCGAATCATAAGAAAACGACACCCTACTCATTGATATTCATGTTTCCCAAAATTCTCATTTCACCTCCCCCCCCAACCGGTTAAGACATATTTTTTCAACTTTTCAGCGCGGCGCACCAAAGCAAAAATTTCGAAAAAAGTACATGATGTTTGGGGGTCAAAAATACATCCAAAAAACGTGTTTCTGAAATTGTACCTTGCAATCTTGATTCTTAATAGGCATAAAAAAATGAAAAAAACGCCATTTTGAGGGGTAAATATGAGGGAAAGGGGTTGAAAATTTTTGTGGGGATACCTAATAAGGATATTTGTACATAACATACTGAAAAATTTTCAAAATCGGTTAAAATGGGGCTGAGAAAAGTGTTATTGAAGTGTCAAAAAAGGGAGGTCCCCCAAAAAGGGGAGGGGGTGTGGATCTGAAATTTTTCACGCGGAAGTTTCTCAATGCTATACACCTTCCATGCTAATATCAACTCGAACGCTTTCGGGGACCGTTTCACCCCCCATAGGCGCCTATATCCTTTATGTATTTTTTAGGAAACCCCCTTTTTCAAATGGTTGTGGTTCCACCCCCCTTGAACCTACAAGGAAAGTTGATACGTCATTAGATCGGAAATTTGACGTAGATTCTTTTATGTTTTGCATATTTTTCGCTAAAATGCAATGCGGGGGGAGAAAATGGCAAAAAACTGAAATTGGGGGAGGTCCCACCCCCCTTTAAGGGGGTTCCGGACCCCGTAGGGGCAGGGACTTTTAGTATGTTGTTGAGGGGACCACTGTGAACAATATCTGCGAAAGATCTGTTTGATATTCATTTTCCCCGTAGATGGGACAAAATTGGTCTTTAATGACTGGACTACATGTTTGAAAATTTCGGAAAAGACAACAAATTACGTAGGTACTTACCCACCAAATTAAAAATTATAAAAATTCGAAAATATGACACAAATTTTAAAATTTTTTAAAAATTAAAAATCAAAAATATTTGGGAAAAATTTTACCAAAATTGCTGAAAATACCAATGAAAACAATTTTTAAAAAAAATAATAAAAAACAGTTTAAATAAATACAAATTATCGAATCAAAATTCTCGTAAATTCTGACAAAAATTACATAAATTGAGGTTTAAATTTAAAATTGACTAAAAACTGATGTAATTTTATAAAATTACACCCCACCTCGTTCAAACATGAAATTTTTTAATGAAATTTCACCAGTTTTCGATGATTTTAAATAATTTAAGTGATACATATAAAAAAATATTTTTAAAAAACAATTCAATCAAATTTTGATCATTTTTATGGATTTTAATGCGTTTTGGATTTTTCGAAAATGGAGTCCTTGAGGTATGTTGTAGCCCACATTTGGACGAGCATTTTCGTAAAAAGAGAGCTCGATTTGTTGGTTCATCGTCCGGTGTATGCGAAACACTAAAAGATAAAAATTTTCTCATGCTTATTTATTCCTTCAGTTGGTACATCTTCTGTTCCCGGACATTAAGCGCTCTACAGCCAGGGTTCGTCACCGAATCTGTACCATTCCAAATTTGGTGCAGACCCGGCCAAGGAGTTATACATACTATTGATTTTCGCGAGAAAAAATGTTTTAAAATTATTTGCCAATTTTCTGTTTATTGGCTCTCCTGAAAATTTGATTTTGCGACTTATTGTACCTTTTTGCTTGGCGCATCACATGCGATACTTGATTATTTTCAAATACATTTTCTTGATCCGATTTTTTCTTTTTTTTTTTTAAATGAACCTCATAAAACATCATTTATATAGGGAAGTGTACTTATGTACTTATTAATATTTACTCAAGACACTTGAGGGGAGTCAGCTTAAGACATGATGAATACGTGTAAATAAATATGTAATTCAAAAAACACCATAAATGGCAATGTAAAATTTCAGAATCATCGTACACAATGAATTTACTCAGCTCTCATCGATAACAACGTTCACGATAAAAAAAATTACACCCAGCTGAATTTAATTTTCGGGTACATTACATATATGTACTACTCGTACATATGTACTTGGTTTTTGACACACGTATATCTACGCACTCAAGTATTGTTAAAATATTCACGTCGAACTAGTCGTCAATTATTGTGAAATAAATCAGTAATACTTATTTTATTAAAAATGCAATAAGTCGCAATCGACGAATTTTAAATTATAAAATTGGAGAAGCTGATTTTTGAATTCACGAGTAACTATACATAATTGAAAATCGTTCGCAATGCTTATTTTCAAGGAAATACTCCATCAAACACTGGCTGTGACTCCAGGTACGATAATTTATTAGCATGTTGCACTAATGAAGCTTATTCATCAAATTTTTCAAATTTATATTTACATGTTATCAAGGTAAGATTTCGAAACGATTTAACAAAGAAAGCAATGATATAATAACTGCATAAGCTCAAAGACATTTTCGATCAATGAGGGGTTACTGAATTCTAAGTCTAAGATCCCGGACGAACGAGGAACGACCATTGAGCCCGACAAAAATTGGTCATCTCCATTCAAAGCCCTTGCAACGCAACATAGATAACGTTTTGTTGATTTGCAGTAATTTTGATAATTTATATTTTCAAGTCCTTTTAACGATGTGTTAGGTATGAAATTTTCCCAACATTTTGCCTATTTTACAAAAATGTCTTCACTCTTCAGTTTGAGGAAATTTTCAATGATTTCAAAAAGGTTTTTTCCCCTAATACTTACATATTATTTTAACATGTTTTGAAATTTTTCATGCCATTTTTGTCAAATCAACTGAAATTTCGCCAGTTTTTAATGATTGGTTTCGATGTAGCCTATTATTTGTGTTCTAAAATCAATGTTAACGACGATTCACCCAATTTTCTCAATATTTCTATTGGCGATCTTCACTGATTTAAATGATTTTTTTGTTGCTTCATTTATATAGTTTCAACAACTACGTTTTCAGCATTTTTATACAATTTTTGACAAATTCAACTAAAATTTTAATAGTATTTGGTTATTTACAAGTTTCTGTGTTTCATGTAATTTTTTAATACCTACATTTTATCAAGATTTACTTTTTGGTACTTTTCAGTAATTTCAATGTTTTTTTGATGTTTTGATATCATTTTAACACGTTTTAAAACTTTTCGTACAATTTGTGCCTTTAACCAAAGTTTCAATAATTTTTGGTGATTCAAAGAAAAAGGGTGTGATTTATCGGCACGACAGAAAAAGGCGTTTTCACGACGAGAAAAGGGCATTTTAACGACAAAAAAGGACATTGCACGGGAAAATAATCATTTCACGACGAAAAAAGTTTTCAAACGACGGTAAATGAATTTGAACGACGATGTAAGATATTGCCCGACAGAATAATTTATTGCACGTCTATATAATATATTCAACGACGAAATGTGCACGACAAAAAAATGTAGAAATGAACGACAAAAAAAATGCAAGTTTATAGGAAAACGAACGACATGAAAAATTATAAAAGCACGTCACAAAAAATTAAAAATAAAAAGTTCGTCTACTGAACCAGCAGTGCTTTTTTTGATTTCGCTGACCTTCCAGAAGAACGAAGTATGAAGAATAGGGAATTTGTATAGTGTATGTACCTGGGTAATTCTCTAAAAAAAAAAGTCAATTTTGATATGGTGCGGGGTAACATTTCTATGAGAACAGTCAACCAGTCCTGCCACTTACCAGAAAAAATGTCAGATTGGGAAGCTAGCAAAAATAATTAAAAATTGCTCTAAAATTGGCGCAAAAAGTGTGTGACAGTTTTCAAACCTGTGTGTTCTATGATAATGGGAATATGTCAATTTTTCCCCCAAAAAAATGAAGTTCATGACACTTTATAACATTTCTTTTCAAAAACATGGCGTGTGACAACCAAGTCCAAGGACATTTGGGGTATAAAATTGAATGCACACCAATGAAAGGAGGGGCTAAAAATCTCAATACCAAATGTGAAATGTGTGTGGGGGGGGTGATCCTTCAATGGACCAGAAAAAAAGAAAAATTCATGCTAAAATCTCTGAGAAATTTGCCATGTATACGAATTTTACCTTTTTTTGAGAATTACCCACCTATATATACCTAAATAGTCCCTCGGTGGCGTAGTAGGTAGAGCCGCGGACCTCCGTTCACGAGGTACCGGGTTCAAACCCAGCTACAGAGGCAAGCTTGTGCGTGTAATTAAAAATCTTTCGTGCAATTATCAACATTACACGCCAAGTACTGGGGGACTACCAGTTATTAGCCGAGCTAACAGATAATGCACGCCATCTGTTAGCAGAATCAAAAAGCTGAAACTGGTTCGAGCGTCTATAGAGGTCAACACTGAGGAGCTCAGGGTCTCTAAACTACCCGGCTAGCTCCAAGGTGCTTGTGTAGATGTCACTAGTAAGCAACGGGAAACTACTAGTGGAAGCTCAAAAATAAATTCCCATGAGATACGTCATCAACGCGATAGAGGCAACACCAACATAAAGGATGTTAGCCCAAATACCCAATTCGGCATAAGGGTACGCGTTGATTTGTACGCGATACCACCACGAGCGGTTATACGACTCGATGATGATGATATACCTAAATGTATGATGGGACGCGACGAGGTGGAAAGTTTCACAAACGTTCTCTTCTCGTAAATTCATGTTTACAAGTTGTTTTTTTTTTCAAAAAGAGTAAATTTTTCGAATTTTTTGTTTGGCGGGGAATAATTTATTTTCCCGGGCAATTACTTTTTAGGCGGGCAATAATTTATTTGGATGTGGATTACATTTATTTCGTCGTTTGTATGAAATCAAATTGTCGTTCGTATTACCTAACTTGTCGTGCTGAACTGTCGTTAAAAATCGTCGTTGAAATAGCCTATTTTGTCGTTCAAATGTCCTGTCGGTTGAATCACTTTTTCTGTCGTGCCGATATATATTTCCCAAAGAAAAATATACTGAAACCATAGCAGAATATCATGAATTTATTTTATGCTTCACAGGTGGTTCTAAAAATGAGCTTGAATATGCAGGCTATTATGATTTTTCTATTGATGATAGAATTACCAACTTCACAGCTCACAGATATTCTTCTATTTTCGATTTAGAACTTCCTGCCAATAAAAAATTCCTGATTCAATCAGACTCGCTTTCTGCTCTTTTATCAATTCAAAACAAATTTTCAGAACATCAATTTGTTCATAAGAACCATCAAATCATTTATTAACTTCAGACTACTGATAAAATTATTAGATTCATGTTTGTCCCGAGTCATGTAGGCATCGAAGGAAATCTGGCAGTAGACGAGTCAGCTAAAACAGCTGTTACTCCCTCTAAAATTTTCTCTGTGACCCTGGCAAAACCTGTGGAACTCAAAAAACAGATCATAAATAACTACTTGCCCATAAAAAATCAATCCTTCCTTGGAAACACCTTCATCCTTTAAATCGATCAGAAGAAATACATATAATCACCCGCCTCAGAACTGGCCACACCAAATTAATCCATAACCATTTGTACACCAAATCACCTAAAACCACCTGTCAATTCTGTAACTCTGAAATAATCTCCACTCAACACCTTCTATTTTATTGACCCTCCCTCAAAACAAAACGCCAATCCTTAAACATTTCAGACCTTGACCATACAATTCCTGACAACATCAAACAGATGGAAAACATTCTTAAATTCATCAAAGATCGAAATCAATCTTTCGAACCAAATCTAGATTAACCCCTCGAAACTGGACGTAAAAATCCTGCCAATAACACAATGATACATATACGCCCAGTATAAAAAAAACGTTAAAAAAAGATGTTATTGGAATTTAATTATTATTAGTTGAAATATTTTAATCAAGTGTTAAGCAATTTTCGCATAATTTTATTTGATTTTATTGACATTTCTTCAGTTTTTGAATTTTCATAGAATTTAATGTTTTTTTGAGCCTCACATATTATTTTAAAAGGTATTTTCACCTTCTGAAATTTCATCAGTTTTTGGTGATAATTTTGAACTGCTTGAAACTTCAATAATGATTATTTCTGATCATTTGCAGTGAATTTCAACGAATTCTCACAGGGTATTGGGTACGGTTGGATTTCACCAACGTTGGAAACACTGAGCCATCCAGACAGCGTGATCCCTCTGAACACCGAACAAAAATCATGGATCGCTTCGTTGCAAGAAATAGGTCGAACTGTAGGTCCCCTTCTGTCACTCCTTTTGCTGGACACGATCGGTCGCAAGAAATCATTGATCATCAGTGCCGGTGCATTCTTCTTACAATGGACGATCATCCTATTCACCAAATCAGTTTGGGTAATAGGCGCAATACGACTCCTTTTCGGCATCGACGTTGGAATAAATGACGTCACATCGTCGATTTATTTTGGTGAAAATGCCACTCCCAGCATTCGAGGCATATTTGGCAGCGTTGCGGTGTCATTTTTCTATGTAGGAGTCCTGCTGGAATACTTTTTCACTAATTACTTTTCGTATTACACGGTAGCTTTGATAAACGCCATTCTCGGTGGGATTGCTCTAATCACAGCTGTTTTGCTACGAGAATCTCCTCAATTTCTAATTATGAAAGGAAAACTCGACCAAGCCAAGAAAAATTTCGAGTATTTGAAAGGTGACAGAAACGACGAACACGTTCAGCGAGAATTTTCCGATATCAAAAAAAACATTCGTCAAGAACAACAGCGCAAAGAATCGCTAGCGAAGTTATTCTCGACACCGTTCATTTATAAAATCACTTTAATCGTTTTTATCCAATACACTCTAACTCAAGCGACAGGATTTTCCGCTGTTCAATCATTTGCCACGCTTTCTTTCTCAAATTCTGGTTTTTTCACCAAAAAAGAATTGACTATTTTGCTCGGTTTGGTTCAACTTGTAGCTGTATTTTCGTCAGCATTTTTTGTAGAACGATTTCCTCGTAAAACCATGTTGAGAACGTTCTACGGATTGGCAGCTTTGGTGCATTTATGCAGCGCGGCGTTATTCTACACCCAGCAGTACATCTGCCAGGTACCACATTTCTCCACTTATATATTCATAAGCATCGCTTCGTATTCGACCATCTACGCTGTTGGAATATTACCGAGCTTTTGCCTGCTACGAGGCGAACTGTTTCCACAAAGTATTAAGGTAATAGGAGGATGTATATCTATCATTGGCAACTCTGTCATGGGTATATTTATTAATTATATGTACTTGATCGTCGCCGAGAAATATGGCATATACATGAATTACGTATTTTTTTCCGTTTGCAGTTTTGCAACAGTATTGTTTGTACGTTTTAAAATTCCGGAAACTAGAGGCAAAACTTTGGTAGACATTCAAAGATCCATTGATAAAAAATCAATCAAGATTAAGGATGATCGAAACCCTGAAACGATTTAAGGGTTGAAATTATAAATTTTTTCGAACTCAGTAGGTTTCATAAAAACATCCAAAATATACTTTCGATAACTTTCTCCCCTTCAAGTTCTTAATAGACTACCTACCACGATTTTCGCCAAGTTGAGTCAAATTATACGCAGATAAATTTTTGAAATTCGAGTTTGAGTAAAAATTCTTGGATAGTTTCCAGGGGTGAAGTTTTGAATCTCATCAAAATCGGTTCAGCCGTTCCTGAGAAATTAATTTTTTCATTTAATGATTTTTTCATATGCCATTTTACCACATGGAATTTATCGGTTTTCGTAGCATTTCGAAATTCGAATATACGCGGATGGATTTTCGAAATTCTAGTTCGAACAAAAATTCAAGGATGAATCATTCATGAACGAATTGATGAATTTTTTGAAATAACTATTCGACAACGGCAACGAATTTTAATCAATTCTTCAATTTATGAATCAATTCGTTCACGAATGAGTCACTTATACGAATGGATTCGTTCGCGAACGAATCACTAATACAAATCGATTCGTTCGCGAACGAATCACTTATACAAATCAATTTGTTCTCGAATGATTCACTTGTACAAATCAATTCGTTCGCGAATGATTCACTTGTACAAATCAATTCGTTCGCGAACGATTCACTTGTACAAATCAATTCGTTCGCGAACGATTCACTTGTACAAATCAATTCGTTCGCGAATGATTCACTTGTACAAATCAATTCGTTCGCGAAAGATTCACAAAAAAGAATTCAATCCGTTCGTGAATGATTTACCAAAAAGCAAAAAACAAAAATTGAGCAAATGAATCAATTCGTTCGCAAATGAGTCACTAATACTAATCGATTCGCTAGCGAATGAATCACTAATACGAATCAATTAGTTCGCGAATGATTCATCAAAAATTGAGTAAATGAATCGATTCGTTCGCAAACGAGTCACTCATACCAATCAATTCGTTCGCGAACGAGTCACTTACACGAATCGATTCGTTCGCGAACGAGTCACTTGTACGAATCTATTCGTTCGCGAACGAGTCACTTGAACGAATCTATTCGTTCGCGAACGAGTCACTTGTACGAATCGATTTGTTCTCGAACGAGTCACTTATACGAATCAATTCGTTCGCGAATGATTTAGTAACCATTGATCAACTCGTTCGCGAATGATTCACCTACAAATCAATCGAATGATTCACCAAGAAATCAATCAATTTATTTACCTACTTAATCGCAAATTGTTCGTAAATGATTCGATTCGATTGTAAAGAGATCAATTGCTGTAATAATGTTTCAAAAAAGTGAATCAGTTCGTTCGTAAAAATTTTCATTTAAAGAAAAGTCGCTCTTCTTTAGCGTGAGATAAAATTCATCTTTTGAGAATTCTTTTTTCCTCAAAAGTAGTCGTGTTTTTTTGAAGGAAAAAACGAAAAAATTTCAAAAATCGTACCAAGGTTTATTAAAAATGCTAAAAAAACGAAGAAAATTGCTTTAAAATACGAAAATATGCGCTAAAAATGTTGAATTTATGACCTAAATATACAAAATATGCAAGAACAAATTCGGCTTAATCAACTCTAAATCGTATGAATCGCAAACATTAAAGTGATATGCGCAATCATCTTTGCAGTATAAAAATTTGCAATTTCATAAAAATCCGTTCTCTAATAATTATGAATCAATTGGATTCAAACATTACCTAATGAAGCTCGTGTGGAGAACTATGATTCCCTGCATACCTACTCGCCTAGTAAAGCAAAAATATTAGTGAAAAAAAACAAGAGTAAAAAAAAAGCATAAAAATTCTGATTACTGATACGAGTAAACACATTTCTGTAATAAGCGAAACGAATTAATCGATGATACGTGAATGACGATTTTTGAGAATGTATCAATTTAAATAGGTACTGGCAGGATTCGAAGCATTACATACATACAACAGTTCAAATCATTAGGTATCGTTTATAGTTTCGAGTTTGATTGGAAATGTGCAGTTTTTCGAGAAAATACTTAATAATTTATGCAAAAACGTACATTAACCTTAAACCACTCTACACCAACCTGTAATCTACCTCTTTATATCAGAAAAACACTGAAAACGTCAACATTTTCAAATCTATAGCAATTAGAAAGTAAAAATTATTGGCTATGCACTTTTTGCATGTTTATTTATGCCTGATTTGTTGAAAAAATAAATTTAAAAAAAATCAAGATAAGAGCGATTTATTTTGGAAACACTTCCGTTATTCCTTTTCGGCTTTCAAAAATGAGATCGACACAATGTAGAAGTAAGCTAACTTTTATAATTTATTAATGTACAACACACGTAGGTAGCAGGTACGTAAGTTGTATCTAATTTCGAAAAAATATACTTATTTTTACATCGACGTCAGGTTTTAATTTCTTATCGAGAGAAGAACAACTGTCAAAAACTTCGAGAAAACTCAACCCAAAAGAGTGGAAAAGTTTACCTACACTTGAACGTAGTACGAGTACATCACGAGGTAACAAGCGAACCTAAACACGCGTGAATAAATAGCTACATCAATCTAGATACAAAGCACGCATGTAATTTTTTTTTTTTTTAGCTCTACAAACGAGTAAATCCTATTGTTCGAGGTGTTTATACGTAGATAACCAATTGATAAATCAATGTCAACCGAAAGACGTATTCAATTTGGCGATTACCATGCCTATTAGCATGAAAGAAAATCAAAGCTTGTCTTATCGACAGAGAAGCTCGAGTGCGAACAGTTAGCTCTTGGAAACCTAACCTACTCGAGAGTGTAATTACGAGTATAAAAATAAATATCGTATAAACGATCATAATCGATTGGAATGAGTGAGTTGTTACAGTCGCAGGTACTTTTCGATTACCTAACGTGAAAAGTAATGCTGCTTTTATCTAAAAGTTTACAAAGACAGACAATCACTATATTCTCATGTACGTATTACACCTTTTTCAATTATCTCGCGATGAGCTTTACCTACTTTAGATAAATCGCAATCCAATTAATCGATTTCAGGCGGTTTAACCAATTTCGTATTCGGATTAGGATTCGGTTGGATAGCACCGGCCCTAGATCACTTGCAATCTGACGCGAGTAGTTTTTTAATCAATGACGAAGAATTATCATGGGTTGCATCGACGTATTTCGCTTTGGAAATAACATCGTCGATCGCAGCCGGCTTCTTTTCTGGTTTTATTGGTCGAAAACCATTGATTACGATTGGCACATTCTTGCAAGCTTTATCATGGGTGATATTGATCGTAGCCAAATCCGCAGCCATGGTCGTATTAAGCAGAGCTATTTTAGGAATAGCTGCCGGAATATTCGATATTACTTGGAGCATTTACCTGGGAGAGATAACTACTCCCAGCGAAAGAGGCATTTTCGGATCCATTATGATCGTGTTGGTAATCGGAGGTCAAATGATTGAATTCCTGTTGAGCTTATTCGTTTCTCACGTTTATCTTTCCGTAATCCCTTTGGCAATATCGGTGGTGTCGTTCGCCATGTGCTTCCTCATGGTGGAAGCTCCGCCATTCCTCGTAACTCGAGGGGAAAATGCATACGCTCTGAGTAATCTAGCCTGGCTGCGAGGTAAAGACGACGTCAAAGAGGTCCAACTGGAATTCAACGAGATGAAAGATTACATCGAAAGTGTACAGCAGAGGAGGCACGTACTATGGAACGTTCTCAAACATCCAATGGGTAACCGAGTGTACATATTTTGTGTGCTAATTTTCGCCTTAGCTCAACTTACCGGGTATATGGTAGTTGTATCGTATCAAGCTGTTGTATTGGCTCAATACGACGATATCCCCGATGGTAAATACGTCACGTTGATTTTCGGAATCTCGATTTTCGTTTTTGTCCTCGTTAACATAGGCTTCATCGAAACAATCGGACGCAGGACCTTGCTACTCGTTGGATTCGGCGCATGTGCCATAATTCAAATCTCAACAGCTTTTTCAATCTATACTCAGGATCATAATATTTTTAATGTATCGTTCATACCTAAAATTATCGTAGTTTTGTTCAATTTTTACGGTATTATTTTCATAATGTGCATTTTGCCGACTATTTTCGTACTTAAATCCGAACTATTTCCTCAAGAAATGAAAACGGTCGGCAGTGTGTCATCAACAGTGAGCAATGCTTTTGCCGAATTCGTAGTTACTAAATTTTTCGTATTTGTTTGGTATAAGTACGGACTTTACGTTAATTTCGCGTTTTACGCGATCGTCGATATTGTTTCTGTAATATACGTGTATCTTCTAATACCCGAGACCAAAGGTAAATCTTTGGTACAAATTCAAAATGAGTTAGCTATTAGGAAAAGTTCTGAAGTAGGTTTTAGTCCTTCCAGCACTACCAGTAGGTCTAGGTACGTAAGTTCGCCGGAGTAAATGTATTTAAAGGGTGCTCGAAAAATTGTGTGTTTCCCGAGTTTTTAGTTCTGCAACGTTGAGTAGAATTGCCAACCTCACTTCGTGTTACAAAATCTCAACAAAATGTGCTGGAGGGGGGGAGGGGTCTGAAGCACAATTTTTAGGGCACGACGTAGGAAATCGAAAAGTGTAGATTTTTACATAATAATTATAAGAATCCTAAAATTTTAAGAATGTACATATAACTTGAATAAATGTTTTTTGAGGTAGACATTTTACATCAGAAATTTTTTCAACAACATTTCAACAGATAAATGATAGAATATAATTTCATCAGGAGATCACTCGAAACCACCACAATCAAAATTTCAATTGCTCAAATTGATTTTTCGATTTTTGGAAAATTTTTAAAAATCTAAAATACACCATTTTAGACGAAGTATGCATTAAAAAAAATGTATATCCAGTAAAAATGATGAAAATTAGTCTTGAGCCTTACATCAATTCTCCTGAACCGAAATTCACCATTTCCGGCCATATTTTTAAATTCCTTCAGGAGGGGCAGAAATTGATTTGGGCAGCTAGAAAATCATGCATTTGTGACTTATTCTCAACCTATTCAACGAGTTTATCCACTTTTGGGTCAAATTCCCAGCGATCGTCATCTTTTTTTTTGGTAAAAAAGTAATAACCAAAAAAGCTCGAAAAAATCATTAAAAAACCAAAACTTTTAATTTGTAATTAAAATCTAAAAAAAAAGGGACAAGATATAAACTTGTACAATTTTAGCAATTAGTACCAAGAAATGATACTTCTCTGTAATTTTTGTCAAAAAAATTAATTTAAATTTTTTGATTGAAAAAAATGAAGATTTCTGCAATTTTAGGGCAACAATGAGAGAATTTTCCAATTTCTGGTTAAAAAGCGACACATACCTACAAATTATGACCAATTTTTGGAAAAGAGTGAGATTTTTTGGAATTTTTCGCAAAAAAACACAACTTTTAGCAACTTTTGGCAAAAAGCTACAATTTTTGATGTTTTTGGCAGAAAACAAGACTTCGACAATAATTTTAGTAAAAAGCTGCGCTATTTCAGCAATTTTAGGCAATTTTTTTCAAAAAGCTGGAATTTTCAACAGTAAATTAGCAAAATAAAAAAAGTTGACAACTTTTACCAAAAGCAAGACTTTTTGAGAATTACAGTCAAAAAAGTGATACTTTTGGAAATTTTTAGCAAAAAAGCGAAACTCTTAGGTAATTTTTGGGGGAAATAAACAAAATCGATTAAAGGTCATTCCATGTCAATTGCACCAAAAAAAATCGATTTTGAAAGTCATCCAGCACCTCCCCAAATGGGGTAAAAGTTCAAAATAGGTTTTTTTTTGTGCGACACATCGAATAGTATGTTTTTGGTGACGCTGAACACGAATATGACGTCAGATTTTTGATTGGGCCCATCCACGGCCCCCAAGCACCTCCCCAAGGGGGGGACCTAAAAAAAAATGGTTTCAATCGTGTGACACATGAAATATATAGTATGTTTTAGATATCGCTGAACACGAATAGTTTTTCAAATTGACCTCACCCATGGCTCCCAGAACCTCCCTCAATTGGTAAAAGTCCAAAAAATTGGTTGGAGGCCATAGATGGGGTCCAACCAAAAATCTGACGTCATATTCGTGTTCAGCATCACCAAAAACATACTATTCGATGTGTCGCACGAAAAAAACTCTATTTTGAACTTTTACCCCATTTGGGGAGGTGCTGGGGGCCGTGGATAGGGTCCAATCAGAAATCTACCGTCATATTCGTGTTCAGCGTTACCAAAAACATACAATTCGACGTATCACACGCCTCAGATTTTTTTTTGATTGTTTTGCCTCAAATTGGGGGTCGGGGTGCTCCCCTTCAATTAAGAGATCCCATCTCGAAACTTGAATATTTCGAAAAAGCATCAAAAGGTACGTCTATGGAAATTTTTTCAGAATTTTAGGTAAATGGTAGCTCCCACATACAGCGTCATTTTGAAATTTGAACTGAAATTTTGAAAATTTCAAAATGCTTAAAAAGTTCAAAATTCAATACTCTTTCGAACTGTGAAATCAGTTTTGATCAAAGTATCATAGTTTTGGAGGAATGCGCTGCTGAAGTTGAGTACCTCGAGACAATGTGAAAATAATGGAAGCCCCCCCCCACCCGCCCCCTGAGGGCGCTGGGACCAAACTGATTGCGGGTGTCTTATCTACTGGGTGGGTAGATATTGTAAAAAAAATTCGAGCGAAATCGAAAGACATGACTCAAAAACGTTGGTCGAATTGACATGGAATGACCCACTGTAGTTGAGTAGCAGTCTTGCCAAAAAGCGAGAATTTTTGTACAAAGGAAAGTCTTTAGACAATTTTAGCAAAAAACAAAACTTTCCACCAATACTGGCAAAAAGTGATATTTTTTCGAAATTTTTGTCTGAAAAGTTCAACTATTTTGCAACTCTTTCGCAAAAATCGGGCCTTTTTGGTAATTTTATGCAAAAAAGCTCAACTTTGAGGTGCTTAATTTGGGAAAAAGCGTGAGTTTTCAGAAATTTTGATAAACAGTGAAACGTTTGGTCAATTTTTGACAATTTCTGCCAAAAAAGCGAAACTCTGGGGATTCGTTTGAGGAAAAATGAGATCTGAAGCAGAAACCACGAATCAAGGGATTCAGAACATTTCTCAGTTAACATGTTTTCAATGGCAAAAAAAAAATGAAAAAAAAAACCAGACAATCCAAAATTTGCGTTCCTAAACTAATTTTTAACAATAAAAGTGTACTTGAACGAATCGATCAACGAACTGAAGCCTCTGACTCAACAGAATACTCCTAATCGACTCTTTATAGGCAACCAAACGTACAGCAAAACCTAACAGATGGGTATCAAGTTCAGGAATAGAATTCTCAATAACATTTTGAAAAACAACGTGAACGACACAGCGGCGGCTCCAATTAGTTTTGATTAGTTTTTTCGTGCAAGAACTCGTGTTACAATAATCTCTCCTAAAGCTGATACTCTGATAAAAACACTTTATTCGCATTTCGCACCCATAAATAAATCACCTCTCTACAGTAAGCAGAAGTGTCAACAAAAGGAGGCTGTCAGCTTCGCGTATTGCCCGTCAACAGTTGGTCGATTTCCACGACGTTGTCGGGGTAAAATTTTAATCAACGTGCTCGCAGAAGCATCTATTTTTGTTCATTACATACATCAAATTTTCAAATCTTTGGTCTTACGTCTCATTGGGTAATTGAAATTCAACTTTCAAGTGTGGAAAAGTTTACCAACTTTTTGATAAGTACACCAGTACACTACGAGTTAGAAATTGTCGCTAAATGCGGATGAATGAATGCACTATTCTAGTTCTGAAGCACCAATGACTTTCAATTTTTTTGGTAGTACTAAATAAAACGAGTAAGTAGGTAGGTAAATCCTGTCACTCGAGGTGTTTATGCCAGATAACTATTAGTTGATAAATTAATGTCAACCGAAAGACATAGGTATTCATATGTATATGTACCTACAATTTTACGATTACTATTTACTACAGTCGACCTCTGAAGCTGAAGCACCGACTTTGGTTCTTTGGATACATACTCAACTGTATTCACATAAAATGACGATCGTAATTGACTGAAATTATTAGTGTGTTGTTGAACAGTCTCAGGTGTACGCGTATTTTTCAATTACAGTGAACAGTAATATGCTACTTTCATCAAAAAGTTTACAGAGACAGACAATCACCGTATTTTCATGTAAGTATCACATCGGAGGCTCATAATAAATTTTTTCTAAAATCTTTTTGGCAATTTCTGGTGAAAAGCGAGACTTTTAAGCAACTTTTGGAGAAAAAAAATCGAGTCTTTGGCTTTAGATTACAGTTTTAAAAATGACAATTTTCAGACATTTTTGGCAAAAAAGCGAAACTTTTAGGCAATTTTTTTAGCATTTTTAAATAGAAAAGCGAGATTTTTTCGCAATTTAATAAAAAGCAAGAACTTTTGTCAATTTGAGACATTTAGAATTTCTTGCAAACAAACGACAATTTTTAGCAATTTTGTGGCAAGAAACAACATTTTTTGAAAATTTTGATGAAATCTGAAACTTTCTTTCATTTTTGGCAGAGAACCAGACTTCGACAATTTTAACCAAAGACAGATCTTTGCAACCGTAACGCTGAAATGAAAAAACAGTTTAACCAGTTCGAAAAGGATAAAAAAGTGAATAGGTACCTAGTACCTACTTTCATACATTAAGATTTTTTTTTTGAAAAAATACCTACTTTATGACCAAGATTTCAAAAAAAATTGAATTTTTAAAAATAAAAAAAAAAACAACTTTAGGAACCAAAATTTTGAAAAAGTGACCAATTGGTAACCGAGTACGATTTTTATACGAATCACGTAAGCAGGAGGGTTCGTTTGAATAAAATCTCATCAATCAATTTCAGGTGGTTTAACGTGTTTCGTATTCGGATTAGGATTCGGTTGGGTAGCACCTGCGTTAGATCATTTATCATCCACCTCCAGCACTTTTCCAATCACTGAAGATGAATTATCATGGGTGGCATCGATGTATTTTGCTCTAGAAGTAATCTCGTCAATCGCAGCTGGCTTTTTTTCCGGTTTCGTCGGCCGTAAACTAATGATCACCATTGGTACATTCTTGCAAGCTTCATCATGGGTGATACTGATCGTGGCAAAATCTGCAACAATGGTCGTGCTGAGCAGGGCAATTCTAGGAATAGCCGCCGGATTATTCGATATCACGTGGAGCATTTACCTGGGAGAGATAACCACTCCCAGCGAACGAGGCATTTTCGGATCCATGATGATCGTGTTGGTAATTGGAGGTGAAATGATCGAGTTCTTCTTGAGTTTATTCGTTTCTTACGCCTATCTTTCCATAATCCCTTTGATACTTTCACTGGTATCGTTGACGATGTGTTTCGTCATGGTCGAAACTCCGCAATTCCTGTTCACTCGAGGTAAAAAAACACAAGCTTTGAATAATTTAGCTTGGCTGCGCGGCCAAGATGACGTTAATAAAGTACAATTGGAATTTGACGAAATGAAGAATTACATCGAAGGAGTACAGCAAAAGAAACATGGCCTATGGGACGTCTTCAAATCTCCAGGTGTCAGCAGAGTGTTTGTAATGTGCGTTATAATCTTCGTTTTAGCGCAATTCACTGGGTATATGGTAATTATATCGTATCAAGCTGTCGTCTTGGATCAATACGACGATATTCCCAAAGGTAGATATCTGACTTTGATCTTTGGCGTCTCGACGTTCATCTTTGTTCTGGTCAATATATGTTTCATTGAAACCCTCGGACGTCGGACTCTGCTACTAGTAGGGTTCGTCTCATGTGCCGTAGTTCAAATCTTGACCGCTTTTCTGATGTACTGTCAGGAGCATAATACATTAGATACAACCTGGATACCGAAAATTATCGTCGTTTTGTTCAATTTATACGGTATCATTTTCATCATGTGCATTTTTCCGACTATTTTTGTACTTAGATCCGAACTATTTCCTCATGAGCTGAAAACTATCGGCAGTGTATCTGCAACGGTGAGCAATGCTTTCGCCGAATTCCTCGTTACTAAATTTTTTGTATTTGTTTGGTATCGTTATGGTCTTTACGCGAATTTCACTTTTTATGCGATAGTCAGTATTGTTTCCATCGTGTATGTATATTTTCTGGTACCGGAGACTAAAGGTAAATCTTTGGTACAAATTCAAAATGAATTGGCGATGAAAAGTACCAAAAATTCACGTAATCTTTCAAGTGCTACTAATATATTAAGTTCATCTGAATAGATAATAGGTAAGATTTGCAAACTTATGTACATATAATATGTACTCTGACTGTCCTATACTCCTAAAATATAAATAAAAACAATTTTTTTTTAAATTAAAGAATACTATAATTATATGGATGTTGGAAATTATTTCAAATTTTAATAGGTACTTTCAAGTTTCAATCAACATCGTGGATTCATTACTTAATCCATCAACTTGAAAAAAATCATCTATATTCGTAACTTCGAAAGAAAAAAATGCAATAAAAAATCACTCAACCACCGAATCACAATTTTCAATACATTTCAGATGCATTTTGCAGGTCAGAATCTGCTCCTGTACAGGTAATATCTTCACATCAGCACGTCAAAGAAATAACAGATATTCTCTCCATGCACATGAATCTCCAATTTAAACGTAATAAATACTATATTCAGAGCGTTAGTAAAAGCATCAAATAACAGAAACAAGAAGTTAGTAACAAGAACAGAAGTACAAAGATACAAACACCATCACCAAAAACAATGAGATCTGTTCACCGTAAAATTTAGGTAAAATTCGTAACCTTTTGAACAACTACGGCGGCTTCAAGTTGCTGATTTGTTTTTTCATGTAAGAATTCACGTCACAGTAATCTTTCATTGTATTGGTAACAAGTTCGTACATGATAGGTTTCCATTCACGTTCCAGTTTACGAAGTTTCAAGACCATATTGCAGGCACTTTCTAACGCTGATCTGAGAGCTTCGCGACCTTTCTCACAAGACATAATCTCACTCTGAAAAAAAAATCAAGTTGGTAATACAAAAAATTCATAGAGTTTCAAAGATTACAAATTATGATGGGTCGTCTTTGAATTTTTTTTTGAAAATTTGAGGGGAGATTCGATAAAAAGTTATAGGGGGGCCTCAAAGATTGCAGAAAAAATTTTGGATTCTTGGTTCGAACAATCACTTTTGTACTGGGACTTCAAATTTTAAAATTTTAACAAAAAATCAAGAGTTTAAATGAATGAAGAAAAAAAAAAGGCAATACTTAGTCGATTATGGTTTACTTTTAATTTTTTTCATCTTTCCACAGGTTTTGCATGACTTACAAAAATTATACGAATTTGGACCTATTCAAAAGTAGTGTAAAATGACCTAAAAAAGTGAAAAAAATCATCACAAAAAAAATTTTGATTTTGAATGTAAATTTGAAAATTTGAAAACCTGGTAGAAAAAAGTGATGGTCTGTGCCAGGGATGTATTCTCGCAGTCTTTTGAGGTCCCTCCAACTTTTTATCGAACCCTCTCCTCCATTTTCCAGAAAAAATTCAAAGACGAACTACCTATCACGAATACGAACTTGCGAAAGAGATGATGCAGATCTCCATTGAAGAGCTTCTTTACAAATGACACTACGTAGGGCAGGATCTGCTTTGTACAACCATTGCTTAGCACTCACATTGGAATTTATTTCCAGTCTCAGCTTGTTCAGCAGGGGAGTTAATAATGATTCAGGTAAAGACCATAAGACCATTTCACTCAAGCCTTTGTATTCTTCTTTGGCTGATTTCACTTCGTCATCTGTAACCTGAAAATTGACATTTTTTTCAGCTCTGTGTAATTTTGATACAAAACAATAGGTATGTACATAATTCTGCCAATACCGGAATATTATTGATACACTGAAGTCCCCAATGATGCAGGCGATAAATAGCGTAACTTCTCCAATTTTTCGTGAAAATAGCATTTCGTTCGGGTAAAATTTCAATCGAAGTTAGTCCTTGAACATCAGCTAAAGCATTCAGCTGACCGATGAAATTGAATTCGCATTCGCAGAAAACCAAGTGTTCGACGTTGGGAAAACGGAATTTAATTCGATTAAAAACTGGAGTCAACGAATTGAATAAAACGCAGCTGAATTTGATAGTCGTGACGTCATTGGCTTTCTCAACGCTCCAAGCCTTGTCTATGTACTTCGCACTGTTTTTACCGGTAACCATCAAGTATCGTCCAGAAATTTGCACTAGGTAGTCACCACCTATATGAAAAATCACATAAATAGAGATTGAAAAAAAATCATTAGATTAAAGCAATTGTATTTCAAAAGTCGAATTTCTGGTTACCTTGTTCTTTTGTTTTTTCATTCCGACTTGGTATTGATTTCTGTGGTTTGATAATCTTCGCATCGGAAATGACCGGAGTTTTGACTTCCGAATGCAGTTCTTTTATCAACGGATACTTCTCCGTATTCGAAATTTTCTCCTTCTCAACGCTGACAGGATTCGAAACCGCGTTATTTTTTATAGCAGGAACAGAATCATGATTGACGTTGGGAACTTCAGGTTCCACCGAATCGTCACTCTCGTCATCAGATGAACTAGAACTATCTGTCGATTTATCGAAACTCGACGCGCTTTCGCAACGTACACTACAATAGCTTTTATTCGATTCCAAAGACGTGTTCGGGTCAGCATTCATGACGACGTTACAATCATCCAAAATTCCCAACGAAGAGGTCAATATGGGCGGCAGACGAATATACTCGATGCTGGTTTCGCTGCCGTTACACGAGTCAACCGAAACTGTTTTACGTTTAGTGAAACTCGCACGTTTCAATTTCGCGTTTCTGTCGAAGTTTCTTACAGGTTTGGCCGAACAGCAGCCGGATTTATTCACGTACTTACTGGATGAATTTTTAGAATCAGGCTTCAGTCTGCTGAATTCGGAGTTTCGTTTACGTAAATGCGATATTCTATTTTCGGAAGCTGATCGAGCTCGTTTCAAATCACATTCTAAAGGTTTGTTTAAATTCTGACCGAGTTTTGAAACGTCGAACGAAGCGGATGTTTTTTCGTTGAATTCGCGTCTCAGACGCCATACTTTGGCTACTTTCTTGATATCGTCGGTGATTTTAGTTTGGCCGAAAATCAAAACGCTGGGGATGTACGAGATGATGTAAAGAATACAGTCTTCCGAGCTGATAACAGGATTTCCATCTAAACTCAATTCTTTCAGTTGACGAAGTTTTCGTAAACCACCAAGTTCATCAATTCTGAGAAAAAACACGATATTAGAAATATTGAAACACTTACAGAAAATAACGAAAGTATCAAATATACTTACGAACTGACATCATTATTGCTCAAAAATAATTTAAATAACTGCGGTGTTTCATCAAATCCAGCCAATTTCTTGATCTGGTTTCTTCTCAAGTTCATTTCTTGAAGAGTAGAGAGCCCTTCAAGATCGCGAATACCGATACTTTTGATTTCATTTCCGGCCAAATTCAATACCTTCAGCTCTTTCTGGCTTCTCAGATCTTTAATTTCACTGATACGATTTCCGTGCAAATCCAAAACTTCCAATCGATTCATATTCGAAAGACCTTCGATGGTCTTGATCCTGGAATCAAAATAGCACATTGCTTATCTACAGAATAAAAATATTACGTCAACTTTACAAACAAATAGAATATACCTGTTTTTGCCCAATAACAAAACTCTGAGATGATGTAGACAATCCAACGCCGCCATGTTTTCGAGTTGATTATTGTAAATGTCGAGAAAAACCAGATGAGGTAAACACAATAACGCCATTCTTTCCAACTTGGTCAGTAAGTTATGTTGTAATGATAACAGTCTTAGTTTCGCTTCGCCAACTAATATAGGAAATACAGTCAATCCTCGCCTTCGAAGAACAACAAAAAAATGGTCATCAAAGTGTGCACCTTCATCAACAAGAAAAATATAAACAATGACAACATACCTATCTAATGATAATCTATCAGGATTCCTTTCTCTTTCCTTTTGAGTTCGAGAAACTTGTATTTTACCATCGACAGTAGTTTGGAGGATGATCGTATTACATGGTGTCATGATTACATCTTCGGTATTGTTCATGATATTCGAACTACAATAAAAATAACAACCATAGAATATATCCTGCACTAGCAAAAATAATCGTAAGAATACCATTACTTATTCGGCAGTCTTTTACTGGAAGGTGGTGGTTTCGGTGCGGACGGAAATAATGGAAGAACTGAGCAGTGAGTTGGCGTCGGAATTCTATCCGCTGTACATGCCACAGAACAGCCATTAACGTCTAAGTAATTCTACAACATACAAATTATATCAAAGAGATGAAGAATTTTCAACAGCAGAACCTGGCAGAACCAATGGAACATTACGAGAAGGAAAACTCAAACGGTGAAATACGTTACCTTCTGTCGAGGCTTCATTTACTCGCAGATTCATTCCTGGCCATAAAATCACATCTTGAATATCACTAATATCGAAAAAATAATAATTTAAACGAAATTACACACTCGAATTCATTTTATTGATCACACAAACATGTCGCTATTCGCGAATCCGCGTTCTCTCCTTTGAAGTTTTCAAAAATGCCGCATTGCGTTCGCAGTGTTTCCACTACACCGAAACAAAAAAACACGTGGAATTTAAAACGAATAACTCACCTTGAAAAGACGAATTGTGTTTTTTGATAAGAAATTGGGGAAAAATACCGATAAAACGAGTGAAATGTATTTGAATTGAGTATAAATGATGCAGAATTAATTAATTTGAATCAATTGTTTTATAATCAACATGTTTTCTATAATTAAGACCGCCTGTAACACTTTGTACAGTGTTTCTACTCGACCTCAACTCACCATTACTCCACTTTCTTCTGTGTTATCAAGATCATACGCCGAACCAGGTAATCATCTTATTACATATAGATTTATTTCAAATAAATTTCGTTCTAATAATTCTTCTCGGTCATTAGGAGGAGGAGGAAAAAGAGGAAAACCCAGTGCCGGAGGTAAAATCAAGGAGTTTCCAATTGAAACAGATCCTCACAAACTTGTCAACTACTGCTGTGGCAGTAATATCTATAAAGAAGGCGAAGATATTCAATTAAAACCAGAAAGTGAATATCCAGATTGGTTATGGAATATTCGGACAGGTACAGGTACTTTCATTATCACGTAGAATATATTTTACTATCTATAGCGCGAGTGTTTTTCAGGTCCGGCTCCTAAGTTAGAAGATTTGGATCCTAATTCCAAAGAATACTGGTTGAAGGTTCGTGTTCTTGCTAGAAGAAGGATGAACAGAATGAATAGGTTAAAGTATAGAATTCTTAAACAGTTTTAGTCTGTCAGAACGCTTGATTATTTTATTATGGAATAAATGTTTTTATTTATGGTTAATCGTCGTTTTAATTTTCATACAATATTCCTGTATGGTTGAAATTGTTCGTAGATTTTTATGACTTACGAAGATTACATCAAATCCATTGAAATTTAAATGTTATTGTTTTCAAAAATGCATCCAGAATTCAGCTTCGAGAGAAGGAATCATTTTTATAAAATTTGAAGGGAGAATTATTGATGATGTTTTGGTCATCGTTTCAGAAATGCAACGAAACAGGGTTCTCAAAATTGTACTTCTTCCATGAAAATATCATTTTTAGGAAATAGAAATAAGTTACAGCTTTGATAGTCGATGATTTCAGGTAAATCGGTTGCAAGGGACTAATTACCCTCTAAAAAAAGGGCAGTCTGAGCCTTGAGTTTTGCTCCTACTAGGTCAATTCTTATGAAGCTGTAATACCTCTCAAATTTCAGCAATTAAAAAAATCTTTAATTCATTGTCTCTAAACAAGCTTTTCAACCCTTCAAATCTCACCCTTGGGCAACTGCTCGAATATCTTCTCTTTCAAGCAATTCCTTGGGATCCAATAAAATATGTAGGATTGTAGGTCTAGGTACATCTCAAGAGTATTCCCAGTGAACTGAATGAATCATCGAGACAAACGTTTAATTCAAAATGTATTTTAATATTACCTATAAAACGTAATATAACAATAAAATATCATGCAACAAATTAAAATATCTAGAACAATATTTTTTGAGTATTTAAAATAAAATAAAATTTATAATAACAAAAATATTGCATAAAGCGTAATACCGCGAAGGTAATGATAGTACTAATATTCACGTAGCTAAATGTATTGCGTAGCTGTTGAATAAATATTTTACATATTTTCATCCAAATTATTCATCGTTTCTTACAAAATAAATATAATCATTCAATAAATAACTAAAAATTTGTAAAAATAATTTGGTAAAGTGAATATATCTTCCACATTAGGTATAACAAAAATTGCTTTATCGTAAAGTACAAGTAACTCGCGATCAGTAATAATAAAACCCTTAAAATACCAACAAATCATCCATCCTTCTAACTATCCTATACAATTTTTTCCCCTCGAATAACACGTTATCACAACTAAAAAAAGGTAGCTTTTTTTTAAAAATCAGAGATAAGCAACGAATTAAAATTTTCAAAGGTAGGTATTGGATACCATAACACGTTGAGGTATTGCTCGTATTATACACGAATTGCTCTCCGTCTGTGTTTAAAAATGGTAAAGCATGATTATACGAGTTGGTTAGAATTTTTTTCAAGATATGTACTTCAATAAACTCGACGTCATACGGCACTTTCATATTTCCAATACAATGAGAATAAAATTTGAAAAATGAAAGTCGCGTATTGAAATGAAACGAAAAAGAAAAAACAACAACGTTCAAATATTCGTAACGTGAAGTGCTCAAAACAAAACATCCCTTAACAAGAAAACATTTTTAAAAAAAGAAAAAAAACATGGAAATTAAATTCGAATAATAATGTTATGGTGTATTTGTAACGTACGTAACAAATTATCTAAAATATATCTCACAAATAAAAGCGCACTGGTAAAAACAAAGTAGCGTGGTACTGACAATGAGATTAACTTTTTTTTTTAATTCTTCATTTAAAACAGAGGTCATTTTTACGCCGAAATCCATTAGATTTCGAATTTCGACGCAGACACATCTGATTTTTTGCAGACAAATATCACAGCAGTAACCACCCACAGAAAATGTACGAATAGATGATGTTATGACTTAACGTTAAAATGTTTAAATAACCATTGAATCTATAATCCGTAATGTAACATTATAATCAACTAGAAATAACAAACAATTTAAAAAAAAAAAGTTTCACAAAACTTTTATAATTTAATTAGGTAAACAATGTTCCCAAAATATCGCCTTTTAACTACAATTTTATCACTTTAAAATTTAAAATACTATTTCGAAGATTTCTTATCTTTAAAGAAAAAAAACCATATAAACTTACTGTAAAAAAAAGAAATAAAATAAATTAACAAAAGCTAAAATTGTAACGGTAGCTCAAAAAATTGCGCAAAATTCAAAAATAAAATTGTTCGATTAACGAAATGGAAATGAAATTTTGATTTTTTACAAATTACTGGGAACGTAGGTTACAGGGTAAGTACGTAAAAATAGGTATAAAGTTGGTATAAAGGCATTTGTGTGGTAAATCTAGTCACTATCGAAGCTAAAGCATTATGAGAGCTTTAATAGGTACGAATAAAGGACTATTATTATGCAAAAAAATATTGTACCAGACTAAATTTTTATAATAAAATAAGACATTAAGGAAATAAAAATAGAGAAACGGCGAGAAACAAAAAAAAAAAGATGGAATCTAAAATTATTTCAATAAATCATGAGCGCGCTGGTTCGCAGATGCAATTCGAGACTGGTTTGAATCACCCTGAAAAAATGAACACGAAATGGGTTAATTTTGTATCACAAATTCAACGTTAAAAAAAAAAAATAAAGGGTATCTAAATAATTGCTAGGTTACCTTGCGATTAATCCTGTCGATTTGTGAGTTTTGATTTTGTAACTCTGAACCCATGTCTAATGCCATATTTCTTAAATTACCAACCATTGTGTTTACTTGAGACATGTTATCTTCCATTTCATTTTCACGAGCATCGTTTGTTATTCTGAAATTAAAAAAAAAAATATCAGATGAGAATTGATACATTTGAAATTTTCCATCTAGGGACACGATGTCATTTTCAATTATTGCAAATAATGGGATATTTTACTCAAAAATTTCCATCAAGTTATCCAACCTTTTCTTTTAATACTCTTCAGTTTTGAATTTAAAATCAATGAATAGTAAATAGGTACCGAAAAAACACAAGAATAGGGTACAACATCTTTCCCTACCGAAGATGTCTTAATAAAGTATGCACAAGTTATTAAGGTTAATCTGACTAGTAAAGAGATGTTTACCGAAATGATTTAGGGAATTTACCAATTAATTCCAAAATCTCTTAAATATGGAATAAGACACGAGACGAACAAGGACAGTTGTTTATTTTTCATATCCCTTCGGTAATTTTTTTTTTTTTGGAAAATGGAAAACTGAGATTCACATTCCACATCCAAGTTCTTTAATTTTCTGATCTTTTCTCATTTTTTTTTTCAATTAAAAAACAACATCTTCAGGATGAAGTGGTACCTAATTTTTATTTTATTATTTTAAGCTACCATCATAAATGAACTTGAGAGTAAAATTTCTAAAGAACCAGAAAACAAAATTTTCATTTTGTACGTTTGAGGGAGAAATTCAGAATTATGTTTCCATCACCGAAAAACAATTTCATTTTTTTAAATGAAAACTTTTCGACAACGGATGTCAAACTTGAAAATAATAAGTATTAAAAAAGTAAGCTTACGTCCCTCGTCCTCTAAAAAATCAAAAAAATAAATTTTTCACACAAATAACATCGGTAGAATTTTTGTTGAAAATTACAGAAAAATTCTTTTAATCCATAGAAAAATTTAATTTCTCAGAAATGTTTCTTTAAAAATTCAGTTGGGTACAATTTTTTAGGATAATTAAATTATTAAAAAATATATTCTCCATCATCTTAATAGAGAGAATCAGTTTTTGGAGTTTTTTTTACTCGATAAAAAATCAGTTTTTATTCGATTCCGAATTAAATCGCAAATTTTTGAATAATATTATCATTTTTTCCAAATAGGTAAATAATCTTGAAGAGGAGTAGAAAACATTTGAGGTAATCTATTCAATATTCATGCTCTTCCCTCTTCGCAGTAAAAACAAACGTTTTTTTCAATTTGTGAAATGAATTTTGAAAAAATGTTTAGAAAAATAATTTGTGCAAATTTTTTGTTGAGTTGTTTTTATTTTAATTTTCCTCGTGATGTTAAACTTGATATATTTTCTTTTTACGGATTTTATGCCCCCACCTCGCAAAATCTGTAAAAAATTTATCCCCTCCCCCCTCCCCCCCTTGGAAATGAAGTCGTGTCGAGAGTCTGCTGAAGTTGAAAAAAAGTAATAAATACGTGAAAAAATGTTTCTACACAATTTTCAATTTCTGCCCTCAAACTTTTATGGAAAAACATTTAAAAAAAAAAAAAAAAAAAAAAAAAAGTTTCTCTCAGTCTCTTAAACAATAATTTTGGTCCACTTTACAGAGCTTCCTCATGGCTCATGTTGAAAAAAAATCAAATAAGGGAAATAAAATGAAAATGAAATTGCTGATCCCTTCGTATAGAGCCCTAAAAAGTTGAGAATAATCAAAAAGAATGAAGCAACGGAATTACTGAAGGGGCCAGATGAGATTTTATCTTGAAAAGGAGACATTTACAGCAATTTTGAAACAGAAATCAGGCATTTTGAAAATTTTCTGCTATTTTATTTAATTTTTCTCATTTTTTCATTTTTTTTTTTGGGTTTCTATACAGCGGTTAACTGATTTGTTTACGTGATTTCATTTTTTCCAAACATTGGGAGCTTCATACGAAGGGTCCAACAATGCTCAGTGATCTGCAAGAGATCTTTTGTTGAAAACCAGGATTTTTTCAGTAGAATTTTGGCGCGAAAATCGAGAATTCCCTACAAAATACTTTTCGCCACCTAACTGAATTTTTTTTCTATCGGGAGAAGGAACTTCGAGCACCACTTTTTTCAGAGCAAGGGGAAAAATCGAAAAATAGAAAATTATTTCATCATAAAATTTGACAATTTCAGATGATACATATAAGTATAAAAAATTGAAAATTCAGAAACAGCATTATTTTCAAACAGAATGTTTTCCTAGTAACAAAATCAATTTTTTGACTTTTCCCTTCCCATCCCAATTTTTCAGCTATGTAGACCACTCGTCTCCCCTCAAAAAACCAATCATATTTTTTCTGAATGTAAAAAATTTCATAACATCTTCGAATTCGAAAAAGATACCATATTTAATTTTATTTGTATAAAAATTAATCCAATTTTTTGGCGATCAATTTTTTGGCGAGGGGGTAAGGGAAGATGAAGATACGACAAAATCATCCCAACAAATAACGTGTTTATTTTTGTTTTTACAAAAATTGATCTAATTTTTTTGGAGGGGGAGGGGGAGGAAGCTGAGAATATGAAATATTTTCGATTTATTTTTAAAAATCTCTGAATTAAGAAATGGCATTTTTTGCGATGAAAGAACTAAATTTTTTTGATACTTTCCCATGTTTTTTTCACAGTCAATTCAAGTAAAACTTCCCTTTTTTAGCTCAAAATATCGAAGAAACAAACGCCTCCTAGTCCTAGCAAAAAATGAATCACATTTTCAGATTTAAAATTTTAATCTGTCTTCAGTTTCTTTTCATTTTTAATTCGTCAGTAGATCTCCTTTTTCATAAAAATTGATTTTTCGTGAAAGGAAAACCAAACAAAATTTAATTTTTCATATCAAACAATCCATTTAAATTGAATCTGACCCCCAGAAAAATAAAATAAAATAAGCAAAAAGCAAACAGAAGTCAGGTTGAAAGACCTCATGTAAGTATACTTGCCCAACACCACCCAACACTTCATCGAACGTATCCAAAAGTTTCCAACTTTCAAAACTTCAGCATTCGATTCGAATACTTTTCAGTATAATTTCCTACGTACCCCTATTACATTTGACGTCACAGTATTCGAATCGAATATCAGCGACAATTTTCATCCCACAATATTATCGAGACTCATCATAAGGGAAGTGAGAAGCTTTACATTAAAAAAAAAACCATTAGCAAAATACTTTCAGACGACTCTACGAGCTCAACATTGGTCTAAAATTATAGAAAATTTTCTCGCAATTTCATCCCTTCGGAACATCCATTAAGAAATCTTAACCAACGACACGACTTTAAAATTGCAAGTTTCGGGTATACTGCTACATAGAGCTATCGATTAACGGCCGATAATTACTTGGCTATGTATCCGCTAGCCGGTCCAAGGCCATTACGTTCGTCCATTACACGTTGAGGTTGATTATTAACTACTTTACCATCGTCGTTGCCTTTCCATGTACCTTCGTCTTCTTTAAAACTTGATGACCTATGATCAAACAAACACACGTAAACGTTAGTAAGCTTTAATTAAACACAGACATCATCCTCTAGGCATATACGATTTCATAAAAATAGGTACTCGTTATTTAACGCCGCGGTTTCCGCAACCTGCCCATATCATATCAAAACGAATAAAATATAACATTTTTCACTTCTCACACATTCTCACTCCCAAAAAACTGTATTAAAAAAAATAAACGTAGGTTTACGAAGCTTTTTATTGGTGTTTGGAATCGTCTACCTACGCTCGCAATTTTATATCGCTTGTTTCGAGTTTGTTGAACAAATGTACTTTTCCACACGTCTTTTGAGCCTTTTCACTCTTTTTTTTTTTTGTTATTTTGTTTTATGATTTTACACGTAGGCCTACCTATAGAAAACAAGTGTAGGTAGGGTACGTAGGTATTAATAATATAGGTATAAATAACAAAAGAGTGAAATTACTTGTTACACGGAAGAACACAAATACCACAACATTTTTCCATTCCAGTTAAATTTTTTTCAGCTTCTCTCATATCGGCGTTAATTTGATCCATTCCTTCTTCGATCCTGTCCAGTTGTTCTGTTCGAAGAGGAGAAAAAACAATCAATTAGTAATCAATCGACGATCAAGTTCAAGCACATGAATATAATTTAAAAAAAATGAATATTAGAACCAATTAAACCTCCTTTATACCTATTTACCTCCAATAACCATGCACAGAATATAAAAAAAATTCAAGAGAGAATGAACATAAGAGAATAAAAAATAAGCACCATTATGCCAAAGATAGATTATTAGTATAAAAAGCGCAGTTTTACCGAAGAAGGATAGATTCTGAGAAGTTGAAGTTTTCAAGCGATTAAGAAAATTTTCGCACAGGAGTATAGGTAGGGTACACATAACTACATTGAGATGGCAGAGGCTTCACCCTTAAAGCTTTTCCTGTAAAAGTTTTGATCCGGCGGCATTATACGATGTTAATTCTATACCCAGAAAGGGAAGCTCTAAAGGTTTAGGTTGGTTTTTTTACTCTTCAACTTTGCCAAGTTTCGAGAGTCGATTATATAGTACTACGAAATGAGATGGATTGCGAATTAACTTCTCACTGCGTGGATTCGATTAAACAACACATGTCAATTTTATACAACGGAAAAGGTCCCCAGTGGATGTGCATAATTGCACGATAAATTCGACGTTTCTATATTATATAGGTACCTACTACAACGTGGAATCTACAGAGGGTAATCGATACTTTCCGGCCGCCTATAGGCCTATCGTAAGCGGTAATTGACAAGCCAATACATCGAGCTATATAACGTTGAAAAATCACGCCATTAGAAAATTTCAAATTACATCGCAAATCTTTACCCCTCGTTTGTTCGTCGGATCCGATACCCATCCCCGATGAATCGTATAATATAAAAGTGTACGTTATAGGTTTAGAAAATATTAACCGAATCAATTTCGTTTCGGGAAATAAAAATAGTCCTTTGAACACGTCCCAAGCGTGAGATAAATTTTTTCATCGTCAATGGGACAGGCGACCAACGTGAAACGTTCGAATTTTCACTTACGTCATCGCTGTTCGAAAGAGAAAAAACACCGGACAAGATTTGGGCAACAAATTAGGTGAAAATTTAGTCGCGAAATTTGGCAAAAGTTCAAAATTTTTCCACCACAAAAGACCATTTATACGAGTAAAGGTAGAACGGTATGTTTATCCTTGGTCAATAACGAGAAAAATATTCAATGCCATTGTATGTGTACTATTTCGACCTTGGGAAAGTTTCACGCTGCACGACTTACGTTTAGCGAAAGGCTCGAAGCTGCTGAATCAATAAGCCGAAGCATTGCTCATTGGAAATTCACATCATCTCTCCTTTAGCCTTTTGTTGTATAGCTCATCGAATTACTATATCGTTTGCGTTTACGTATGTATATATGCTCGAGTCTCGAGATTCGATTGCATTGCCTACAGTGATTTGCAACTTTTCTCTGACAGCTTGAACTCTCTTTCTCGGTGGGGTTTATACGAGACGACTCTCCGTTTCAACCAGGCCCGTCAACAAATCGACAAGCTGCTAACTGAACTACCTATAGCGAATCTCTCAATTGTTTTATTAGTTTATCGTACCTACTACGTATACAAAACGATTCGACGGTTTTATTAAAAGCTCTCCGCGAAACGTTCCGTTTTCTTCTTACGTTCTTTTGAATTTTATATCACGTATTTTCGTCTCGAGAGGAAACTCCCCATCGATAACCGGAGTCGTGATGGTGCAGACGATAAAATATTCAAATAAATTACAACCAAAATAACCTATTTTGAAATTCTCTCAGACTTCAATCCTACAACGACGTTGACGTCAACAACAAAAAAAAAAAAAACATCAAAATCAGCCTACATAGTACGTGTTTATACCGGGTGTCTGGCTTGTGAATGTCAAATGACGAGATTTGAATAGCATATTCTCACAAATCTGCAGGAGGAAAAAGTTGCATGAATATATACCACCCATTAAATGAATTGAAAGGGGGAAATGACGAGAAAAAATTACAAACCAGTTTTAGGACATTGAATGGTTAATTTCAAGAGGCTGCAAAGTGTTTTTGAAGAAAAAAAAAAATGAGTAAGTAATTTCTTCAAGAGAAAACATTTTGTGACTTAAGGGAAAAACGATTCTAGCCCGAGGGAAATTAATCTTCTCGTATCTATTAATTTATACAGGATGTCCTAGCAGAAACAAATGAAGCCTTCCCATCAGTTACAGGAAGATTTGTGAAATATCACAGAAGCATCAATAAAACAACACAGAAAAATACTTGGGTGAAAATTCACAGGAAAAGCAGTGAAAAGTCACAGAAAAATCAGAGAAAAGTTGTAGAAACCTCAATGAAATGTAGCAAAAAAAATTGGTGAAAAGTCACAGAAAAATCAATGAAAAATCATTGAAAAGTCACAAGAAGCATCAATAAAATCGGAAATGTAACAGGAAAATTGGTGAAATGTCACAGAAAAATCGATGAAAAAGTCACAGAAAAATCAGTGAAAAGTTGTAGAAACCTCAATGAAATGTAGCAGGGAAATTGGTGAAAAGTCACAGAATAATTAATGAAAAATCGGTGAAAATCACAGAAAAATCAGTGAAATATCACAGAAAAATTGGTGAAAATTCACAGGGAAAGCAGTGAAAAGTCACAATAAAATTAGTGAAAATTCAGTGAAAAGGTCACAGAAAAATCAGTGATAAGTTGTGGAAACCTCAATGAAATGTAGCAGGGAAATTGGTGAAAAGTCACAGAAGCATCAATGAAATGTAGCAGGAAAATTGGTGAAAAAGTCACAGAAAAAGCAGTGAAATATCACAGAAAATCATTGAAAACTGAAAAGTTACAACTGTCACAAGCAAATTAGAGGAAATTCACAGGAAAAGCAGTGAAAAGTCACAGAAAAATCAGTGAAATGAAGCAGGAAAATTGGTGAAATGTCACAGAAAAATCAGTGAAAAAGTCACAGAAAAATCAGTGAAAATTCACAGGAAAAGCAGTGAAGAGTTACAGAAAAATCAGTGAAAAGTCATAGAAACATGAATAAAACGTCACAGGAAACTTGGTAAGATGTCTGAGGAAAAGCAGTGAAAAGTCACAGAAAAACCTGTGAAGAGTCACAGAAACATCAATGGTAAAATGTCAGAGGAAAATTAGTGATAAGTCACAGAAGAATCACCTTAAAAAAAGTCATAGAAAAATAAGACAAAAAGTTATTAGGAACACTGATTGGTGAAAAGTCCCAGGAAAATTAGTGAAAAATCACAGAAGAATCAATAAAAAGATCACAGGATAAATTAGTGAAAAGTCACAGGAAAATCGGAGAAATAACACCAGAAAATCACTAAAGTTTTCACTGATTCTCTTGTGACTTTTCGTGATCGTTTCTCCAGTGACTTTTCACTTATTTTCTGGAGACTTTTCATATTTTCTTTTATGATTTTTTTATGATTTTCCTGTAACTTTTCACTGTTTGCCTTGCCATCTTTACTTTTCATCAAATTTCTATTAACAAATTTTTCCTCGGATTTTCCTGTGACTTTCCACTGATTTTCCTGAACTTTTCACTTATTGTCTTGTGACTTTTCATAAACTTTCCTATGGCTATTTGCTGATTTTCCTGTGATTTTTCAGTTTCACTGATTTTCTTATACTCAACTTTTTTACAAACTTTCCAACAACTCTTCATTAATTTTCCTGTGAATTTTCAATTATTCTCTTGTGAATAAAATACCTAATATTTGATTTTCCTGTGATTTTTCACACATTTTCAGCCAACTTTTTATTCGATTGTAAGGACATTTTGATCCTCAAATGTTATTAATGGGATACTGATTTCAAAATTTTGGAATTCAATGAGAGTTTTGGGTCATGGTTTCTAAGATAATTTTTGAGATAAACAAAAAACGTTCCAGACATAATAAAAATTTTCTAAATGAAAAAGTACAAGTCTCCAAAAAATGTTAGAACTGTGAATTTCCTGAAGTTCAAAGCTCCAAACACTACCTTCAATTCTACTTTTTTAGAGCACTGTTGAGTAACATCAAAATTTTTTGGAGTTTTATTCATTTTATCAAAACTGTAAACACTTTTTGGAGCATATAGATCCAATGAGCAATCCAATTTTACATGATTTAAAGAGCCCAATATCTGAACCGATTGTTGAAGCTTTCTTTAAGAAGAAAAATAACAGAATTATTCGATTACTTATTGGGAACATTGAAGAATTTGAGTTGACAAGGTGTTGCTACCTACACAATTTCGCACCATTTTGCTGAAAAGATTTTTTGAGAAATTCAAGGTTGGGTACAGAAGGAAAGAACAAAAATCCTAACGCGGAGATAGAGGAGATGCCTGTTCTTATGATAGTCATTTTTCAATATCATCATTTATCTAAAGTTTTCTCCTAATCCAACTTACAATTCTCGAAGCTTGACATCCACTCACCAGACATCATATTCAAAAGACAACCTCCTACACACAACCCTACGTCAATTTATGCACCAATTCAGACAACGATTTTAGAATTTATTTTTAAAAAAACTACCTAAAAAACTGTACGACAATACAGAACAAAAACAAAGACGTCTTACCGCCTTGTTCGTCCAACATGACTAGCGTCTTCACTCCGACCTGATGACTCTATAAAAAGAAAAAATAATATGCAAAAAATCAGCTATAGCCATGCCACCTGACATGAATAAGGCCCCTCTTTTAATCACTCCAGTCGGCATACACCATAGTACGTATAAGCTAAAGAAGGGTGCAAAAAGCCACTAAACAATTCAAAGGTGATCAAAAGCTCGAAGCGAGATTACCAAAAAAAAATAAAAATAAAATAAAAATAAAAACCAAAACCAATTAAAATACTTACCACCGGCAGTTAAAATGCAATTAAGTATAGGTACAGAAAGGTTAAATAATACACACACATAAAAAACACACACAACAAAAAACAGAGCAGAAAACATGCGTCCATAACCCTTTTTAATAAGAATTTGTTTCAAGTAATTATTTTAACCAAACCAAAGACTATGATAGCCGTTAGTACACCGTAGATAAGTTATATAAGAGGAAAAAAAAAGTAAGTATTAGTAAAATCCCCACATGCAAATGGACAAAACATAATAATTCCTTACCCCCTTGATCGTGTAACATTGATAGCGTTTTAGTTCCTGCGTCTTCGCTCTAAATAAATAGAAAAATCAAAATTTAAAATTCTCGTTTAAAGTACATAAAATGTAGGTATATTCGTTTTGCGTTATAAAAGTGTGATTTTCGGTGGTGATTTTTCGCGAATGTGCGTGATCGCGTTATCGATTTTACGAGTATTTTTTAAAATACAATTTTGTGGCTGATTTATTTTTTGCTTGTCGTTATGGTTATTATTTTTTTGTATATATCGAGTGATCGAGTGCTTTATAATAATAACAACACGTGTGTGGTATACAAATACTGTACTGTAATACGTACTAAATTATACTATGATTCAAAAAAGCTCGTATATGCTAAGTTTCTGTTTGCCTAAGAAGCTTTGTCAACTACTTATGATACGTTTTTACAAACTAATAACCTAGTTTTATATACCTATACACATGATTAATATTGCGTTAAGCGTCAATGTCTAGATAATTTCCTAAAAAAAAAATTGTAGTATGAACGAAATGATTGGTTTCTTTTTGATCAGTTTGAAATGAATCGTTTGCCAGAACCAAGGGATTTTCAAAGCAAACCCTGATAAAACAGTAGAATTAATTTTAAATCAAAATGAATCAATCGCGATTGACAACTTTATTGTAAGTGATTCAAATGAGTCACGGTTCGTTTATAGATGATTCGTTCGAGTGATGATGAATAAAAATCGATCATTCGCGAACGATTTGGTCGAATAGTCATTGATTTGGTCGTTCGGGTACGATTCTTTAAAATGTTGGATCATTCGTTCAAATGAATCGTTCGCGAACGATTTTTCGAAATATTGAATAATTCGTTCAAATGAATCGTTCGCGAACGATTCTTCGAAATATTGAATCATTCGTCTGAATTACCCGTTCGCGAACGATTCATTGAAAAATTGAATCATTCATCTGAATTAATCGTTCGCGAACGATTCTTCCAAATATCGAATCATCCGTCCAAATAAATTGTCTTTAAACGAATCTTCAAAATATTGAATTTTTTGGAACTAATTCGTTCACAAACGATTCTTTGAAATATCGAATCATTCGTTCAAATTAATCATGTGCGAACGATTCCAATGAACAAATATGATTTGAAAAGAATAGTATATTATGCAACTAGGGAGATAATGTGATCTCCCCAGTTCCATAAAATATTTTACGTTTTTTAGGGAGAGAATCGCTAATTTGTCCGCCGAGCGATTAGCGAGCGGGAGATAATGTAGTAGATTATCTCCCTAGAAACGTAAATAAATTTACATTTCAAGGGTAGATTCACGAACGAACGATTCATCAGATACCGAAATGAATCATTCTGGAATAAATGATTCGTTGTTCAAATGAATCATTCGCGAACGAAAAAACGCGAATTATATAGATTGATTGAATTGTTCGCGAAATGATGAATTACCAGTCACACAAATCATTCATGAACGAATTGACCATAATTCGAGCGAATCGTTCACGAACGAATAATTCATTCAGTGCTGAAATGAATCACTTACGTAGATGTGAGTGTGAACAGTTGATTCTTAATTTCAACAGATCATTCGCAAGAAACAGAATCGTTACAACTGTTTCAACAAATCATTCGCGAACGACTGAATCATTTTTCGAAAGAATCATTCCCAAACGTCAGAATCATTTAATTTTTCGAATAACCTAATGAAAATCTTTTTCGAGCCCATTCCCATACCTTACTACCGAACGACTGAGGAATTTTTATAAGGTACGTGAATCATTCACGAACGACATCACACACGAGTGCGATTCAAAACCTGCACGAAACATTGAAAATAAAACACGGTTAAAAAATTTTCATTAAGAATCGCATCAATATTCGCGTCGTTGGATTTTAACCAACCAACCAAGCAGCCATGAAGCCGTCCCGCGGCACTCCTCTAAGGGTGAGTGGAAAGCCTATACACGATACCCGAACCCGACCCGACCCGTAGTCGAGAAATATTTTGCAACGTAATTAATTAAATTCGCGCCGCGTTCGTCGAGAATATATAGCGCTTGCAGGCGAACAAACTTAATAATTGAAAAAGGCATCACTCAAATAAGAAAACTTTCATCACATCCAGCTAATTTTTACCAACTATCGGAAATTTCAATTATCAAACTTCTTGAAATACAAGTGCTAGGGGTCGAGGACGAGAGACAGGGGAAGCTTTGTTTTTGGCGCGAGCGGCGAACCATAAGGTATATAGTACAGTTGTCTCGCATAGTCGCAGCATTTCGTTCATACTACATTTAAAACGACAATGTGTTCCACTCGAGTGCTCTGCTATTATCTGCTTGGTAAATAATTCGAATTCCGAGTAAGAAGACCGTATACAGAAAAAAATTTAAGAACAAAAAACAAAATTACAAAAACTATATAGGACTACCTAATTCTCTGCAAGAATACGCCTAATACTCCTCTTCTTTTTGCTTTATTTTTCTATAGGAATTGGGAACCTTGCTATAAAGGAGAGGATTTCGGGTTCTATAGCGTTATAGGAAACATATCGTATGAAAAATGCGTGTGTTCTGAGATGTTCTGGTATATTATACAATGTATTGAAAAAAAAATAATATACATGTTAAAAAATTAGGTACGCATGTAATAAAAAAAAATCAAACTACCAACAATTCGAAATATTTTAGACATTCCCATCCCACCCTTTGGAAAAATCCATAATATGAGTCGATGAGTCGATCATCAATCTAGTCCTTTCTGTAATTCACACATAAGGGAGAGATTATTATTTGAATATAAGACACGTTTTGCCTTTACAAAGGCATCATTTTATATACACCTTTGAAGTACTAAAAGAACTTAACGATAGTTGGAAAAATTACTCAAATTCGCTACCAAAAGATAAAGAACATGCAATTAGATCTACCAAAGGCTATGCTGTGTTTCGTCGAATCAAATTACAGACACGAGTATCACGTTCATCGAACGTTTATACAGAAATTGTGCACGTGAAGTCTCATGGTGATCGTTGGCAAGTAAACGGTCCATAAGAAAGAATCAAATTTTGATGGCTTAAAATATTCATTCAGAAGGCGCGAACTCGATCATTCAATCATTTTCTAGACACATGGGCAAAATATTCATCACCAAAGGTCACCTTTTTCATTTCAAAATACAAATTTAATTACCTAGCTACCCTTTCTGTTCGGTACTACAGAAAAAGCCCAATCAGTCAAAATAACTTTCGGCTGAATGAAATAAGGACATTCCAACACACCTAAAACTTTCAATCTACATACAAGGTGTCCAAAAAATCTCAAAATACATTCAGCTCGAGAATTCATTTTTTGAAATCAGTGATCCATTCCCCCAACTCCTCCTCCCAAACTCGGTATGCCACAAAAAAATAATACACACGAAGAAATGGACAAATTTTCCAGCTAAAAAATTATTTTTATCGCCATCAGAGTGAAAAATTCTATCAGAAATACTCAAGAGTAAATTGTAAAATATGTGGGAAAAAACGTCGATCAAAACAAGTTTTTTGGTTTTTTACTTTTTACAAAAAAATCGGAAACAGAATGAGAACCACTGAACCAGTTTCAAATATCAATATTCGCTAAAACTGCTTCAAAATGCACCAGCACCAGCACCACTTTGACAAAAAATCAAAGGGCCCATTTAAACAAATTTCTCAATAAAAAAAAAGTTGTGAAAATTTTTGGGACACCCTGTGTACAAGTCTTAAACGTCGAACAGACAAAATTGAGTAAGCTTATCATACAAAACACAACTTGGTTGAAATTCGTCAGGTTCCACTCACAATACATCAACTCAATTTTTCGAATTTCTCCAGAAAAAAAACATGTTCTGAGATTTTTGGGACACCCTGTACACACGTCCAAAATTGCAAAAGGGTCAAAATTGAGAAATTTTTCATCATAAAAAACACACCTCGGTTGAAATTCGTGATCACTTTCCACTCACAAGTAATTTGGACGAGCAGAACTTTCGGATCATACTGTAGAAAAGACAGGGTGCACAACTCGTATCATTCCAACTTCCAACCATAGTCGTGTGACATATCAAATTCGAATGAAATTCAGCGCTGAATTCGAAACTACCGTTGAAAAATAATTTTACCCACGCTCTTTCACAATTTCGTCCAATTTACCTACACCATGTTGATGAATTTTTCAACAACGGGGAAAAATCTCAATCAAACCCGTAATTTCGAGCTCTTACGCAATATTTTATTTGTAATGCATACGAAAACACAGCTATAGCCGAATCTAAACCATTAATATTTATAATACGCACTGTATGTGAATCGCACACGTTCATATACGACCGTATTTTCAACCCTCTTTAAACCCAATTCGAACGTGCATTTTTGGTGTACACGTACGTAACATGGGTGTTCCGGTGTATATTGATGTGTTGTATACGTTTCATGCTATTATACGAAAAATTTTACTAAAATGAAAATTTTTATGTAACCTGAAATGGATACTCGAGCTTGCGATGGATATAAGAAAGAAAAAAAAATAACTACTTAAAAATTCTATTACGTATTGCAAGTGAAAGAAAAAAAAAAGTAATTTGGTGCATAGTTCGAATATGAAAAAATAATCTCAAAAATTCTCATTAATTTACACAATAATATGCGTAGAACTGCGAATTGAAAGTAAAAAAATAAGAATAAAACGAAAAAATTGAGAAATCATAAAAAAAGCAAAATTCTTGGAGGTAAATAGTCTGGCTAATTTATTCTAATTGAATATAATCATTCGTATACAAATAAATAATTATTCTACGAACATATTCAACATTTCGGGAACAAGGAGATATACTAAATGTGTGAGAGAAATTTCACTGGAAATATGGTAGATAATTTTGAATCGAGATAAATCGCTCAACTATACCTAAGTAACAAGACCATAATAATTCGGGATCCTACGAAGTAGGTATAAATACTTTCGCAGGTTGTACATACAATATGAAAAACACGTGAAAATTTTCACAGTCCTGTTTCAGGTTACATAGGACATATTAATTGCCCTTTATTTTGTACATTATGTATGTATTTACAATACATAAAACAAAACCAACAAAAAAATTACAGGTACGATCGTTTGGAAAAAAATTTCTCAAATTTTTATCACAGAAGATAGAAAAAAAAACAAAAATAAAACTTATGTTAATGTGTGTGCGAATGTTATTATGGTTATGTTACTTATGTGGTTGTGTACGTGAAACTCGGATAAAGGTAATGTAGCAGGTATAACAGGATTAAAGGAAAGGATTACACGGTAAAACGAAAACGTAAAAAGGACTCAAGATAAAATTAACTCACCTCCCTGGTCATCCAGGGCAACCAAAGTGCGAATACCGGCTTCTTTGCTCTAAGCACGCAGCAAGAAAACACAAGACAGAAATGACAATTTCTTTAATTTTCTTTCTTTTGTATTATTTTATTGCGTTTTTAAGACCGTCAACAACCATAAAAATCGGATGACTTTTATTTTTTTCCAGATTTAGATAGGTATGTACTTTACTTTCGTTTTTTTTTTTTTTAGCTTTTCTTTTTCTATACAAAGAATTATAAGAATCCCAAGCAGATGTAAACAGACTGTGTTTGGTGCTATTTTATAACACAGCTAAAAACAATATACAATATTTATTTTCAACGGTTTTTTCTGTTTCGAGTATTCTTGGGTGTTTGAAAATTAAGGTGCTTAATCAGCTCTTTGAAGCGTTTACTTTTTCCAGCATTTAACTCGATCGAAATCTCTCTCCGTGTTTCTTTTTCTTTTTTTTTCATCGCCAAAGAACTGAGTAAGAACCTTAATATATTTGTATGATGTGTTATCGCCTTTTTTTTTCGTCATCAAAAACGTAGGTAGATACGTATATTTCTCTTTTGCGAAATTGTTTCAAAAAAAATAATAAATAAAAACAATTGAAAGGCAACATCAACACATATCATGCAATTAACATTTACAATAATACCACTCCGCAATAAAATATCTAGCGAATCTGTACACTATTCAACATAAATAACGTAATAACGAGCGAATATAAACGAATTTTCCCATTTCAAAGAAATACCTAATTTTGATCGAAAAGGTCGAAAGAATCATTTGCCATTCATATTCTCTCGTTTGAGTATTATTATCTATTCGTTAATTTCTAGAAAGTAAATCTAGATTTGTATTTATAATTATTAATCGTCGTGTAAAATAGACGTCACGTTAATTGTGCGAACTAATTATTTTTTTCCTCCTGAGAAAAGGTCAAGAGGTGAATTTTAAATTGAGAGTATTTTTCATTTTTCCCTCGCCCCTTCACCCAGGAAGTTCAAATACGTCTACAAATTTATCAATTGCCCAGGCACGGAAAGTTTTGGTATAAGAACTCAAAATTGGTGAAAAATCCCCCCTCTCTCCTCCGAAAAAAATAGGTAGTAAATCTATCAAGTTTTGCTGTTGACAGCTTTTTACCTTTTTGGTATTATTGTTAGATAAAATTCCGTTTCCAAAAATGCGTTCACTTTTAAAAATGTACCATTCAATGTTTAGATCATTTTTTGAATTACAATTTTTAAAAAAAATCTATTCGTAGCCCTTTCAATTTGCAAGTTGTGCAAAAAACTCGAATCATGTAAAAAAAGGGGCGAAGTCTCCTCTGCAAGGAAAACTTCAAACTTGATGATCAAAATGTCACTGATAGGAGCCTTTTTAACTGCCAACTGGCTCCCTCTGATTTAAATGAAACCAAGCTGGGTCGAAAGAGCATGTCCTAAAACCCCCGTAATCAAAGTTTTGGACCATGAAGTTCATTTTTGGATTTTTGGCGAATTTTTAAAAATCCAAAAAAAAATTTCAATGGCACTTTTTCAACTTTCTCATGAAATGAAATTTTTTGGAGAAAAGTGAACCAATGTGAATAATTCTTCCGATTCAACTTCCAAACATCAAAATCCAGCAGTTTTGAGCTATTCTGGAGCCTCCAGCGATTTCTCAATTTTCTACAAAAAAATTCAAATTGATCGAGAAAGGCCAAAAATGAACTTCAGCACCTATAACCTTGGTCGAGATTTACTTGACACCCTATTGACTATTTTAGATGGTTATCACGAAATTCCAGGAGCACTAGTTCAAAATTGAATTTTTGATCAATTTGTAAATTCCAGAATGCCAGAAAAAAAATCAAATTTTCGAGGAAAGTAAAAAACGAGCAGTTTTTTCGTTGAAATATTACCTGTTGAAAGGGTTTAGGAGCCAAAGTTCATTTTTGACCGTTCCACAGGCGATTTGAAAATTTTGGAGAAATTTGTACAACTCACTGGAGGCTCCAAAGAGGTCAAATTGCGATCATTTTCGAGTCGGGTGATCGTGTAGATACACCAGACGATATCTTGCCGAAAAACTTGCTCGTTCTATGAAAATTTACTCAATCATTTTTTCACATGATTATTTTGGAACTTACAAATTGGTCAAAAATTCACTTTTTAACTGGCACATGTGGAATTTCGCAATTACCACTTAAAACGGTCGAAAGGGTGCCCAATCAGCACCAACTCAAGTTACAAGTTCTAAAGTTCATTCTTAGCCCCTCTAGAGCGATTTGAAATTTTTTGGAGAAAATTGAAAAATCGTTGGTGGCTCCAGAATGGCTCCAAATCATGTATGTAACTGTTGATGTGTGGGAGTTAAATTGAAGAAATCATACACATTGGTTCACTTTGCTCAAAAAAATTTAATTTCACGAAAAAGTTTAAAAATTGCGCTAAGAACAACTTTTTAAAATTGTTTACACTTTCAAAAATTCGCTAAAAATCCAAAAATGAACTTCAAGAGCCAAAATTTTGGTTACGAGGGTTTTAGGACATGCTCCTTTGATCAAGCTTAACTTTATTCAAATCGAAACGTGTCAGTTCAAAAAGTTCACTTGTAAGATTACAGGTGATTTTCTGAAAGTAGCCAAAAATTTACAGTGATTTACCAAATACGATTTTTTTTCAATTTTTGAAAATTATGCTACATTTTAAAATAATCCAGTGAATTTTTTCTGTACATTTCAATCTGCAATTTTTAACCCATCCATCTTCCAAAATGATAACTATAGGTAACATTGAAAATTAATTTTTCCTACGAGGGGCGAGGGAAGGAAGAAGTCAAACATTCGTTAGATAGAACATAGTACTCCACCTCTGAAACACCTTGTTGATGCAATACAAGTTGCCTATTCCCATCGAACAAGGAATGAGATCTTTTCAGAATGACTTTACCACTAAATTAATTTCTCATGTTCAGAACACAAAAGAGAAAACGGAATAGTTTACGACTGGCGTTATTTTGAGATACCCCAAAAAGCTGATTCACCGAGCGATATACGGTACGTTTTGAATTAAACCCCTATTTATATATTTTTTTCACGACACAAAAACATACTTTTGTCACAATGTCTTTTTCTTTATAGTATCTTTTTTCTGCTCATTTTTACGAAGCTATATTATATCGACTCGAGTCGCACTTGAAATAACGACCTATTTTATAATACGTGTACGTCACAAAACACGGCGATATTTCAACCGTAACTCGCTATATAGCAATAAAATGTCGTAATTTCGATGATTTTTCAACTTCGTATCACGTTTTGACGTTCAAATTGTGGGGAAAAAATGTCGATATATTGAGCCAAAAATAAAATTCGTAAAGGCCCGAATCGACACTTGAAAATTTTTCACCAATAAAACCAAAACTCGAGCGATTGAAAATCATCGAAATTATACCTAAATTATTCGCTAGTAAACGTAAAGAATAAAGTATGAGTAGGTATACTTAGGAAATGGTACTTGAAAAATACCATTCAGACTTATCGTGTAAAATAAAACTAAAAGGTAACATCAGAGAAGAAGACGAAATTATATTCTAAATGCCTTACCTCTTCGCATAATGCTAACATACGTCGGGTACTTTCCAATGACTGAAAAAATGAAAAAAAAAGACAAATTAATAAGATATATATTACGTATACATACGAGTACATGTGTAATATTACTTGTAGGAAGGTATAATATGTAAAATACAACACCGTGTAATTTACAACCCTTAAGTATCTTATTTATGTAACAAGTTGACTGATTATACCATTCAAACGACCTGTAGGTATCGATTTTCTATTCAATTTCAAACCGCTCATATTAGTGAGTAGATTTACACAATAATTTAGGAAACAATTTTGTAAAAAATTACGCAGAATTTGCCAACCTAATGTACTACAAAAAATGACGAACGTCGAACGAGGAGGCTTTTATCGTGCTTTTAAAATATCGTTCTATTTCCAACGTGATACGGATCAAATAATACAAAATCGTGTCATCGCGTCGAACATGAAAAAGGTTAGGGAAATTCGACGTCGAATAATTAATAGCTTTTTAACCCGGGCTAGTAAAAATCGCGGACAATTACGCTGGGTCAGGTTTGCCAACTTTCTTGGAAGTGTGTTTTTTTTAAAAAAAACAAAACACCATCGTGTATATTGATAGCTTGATACTAATTACAATGACATCAGATCTTTAAGAGTACCGTTCACACACATGATTTCATGTTCATGTGAATCACGCTCTTGGTAGGTTAGTAATTAGATAGGGTTTTTTCTTTTCCATTTTTTCAGCGAAATATTTACCAAACCCTTTTTTTAAAACAGATACCTTCTTCAACGTAATTATACAAACGAACATATACGAGCATTGATAAAAACTCATAATACACAGTAGTATCACTGAATTCATTAACAGCTGTTCCTATACGTCTACGGTATACTCGGATAGAATATTAGTAACGTAAAAAGTAAACAATAACACTCGTGCATTAGACTAATTGTATGTAATGCTCTACGTAGAGGTATTCATTACGTCAGACACCTCTCGCATTATGTTTAACGTATGGAAATAACGGTTCAAAAAATCGAAACTATTTTATAAAAGATGGTTTATCGAATCGAAGGTCAAAACGAAATCAATTCATATTTTCAGTCATTTTTCACGTCATTTTCAAAAAAAAAGAGAAATATTAAAAATCGAAACAAATAATTCTTGAGAAAATTTCACTTCTGAGAGACGCGAAGAGCATAACTTGAAGATAGAAGAAGACGTATGAAAAAAATTAAGAATGGAAAATTTGCTTGAAAAGTTGACAATTCTGTTTAAAAAAAAATAACAAAAATTGCTCAAAAAATTTTTAAATAAAAAAAAGTTACTGTTAAGTATGATAGAAATCCAATTGAAATCATTTCAAATTTTAAAAAAATACGAAGGTAAATTCTAATAAGTCATACTGCATTGAAATAATGAAATGAAATAGTACCTAAAAATGAATTGAATTGTCCTTTTTTGCTTCTCGAAAGGAAAATTTTTTGGTCATATTTTTGGATAACACGTGAAAAAATTACGCATTTCAATCAAATTTTTAAAAAAATGTTCAAACTTTTGGACAGTTCGACATTTTTTAGATCTATTTTTGTGATTGAAATTTTTTTGAGTTTCATATTTTTCTCAATGTTCAATAGAAAATGCTATATTTTTCGAACTTTTCAGCAAGATACAATATTACTTAAACATTTTTTTTCTTAGTAGGTAGGTACGTAGTTGTTCTATGCTTTAAAATTTTTAAAAAACATTTTCGATTATTTGCGATAATTTTACAGAACATCAAAAAATGTGAGATCACAGGAAGAATATTAAAAGACACTGCAGAACGATTTTCTCCAAGTTGCAGCAGTTTCGACTAAATGATTTCATTTTTTCATTTTCTTTCACAGATATACATTTTAAAAAATTTGGTTACTTGATTTTCTATTTTTATTTTTGAAAAGAAAAAAAAAGGACAGAAAAAACACATACCAAGGTGTCTAATAAACAAGAGTACTCGTACGTGCTAAAGCAAGACAAATGTTTCAATTTGAGAAAAATAAGAGAGCACGGTTTAAATTCATTCATATCCAGAACTTTTGGGGTCAAAAAGAACTCGAAAAAATGAAAAAAAAATCGAAAATCCGAAAAAAAAGAATAGATGAAAAACACAATGAAAAATCAGAACATTATTAATAATGTTGCCAAAACAGTGAAGCTTTTATTTTAGTAATTTTGGAAAGCAAAAGCAAGATTTCTTACATTTTGTCAGACAATGTGATCTCTTTTTGGCAAATTTGGCAAAAAATAGAACTTTTCAAACAGCTGAGGAAGAAACTGTTTTTTTTTTCAAAGTTTTGGCAAAAAGCAGAAATTTCTTGACATTTGACAATTTTGGCTTTTTATGGCAATTTTGGCATCAAAATAAGACCTTTAACCAGCAATGAAAAGAAATCAATCCTTTTTGGATGTTTTGGTAAAAAGCAGAAATTTCTCAACAATTTTGGTAAAAGAAAAAACTGTCCTAGGTAGGTACCTTTTTTGAAATTTTGGCAAGAAATTTGACTTCAACAGAGTACCTCGATCTTGACAATTTTGGCAAAAATAAGATTTCCTGACAATTTTGACAAAGAAAAAAGAGAACCTTTTCTGGAAATTTCGGCAAGACTTTTTGACAATTTTGATAAAACATGATACCTTTGGCAAATTTGAAAAAAACAAAGTTTTGACAATTTTGGTAGAACATTGAACTTGCGTGACAATTTAAGCAAAAAAAGGGACTTTTTGGAATTTTTAGAAGAACATAACTATGACCTTTTTTTTATAGCAACTTTGGCAAAAAAAAACTGAAACTTTTAGGCAATTTTTAAAAAAAACATAGGACTTCTCAGGCAATTAGGGCAAAAATCAGGATAACTGCATAGGTATTACAAAAAAATAGATAGCACGCTTCAATTTTTAAATTTTCAGGGTGTCTACCAAAATTTAATTTTCAAAAATAGCGACTTTTCGCGACTTTTCGCGACTTTTTTTCAGTTAAAAGTACCCCCCCTCCAAAAAAAAAATTTCCAACGAAAAAATGTTTTTTTCAACAGTTCCCACACCCAATTTTTCAACAAAAAAAAATGGGATTTTTCAATAGTTCCCATGTAACATGAAAAAAAAATTTATGAAGAAAACTTCATTTTATTTCGCGACCTTTTTTCGCGACTTTTTTTCAGTACCCCCCCCCCCCAATTTCCCAACGAAAAAAATTGGGTTCTAATAAAGTTCGCACTTATTGGGTGGTGGGAGGGTGAGGAGGTTTGGACAACTTTCAATAGTTTCCATGTGACATAAATAGTCATCCAAATTTTTGAGCTTTTCTTTTTCCTTTTCCATCTACTTAACTTTCTTCAGTTCTAAAATTTCAATTACTGCGATTGTTCTTTTTCTAGTCATTTCAACCACTAATTTTTCTTTTTGTTTAAGCGAGAAGTTCATTCTTTCACTTTAATACTTTGAAAGTTAAATGATATTTTTTCAGAAATTTCGATGTGCAAAAAGAAAAGAAAATTAAACAAGCCCGAGCGAAGCGAGGGCAAAAGCTTTTGAAAATTTGGGCCCTTTTTTTGTCGGACCCTCCAGAATGAGCGAGTCCGGGATAAACTCTCCTCTTTTCCCTCTCTCGACGGTCCTGCTACTCCAACAATCTAACAATAATTTCCAAAAGATTACAATAGGTATTTCTAAAAATTACACATACATGGTCCGTACGAACCGAGCCAACTGAGGGCAAAAGCACTGATAAAACGAAAATTCACGATTCTCCAGAAGTGAAAAAATATCATTTTTGATGTGAGAAGTCAATTTTTCTATCATCAAGAATCAACTTTTGGTTAAAGAAAATAAAATAATATGCCCGAGCGAAGCGAGGGCGAAAGCTTTTGAAACTTTGAATTTTTATGATTATTTAAAATGCTAATTTGGCAGTAGCATTAACATTGAATAATAATACGAAAAGTTTTTAAAATTTGAAGTTTGGACAATTTATAGCGACTTTTTGGTATTTTTGGAGAAAATCGCGACCTTTTAGCGACTTTAGCGACCTATTTTCAAAATCGCGACTTTTCGCGACTTTTTACGCTATAGCGACCTGGTAGACACCCTGATTTTGTGGACGGGTATGAGCCCCTTCTCTCGGGTTTCGCATTGAATAATATAGAGAAATGTAAAATAATATTCATCTCAGACTACTCGTACATACAAACAGGCTAATGAAAAAGAAAATATTCTATAATGAAAAAAATAAACCACGCTCTGCAATAAAGAAAAACATGTTCTTTAAAACTCTTTTCATTTATTTTTTTTTCGGAAGGCTTGTTTTCTTCTTCAACAATTGACTTTCTTGTAATCAAAAAATTGAAAAATGCTGTTCTCTTTATTTTTTTGGAGGTTCTTCGGGTTTTTCAAAAACATCAAAAGAAACATGTGTTACAATAAAAATATTGTCTTATAGCATTATTTTTCAAATAAATAAAAAAAAACATCATGCTTTCAATTTGATTGCTGTAGGTACTTTTAAATTGTGAAGTTGCTAGTTACATTTTTAAAATATCAAAGATCTTATCACTTTGTTTTTGTTTTGTTTTTTTTTTGCGGACCAAACTTTGAATTTCGTTTTACTAAGGATTGAAAGAAAGGAGAAAATATTATTTTCAAAAAGTGAAAAGTCTGAAAAAATTTTCAAAATGTCATTTGAAAAATCCCAAAACATTCAATCACTTGTTTTGTGTAAAAATACAGATTCATAGTAGGTACCTAGGGACAGCAATTTTACGAAAAAAAAAAAAACAGAAATTATGATTTGGCAATTTTTTTAGCAATTTTAATACTGAATTCACACAAAGAAAATATTCCTTTTGTTGCATTTTTTCATAAACTTTTCATTCATGCTTCATTGGGCTCAATATCTTTGAATAATTTTACAAAATGTGGCAATTTTTTAGAAATCATACCAAATATTTTCGAAGGGTAGGTAGGTGCATTTTTCAAGGAAAAGTTTCCTTATTGACTATTCTCTTGATCATTGATCAATTTTGATTTCAGGTATTCCCTTTTTCAAAACAAAGACCAACATGTTCGAAGGGGCAACGGTTAATTAATCGAACCGAGCAATCAATTTTTCATTTTTGAAATATTCCAATAGAGAAAATTCAACTCTGAAATCTATAAAAAATTCAAAACACCGAATTCGTATCATTACACCGACTCCATCAGCCTTTATCGTCATTCCACAATGACTGCTCCGATCATTAAAACACCATCGTCATCGTCACGGTCACATTTCCAATACGCGGATAAAAACACCCTCCAATCTTACGCACACCGGAACCGAATCATATCCGGCTAAAGCTGCCCTATCAATGGAAATTCTCTCGTATATCGGTGTAGGTATATTATAAAAATAAAAACCCACTCATCAATCATTTGGCGAGTAAAAATTAACGAATGAAAGCTTTTAAAAGCCGCGCCAAAAGTTAACATCCATATAACGGGTAATAACTCGGTCACAGCACCGACTATATTTCATGACTCATAAGGCTTAAAAATTTCGCCAAAATAATCTCGCCCTATCAAATACCATAAAACTTTACGTCAATACAATAAACCGTAATTTTTCATTTTCTGCAGTAATAAAGGCAGCGAAACCAACCAAGTATATGTGAACTTTAGACGATACGAAAACGTGAATTCGCCTTACGCCAAGAAGAATTCTTAAAAACCGACGAGATTTTATCCTTTTTCAAATGCTCGTGCAAAAAAATGGATAAATTGACATTTTGTCGCCACTTCCGTATATAAAGTACATACACGAGAATACGATATGCAATCAATACATAAACATCGAATTTCTCCTAGCGTTTTGTTTCCATTGGTTAATTCGACTCTAAATAAATCTCGGCACTTGAAAAAAAAGGACCTTTTTCTGTACAGGATCAAGTCCGATATTCCAAACGTATAAGGTATTTTTTTGCTGCAGCTTTTTTCCGGTTTCGATATATACGAAGAAGGAAAAATAATATCTGAATCATTTTCAACGGGTCATTTATTTTCAATCCGAACCGTTGAAAAAATAAAGGTCCTGTGGAAATCTATCGAGCGTGAACTTATCAAATCGTGAGACAGATTTTAAAATTACAGGGTAGGTAATACTCGTACTCGAGTATATTTTCAATGCGAGAAAAAAAAATATTCTCTAAAGTACTCGAAATTCGTATCGGTAAGGCTTTTACATAAAAAAAAACAACGAAGTCTAGTAACCGAGAATCATCTAGAAATCGATAACCACTAAAAAGGGTACTTGAGAAAATAATTGTTTACGTCGAAATACAACGCGTAATTAAATTTTACAACCATTTAAATCCGATTTACCATATTAATTATTCGGTCGAGCCAGCCCCGAAAGGATTAATTTTTAAGAAAAAATTTCGCTCGTTAAACAGTTTGGAAGGCACCTTTTCGACGTATCCATTTTGAAATTAATCCCTAAATTAAATATTTACCGCGTCTCTAAGTATAATCGACAAGTGTTAGCGGAAAAACAAATAAACGTGAATTTTCTTTACGAAATGTTTATCGAACGATCGTCTAAACACGATACGCGTAAGTAATTTATATTCATCAGTTCATCACCGGTTGATTTACTCGTAGTAAGTCAAAATATAACAATCTTTCATCAATTAGAAAAATACTCGTTCTTCGAGACCTACATAGAAAAAGAAGACGATTAATTAATGAAAATCGAACCAATTTCTTTTCGATTTCAATTTCAAAGTCGACGTAATTTTTTTTGAAAGAAATGGATAAAAAAAACAACTTATTACTAAGTATCGAGAAAAAGCGTTAAGGTGAATGGAAAAGCCAAGAATTCGACAAAAGGATAATTTTAATCTCGTTAGTCGTCTCATTAGTGGAATTACGCTACGATGAAAAAATATTTACTTCATATTTTTTCTTTTCCCTTTTCTCATATTCTTCGAGAGGATTTAATGTGTTACTGCAGAACGAACGTTAAAATATCAATTAATTACTTTTACTCGAGAAAACCCCCAACGAAACGAACGAAATGGATTTTTTTTTTTGCCAAAGTACGAACTTTAATTATCGATTATAATTTATTCTACGAGACTAACAATTTCGAAATTTCTTACCAAGGTAAAACCTTAAACCTTTCCTTTACCCTTAGGAAAATTTCTCACCCACGGTGTGACCTTTTCAGCTGGCGACTTCGTAGTTTTGAGAAGAATAAAATTCAACATTTTATCGAAGTAGGTAAGACTTAATCCAGCTTTATCCAATTCAAGGACTTTGATTCATTCTTCATTGTGTAGAGCTACCTATAAGACATTTCGTTTTTCCTTCGCCCTACAATCCTACATGGTATTAATTTCACGTCTCGACACTCTTACGTCAAACTAATCGAAATTTTACTTTCATCTCACCTTACTGAAAACTACGGGCGTAAGGTATTTTCATGTTCGGGAAATTCAAAATTTTTTCAATTTTCAGAAGAAAGAGGAAAAGCGGGGAGGAGGAGTGCAGATATGTATTTTTAATCATTGGTCTTCGTTTCTTTTTCAAATTTTCCAATTATTAATTGCTAAAAAAAATTTCCACGTTCATGTTTTGAAAAAATTCTCATCGATTTTAATTCAACGAGAAGTAAGACATTATGTATGTACATATTTAATTTTTTTATTATGATGGAGAGGAATGAGTTGACGTTTTTCTTGGTCATTTGTCAACTTTTTGAAGAGAACTGAAAAAAGAGCAAAGTTATTTTAAAATTCTGAATGTTTAAAAAGGGGAGGAAAAACACGACTTTTTAGAAATTTTGACAAAAATGGAACAAATTCAATAAAATTAGGCTAAGAAAACTGTTAGACACCACTGTAATTAAAATATAGATTTCTTGATAATTAAAAAAAAAAATCAACAGGATATTTCCATCCACTCCCCCACTTCAAAGGTATCCTTGTTCAGCCTAATGCAGATTTTTATGCATACCAGAAATTTCGAAAAACAATGCATATAAAACATGTACATATTTAATTTGGCCAAAATGAATTTGCAGGAACTTGAAATATCTCAGTAAATCGAGTAAAAAAATATTTGAAATGAACCATTTCATAAGAAAAATTGAATAAAAATAGTTTCAACTTTTCCCCTCAAATATTGAAACATTTTTTCATTTTTATTTGGGGGCGGGGATCAAAAACTGTTTTTGAAAGTAGATTTTGGTAAAATTTGGAAAATATGCACAAACACAAGAAAAATGGAGGAAATATGTCGAAATGCGCACTTTAAAGGTCTAAAATATGTCATTCGTATGCGTTTTAACCCAAAATATGCAAAATAAAATCGGACTCAATAAGCTCGAAAAATTACGAATCGCAAAGATAAACTTGATAAGCAGAAGCACAATCATCTTATGGGGGAAAAATGCAAAACATGAAAATCTGCACTTTATATACCGGTATATCCTACTGGAGAGATGGAAAAGATTTCGAATTTTACACAAGTGCTTAACCAAATAAAAAAAGTCAATAAAATTCGATATTTGTAAGTCAGAAAAATAAAAATGCATAAATGAAATAGTTAAAAGAGTTTCAAAAACATCAACTTGAAAAAGAAAAAGAATTTTTTCAAATGCTGAATAAAAAATCCAGAACTTTTTCCAATCAATTTTTCATTTTTACAGCAATTTTGTCAAAATGCATAATTTTTCAGAGCTTTTGACGGTTTAAGATCTGACACTCTAGATTATACCTTTTTTCAATTTTTTCAAGTAAAATAATTTAAAAATTTTGATGTTTTGTCCGTTTTTTTCGATTTTTTTCAAAATAATTTTGTAAAAATTTTGAATGACACTCATTTTATGATGCCAATCTTTCCCTTCCACGTTTATTTCATCTTGATTAGGAAAAAGTTAGGCACTTTTGATGAGAAAAATTCGGGTGTCGAATAGATTTTGAAAAAAATCATGTAATCAACAATTTACTCATATTTCTCCATAAAAGTGGAAAATTTTAAGGTCAATAATCCCCCTCCAATGTTTCCCCAGGACTCATAGTTTGTCATGAAAATTTGAATTTTCAAAAGTTTTTTCGTCACTAAAAAAATTAATTTTTGAGATAAAACCGAGGCTCTTCCTACTAAAGAAAACAAAGAGAAACAAAATTGTCTCATAATTTTTCTCTAGAAAAGACTCTATTTTCAAAATAGATCCATTTTTCATGAAGAATATTTTAAACAATCAACAATTCGAGTTGAATTTTAATTTTTCTCTAGAAAAGACTATTTTCAAAATAGATCCATTTTTCATGAAGAATATTTTAAACAATCAACAATTCGAGTTGAATTTGTCAATATTTGCTACATAACACTTTAAGAACAAAGTTACTCAGAAAAATTATAAACCATCACTTTGGAGGCAGAAAATTCTACACTCCACAACTTTGTTTCTCTTGGATTTTTTTTTAGTACTCTATAAAAATAATTTTTTTAAAAAGGGTCAAGAATGTCAAGATTTATAAAAAAATTTTTCATCACAAAAAATGAAATATTTCTTGGTTGGTATAAAAAAAAAAAAGAAAAACTAAACCGGAGAGCAATATTTTGAAATTTGGCCCCACATTTTTGGCAATTTTTTTCCATGAATAGTACTCAAATACGAGGAACAACCTCTCTAATTAAGATGAAAAAATTTAATTCATGCTAATGAGAGGTTCAGAGGACAATAATATTGAAAGATTTTTACCTGAAAAAAATAAAATTTGTAATTGGTTAGGTAGTAGATTTCTTCTCGAATTTCTCAAATTTTCTTTTCTGTGAGTAAACTTTTAATTTTTCGTTCGTTAATCATGTGTCAATCAATATGACATGGATTAAAAATAACGATTTTTTAAAGAACATTGAAATTAAATGAATCGATCAAGAAATTATTTCTTTCTCCGTTTCAAAAAAAAAAAGGAAAAAAAAAAGGAGCTCAAAACATAAACCCCAAAAAAATATGTAAAAGAGGTAACAACTTTCAATTCAAAGAAAGACTAATTTCAATCAAACTGCATTCAAATGCATTCAAACCTGCATACAATTTTCAGGCCACCTCTTCAATAAAAATCAATCCACCTACTTCACGAATAATTTTATCGGTTTTCGAACAAAAGATTGACTTTACAAAATTATACACCCTCAAGGATAAGAACTTTCGCCAAAAATTTCCAACTAGAAAGAAACTTTTCGCTTCCCTTTCATTGAACGATTCAACCACGTAGCTATTAAAATACACCAAACTTCCACAATCAAATTTCTCAACTAAATATGTACGTACCTTCAAAATTCAAATTTTCGAATCCTCTCTCAACTTACACGTATATAGGTTTTAAACGAATCACACGAGTTTAAAATCCGATTCAAATCACGTATAATATAAGTAAATATAACTTCATCTTCGACATCACGTAGTATAGCCTTCTATCGCACGAGGACTCGCTATATAAAAGCGAAATCTTCAAAACCACTAATTTTAACATTTTTGCTCAACACGAGCGTGATAAATTATACCGCAAAATCTAATACGAGAATAAAGAGGTTTGGTTTTAAACTCAGTATTCCTTGGAAAAATGGCTCGTCGTTGATAAGTAATAAAGGAATCAACTGCAACGTTTACTTTAAAACTTCGAGGTCGACTTTAACGTAATTGGGCAAAATTCTCCATCATATCAGGTTAGAAAAGGCTACCTCTTAACAACAAGCGATTCATTCGAGGAAAAAAAATGAAGAAAATAAATTTTAATTTCTCAAAATTATTAGGCTCAAACACTCGAGGAAATTCATCTCCACACCTACTTGAATGTTTTCGAAAAATAAAACCCACTTCAAGTGGTGTTTATACTAAGCTTGTTTCGAAATTACATATTTCACCTACTACTCGCGTTTTCTTCCTGTGAAAGGGTATTAAGAAGCATCTCAATCTATACAAACGTTTGAAAGATTAACGTTGATTATTTTCGTGTATTTTTTTCTCTCGTCTACTCCGTTCTCAAACGAGGTAAATTAATCCGGGCAATTTTTTGGCTACGAATTTTCCTACACTTGTAAAATGAAAAACGACACGAACGCTCGTAGGCGTGTATATAAGATCAAAAGGTGAGACAAATAATCCCATCTTAGAAAACCTTTTTTTCTCTCTGTGACGTAACACCGAATTGTTATTTTTTCCGTTTTATTTTCCAACTTTCTTCAAACTCGAAAAAGAACCAAAAAAAACAAGCAGATTTATCACAAGGTATAAAGACAAAAAGAAGAAAAAAAAAACAAGCGACGCCTTTGAGAAATCAAAACGTGGCCGATAGCTTTAAAAAGATGCATCGTCGGTCGTCGACCAGTTGAAAATACCCGAGAATATTTTTGTAAAACAAAAAAAAAGTCAATTTCTCTCCAAGTATCCTGCAGGATTCGTAACCGTTGAGGTGAAAAATTCACGAGTCATCAATTCGGGTAAACATTACCTACATTTACTTCATAGAACGCTTTTTACGAAAACAAACATAACTACCCTATTTATACAAGATGTACCAGTATACCTAACTCGTTTTTATTCGCTGCACGATGAAAATATGGTACATTTGATAGGTAATTTCATCCATTAAGCTGGCAACAAAACTTACATTGTAGATAAAATAAAAATGATGAATAAAACAACAACAACAAAGCAGCTGTAATCCGCGTCCATCGGCGGTAAGCATCGCCTCCTCTGGTGTTAGGAGCCAGACATAGGTTATACTCGTATTTTGCATACAACAGAACCACTCGCATCATCCTCGTACTATCCGCTTTTCATCCCTTAACCCTGTACCTCGCTTCGAACCTCCCTATCCGCCGTATTATCGATCGAGTTTCCTTCGCTTTTCCAACTTTTCCTATTGTGGTTCATTTTACACCTCTCCTCAGCACGTCTACGACCTTCAGTCACTCTTTCGAAATATAGAGTAGGTATTCCTAGCTCTCTGTGCGTGTAGTGTGCTATATATACGCGAGACTTCTTGCTCGGTACCCGCTTTAGGTCCCCCTGGTTCCCCCTTCGTTTTTCTTTTTAGGCTGCACAATCCTACCGTACGTCAGAATGGTACACTCTCTACTCTGGTACACACGACACAGCCAACTCTAAGCTACGATACGAGTACGAGTACTATATTTATACATACTATACAGCCAAGCCGTTTTCAGCCTTTTCGTCCCCCTTTAATGCGCTTTTACGTGGCCGTTGTTACCAGGCGGCGGTATAATTTCGCGTAATCATATCCCATTTCAGCTTAACCGCCGGTTTCAAAACAAACCATGACGTCACGAATTTAAACGACAACGTACAATACGTTTACGTATAATACAATGTACATTGTATATAGTACCACAAGTTATTATATATGTGCAAACAGGGCCAAATAAAACGTGTTGCATGATCGTTCTACTACCAATGTACTACACTACTAATAATACGAGTAATTTTTCATTTTCTTAAGTACATCCTAAAAAAAAAAAAAAAAAACATCGATGGTACAACAATTGGCTCGTAACTTCGAGAGCGTCGTTTTATTAAATTTTCAACGTAAAATGAATGATGAGTTATATGCTCCCATATCTTGGAATGAAATTTTAATTTTCCAAGATTGCATTTTCTAAATCCTGCGGAATACCGCGAGCCAAAAACTTGCGTAATTTCTGCAGGTAAATAACGTGAGAATCTTTTCTGTTCATATTACGAACGCTGTGGTGAGTTTTGACTGAATTTTGTGGGCTGTTGGTGGGTAAATTTAAGACTTTAATAACGATTAAGCACAAAGATAAGACGTCGAAATTAGGAAAAAATAATAAAATGAATTTGGCAATAGATTATGGCGAGAAAGGAGGGAGAGGATCTTCGGTTATCTGAACAGCATTGGCAGGTACAATACAGCACGTAAAAATTCTTGGGGCAAAAACAGAACGCATTTCCAATTTTTGAGCCGGAAATTTTTTTGGGGGATTTTTTCAAAAACTGTAAAATCCACAATTTTTGGAGTGTTCAGAATGGCTGAAAACCTATCAATTGATTTAGAAAATAAAAAATGAGCTTTTAAATAATTTTAATTTCAAAATTTTGGGTTTTTAGGGAGCTTTTAAAAATGATTCAAGAAAATGCCATTTCATCTATGCTTTTCTGAAGTAAAAAATAATATTTTTGACTTCCTAAATCGATTGATTGTGGTTTTAAGCCGTTCTAAACACTCCAAAAAATTGTGGACTTTACAACTTTTGAAACCCCCTCCCTCAATGCTCGAAAGTTGATTAAATAAAACTTCAGAAATGGGATAAGATGCCAACTAAATTAAAAAGATCAAAAATTCATCAAAATTCAAAAACTGAAGTTCAGTGTTAGGTACCCCAAGTACTGTATCGTGATGTATTTTTAGATTCTGTCTAATTTTTTTTTTTTTGGGGGTGGGGGTGAGAGAAGATGAAGTTTCACAAAATTTCTACCCAGCCAACTAGAACAATTGTTTGGTTTGAGATACATGTACTTTTGTCTTATAGTTAGTTATATTTTTATGCATGTTATATGATTGTGAGGGGAATTGGAGAGAGAGGATGCGATATTTTTTAACAACTGAATCCTACAGACTAAACTTTTTTTTATTGGAACACAAACTCATTGTTTCAAAATTAGCCCTCCTACCTCCCCCCCCCCCGCTAAAAACAGTTCTATGGGATTGTTCTTGATGATAAAATGAAACTTGAGCAAGCTTTTTTTTTTATCAAAACTTACAAAAGTTCCATTTTTGCCAAACTTGTCAAAAATTTCATTTTTTGCCAAAATAGTCAAAATGTACTGATTTTTTTTCTAAAATTGTAAAAAAATTTCATTCTTCGTCAAAATTGTTAAAAAGTCTTTATTTTTGCCAATTGCTAAAAAAAATTCCTGCTTTTTCGCTCAAATATTCAAAAAGTACTAATTTTGGCCTTTGCTGTCCAAAAAGTCCTGTTTTTTTTTTTTCAAAATTGTCAAATAAATAATCTTGTTTTTCGACAAAATCACCAAAAGTCTCCATTTTCGTCAAAAAAGAGGTCTGTTTTTAGCCAATGGCCAAAAAGTCATTCTTTGCCAAAATTGGTAAAAATTGATAGTTTTTTTTGTCAACATTGTCAAAAGGTTCCGTTTTCTACAAAAATGGAAAGAAAATTTTTTTGTCAGAACTGTCATAAAAAGTGCTGTTTTCTGCCAAAATTGCAAGTTTTGCTTTTTTTCATATCCTCAATCCAGAACTTGAGAAAAAACCTGTTGACTTTTCAACATTATGTCAGACTTTTTAAAACTCGGAAAAAAGATTGTTGATTTTCTGATATTTATGTAAGACTTTCAAAAACATGGAATCTTATGATTTTCTGACGTTGTCTGACTTTGGGAAAAAAAACTCAATGAATTAGGTACCTACTAAAATTGTAACTATCGAACTTTCAAAACTGAATAAATTGAGTTAACTTGAGCAAAAAACATATCCATGATTTAAAATTTTCTTTGGAGAGGAGACTTTACAGTAATTTTTCCAAGTTCTCTTCGAAAATGAAAACATTCTGACTTTTAAAAATTCTGGCTTGAATTTTCGAGCCCATTTGGATTTAAAATTTCTCCGTATGAGGTTGAAACCAATTTCGACAGTTGAAGAATTGACCCCAATATCACAAGTTTAGCATTTCAAGTCGATTAGAAAAAATGAATCGTCGATCGGAAGTCATAGCTTCAAAAAAATAAATCAAAAATCTCAAATTTTGAAAAAATTTTCAGAATTATTGTATATTTTTGCAAAAAATTATAATTCAGAGTTTCCCCTACCACGAAAAGTCAACCCAACGAATCGATTGAACCGGACCCTCAAGCGGATCTGCAGCCTCCAGCAAGTTGACGATTCTCAAGCATACTAGAAATCGTATATGAATTGACTACAAAAATTGGTGATTTCTTTTTATTGATATCTCGTCGATTATTTGAGTTCTAAATTTTTCAAAGAGGGAAGGATCAGGAAATTTTCATAATTGAATTTAAATTTATTTTGTGGACTTTGAGTCTTTAATATAAATTCATTAAAAAGTAGTTGGGAAAGATAGAAAATTTCAAAGAAAACCCCTATGATTTACTGAAGATAAAAATTCAAAATATTTTAAAGATTTGTGAATACTACGCAAAGGTGTGAAAATTTTCTCGATGAGAATTTCAAATTTTTAGTGCAAAGCTGTGATTATAGTAAAAGTGTGTTTTTTTTTACTTTGGATTAATCTTTTGATTCGGTAAAGAGACAAAGTAGGCAAAATACGAAAATGATTTTCATACAGGAAGCCGAAATGCGAATAAATTAAAGCCAGTTTCTTCGACTTTTCAAATTATACTCGACGAAACGAGCCCTTATCTCGTCTAATTTAGTTCGCGTATTCGAGAAATAAAATAAATAAAACGCATCGTAGTCTACGATAATACCAAACACGTGATACTTTCACGCCGCCGTGAAATTTCCTACAAATTCATCCAAGCAGGAAAAATATTTTAACATGGTGGATTTGCCTGAAATAATCCACACAACGTTACTCGAAACTGGCAAAATAATATTTCATCCGATGAAATTCGTCAATCTCGTAATCCCGCAAAAAGAACTATTCTTCTCCGTTTTCCCCCTTTCTTCACTTTTCCCTTACGTTTCTCATCTTAAGGCGAAATATTAATGCGAAAATTTATTCTTAACAATTTAAAGAAAAAAAAAATCTACCCACTCTTTCGAAACGTCGAGCGTTTAAAAAAAGTACTCGTACACTGGGAAGTTTTCAATTCTCCTGCAGCTAAAAGCTAAACACGACGCGGTGGCGTTAAAATTAGCAGACGAGAGAGAAAAAGGATCAAGGTTGAATTTTTTTCCTGTGTAAGAATTTGACGGTGTTTAGAGAGGTGAATAGAGCGAAATGACACGTTTATTTGGCATTCGTTAGCGAACGATCTCCGAAATGCCAATGAATATGAAATAAAATTTTTAGAAAGTTGCGAAATCGCGCCTTATTGGAAAAAATTGTTTATTCTTTTTACGTCGTTATCGTCAAGATGGCCGGCGAGAAAGAAAATTAATGCGGTCCATTAAGGGCAATAAAGAAACGACGGAATCTAAATTAAAATACCGACAGCCGAGGAGCCGTTGCGAAGCTGGAAAAATTTGTAAATAAATACAATAAAAGCGTATACTTTTTTAAGGCGCTGAAAACTTGACGTGAAACTTTGACGTAGTTTTTTTCTTTGTTATCCTCCAAACAAATGGAACAAATGAATAATTTATGCTACGACGAATTTCTTCATGATACATTGAAATAAAGCTCCGGTTACTTTATCGCGAGTAGGTATACGAAAAAAGGAAAGAAAATCGAAAGGTTTTCTTCGTGCTTTTTTTCATCGAAATTGACCATCTCGTCCAGAAAGATTCGGATATAGGGTGAAGAAAAAACCTCGCGTCGTCAGATTATATAAAAATCTAACGCATTGTAAATACACGCACGAACGAACGGATTTCTAAATAAAAAACCCCTATACACTTTGCCTATTTTACGCTTTCATCGACCATTATATAAACAGAATTTTCTTTTTTGAGACCGATACATCTATGATATAGTCTACCTTACATCAGTGCCCTGTATTTCTACGAACACGAGAAGAATAACTTTTTCCGAATCAACGCAAAAGCATGCTGGAATTTCGTCGGCCAAGATTTACTGTATCTACCGAGGTCGGCCTACATCGACGGTCACAAAAATACGTAATAAAAAGCTACCCTATATATATCTACCATGTGCTTCGCAACCTTCAAAGATACATACTTTCACTCGGTAGCTTTTCTACATATTCTAGCGGATAGAAAATTTCATCCGTAGAGCTAGACGTCCGGAAATTAAATTGCAGAATGTTATCAGCTATGAAATGATTTTGAAAATTTCAACGCTATGTTGCTAAAAGAGTACTTCTTCTTTTGCACAGAGCTGAATAATTAATGAGTTGAAAAAACGTGATTTGGTATATTTTTTTGATAATGTCTGGCTCGAGAAAATTTCAAGAAAAAATTGACGAACAAAATAAATGTTAACGATAGTTATTCATCTCAAAATTAAAAAAAAAAATATTCAAGTAAAATTCAAAATTTTACATAATTGTCAATTGAATAGGTACCTCTACCTACATAGTTGATTTTATCAAATTTCTTGATTTTGGAGTGAAAGTTTAAGATTTCTCAAATTATGGAAATATTGGGGGGGGGGGTGTTTGTAATTACTTGATTATTACACCCATCGTGTGAGATTCTATATCGTTTGTAATTACTTGATTATTACACCCATCGTGTGAGATTTTATATCGAGTTGGTGAGGTCAAGTTTTTTAATTAGGTCTAAGAATTTTTTAATTTCGGAAGGGTCGTCTGGTATGAATAGGGATCTTTCATCTATTTGTAGGGATAGTCTGTGCTGATGTAAGGAGAGACAGTGAAACAGTAAATGTTGGAAAGATGGAAGTTCTGACAGGCAGAACTGACATGTGGGTTTGTGGGCCTTTTCATAGAGGTGATTGTGGGTGATTTTTATGTGGCCAATTCTCAATCTGGTTATAATGATTTCTTCAAGTCTATTTAGTTGAGATAGGTTTTTCCAAGGCTGAGTAGTTTTTTTGTGGTGAAAGAGCTTGTTTGATGTTTGGAGGGACCAAAAGTTTTGCCATTTCTTAAGTGTGCTTTGGTTGAAGATAGATTTAAGGTTGTCAGCTGTGATAAATGTGAGAGGAGAAAGAGTTGTGGCGGATTTTGCATTTTTATCTAAAATTTCATTTCCTGTGATTCCAACATGGCTGGGTACATACATAAACTGGATGGAGTAGTTTGAATTTTGTAAATCAAATAGAGTTTTATGAATAATATTTTGAATTAGGGGGTGAACAGAAAACTGATTTTGGATAGCAGTTAGTGAGCTGAGGGAATCACTCTGAATTAAGAAAAGACTTATTTTCTGATTCATAAGTGAATATATCACAGAGGCAGTGGAAAATAGCTGCGAGTTCGACAGGGTAGATTGAAGAGCAGCTATGGATTTTAAAATTTGAAATTTTATCATTAATAGAGTAGGCATACCCTGAATGAAGTGTTGGTATTTTTTATCCATCTGTAAAGCAGAGATTGAATTTTTTTTTATTCTGATAAGAGTTCAAGATAGTTTTGTTTCATTACTAGTGGAGAGTGGCTATTTTTTGAGTAGTTAATAAGTTGTGTATTGACTTGAGGAGGCCTGAGGAGCCAAGGGGGGTATAATAGTTTTTGGATAAGTGTTTTAGGATTGATTTGAAGATCATTCAACATTGTGATGAAATTAGAAATGGGTCTTTTCTATATGATCGAAATGTTGGGGGTTGGGTGGGTTAATTGAGTTTATGGAGTGGATGGGAAGGGTTAGTGGATGCATTTGTTTGTTATGAGAGTTCTTCTAAAATCTTGGGGGTAATTCTGCTGCTTCACAATAAATGCTATCTATTGGAGAGGAATAGAGGGCTCCTATACGGATCCTTAGGGCTGAATTTTGAATTGTTTTTAGGATATTAGAAGTTTTATTTGAGATATTTGCAAAACATGGGCTTCCATACTCAATTTTACTGCAAATTAGACATTTATACAAGTGAAGTAGGAGTTTGCAAGATGGATTATACTTAATATTTTTGATTATTGTCAACAGATTTAGGTGTTTCATGAGATCTGATTTTACTTTTAGGAAATGAGGAGTCCGATTTAGTTTTTTATCAAAAGTTAAGCCAAGAAATTTAGTAGTGGTTTTGAATTCTAAAGAGTGTCCTTTGAAGTTGACAATGAGATCGGGAGGAATCTTTTTTTTTTTTTTTTGGTGAAAAGTATACAGCGGGTTTTTGACTCTGAGAAGGTTAGATCATTAGAATCTGCCCATGATTCAATTTTTTCAACGCTTTCTTGAATTACATGAAGAGCTAGTTGAATATTATTTGAACGAAAGGAAATGTTTATATCATCAGCAAAGATTCTCAGAGAAATGGGTCTAGAAACAACATTGGAAATGTCATCAATCAAAAATATAAATAAAACTGTGCTAAGAACTAAACCTTGGGGAACTCAATTTTCAATTTCAAAAAATTCTGAGTATGTATTGTTAACATCATTAAGTTTAATTCCTAAAATACACACCTTATTATTTTAAAATAAAACAAAATCCTCGAATTAAAATATTATCTTAATTGTGAAATGTGAGGCAATTTTGAACAAACATATTCAAATTGAGGAGCTCATTGCAAAAATAGCTCTTGTCACATCGCCACTTAGACCCTATGCACTCCGTTGCACCTATAGTGCCAACTGCGGGGATCATGTTGTGATGATGAAATGACCATCAAGTTGGTCTACCCTGAGTAGCCCAGAGAGGAATTTCGTTAGAGAGTTTACATTCATGATACTGGGTACACTCAAGGTTCTAAGAGGTTATGTGACAAGGGCTGTTTTTGCAATGAACTCCTCAATTGCTATTAAACCCATACAACAATGGTCGAAGTCGACATTAACATCAACTATATTTCTTTCTATCATAATGATGGAAAATGATCTACACTAGTCCCCGCTTAATGAAATCAGTTTGGGCCGAGGTACTTTTAATTCTATTAACCAGGATATTCTAATAAGCAGTCCACTAATAAAACGCAGAAAAAATTTCAAAATATGTATCCTGTATCTTTACTTATAGCATTATAACCTTGTACTACGAAAATCCTACTCTTATTTGGGCTTTCCCTTGGTCATAAATAAGCTTGAGACTTCCTTCAGCATAATTTTCATCATTTTCACAAACAAATTTCCAATGTCTACTCATACTTACTTATTTGAATCGAGTTGGGAGTGGGTATGTTTCATTCTATAAACTAGAGGAAGCTGAAGGATAAAAACACACAAAATTCCAAATTCTGTTGAAATTTCGTCACTTTTTGATCTTTTTAGGAGTCGATTTCAGTACTTTTTTGGTTGTTTAGTTAGGTACATTTAGTCTTTTAATATCTTTTGAACACTTTTTTGGACTATTTTTTTTAAATTTTACAAAAATTTCATCATATTTTTTGCCAATTTTCACTCATTACAAAATAATCTTCATTTTGTGTTTCTATGTCATTTTAACATGTTTAAAACATCATCTTTTTCATCCACTTTTAGTTAAATTTTGTGGAATTTCCATGATTTTCTCCAACTTTTGAAAATTAACCAATTCTATTAACCGAACTCGATGCTATTTTTCACTACAATAAGCGAAAAAATTTACATGCAAAAAGATGCAAGCGTTCCGGTCCCAACCCATTTCGATTCCATTATCCAAATTATTCTATTAACCGCGACTACATTAAGCGAGGACTACTGTATTAGTTATTTTGTAGGAATTTTCTGTCCATAAAGAAGCCTGGTTGATAAAAATTTTCAAAATTTTCTGTTTATTTCCGATACGTTGACATGCCACCTCGACATGTTGACTGTAAAATTTGAGCCTCGAAATTTACATCTACAACTATGTTGACCAATTTTTCAGAATTAAAATCCCTGTTCCAGTAAGTATTTAAAAGTTCAGTAAAAATTTAAAAATATGATCTTATTCAAAGAGGAAAACAAATTTTTTATGGTATTGATAAATGTCAATGAGAAAGTTGATTGCTCACAAATACCTCAACTCAACACCAACTTTAACCGAATTTTCAGAGATTTCTCAAATTCAGAAAATGATGTTGATATTGTGGATGGTTAAAACTTTAAAAAATTAGGAAAAAATATTTAAAATGATGTAAATTTAAAAACCAAAATTACTTGAAAATTAAAATGATACATTCAACCTCCTGTGCAAGAGAACTGACTTCCGACAACACAGAGCAAAAGTACGTATAATACGAATATTGCCTGTATAACAAACGCTGAAAATAAATCTGCAATTCTACATTCAACATCGATAATCACTCAACATGTCAGCCAGTGTCAAATCGATGACAAACTTGCCACAGGCAATTATCCATATCTAAAATAATACATTTCCATCTCGTCTACAAAACACAGTACATATAATAAAGCTTTAGAGGAAAATGCGAACGTAGGAAATTCAAAAGCTAGACATACTAGTATTTATCCATTAAAGACGATACATGCAGATTAAACCCGAGTAGATAGGTGGCTCTTTGTAAATATGATTAAAAATTTATAAACAGGCCCGGTAAACGTTTGTTTATTTTATTACACCGTTAACAAAGTGTTGCATGTCAGAGAAAATAAGGTTAACGAAGGAATGACATTTTTCACGCCGCCACCACCATCATCATCATAACATTCTACGTGAAATTTTTACTTTCAGCGGTGTAAATTTTAACGTGCACTTTGACAAATACAATTTTAGTTTACTTATCTAACAAACTCTATACGAGGATATTATATTTTCCTTTGAAAAGTTTTACGCTTTTACAATGCTGTGTGCTGAAAATGAAAATTTCCAAACGGTTGCGAGATACCGCGTTTCGATTAGTATTTTGGCAAATTTCCCATCAAGTTTTCCATTCCTGTTATCGGTTCGTGTAAAATATTACCATTTGAATCAGCGCATGCATAAAAGCAATCGAGATAATTTTTTCACCCGAGTTGTACTGTACCCTCTCGATGAATTGAAAAGTGTATATTGTGTGACGTAACACGTAATTTCGTTTGGAATACTGCATGTAATATAATAAAACGAACTTTTTTACGTACTTTCTATAATATGTGATTCTTGAAATGAAATAAATCATTTGAATTCATTTGCCTTCACTTATTTTCTTTTTCAAAATACGTTCTTTGCTCTGAATGTACCGGGAAAAATATTTAACATTTTTCATCTCGAAAACGAGTTTTTTTTTCTATAGCTGAAAGAAGCCACTAAATGAACGTGTAAAAGTTTGAATTTTACCAACAAACTGATAATTTTATACCCTTGACCCGAGCTTAGAATAAAATCATGTAGTACTCATACTGCAGGTATATGTTCAAAGATTAACTAAAATACCCTTAGGGATGCTGCGAGTACGAGCATACCAAATACATGGTAAAACATTGTATTCATTTTACCTACCTGCGAATTAATCTTTTGAAAATTATTACTTTTTTCATTAAAATTTAACTTCATTAATAATATGAAGTGAAAAGACTTTATAAAGCTTACATTTTCTATAAAAAATGTTTTCCTAGTAATTTTTCATTTTTGTTTTTTGGTTGCATTTTTTATGTACCTGGAATCACCAAAACTTTTTTTTATGAGATTCTTATTTCTAATAAGGTTTGTACTTTATTGAAATCCAGAATGAGTTTTTTCAAGTTTTGGGCACTTTTAAATATTAAAAAATCAAAATAAAAAACAACAACAATAACGAATCTCATAAATATTAAAACCTTTTTTCAACATATTATTAGTGTTTCGATGTTTTTCAGTACTATTATAAAAAACCTTCTCCCACCTTCTTCCGCAAAATTCTATCAATTTTCCAGCCATCCCTTCATAATCCTACGTAAGAACTTCCCTCAAAACCCTCGGATTTTTTCATAAAATTCGAACGACTTGAGAAATGAAAACCTTATAAACGAAACACGAACCAAACGAAAAGTGCTTACGATTTGATGTAGGTCTACGCAAAGCGAAGGAAAATTACCTACACTTTGAATAAACTAGAACTGACGCTGACTTATAAAAAATGCTAAATAAATTCCTACTGGAAAACTTAATCTTTTAAATTACCAACACCTAGCGCACAACTTGAAGTTTCCAAGAGACAAAGAGAGAGAGAGAAAAGGAGGTAAATAAAATTTCAACAAATTTAATCTTCTTTTGAACTGTGCAAAAGCTTCATTTCTTAGGCAAGAAAACACTCGAGCAAAACGTCGAGTCGTCCTATCGTCATTTCCCCTTTACGTAAGAAGAAAAATAAGCATGTTAGAAAGCAAAAGAAAACACCAGTAGGGCAAAATCTTTTAAATTCGTTTTAGAAAATTTTCATCTTAGTCTAATGGCGAGTACAAAACAAGCCTCTCATTGGAAATTTCAGTATTTTTTTTTTCGAGATCGTTCACATTTAATACACAACCACTTGGCAAATCAATCTGCTGTCAAAGAGCTGGAAATTTTCGATATTTGTACAAAAATACTCGTATCAAAAAGGAAGGTCCTGTTTATACTTGGTTTCCATTCGACAAAAACCTACAAGTGGCTGTACCTTTTCACTCGACGAATTTCATTTTAATTACTTTTCCGACGATTAATTGATATTTTCGTTAGCAAATGGGACTGGGTGGGTTGAAGTAGGTAGAGGTACCTGTGTATACAACGCATGCGACCGATATCGTTTATTTTCATCGCGAATATGCCAAATCGAAGGCGTTACTTTGTAGACCCTCTTCCTCTTTTATATGATTTTGAAAAATTACAAAGCTGACAGACGCGATTTACTTTGTCACTACGGAGCACGGACCGCACCACGAAAGATACGCTTGAAAAATAAAACTCCCAACATTTTGATTTATTCGTAGAAAAAAAAATAAACGAAATTTTAATTCCGTCGAGGGTTTTTTTTTGAAACGCCGCGAATTGAATATAAAAAAATCTAATTCCAAAATAAATTCCACGAATAAAAAAACAACATCTAGTTAGAAAAAAGGTATCGTGCCTGATGTAGATACATTTTCAGCTCCAGAGAAACCAGTAAGCTTAATAATATTCTCGGGATATTTTTTTTTCGCTCGAAAATTTATACGTGACTGTGTTGTTTGCGTTTGAACAAAGCACGTCATTAAAATATGAAATTTTTATTTCCAACTTGTACAACGTACGGATAATTTTATCACAATCCTTTGAAAATTTTCTTACGTATATTCGAATTATTATTAAAACTTGGAAAAAATATATGTGTTTCAGAATACATACTTGGGTACAGTTATACCCCCCAGAGGCACAATGGGGGTGTTTTTTTTCCTATTTTGCAACATTACTTTAACCACGTGTGGTAAATTGTACGAGAAAAAATTTCAACCTTTTTTTCTCTCTTTTTTTGGAGAACAGATGTAGATAAGTAAATCGCATACAGTGACATTAAGCTTTGGTTTTCATTTAAACAAGATAGGAAGAGAAATTATTAAAAAGTTGAACATGTTGCATGAAAATAACCGAGATTTTCGTGTTTTAGATTTACTTTTTTTAGCTTGACTTTTTCTGTCATTTATTCATTTGATTTCAAGGAAAATACTCGTAGAATGAAACATTCAAAATTTTGTGAGCAAACTGTTTCACGGTATTATTAAAAAAGAATAAATAGGAATTTTAAAATCAGTAAATAAAATTAGACAAGCTTGGATTTGACCTTTCAAGATGAAAGTTCAACTTTTCATGATGAATGAGTATGCAGAAGTTGAAAGTCACTTTCTGAAAATTTGAAAAAATTACTGCGAAAACACATTTAATATTCCTTGCATAGTAAAATAATTTCAAAATTCAGACGTAAACAAAAATTTGTAACGAAATTTCACTGACTGAAAATTTTTCAATTCACTCTTCCTCAGTTTTTCAAGCTACACAAAAGAAAAATTGAATACCCCAAAACACAGAATTTCATTTATTCCTCTTTTTAAAAAAACTTGAGATAAGTTGCAAGAAAAATTCTCACATCGCAAAAAAATTGAGAAAAATGGATCGGAGCAAAATGCGATGGAGGTTTTTGACTACGAAAAAAATTCATTTTAAAATTCGAAATTCAGAAAAAATTAGGTTTGATAAAAACTCAACTTACTTATTGAAAATCAAAATCAAATTATTTAAATTTTGAAAAAATTCCATTTTCAGTTGAACAAGAATTTTCATAAAAATCAAAAATTGCAAAAATTGAAATGAGAATTTTGATGTAGTGGAAACGAAATCCGAAAGAAAAATTTGAAACGTGCGAAGATTACATTCAAAATTTGACCTCAACTTCCAGTCAACCAGAAAATTTTTTCAGTTGTCCAAAATTTCAGGGTTGAAATCAGTCAATTTTATGGGACTTTTGTAATTTTTGAACCTGAAATTCCGAAATGATTTTTTCGTTTCATTTCAAACACTCACAACATCTTATCCCAATTCATTCCTATATTGTGACATGAAAATTTATTTTTATGAATTAATTATTGATGTTTTCAGAAGGGAATGAAATGATGCATTTTCAGACATTCATTCAATTTTTCATATGAGGGACTTGAAAACTTTTCAGGTGATGAAATTTCATTACGAATTGTTAGAAATTTGAACTTTTGCTTGAATTCTCAATTCAAAATTTTGCTTTGAAAATCTACAAAATCATTTTCAGAAAATTCCTAATTTCCAAAGTGTCAGTTTTTTTCTTCAAAAATCACAATCTAATTTTTTAGCTCAACAGTTTTGCATGAAACCTTTTGAGGATTCGTTGAACTTCTTCGACACATAAAAGAGCTAATTTTGATCATTTAAAAAAAATCAAAAAATAAACGTTCAACTCGATGGTCACTGAAATCGCAGAATTCGACGCGATCTATCAGACTCCCCTCCCCTCCCCTCCCCTCCCAACTCTTGAACATGATCAAAATGCCAGAAAATGGAAAATATTGTCTACTGTATCGTTTGGCAGATTTTAGAAGGTCAGTTTAAATAATATACTCTCTTTTTTCGAATACGCCCTCTCAATGCCTTTCCAGTCTCCAAAGTCGAAACTAATTACGAAAACTTACGAAAATATCAGGATGGATTGTGACTATAATTTGAGGTCCTTGAATTCGAATATTATTTACTTGTATTTATTTTTTTGATTCTGCCCTCGATGTACCCAAATCCCTGGCTATTTTAAAAATGGGAGAAAGGTTATTAACCAGATGAAGATTTATGAAAATAAATTTGATTATAAAAATAAGTTCAAGACGAGTTTCAAGTTACCCCACAATTCGATTAAATTGATTTTCAACTCGTAATGCATAATTGGAGGGCAATTTGGCAACAAATGAAGAGTAAAAAAGTAAAAAAGAAGACTTCGAATTAGGTACGATAAGAACATAAAATAATACGAAAAAAAAGTGGTTCTAATTTGAAAAGTGGTTTCTCTCACATAGTCACTTTTCGATATCATCTAGTTTGGTAATAAACTGAGAAAAAAAAATTAAATAAAAGTGAATAAGGTTGCCAACTCACTTCATCTACAACTTGTCCGGATTTATACTGTAATTCTTGCAGTTCGGTCCTCGGAGGACCAGCGCCTTCGACGGCTGGCGGAGCTGGCGCCGGCATTTTTTACCCTGAAACAAAACACGAATCGAAATTTAATATCACATACAATATAAAGATATGGGTATCTAAAACTAAATCAACATTCCCTGCATTTTTCACGAGTAAAAATGCTTCAAAAACCCTCTCTACATTCATTTTTTGCACGGAAAATACGCTACAGATAATAAAAAAATATCATTTAAACTTTACATATGTTCAGTACGTATATGGAGGAAAAATTCAAATTTTCATCTTGTTCAAATTCCAACTCTATAGACCAAATACAACACATACACTCTGATAATCCGCTTCGAATAGCAGAAAACTTGATGGTAAAAATTTTCAAATTGAGTCGGGTACATTTTGTTTTTAATAAAATCGTACCCTGGTACTTCTATAACTTTATCTTATATAAAAAAGAAAAAGAAAAAATGCACACGACGTTATTTTATTTAGTAGATGAAAAAAACACGAATTCTTTAAGAATTCCTCAACAGGACTCGCAATTTCCACTTAAACGATATTATTATACGTTGGCGTGTTTTTTCCCCAAACATAGTAAAAAAATCTTCCTGGACGAGGTAACCTTAAAACAAATTATTTTTTTCACGACTCTCGTAGAAAAGATGTAGGTGGATAGGTATGATTCGTCTTATTGAAGATATGACTTTTTAATTAAAACGTAATATTAAATTACGTTTCAAAAATCGCATCTTTTTGCCATTGAATTCAATTGAAACTTTCTCACAACCCTTGGCAAAGGTTGTAAAAAATGAGAAAAATTTTCATATTCTTCGTATCTTTTTACCTAATACGAATCTTTGTATCGTGTGGGCATCTGCAGTACGTACAGAAGATGGGCAACTATACGGAATTGAGATGATGTCGATTCGACTTCACACAGACACAAGCACACAGCTGTAGGATAAAAATCAAGTCAAACTAGTTCTCCATCGGAGAGGAATTTCGTGAATATAAACGGATACCGCTTATATTCACGTAATAATTACGATTCAAGGTTTCATCATTACAAACCAGAAAAATATTCGCGACCAAAATTGCCTATCGCCGATAAATCGAGTACTAGTCCGTACAATAAAGATACCCAAAGCTGTAAAAACACTGTCAAGGTCGTCGAAAAAAAAAATAACCTGCAGCTTTACATTTTATTCGTCACATATCGAAAGATGCGTCGTTATTTTATTGATAAATTCGGAATTCTACGTCAATTTTTACACCTTTTATTGATGGAAAAAGTGAAAATACGAAAAAAAAAATCATACGATGCCGGTATGAGGCTCTAATCGTTTAATTAACACGGGTAAAAAAAACGATATCAGCGATAATTACACGAATCGATTACCTCGGTAAACCTGACGAAAAAAAACGCTTACCGAACACTTCTTAAATTATTGATAACTCGGTTAAAATATTTCAAAAATGTAACGTAATCAAAACTTTCGTACTGTTTGAAAAAGTATTTTAAAAAAACGAAATTCTCGTTAAAAAATAAGCTTACTTTGAGGTTAAACTCGGCCAAAAAAAATAAAACACCCTCGAACCACAAAACTCCAAAAACGAACCAAACTCAAATACAAAGTCGCCACATAAATACACAAAAAACGAATAACAAAAGCAAATTGGGAATTCGAAATATTAAAACAAGTAAAAAAACAGACACGCAAAAACACACCTTCTGATACTGGTCGTTTTCAATGAATAAACCTAAACCTAGAGAAACTATTCGGTGTGATATTCGCGCGAAAAAAACGAGTCTGCGCCGTTTTTCCGCTCACATGCATCGATTCGGCATTGTAATGTGGATGTAATTCATTCGCCATAACATAAACAAAGTTTTTCTTATGTGTATATGTATACGATAAAAATCAAACTAGTAAATCATGCGTTTATTAACTAAAATCCTTCGATATAAATCTCACACTTTATGAAGATTTACTGTGAAATTAGACTGGAAAAAATAAAACTACCCTTTGCGATTTTCGTTCTCTTTTTTTTTCATTGTCAAAAACAGCATCGTAAATTGAGTAGGGTAGTTGAAAAACATACAAATGAGCCCTGGGGATAGTGCTAGTAGTATACCGAAATGTTTAAAAAGAACTCCGAAATTTCGACGAATTTAAGAGCTAGCTGTTTTTTAAATAGTGGTTTTTTTTCTCTATTCGTTATAATTTTTGACAAATTCTCAGCAACGAACCTATGTAGATGAAAACGTTGACATATTTTTTAAATTAGCTTCCGAAATTTAGCTGGGAAAATTTATTTCATATCCACGAGGTACGTATGGAGTTTTTAACCCTGAATAAGTTATATACGGTATCTTATGGTTTAAGTTACGAGAGTGATGAAAAAAACCATTTCTTGAGGGAAATATCATCGGATGACAAAAAAAGTGTAGCGAATTTCCCCTTTATTTACCAACAAAACGAATAAATAAAAATAGATTACGAAAGTTTTAAAATTTTTTTAAAAAGTTCAACACGAAGGAATTTCTTTACTTATTTTTATGTACAGGGTGCTTCGAAAAGTGTTTTGAAAAAGCTCTACAGGAGATTATCATTGAAGACGACGTATTTTCTAAAATTAAACTATTTTTTAATTGAATACAATTTTTTAGGGGCCCATTGGCCCAAAATCGAGAGTGGTAATTGTAACGAAAGAGTCACTTGATCTACATTCCCCAGGATCATCGTGTGTTGAATCGACATAGGATTCTAAAAAATTTTTGATGAATAGCATGAAACTTTTTTGTACTGTTTTGAAAGTCAACATGAATGTACCTATGTACTTATGACTTACCTAGGTAAAGGGTAGCCCCACACAATTTATCTAATTCATCTTACGATATAAAAATTTGCCTAAAAAATTTTTGAATATTTTTAAGCGCCATCTTGGCTAATTTTTGATCAAATTGTACAGTGCGAAATTTAGAATGCATGTAAGAAAGGTTCCCGCCAAAAATGGTCTCAATTTTTTCATTTTTCATTTTTTTTTTTTTTTTAGATTTTTTGACTTTTAAAATTGATTTTGAAATTTTAAAGATGATCCCAATGCCTTCCTCCAATTATGCATTTACAAAAATTTTGTTTTTTTGCAAATATTTTTACAATTCCCTACCATTATACAAATTTTTAGAACTTTTATTACAGCTTTTCAGCTCTAGAAATGACCTCATTTAGTCGAAAAGTCAACATGCTCCGATTTTCATTCTTCTCGATGATGATTTAGCTGAACTTCAAATATTTATTTTTCACTTCGAAACATGCAATTTTTCATGAAAAATTTAGTCAAAAAATCATAATTCCAAAAACTCACTTTTCCACTAATGAGTCTCGGATTCGTATTCAGCAAACTGAATTGTGCCAAGCTACACTTGTTTGCAATTATTTTGCTCAATTCTTCAAAATTTGATTTTTTTACTCGATGAAAAAAAAAATCTTGAACTATTTCATCAATTTCTAGTGGTTTTTGGTGGGGGGGGGGGGGGTTTGTAAGCACGTTGTTTCGTTGTTTTCAATTCATTTTCATGTCATTTTAAGAAGTTTTGAAATTCTGCAACTTTGATTAATTTTTGTCAAGTTTTGTTCGATTTTATTGGAATTATCAACTTTTTGGAAATTTTCAGAGACTTTTATGCTGATTTTACAGTTTTTCATGATACTTGAACTTGAAGTGCACTTCGAAAAATTTATTTTTTGTTAATTTTCGACATTTTTGACATTTTTTGCGAGGTTGTGCTCAAATTTGGTAATATTACATCAACTTTTTTTCATCTTAGAAGTCAGACATTTTCATGATATTTTAACAAGTTTTCAATTTTGGGCTATTTTTGTCAAGTTTTACTCAATTTTACTGACATGTTGGCTTGTTGGCAGTTTTCGGCGACTTTCAGTGGTTTTTATTTTCAAATTAATTTTTTCATGAATAATTTTCTACAAATTTTATTCCAATTTGATAATATTTGATCAATTTTTTGAAATTTTAGGCATTTTTTTTGAGAGGTTGTGCTAAGATTTTCTGATAAGTTATTATGCATCAACTTTTAATCACTTTCAACAACCTCAATGATATTTTGCCAAATTTTTTGTCGAATTTTACGTTTATCAATTTTGAATTGTTTTTAAAGTGTTTGTTGAAATTTTAACCAGTTTTGACGAAGTTTTCAGTAATTTTTGTCTTTCACTCAATTTTACCAAAATGTTATTATCAATTTTTCATTTTTTAGACTTTTTGGGCAAATTTTACAGTTCTTAATAATTTTTACTTGTGACTTTTTCAAACTTTCAATCCTCTGATTGATTATATTTTTAACAAATTTTTGGTATTTTTCAACGACTTTTATCAAAATTTCAGACCATTGTCAACTGCTTTCATGAAACTTCAATGAATGTTTAATCGACTTTCGCAATATTTTTCTAAATTTGACTAATACTTATTTTGTAGGTTACTCGCGCTCATTCTGTTTCAAGTTTTGGTAGAGCATTTACAAAATAAATTTTATTGTATTTATATTACATTTTAACATGTGATGATAAATATAAATTGCTCAAATTTGGGGGTTACACTTTTGAGCTAATTGAAGATGATTTAGAAAATAAGAATGGAAAGAGAGGAGGGAGCAAATAAATGTTTTTTTTTTGCACTCCAACTTCAAGGATAAGTACATAATTTTTCCTATACTTCTTCATTTTAAAAAAACGAAAAAGTAGCAATTTTGCTGTCTTTGGGGGAATTTGAAAAAATTCAATTTTTTGGCCACTTTTTACTACAAAAAGTTACTAAAAACAGTCTTTAAAAAAAAAAAAAAGTTGAATACGATGCCTGTAATGATGATTAAAACTTGAATATTGCTTGCCTTTGATGATTTTTTCCATTCAGTCATGTGGTCTACCTTTTTTTCGTAACATTTTTTCAAATATTTTTTGAGCGACGCCCCCTCTTCCTTTACCTTGCATAAGGAATACCTATCCATTCTAAAATTGAATCTGAACCTTAAATACCCAGACGAAAAAAAGTGAATCAAAGTATGGGAACCCCAACTTATCAAAAATGGGCGAATATTTTAAAAATCATTCAAGTGAAAAAAATTCGTTCGGGATTTGAAATTTTGTTTTTGAAAACCAGACGTTAAATCAATAAAATAATCCCCCTCTCTGTTTAATTGAATACTACTGCAAGATGTAATTTTTAAATATCGTCAGGTTTCTTCAAAATGAATAAATGGAGAGGCAAAATAACGCGGGTATTTTTAAATTGTATGGAAAGTCTACTCCGAATTTCTTTCATAGCCTGCAGGGATGGAATTAATGTTCGGATCGTTAATTTTTTTTCACCAAAAGCAATGAATTTTTACTTACCTACGTTTTGTTTATTTTCTTTTATTTTGAAATTTTAATTCCCGTTTCGTAAAAAATTTTTAATCTCAGTAGTTTAATTTTAGTTGACCTCTTTACCAACTTCTCTGATTATCAAAATGTACTCAAAAAATAAATGCTCCTTCAATTTCCAGAGATGCAAACCAATTTACGTATAGTTTCAGTTACTGCATCAGAAGGCAAATTACAAATACATATGTGACATTCATTAAGGAACACACGGTGCAGCGAATAAAATGCAGAGAAGCAATTTGCAACGTAAATTTTTCAAGCCCCATCACTAAAGCCTGAGCCGTGAGACCGTGGCATTTTAAAAAATGGTATTCATGAGCAGTTTCAACATTCAACATACTTTCATGTACCACGCAACAGCACGTGTTACTGAAGGGGAAAAAAATTAATAAACGCGAAATCGCGTCAAACGATATTGAAAGCTGCGAAAAAAAAATCATTCGAAAAACTGCCTTTCGACAAACAAAAAATTAAATTCATAATAGAAAAACTCTCATTCGCCGAATAAAATTTATATTTTTTCATTCGCGTTATTTCCTATTTTTCTGCTCGCGCGAATCATTCAAAAATTGTTTTGAAAAAAGCAAAAGCAAAAAAAAAAGTTCTCAATTGGTCTGAGTTTTTCTCCATTTTACAGTCAATTGTCGGTCCGCTTGGAATTTCATTTATCGTAATTTTACTTAAATGAAAAAAAATCCGTCTTTTTCCCGCTCTTTTTATAGAGAAACGAAAAATACGAGAATTGCTTCTTAATATTTGGCATCGCTGTCTTTCTCGAGGGTATTTGCGATCGGTTTTTCTCTCGTTTTGTTATCCTTTTGTAAAAAAAAAAAAAAACGAACTAACGTAAATTATTCGAAAAGAATAAAAATTGAGATATATACGTAACGCGATGCGAATAAATTAAAAAACCAATTCAACGAGATGATGGATACAGAAAGTTTCCACTTGAAACATGACATCTCATTTAAAACTCTCTTTACTGTACTTGTAAAGTATTAGACATATAAATGCACGAGCTGGCTTATATATTTCAATATAAACGATTACTTTTTGAACAACTTCATTTCGTTGTGTAGTTTTTCCATTCTACAATGTCAGAATAAAATGCCTAGAAAGTAGAAATTCGAGAGAAAAAATCGTTGTAATACTTCGCTGTTGGAAAAATTTAGCTCAAAAATTTTTCAATAGGGATGAAATTCGATTTTAGGATTTATTAATTTGATGTGTTTGCATTCGTCTGTTTATACCTATTACCTATATATGGCACGAGCATTCGTATATTATCGAATGATGACGTAAAATAGGTAGAAAAAAAGCTCAAAAAAAAGTTCATTGTTTCGTTAAAAATAATGTTCTGTGCAGGTGTGGTTTTTTTTCATTCTTTTTTTTTTTGTTCGTATTGTTATAAAAACGTAGCTGTAGTTAATTTACTTAATTACCGGTATACTCGCAGGTTTTTCCTTTATGGTAGGTATTTATATTTTGGTCGTCGTTTTATTTACCGTACATGTTTCCTCATCGAAGTTTTTTGTCGTCGTCTTTGAATATTTAAAAGATTACATTTTGTATATGCAGAAAGGAGGCTTTATTCGAATATGAATTTCGTGTATAAATAAACACGACGAACGAACGCTTTTAATGTTTGTATAAAAGTTTCATATAAAAGCTTCGGATTAGTGTACAATTACGTCGTACATTAACCGTGATAAATAATTTTGACGGAATTGCGAAGAAATTGCTCGTATGTTGGCTTTGAGTTGAGCTCAACCCGTGGTGTATCTGTAAGCCTACGTTTTCCTTTTCCTTGTGTTTGATTTCAACATATGCGACTACATACATTATATATTATGCCTAAGACGTGTGTTATCTTTTGATACGAACTCGTTGTCTATGGATTTACTTCCTTTAGTAGTTCAAAATTTCGTATTCATATTGATAAATTGTTCGATTATGGGGAAGCACTTTTTTTTTTTGAAAAATATACGAGATAAAAATAGTGTTTTTTTTGCTTCGAATTTATCGAATTTTTTTTTTTACCAAATTCGTCGACCTAAATGTAAAAAAGTTTGTAATGCAGCGCGAATATTATACTAAAATATTCATTTTACTCGTTCCTTTTTATCGCGGGTTATTTTTTCCTTTCAGTAGGCCGAAGGTTCGGATAATGGTGTACTAAAGCAAAACGAAAACTTGTTTTTACCCATTTTTTCCCCCTATAGTATTTTTGTAAAAAAGTTTCGAAAATACAGTGAAATTATTCGAATATGGCTCGAATGTCAAATTTTGAAATACAAAGTTGTTATTTTGGAAGTACAGCCCCCAGGAGATTTTTTTTTCTATTTTCAACCAAGTCTTATGTTCACTCACCGAATGCCCTCGATGCGAAATTTATTGGTTTCAAATATCCTTGGTTTTGAAGAAATGAGAATTTGAATTGGTAATTTGTGTACATCGTTCTTTACTCGAAGAAAAAACAAAAACTTGAATGTAACTTTTTTTTTCTTCAACTATGCGTTGTGCTTTTACTATGTATACACATAGTACACTTTCACGATGGATTTTTACCTCCCACATTGTGCTTTCTCTAATACTAACTCATTAACTGATTTTGAGAACATCAAGCAGTCCGGTTGAACTGGCCCGAAAAGGTAGAAAAAAAATTAACATAACAATTTGATAAACGTAACAAACAAACAGAACGAAAATGAAACAGATTTACCACTACTGCTATTAACTTTTGGTATATTCTGCAGTCTGTTTACTAGTAAATAAAGTCGAGAAATCAAATTTTAGGTTGAAAAAATTGTAAAAAATTATGTTTATTTTTGGATCTTTTCACCATAAGGTACTTTTTCATTCTCAAAAATATCAATAAATTGTTTCAATTTTTTTACATGTATCAAGAGTTAGATTTACTTTACTGGAACAAAAATTTCTAGGTTAAATGAATGATCGTTTAGGACTGATTTCTTCCGCATGAAAGGAGAGGGAGGAGGAGGGGTTGGATAAAATCACAAAAAATACGATTCAAATCACAGATCACCAATCACAGATCCAAAAAGTAATTCGTGGCGTTCAGGCGTAAGAATAATCTTAAAGATGAATGCCTGTTTCTTCCTTAATTTTTAATATTTTTGACAAATTTCATTTGGTATAGGTATCTAAATTTAAAAAAAAACAATTAATGAAAAAGTTGGAAAAATGTATTGTAAAAAAAAATGATAACTGAAGACAAAATGATCAAAAATTGTTAAAATGTTACACAATTTGGGAAATTTCGGATCCATTGTTCTGATTATTGAAAATTAATTACTTAACATTAATAAGATATTCTCAAAATTGAATGATAATTTGTCGAAAATTCAGAAAATATAACAAAAATTATCAATAAATTTGGCCTTCCAGTTATTGAAAATTATAATAATAAATTAATAAAAAAAGAACAGCATAATTCAGAAAAATTGCTTAAAAATTTGGTGAACATGTGGTAAAAACAGTTGAAAATTGACTGAAGATTGATGAAAAATTGTAAAAGTTGAACAAAACATTGAAAAAATGATGAAATTTTTTGAAAAAGTTGTTACGAAAAACTGATAAAGTGCCTACTGTCAAAAAGGAATAAAATTGTAAAAAAATTCCAAATTGAAAAAAAAAGGAAATTATTGACATGGAAAATGAAGTTGAATGTTATTGAAAGTTGGAAGAATTTCAGTGAAACTGCACGAAATTTTGCAACAATTGCTTGCACATCGCAAACTTGTTAGAAAAGAATAAAGAGATCTAAAAATGGCCAAAACTTGATTAAATATCTCAAAATTTGAGAAAAATCTCATAAAAGTTGCCCCTAGATTAATCAAAATTAATGTAATATTCTGAAAATTGAATGAAAATTCATCAAAATGGCAGAATGTATCACAATATTCGTCAAACTGATTTCTCAGTTCTTGAAAATTACCATAAATTGGTGAAAAATCAACACAATTTTGAGAAAACTGTAGGAAAATTGCTCAAAAGTTGACAGAAAATGCCATAATAATAGTTGTAAGTAAATGACTGTGAAATTGAATAGAATATTTTGAAATTTCACGAAAATATCGCAAAAATGGCCAAAAATCATCGAACAAATTGTAGAAAATCATAAAAAATTCATCAAAAATACGATGAAAACTGCATAAATGAAAGTTTGCAAAAACTACTTGAAATACTCATCAGAAAAAGTGTAAAATTTGCACAAAAATTTCAAAAAGTTTTACCAAAAAAATTAATGAAATGTTGAAAAATTCAGTAAAAAGTGCATAAAACAGTGTTAAAATTTGTAAAAAAAAAAAACGAAAAAAATCAAAAATTACCAGAAATTGACGAAATATCTCAGAATTTGAGAAAAATTTCGTCCAAGTCACACAAATTATGAAACATACAATTAATTAGAAAATTTCTAAAAAAATCATAGTTGAATAAAATTTGGCAAAAAACATGAATCAATTTAAGCATTACAAAAACTGCAAAATATGGGCACGAAAATAACTAAAAATTGCCAAACATTGATGAAATTGGCAAAAATTGCTTAAAACATCGTTCAAAGTTGATTAAGTATCTCAAAATTCGAGTAAAATGTTGCAAAGATCAAAAGTAATGTCAAAAAAAATGATTCGTGAACTTGATTCTTGGCTTATTGATTATGATTATGAATCAGAATCACAAATCACAGCCAAAAAAATAATTTGAATTACGGATCATGAATCGCGTCTGAAAAAATGATTCAAATCACGATATTTTTAATCCGAATCGAGATTCAAATTGAATCATGATTCGAACCGTCTTAACCCTGGTTTGCATCAAGAAAAAAATACCCTTTAAATCGAGATTCAATTTTCAGAATCTTCAGAGTAGCTACTCAAAATTGTTGAGAAATTATTCTCCCTGACTTCTGCCAGTCTTCAAAACACTTCAAAAAAATTCACCACACACAAAATAGTGGATAAAAAAGGAGAAGAGGGGGAGGGGGGTTCAAATTTACTCAAAAATGCCTTATCCATAAAGTTGTTTGCTTTCCTTATTCATTTGAGAAAAAAATAAGTTTTCTTTGGAGAGGAGAGGAAGGGGGGGGGAGCTTGAAAAATCATCAACTACACATGATGAGGTGATTTCCACAAAAATTGAGGTTTTTACACAAAAAAAATCTTGATAAAATGCAAAAAAGAAAATTTCAATTCCTTAAATGAATGAATTTTCACATAAATGTACATACTTTCATTGTGGCTTGATTTTTCGATTTTTCGAACTCATTTTCTTATTTTGCAATCATTCTATACTTCTCACCTCCCCTCCCTAAAAAACTCGAAAATACTCGCAACTGTCAACTCGACTATACCAAGAGAGAGATCCATTCGCGTCTCTCAACCTTATATAAATCGCTCTCTACGTAACATAAATTCGTCACCTTCTGTTGGGCGATCCTTAATTACGAGGTTTTCCACTCGTGAGCTTTCACGTCATACACGAGTATGGCGAAAATTCGTTAGAAAACTCGCAAAAATAGGTCCGAGGAGGGTGTCTTTTTCCATCAGATAAGTACAGAATGCTTCGCCTTGTAAAATAAATTATCGTCGAGCTCGTTCTAGTCATATACAAGACGCAATTTTCAACTCAGCCATACATAAACATTATAGAGAGAAAGACTCGGGTAGTCCATTTAGAAGCAACTTTAATTAACTACCCGGTGAAACACATCAAGTATATAATACAGTACAAGGCGTAGGGCCAAAAGTATAAACGTATACGAATTCGTCCACAGTAATTTCAAATTACTATACCTACTGGTGCTTTGCTTTCCATTCGTACATATAATATTGGAAACGTCGATACGAGAGTTTCGTTTAAAAGTAGGTATACGTTTTTGGGAAATACGTCACTGGTAAAATTAATTTATACCGGTAATTTAGCCAAATGGTTTTCGTTTATTGGTGTGAAATAGTATGGTACAACGAAAGGAAAGTCAAAACGCTACCAACGGTGGTATTATTATTAGACCTTTCAAATTTCGTCGCACGAAGTCGAATGTATCCCTTCATCCCCTCTCCCCACCATTACGCTGCCGGATTTCCGCAACATCGCAACACTCAACCCCCGTTGTCTTCGAGACTCGGCGAAGGGAAGATAATTTCCATCAATTGAAAAGTGTTGAAGACTACTGAAAGAAAAAATATATTACGATGAGTTCCAGTTGGTGGTATATTACGCAACGTGTTACGCTTTTTGACGTACGACTACGAGTATCCAAAAGGAAGAAAAGCTTATATTTATGTATACTCATAAAATTTTCAGTTAGAAAATTTTCTCTCGCCTATATTCGTGAATAAAAATCGAACAAGTGCGAGGTGCTGGGTGCGTGTCGTGCTTGGTGTTGAATGTTACTATACGTCAGATCGATGCGCGCGTATAGTAGAAAAAAAACCCTCGCGCGTCGCATCAAAATAAATTTTTCACCGCATAAAGATAATTTTTCCAAGTTGTCGCATATAACGCCGCCACCAACCGACGTCACATCATACGAAGTGCACAGGCACAGGCACAGGCACACGATGTACTGCGAGGAGAATAAATTACTGCGGTAAATTTTACCCACGACTAACAGATCACATCGCAGGTTTCACGAGCTTTCGAGCTAGCTTTGGTAAAATTTTATCCCTTTCGTTTATGACGTCGACGTCGTCGTCGTTGTTGGCGTCGTCGTCGTCGTCAACGACACACGCTCTTCTACAAAAGCTAACATAATATGGCAACCCTTCTCTCCAATCATAGCAATCCTTCGATACCGATAAATCTAATCCAATTTAATCCCACGCCAATAATTCTACGAGATCTCGCCTCGATGCTACTTGTTAGCTTATACATGTATCTATACCTACTGTAAACTCATACACGCATAGGATACAGGGTGTTTGAAAATAAACTAACAACCCTAATTGCGAAATTATATTCGAGAAGCACCCTCCTGCCTTCGGTTGAGCTGCGAGCCTCATAATTAAATTCGAATTTGAGCTGTCAAGATGAAAACTCATTGTACGTATTGGTATAAAAAAATTTGAAAAAATTATGGTAAAGAAACTTTTCGTGGTTTTTGAAATAAACTAACTTTTGATGGAATGGAATTTCAACACTCTTTACGTACAAAAAAGGCATTCGAACCCGAAGAAAAATTTCGGATCCAAACAAAGGTAGATCAAAAGAACACGCTAAAAAAATTTCAGACAGTAATGTTTATTTTTTGATTTTTGGTAAATTTTCAAAAATAAGATTCGGGTCAAAATTTCAGGCAAAAAAACATCAGAATTTAGCTAAAATCTGGTATGAAGTACAGGGACTTTTGACCTCCAAAATCGATTGGAACTTGAAACCGGTTTGGAGCAGTTCTGGGATCTCTATCAAATTTTAGAAAATTATACAATACAAAATTGCTTTACAATTACATTGGAAAACTGAAATTTAATATTAAATGTACCTACAGGACTCGTACTCAACCAACATTTTGACGTAGAAAAAATCACAAAAAAAAAACGAAAATCGCAGAACAAAAATTTCAGATTTTTTGTTTTAAAAGTAGCAAGGCTTTTCAACAATTTTTGGCAACAAAGTAAAAATTTTGCAATTTTTGTTTGGCAAAAAAAATGTTTGCTAAAATTAGACAACTTCAATAAAAAGAATCGCTTTTTGGCAATTTCTCGCAAAAAACGAGACTTTCGGTCAATTTTTGAAAAAAGTAAAACTTTTTAGAATATTTTGATAAGTTTTAGAAATTTTGTTCACAAGCGGGAAATTTTCAACTAGTTTTGGTAAACGACAAGATTTTGACAATTTTAACAAAAAACAGGACTTTTTGGGCATTATTGGTGAGAAAGCGACTTTTTGAACCCCCTTTAGATAATTTTTGAAAAAAGTGAAAATCTTTCGAAATTTTTTGCCCAAAAACGAGAAGTACAAAATTTTGATAATTTTAAATTTTTTTAAAAAGTAAAGACTTTTCTGCTTTTTTAGGTGAAAAAAGGACGCTTCTTAGTGATTTTTGGTAAAAAGGCAAGATTTTTCAATTGCTAAAAAGCTAATTTTTTGGGCAAGAAGCAAGACTCCAGGACAATTTTTGAAAAAATAAGAGTTCTGGAACTTTTACAAAAGCGAAAATTTTGGCGAAATTTCGAAAAAACGAGGATTTTTGAAATTTTTTTAGCGAAAATCAGGACTTTTCGGCAAGAATTGGCAAGAAAATTACACTTTTTCGTAATATTTGATGAAAATGGGACACTGGAATTTTTTGCAAAAAAGCCACATTTTAATAATTAAATTATTGAGTCATTAACTTGAAAAGTAACCGAGTACAAGCCATGGTTGTACATACCACAGATCTACTGAAGACAGTTAGAGAGAATTGATTCTCATTTTCTTAAGTGGATGATCGATCGCATTTTTTTAAATCGAATATTTTATGGCATTTTTCGGAAAACAGGATACTCCAAAATATCACTGGAGCCTCCAGAATGACTCGAAACTGCTTTCAGTCATATGCGAGATTGAAGATGTGGCACATACTAAAATTTCAACTTGATTGAGCTGCTATTTTGTAGAAATTGTAATTTCCAAACATTTGCTGGAAGCTCCAAAACTGCTCGTAATGGCTTGAAACTCCTCCCAATCGATTTGACAGGCCAAAAATGAGATACTCAAATTTTGGCTTTATAACACAATTCACCATAATTCTGATTTAGTTTGTTGCCTTTTTGGTCCAAATTTGATCCTCGAAAATTGATCAAAAATCGAAAAAAGAACTTTAGCACCCAAATTTTTTGGTCATTTTGTATACCTCCTTTATTGGAGGCACATCAAGTGTCCACTCTTTTGAAGAAATGATTTTCCCCGACTTTTCCCGGTTTTCCAGACCAATTTTTCCAATTTTCCAGACACTTCAAATACTCGCAATTACACTCAAATGGAAAGGGGAAGGGAAGGGGGTTCGATTTGAAAGAGAAGGTTTAAATTTGTTCAAGCCTGAATTTTTCAGGGTCAAAATGCTTGACTAGAAAAAATAAGGAGAAAACTAAAAAGAACAATTTTGAAAAAAAGAACGTTTTTTTAACATTTAGGCAGAAAGCAGGAATTTTTGATAATCTTAGTAACAACAGGATTTCTACTTCGAAATTTTGGAAATAGAGAACTTTCTGAGAAAAACTAGGACTTCTGGAAACTTTGGCAAACAATTACTCAAAACATTTTTACAAGTTTGAGGAAAAAATTATACCTTTCTCGACAATTTCGACGAAAGACAGGATTTTTTACAACAGTCTAGAGAGAAAATGGAACTTTTTAGAGCCTTTGAGCAATTGGTAAAATAATAATTCTTGACCATTTTGGAACAAAGCAGAACTTTTTGGCATTTTTAGAAACCGGGACCTTTATTTGGCAATTTTAGAAAAAAGCACGATTTTTCGACTAAAATTAAAACTGCGATGACAATTTTGACAAAAATTAGGACTTTTCGACAAACTTTAACAAAAAATGGAACTCCCTGACAATTTTGACAAAAATTCGAGACTTTTCCGGCCTTTGGAGAAAAAGATTCTTCTTTTGGTAATTTTGGCAGAATATTGGGCTTTTTTAGAAATTTACTCAAAAAACAAGACTTTCATTCGGAAATTTTGAAATTAGAAGTACAAATAAATTTTTAAAGATGTTTTGAAAATATCAAGAGAATTAGTTTAAAAACCCAAAATTCACACTTCACCAAAATCACAAAAATTTCGCTCGAAAAAAAAATCAAGCTCTTACTTGAGCTCGATATTTTCGAACACCCGGTACATCCAGGTTTATATAATACCTAGGTAACGTATACAGGACGCAACGCGATGTTCAAAAATATCGCATTTTTTTCCCTCCCCAACATTACTTATACTACATTCAACCTGTAGCATGCCAGCGATCGTTTTCGCGTGTATGGCGCGATAGCGTGACAGATATTTTCAAAACTAATCGAACAATGTAAATAATAATTTAATGCTCGATTTATCCCTCCCTTCGATCGCAGGCGCCTTTTTTGTCAATATATACGAGAGCTTCGGGTAACATGGCCCAACCTAACAAACACGTGAGCGAAATGAAACGAAAAAAAAAGTATTCTGCTAGGTATAGCTTGTCAATGAAAGTGACATTTTTATAATACACTGAAGTTTACAACATGATAAAAAATATCATGTTTTTTTCTCAGAAGTATACCTTTTAAAGGACTAATTTATTTCATGTTCAGGCGTACGTATATCAGTGTGATGGAAAGTGGGAGCTGCTGGAATATCGATTTTTTTTAGCTTTTGAATGATTTTATTATTGGGTTCTAATGATAGGTACAATTTCTCACGATTTTCACCTTGTACATACGAGTATATGGAAAAATACACAGTTCCGAACCAGCAGAAATCGGTTTTGGAGAAAAATTGAGTAATTAGTCAGGATGGGTCACTATCGAGCTCAATTTGGGGGATTTTTATAGCACTTCCTAAAAATCTGGAAATTCCAGAAATATAGCTGGAGACTCCAGAACTACTTGGATCTACTTTCAATCGACTCTGAATGTGGAAATTAGGGTATGAAGTGAATTTCAGCTTTCCAACTCTACTTGGGTAAAATGTCGTGGAAATTTCAACTTTCAGAAATGTACTGCAGGAGGCTCCAGAACTACTCAAAACAGTTTGAAACTAGTTTCAATCGATTAGGGGTGGTCAAAAATAGGGTATAAGCCAAGTTTCAGGTTTCTAGGTCAATTTTGTAAAATTTTGGTTTTTTCTCATTTTTGGCCATTTGATTTTCGAAAAATTCACCAAAAATCGAAAAATACACTTCAGCTCCATATATGTATCTGCTTGGTCTTTTGATTTAGCTTTTTCTGGTTCACAAATTTTCTGTCTGTAGAGATATACCTCTCGTAAAAAATGTTACCCCCCCTCCCGAATTTTGTTTCACATAACCCCAGATTTTTTCAAAAATTGAATTTTTTGGAAAAAAACTGAGGGTTTTACGAAAAAAAAATAAAGATGAACAATATTACAGAGCATAACATTAAAATGTGATTAGTTTTTTCTATAAAAAGGTTCATGTTTGGCACATTTTTAGCAGGAATTGGTAAGCTCAAGTTCACTAGACAATTTTTTGGAACTTACAAATCCATCCAAATGCATCAAATTCATTTTCAACAAAATTCCAAGGTCAAATCTCTCACCACAAACTCAGCTTCAGACACAACGAGATTCCAGCCAATTTTCTTTCCATATTATCCAGTGTTATAATATTGAAAGAAAAAAAAACTCGAATGCCAGAGATGATTTAAAATTTTCCTAAAAAACTTTCGCACATTTTCCCTTCAAGTGCCGATAACGTGAACCTCTGAACCAGAACGAGTCGAATGTTTTTCAAGATAATACAACCATCGAAAATATAAAATCTGCTCGCGTCGAGAATTTCGCAAAAAAAAAATTCAATCTACGATAAAGGTAAACAAAAAGTCATCGACTCGGAAGAAGCTCGAACTTTCAACTTGAACCTATACACGAAACGATTAGGTACACAAACGAGCAACTCGATCAAGTACCAACACTATGGAATGGCATGGCACGCTGTACCTTGGAGATTTAAAGTATCAGATTAACGATGAAACTTACACTAAATAGAAAATTTATCGGCTCAACAGAGGGATGAAATTTATCGCGCGAATTTTACGCCTGGTAACAGCAACAACACCCCGTAATATTGTCTAAGTAACGTACGTCTTCAGCAACAAAAATTAGCTTAATCCAACAGCTCGACCGACTACATCAAAAAACGTTTTACTTATCTGACGAAATTTACGAGAAACGGAAAATCCTCCAGATTAGAAGGAAATAAAATTTCTCACTCGTTGATAATACGAACGAAACCGAGGCAAGGTTAAATTTCGAGATCAATACGTGGGTGTAAACCGAAAAAAGACCAACCGACTAGAACGCAAGCAAACCACCCACCGACTATACGATGAATTTCGCCAGCGAGCGCATCGGTTCTCTCCGGGCAAAAGAATATATAAGAGGCTAACAAATCTATACGTAAGAAAGAGGTGACGACGCGAATGCGAACCAGGAACAGGGTTCTTCGTAGTAGGGTACTATGGTGGCTAATTTCGAAAAACTTGCGAAACTTACAAGAAACTATAAAACCCTTTGCGATGTGAAAACTAATCGTATACTCTCGCAGCAGCGTCTCTCTAGTAAAATTTACTTTAACCACGAATCTACGTACGTGATGTCCACCAAATAAGTAATTTTCTGCGTCGTAATTTCGTTCTTTTTCACTTGGCTCGTGTTGACCCACTCATATAGTCAGTTGGACGAGGAACGAAAATGCCAAATGAAAAGCGACACCGATAAAGTACATTTTAGGAACCGAGTCATTAATAAAATACAGACCGCGTTAAAGCTCCTGAGAATTTCCAGCTCGAGATTTCACTCTCATTTTCGACATTTTCCTCCTTCTTCGTGGTACGCATTCCTTTCTCTCGTACCTTTTCGATTGTAAACTTATCTCACCTTGTTCGTTTTGCAACGTTTAATTTTTTTTCCTCTCTATATAAACCTTCGAGCAATTTGTATTCGCCTTGGGCGAGTTTTCATCGCAGTAAAATACAGCAGGCCACCGATGGGGGTTTGTTTAAACGAGCTTTTCTTCGGTGTCAACAAATTGGAAAAAAATTAATGTACTTTTTTACGCCTCAATTTCCGTTTATATCTATACTGGTAACAAAAGTATAGTATAAAGTATGGACTTCCGAAAGGAATAGAAAGAGGTACGTGAAACCTTTATTTTCATTATTTTACAAAATTCAATTATCTTTCTATAAGTATTGTTTTATCGTCATCACTTCAGTTTTTTTTCTCAAACTGATCGAGGGAGTTTAAATTTGAAAGTAGAAAACTTGGAAAGGAAGGGCAAGCAAGAGAGTGATGTTTCCACACAAAATTCAAGGAGGTTTCGATTTTTGACCAAATGTTAGAAAGAGAAAAAAAATCCAATCACATTTTTCTTGAGGAATGCACTGAAGAATATGAAGCATTTTGAGAAAATTGCCAAGGACATGTAAATTTGCTTGAAAATGAGAGGTGATATAAAACATAAAAAATCGTTCAAATAAAATCGAGTCTTTTAAAATTTTTGCTAAAAATTTCTCAAAAACTTGGAACTGACTTTTTAGAAGAAAAATTTTATGTTTAAGGGAGAGGAGGGAATTTTCACACTTTCAGCTCATTTTTGGGCATTTTTTTGTAAAATGGTACGAAATTGGATGAGCAAAAAAGGTCTTTGTTACAACTGTCATCGATTTTTTTTCAATCGATTTTAAAATTTTGAAAATGACCCCCCCCCCACCTCTGATTATGAGTTGACAAAAATTTTATTTTTTACACGGTACGAAATTTCATGAGCAAAAAAGATCCTTGTTACAACTGTCCTCAAATTTTTTCAATTTTTTCAGTTTTTTCCACCTCCAAAATCGATTTTAAAATTTTGAAAATGACCCCCCCCTCACCTCTGATTATGAGTTGACAAAAATTTTATTTTTTACACGGTACGAAATTTCATGAGCAAAAAAGGTCCTTGTTACAACTGTCCTCAATTTTTTTCAATTTTTTCAGTTTTCCCCCTCCAAAACTGATTTAGAAATTTTTTAAATGCCCCCCTCTCTCACCTTTGATTATATGAGTTGACAAAAATTTTTTTTTTTTTTACAAAAAAAAACCTTTTATGCCGAAATTCAACAGTTCTCGAGTGTTGGACCCCTCCTAACCCCACTCCCCTCTTCTGAACGATCAAAAAAGCAAGTTTTGAGAACATTTCCTACCCATGGGAAGCTTCTTATCGCCAAATCTGGATTCAACGAGTCAAATCAAATTACACTGAAAGGTTCACGATAATTTAGCTTTTTAAAAAAATATTTTTTTCGTCCGAAATTTTATTTTATGTAAAAAATTTGGTTTAAAAAATCGAATCATAACGATTTTAAAGAAATAACCCAGAACGAGCGTATTTCAAGGCAGATTATCTCACAGGAGAGGAATCTGCGATTTATAAATCCAGTTCCCGCCAGGAAAATGAGAAATTTCAATAAATATGTGAATATTTTTGCACATTGAAAAAAGCAATACACGATCGTAGAAACAGTAAAATGGACATTAAAATTTCTAAAAATGTTTAAGACTCAATTAAAGTTGAATAAAATTGCTTAAAAATTGGCAAAAATCGGTTGAATCGTCGTTATTGTTAAAATTCGTTGAAATGATTAAGAGATGATAAAATGTCCAACAATTTTAAGCAAATCTTACAAAAATTGAACTAAATTCGTGAAAATGAGAATCAGTTACTAAAAATTGACATAAATTGATAAAAAATTTAAAATCTTGCAAAATTTTGAAAAAATTGATCGAAAATTTGTCAAAGTTTCAAGAAAACATCTGAGAAGAGAAACAAATTGATGAAGTATTGCGAAATTCAAGTAGAACCCCGCAAAAATGCCCAAAAAATTTTTAAAAAAGTTGTTGATGTGAAAATGATATGAAAATATGTAGTTTAAAATTTAATGCAATAAATATCGCGAAAATCGACAAAAAATTTGTCAAAACATCATAGAGCTGAAAATGGGCAAAAATTGAGCTATATCTTTGCAAAAATTTGAGCAAATTCGTGCATAAAATTTCTTAAGCTATGTAATGAAATTTGGTGAAAATTCTTGAAATTTGATGTAATATTGCTATAGAGAAATAAAATTCAATTTTTTAAAAATATGATGAAAAATTTCAAAAAGTTAGTTGAAATATTAATAAAACAGTTGAAAATTGCCAAAAGATGATGCAACATTGCATCTGCCCAAAATCTCACAAAATCTCTCAAATATTAATAAAATTCATTGAAATTTATGAGAAATCACACGAAGTATCATAAAAAAACTGTAACATAAACCAAAAAAAACTCACTGAAAAATATTAAAAAATTTACAAAATCCCAATAAACATTGAGTGAAGTTCGTCAAAACTTACTCAAAACTTCGTCATAATTTGTGAAAATTACGTAAAAATGATTAAAAACAATGAAAAGTTGATAAATCTCCCAAAAATTGATGAAAAATGTTACAAAATATGATAAAAGTTTGAAATGTCCAAAAATTGAGTTGACATCACGAAAACTTGAGCAAATATCTAGCAAAAAATCCATAAACTATTCGAAATTTGCAAAAAATTCGAAAAATTGATTAAAAATACTGATCAAAAAAGAATAAAATTTGTTTTAAAGTACCTACATACCTACTTGATGTAAAAGTATCAAAAAGCAATAGACTTAGCACTTTAAAACTTGCTGAAATGTTATAAAAACAGAAAATGACTAAAATTTGATGTAACATTGCAAAATTTGCTCCAAATCTCTCAAAAATGCTTTCTTCAATATGAAAATAGCGTTGATAAAAATTATGAAAAATTCACGAAATATCGAAAAAAGTTGAAGAAATCTGAACAAAAGTTGCCCAAAACATCGATAAAACTTGCTAAAAAGAAGAAAACAATTCATCTAAAATTATTTCAAATCTGATCACCGAAAATATGAGCATCAAAAAATGTAGGACACCTTCAAATTTCGTCAGAAAAAAAATAAAGATAATGAATGGCGACCTAACAGTAAATTTTAGGAATCGATGCAACGTTCTCATTCCAAGATGAAAATTACGACTTGTTCTGTAAAAAAATGATGATAGATTTTCCTCCACAAAAATTCATTTCACATCATTCAAATTGAAAAAAAAAATAAAAAATAAAAATCAAAAAACTTTTCTGCTCCAAACAAGCCTCACGAAGAAAAAAAACAAGTACATAAAACAAACTGTTTACACGTTCCTACAACTTGAAAATTTTCATGCCACCTACGATACACTTAAAAACAGTAATCTTCGAATTTTCAATATCAAGTCTCGCCCACTAAATTTACACAAAAAGTTATCAACGACCGAGAAAAACAATCCCTCCAAAAAAAAAACTTTCAACAGATGAAACTTTTTGATAAACGAGCGACAAATTTATTGGGAAAAATATAAGCAATCGCGCGTATCAAATAAAACATATAATACGGTATTTATCTCCCTTTTAACATGTACAATGTACATTACACCCACATAATTCCTCAACCTACGTGTAGTGGGTGAACGAGCGATGTTTGATAAATTCTCACCCGAAAATTCGAATTAAAAATTGAATTTGAGAGAAATAACGACAGACGAAATATAATTAAACTCGACGCGCTAAAGAGATGTTTTTTTATCCTGCTTAAGCTTGTATATCGTCGAGTTGGCAAAGTACATTCAACTCTGCAAAGGATAAAAGCTCGCCCACAAATCGAAAGTTAAACGGGTGTTGGAGCTTAAATATTCAGATGTTTGGGTAGGAAGGTACAACATTAAATGGAATGACGTAAACTCGGAAATCAAGTGGTGCTCTAAGCTCCATTTAAACAGTAGGAAAAAAATGGGAATCGAACGGAATCGATAATAGGATAATACGCCTACTACTGTGCAGTTTTTTTTTACTACTCGTTTTCTCTCAATATAAAACATCACGGCGGATAAATTGATAGCCATTTTACGTGAAGTGTTAAAATTCGATTAACAAACGACAGGCGTTCTGGCAATGAGATAATATTTTAATCGTCATTCGAATGTGAAAATCTACACTGTTGGGTGATCATGGACCAAATTCGGTGCAGTGGAACGAATGCAAAAATTACACGTTTCGTTCGTATTGAAAATTCGTTATCAGTGATTATTTTTTCTTCGATGTTTTCAAATAATCAGGAATTCAGATAATGTAGTAATTAAACGAGCCTGTAAACGATCGAAATAATTATACAACTTTCACCTTATCAAAATGAAATTATAACTTTTTTTCCAACTAACTAAATCGTATCAAATTGCAAAACACTACACACCCAATTTGTTCGTGACTTTTTCGGTTCGATGAAAATTATTTTTGGTAGAAAACTGATAAGCTATTGAGTAACAAGCAAAGAATTTCGATAACAAGAATTAGAATATGGACATAGACGGTTGTGCCGGCCCTGACGATACTACACAGTACACGAATTTACTAGAAACAGGACACGGATGGTCGCGTAAGTGACACATTCCTGATGTGATAACAATGAGTGATGATTCATTTTCATTCATCCACATCATTCATACGAGCTGTAATCCTAATCAATGAGCTTTCGTGTACAGATAAGAAGATTTTATGAGATAGTGAATTCTACAAATTTACAATACGTTGAAGTAAGATTACAAAATACAGTGATGAAGAAAGTGAATACACATTACTTTGAATAGATCCGAGCTTATGAAAATCGTGAAACAGAAGCTTCGTCGATGTTGAAGTTTATAGCATCAAAAACTACGAAAAACAAAAATATAAATTAAATGCAAGAAATGAATAAATGCAGTAAAAATGTTGTTGGAGATGGACTTACCCTTTTGAGAGAAAGCTAGACTCGATGCAAAAAGAGGTACACCCAATACACGAAACGTACTATCAATTCGTAGAATTTCGAACCCAAAGCACGTAGATGTAATTAATGATCACCAATTAAAGAAATTTAGATTAATCACACAATTTAAAACATAAACGCTTCGATAGTAACTAGGTAACAAACCGATACAGAACTTGCAGATTGCAAAAAGTACACAAGAAATTTAAAAAAAAAAACAAAAATAATTAGATTGCACAAAACAGTGCAGCCAAATTAAAAAAACAAAAAACTCGAAGAAAACATTTTTATAGTTATGATTTTATCCGCTAGATGTCATGATTTTGCTGATAAGAAAATGAAAAGTCAATAAAATTTTTTTTGAAAAATGAAAAGATGCCCGCGAAATTTTCAACGCTCATTTTCATCTCTTGATCAATTTATTTTTCAGCTTTATTGATTAAATTTATGAAAAAATTGTAATATTTGAAGAATCTCCCAAATGCTGAAACACCAACAGATCGTTTAAATCATCGAAACCTCTACCGGCATCTCGTCTTCTCTTCTGGAATACAGGTTGGTAGTTTTGTCTGTCATGTTTTTTCTTCTATTTTTTCACTCATATGTAGACGTATTATTAATATTTGGCGATGTTCTTTCAGTGATATTATTCATCAGTCATGGAGATAGAGGACGATTTTATGGATGATGAGTTGATGAATGTAGATATACCCAATGCTGAAGATGTAAGTTATCGTGCATTACTTGTGCTTTATCTGACTTGTATAAATGATTTCGTTTGTCTAATTTTAGTTGAAACCTGAATGGAAAAGACCCCCACTAAGAAATTTCGATCCTGATAAAGATGCAATCACATTCCAACAACTTACCATCGATCATATCCAAGGTACAGAACGTTAATTTCATCTAACCCCTTTTGTAACTTCATTTGCTCAATTTAGTATTCTTGTAGGTGATTCGTACCCTGGAATGCCAGGTCCTCAAGACAACAATGTCCCTATTTTCAGAGTATTCGGTCTCACAATGGATGGAAATTCAGTCTGTTGTCACATCCATGGATTTTCACCCTACTTCTACGTAGATGCTCCTTCCAATTTCAAACCCGAACATTGCCAGCCGTTCAAAGTAACTATTCGATCTGTTGTTTCAACCTAATGACTTCGTGCTGTAAAATAATCAATTTTCAGAACGCTTTGGATTCTCAACTATCTAAAGAAATCAAAGATTGCAACTCGGGAGCAGTTCTGATGGTAGAAATCGTACAAAAGAAGAGTTTAGTCGGTTATTGGGGCGATAATTTCGATAATTTTTTAAAAATCACCGTCAAATTGCCGAATTACGTAGGAATAGCTAAACGATTATTTTCAAAAGGGCTTTCAATGCCTCCGAGTCCTCATCATCAGTTTGAATGTTACGAAACAAATATTGATTTTGATATCAGGTATGTCTATGTTGGTTTATCTGTTTGCTTTGATGTATTCTAGGTTTCATGGTATGGGTTTATTTCAGATTCATGGTGGATTCCGATATTGTGGGATGCAACTGGATAGAATTACCAGCTGGTAAATGGTTCATGAGGAAATTCAATACAAAACCGAAGAACACTTCGTTGTGTCAGATAGAAGTTGACATATCATACGAAAATATTATATCTCATGCTCCCGAAGGCGAATGGAGTAAAGTGGCACCTTTTCGTATTTTAAGTTTCGATATCGAGTGTGCTGGACGTGCTGGTATGTTATATTTTATCGAAATTTCGACTGTGAAGACATAAATTATGATACATGCGTTTACTTAGGTGTATTTCCTGAACCGAAATTCGATCCTGTGATCCAAATCGCGAACGTAGTCAGCTGTCACGGTAAAGCTGAACGAATTATCACCAATGTTTTCACGTTGAAGTCTTGCGATCCTATTGTTGGCTGTGATGTAATTAGTTTCGAGTCTGAAAAGGATATGTTGAAGGTAAGATGTTCGAGATGCTTCGAACGAAACAAGTTTTCTAATGGAATATCATTGCAGAGATGGGCTGAATTCGTAAGAATTGTAGATCCGGATGTAATAACAGGATACAACATAAACAATTTCGATTTACCTTATTTAATCGATAGAGCGAATCACATCAAAGTAGACGATTTCACTTTATTGGGCAGAGAAAGAAATAAAAAGTAATACGATATTTTAAATATCTTATTGAAACTTTCATTCGCTAATTCTTTCTTTTTCCTGTTTGAAAATACAGATCCGTCGTGAAAAGTCATACTATTCAGAGTAAACAAATGGGAAAAAGAGTAATTAAAAGTATCAACTCCGAAGGAAGAATGGTTTTTGATTTATTTTTGGTAAATAAATATCTCAAATCGTAATTGTGAAATCTCGTAAGACCTTTCTGTACAATTTTTTTTAATTCGCAGGTCATTTGTCACGAGTATAAATTACGTTCATATTCTTTGAATTCGGTCAGTTCACATTTCTTAGGCGAGCAAAAAGAAGACGTACATTTCAGCATTATCACAACATTGCAAAATGGAAACGCTCAAACCAGACGAAGGTACCACAAGTACATATTGTGTTTCTGACATCTGTACGGATTTTTTCATTTTCGATTTGTTTCCAGGTTAGCAGTCTATTGTTTGAAAGATGCTCAGTTGCCCTTAAAATTAATGGAGAAGCTGATGTGTTTCATTAACTACATGGAAATGGCTCGTGTAACCGGTGTACCTCTTGATTGTTTGGTCACACGGGGACAACAGATTAAAGTTGTTTCTCAGTTATTAAGAAAAGTGAGTGCGGTATGAGAGAAATTTTCCTAAATAAAAGCGTCGCTCATAAAACAATATTTTTTAGAGCAAAGAGAAGAACTACGTGATGCCAGTCTACCACAGTGAAGGAGGAACCGATGAACAATTCGAAGGTGCAACCGTAATCGAACCAATCAGAGGATATTATTCCCAACCTATCGTCACCCTAGATTTTAATTCTCTGTACCCGAGCATCATGATAGCTCATAATTTATGTTACACTTCGTTGATCAAACCTCACGCTAAAGATAAATTAGGGTATGTTGATTCAACCCTTTCATAATTTTCACCATTATTTTGATTGTGTTTTACACGAATTCGTTGTTTTTGCAGTCTGAATCCGGATCAAATCACTGAAACTCCGGCAGGCCATCTATTCGTAAAAAGTTCAACTTTAAAAGGCCTCCTGCCAGAAATCTTGGAGGATTTACTGAGTGCTCGTAAAAAAGCCAAGTTAGATTTGAAAAACGAAACTTGTCCTTTTAAAAGAATGGTTTTAGATGGTAGACAACTTGCTTTGAAAATCAGCGCCAATTCCGTCTATGGGTTTACCGGTGCTCAAGTTGGAAAACTCCCATGTTTAGAAATTTCAGCTGTAAGATTTTTGAATGAGATTTTTTTCGAATAAGAATTTTTGATGAAACTAATTTCATACCTTTTTCAGAGTGTGACAGCTTATGGTAGAACTATGATTGAGAAAACCAAGCAAGAAATTGAACATCGTTACCGTATTGAAAATGGTTACGAGCATGATGCTACGGTATACTTTCAGTTCGTAGAACTATTTCAAAACGTAAAAGATGATGTGACTAAAAGAAAATATTTTTAGGTAATTTACGGTGATACTGATTCGGTAATGGTGAATTTTTATGTGAATTCGGTCGAAGATGGTATGAAGATAGGAGCCGATGCTGCTGCATTCGTCAGTGAGAAGTTCATAAAACCGATTAAAATCGAGTTTGAAAAAGTAATCTTTTTTTACTTCCTCGAAAGAAAGCATTTTACTCCAGTTTTATGTTATGATTTTTTTAATTTCCAGGTCTACTTTCCATATTTATTAATTAATAAGAAAAGATACGCCGGTTTGTACTTCACCAAGGCTGATAAATACGATAAAATGGATTGCAAAGGATTAGAAACCGTAAGACGTGATAATTGTCCTTTAGTAGCCAATGTAATGAATACCTGCTTGAATAAACTCCTCATCGAAAGGTACCTTTGTATAATCCATTTTTCCACGGTTATTTTTATTTTTCTCGATGTTAACATTAATCTTTTTACAGAGATCCTGACGATGCTTTAGCTTACGCTAAACAAATCATTACTGATTTATTATGCAACAGAATAGATATCTCACAGTTGGTCATCACGAAAGAGTTGACCAAGAATGAATATGCTGCCAAGCAAGCTCACGTAGAATTGGCGAAGAAAATGGAGAAACGTGATAAAGGTACAGCTCCGAAGCTCGGTGATCGTGTACCTTATGTTCTTATCACTGGTACCAAAGGTACTCCTGCGTATATGAGGGCTGAGGTGAATAGAGTATTTTCAAATTTTGAATTATTTGCTTTCAAAAAGTACAACGATTACGTGTTTTTCTCTCTAAGGATCCCATTTATGTGTTGGAAAATAGTATTCCTATCGATACGACTTATTATTTGGAAAACCAGCTATCGAAACCATTGTTGAGAATATTTTCACCTATTCTGGGCGATAAAGCTGAATCTCTTTTGCTGAGTAAGTTCGAGAAAACAGGCCGAAGGAAAGCTAGATATTTCCACTCATCTGTTTTATTTACTTGTAGGAGGTGACCATACGAGAACAAAGACTATCGTAACGTCACGAGTAGGTGCTTTATCTGCCTTCACGAAAAAACGAGAGGTTTGCATCGGATGCAAATCTATTCTTCCAGTTAATTCTCCGCATAGTGCTCTTTGTCAACATTGCCTTCCCAAAGAGTCAGTTTTATATCAACAGGAAATGAAAAAGTAAATATGGTTTCATTTTTTTGATGCTCTCAACCTTCTAGTTTACTCGTAGATCGAGATTTTTCACTTAGAAATGTGTATTTTTTCAGAATGAATGATTTGGAAATATCATTTTGTCGTTTATGGACACAATGTCAAAATTGTCAAGGAAGTCTTCACGAGGAAGTCCTTTGTACCAGGTAACATTCCACTTACGAAAAAAGAAATTCAGCACTTATTCTTGAATTTAGATTATGATTTCCTAATACTCTGGTTCTTTATTGTTTTTAGTCGAGACTGTCCCATATTTTACATGCGGAAAAAAGTTCAACTCGATTTGGCAACTCAAGATAAAATGGTTCAACGTTTTGGAAATCCGTAGTGTGTTCTTTCATGAAATTTGTAATTCAATTTTTTCATTTTTAAAAAATATAGGTACATCATGTGTTGCAATACACTGCCTCATAACTGTTCAAATATAACATTTTTTATAAAATGGCGATGATTTTCTTTATGTATCTGAAAAAAAAAAACTGACTACGAAAAAAAATTTATCTTTATATTTTGTAAACAAAAATATACAGAGTAGTATAGGTACAAAGACTTCGGAACACCGAAAAAAACACTCAGTCATTAGAATAAAGTTAATCTATTGTTCAATTAAAATGAATTTCTAGGTCTTTTTTTGCACGAATAGATCCAACTTCATTTCGCAATATTTTCTCTAAACTGAAATAGAAATACGTGGTAATAGCTATAGTCTCAGTGGATTTATTCAACAAAGGAAATGATACTCACTACAACCCGAAATATGAGGCTGCATAGCGGAAGAAGGTAGCAATTTTCGATCGAATTTGATCGGAATTCTGCTCTCCTGCTTCAAGAAACATCTGGATTTGGTCATTAGGGATTCTTATTGTTCTGCTACAGCGCGAAGTTTCACACTGTTGAAAGATTATAGTAATTAAATTACAGTTTTGTATTCTTAAAATACCTATAAAAAAATGATACCTACTGATAGTGTGATCCACACTGCATTAAAAACAGAATGTACGAAAAATAAAACCGCAGGGTAATCGTTGCCCAACAGAAGATATTTAGTATTGTTGGTATCCTCCATGAACAGCCATTCGTCACTATAATCCATGCCCAAAGACATTACGCCACTGAAGTATCCAAATGACAGTAATTTGCCAACTGTCAACCTTCTACGAGCCAGATTTAAACCAGCATCTTGAGGCGGGTTAATTCGCAACATCAATTCAATAACCAGAATTGCTATTGCTGAATCTACATTGGTGAATAAACAATAATCAGATGATCGAAGATAATGATTAGAAAAATGTATTTGTAAAACTAAATTACCTGTATCCATTAGTCGAAAAATTAATTCGACCTCTTCTGGATCATGGTTCACGTCTTCTAGAATGAGTTTTTTAAACGATGCGCTCAAACTGTTCATGTTATTTAAACTTTTACTTCAATTTCATCTGCATCAAAATTGCTAGGTCCGAATAGTCCGAATTTTGTACTTTTTTGCAGGTCTTATCCAAAATAATGATAACACTGGAGTAGTGTGAAAACTACGGGCGTCTAAAGTGTACCAATGGAGCACAAAAAGAAAAATTTGACCCGAGGCTGGAACTTGAGGAGAATTTTTTAAATTGAAAATTCGCAATTTTTGGGATTGACCTGCTTTCATTTTTGAAGGATTTATGCAACTTCAAAGTTTTAAAACAGATAAATTTTTGAAAATTTTCAAAAAAACTAGAAAAGTTTCATCAAAACACCCTGCCTCCTGACTGGTTTAAAAGAATAAGAAATAATTGTAATTTTATATTGGTAATAAATTAAATAAATGTGTTTCATGATGTAATTTAAAATATTTATTCCATACTGTACATTGAATTTAACGTATAAAAATTAATATTACAAAATCCTGCTTCCTGCAAGTGCGATTCCAAGTTTTGGTTTAAATAAGATCAGCAACTGTAACGAAAAAAAGAAAAAAATGAGCAAAAAGCATACAGATTTGATCATAACGTAAAGCTAAAGTAATCTCACCGTTCATCGGCATTTCATCGATCTGTGTAGAATAGTACTGTTCAATATCTCTTAAAATTCTAATATCGTCACTTTTAACGAAATTGATCGCTACACCTTTACGTCCAAAACGACCCGATCGTCCAATTCTAGAATAAAAATCAATTTTTAATAACCGTGTAAATGAAAAAAAAAACCTGAATAATAAAAAACAATTCTAACCTGTGAATGTACAATTCACGACTGTTCGGTAAATCGTAATTAATTACTAGAGAAACTTGTTGAACGTCAATTCCTCGAGCCCAAACATCGGTGGTGATCAGAACTCGACTGAAAAATTGAACATAACATCGAGATTAATATTCAGTTCAAACTTCAAAGAAAATGAAAAATAGTTTTGAGTTTCATTTACCTTTGACCGGAACGAAATTCTTTCATAATGGCATCTCTTTCTTTCTGAGGCATATCTCCATGCATGGAACTAACAGTGAAGTTGGCTTCTCTCATTTTTTCTGTCAACCAATCCACCTGGAAATACAACAGACATGAAATATCAACATACTCATCGTGAATATCTGAAAAAATCGAATTCACTTACCTTCCTTTTGGTATTGCAGAAGATTACAGCTTGTGTAATAGTTAATGTATCGTATAAATCGCACAAAGTATCGAATTTCCATTCTTCACGTTCAACAGCGACGAAAAATTGTTTGATACCTTCTAAGGTCAATTCATCACTGAAATTAAAAATATTCATTAGTATTGAGAGGTATTTCATTCGTCAGAAACCACTTTTTTAAAGAATACGTACCGTTTGACTAAAATTCTAATAGGGTCTGTCATAAATTTACTGGTCATCTCTAGAATTTCGTGAGGTAATGTAGCAGATATCAGGCACACCTGAATAAAATATCAAACTTCATTAGTAAAATGAGCTTTAAAACGAATCAACACAGAAAATATAATCAAACCTGAGTTGCAGGCGGTAAATATCTATAAACATCGTAGATCTGCTCTTTGAATCCCTTGTTCAACATTTCGTCAGCTTCGTCCAATACCAACATTTTAATATTTCGTGTTCTCAATACACGTCGTCTAATCATATCTACACAAAACGACAATTTATTAGGTATATTTGAGAACTTGAAATTATTTTATCCAAATCTAAACCATCTTACTCACCAAAAACACGACCGGGAGTACCAGATACGACATGTTGCCCATAATCAAGTTTTCTTAAATCTTCTCCCAAAGCGGTACCACCGATACAAGCATGGCATTGAACATTCATGAAATCTCCGAGGGCCAAAACTACCTATAAACATGACATTCAAGTTTAAATCTCTGCAAATGCAATTTTCCAGTAATAGATAACAAATACAACATACGAACCTTTTGAATTTGACAAGCGAGTTCTCGGGTAGGTGATAAACACAATACTTGAACATCTCTCACTTGCATATCGATTGACTGCAGAATAGCGATACTGAAGGTGGCGGTTTTACCAGTACCTGACTGAGCTTGGGCGATAACATCTCTTCCCTTGACGATGGGTTTGATAGCTCTTTGCTGAATAGCTGACGGTTTTTCGAAACCTACGAAGAACAAGGTAACACTATAGCGATGTATTTTTAATTAATTTACGGTATAAAGTTTCTGATTCTTACCATATCCGTAGATACCGCGAATCAAGTCTTCGCGAAGGCCCATTTGATCGAAAGTTGACAGAACTTCAACATCTTCACTGGTTTCGAATTCGACATTTGACAGATCTTCTGTCATAGGACGTTTGGCCATCATTTTGATTGTTGGTAATTCACTTATTCACTTATTTAAATTAAATATTCTTTTAATTAATCAATTTTTTTTACATAACATGCTGTAAGTAAATAAAAAAACAGAAAAGGAAACAGCAATGGAGATGGCACAGATCAAAACGTGCAGAAATTCACTTTCACAGATTTTTTTTCAATGTTCGATGAGTAGTTTAATTTTTCTCTTGTAGAAGCGCTAGTGAACTTTTACATTACAATGTTTTGAAAAAATTTTCTTATCAATTTTTGAATTTTTATCATTTTTTAATTTTCAATATCATTTCGATAAATTTAGAAATGGTAATCTTTTTCGGGTTAAATTTAATTAAAAAATACAGTAGAAATGTTCGCGTTATAAGTGAAAATTTATTGAATATCATTTCTGCTGCAGCAACCAAACCATATTCCGTATCTAGTCGATTGTTTTATTGCGAAACACCCATGAATACTTCGATGTCTTCGACTCCTATATTTAACTTTAGCACGGATCGTTTTCAAGGAGTAACTGTCAAGGATGAAGCCGAATTCTCATGTGATGTAGAACAATTTTCAAATAAACTAAAACATTCGTTAGATAAATGGGTTTGCGACGGTATCAGAACAGTGTGGTTTTATATATCTCTTCAACATTCCATGTTCATACCAATTCTGACTCAAAATGGGTTCGTTTTCCACCGAGTGAATGATGCCTCAGGTCAAACACTAGTCTTAAGCAGATGGCTACCGAAAGATAAACCAAGTACGATACCACCTTATGCCCATACTATGGTCGGTGTTGGAGGAATAGTCGTAAACAACAAAGACGAATTGTTGACCGTGTATCAAAGTTATGGAAAATATGAAACTTGGAAACTTCCCGGAGGATACGTAGAGCCTCGTGAAAATCTAACCGATGCGGTTATACGTGAAGTTGAAGAGGAGACCGGCATCAAGACGAAATTCCAGTCTTGCGTATTGTTTCGACATACTCATCAAGCTAATTTCGATTGTTCCGATCTGTACTTTATCACAGTTCTAGAACCTCTGACTGAAGAAGCGAGCGAAGATTCGGAGGAAGTTTTGAAAGTCCAATGGATGCCGATTGAAGAATTTCTCAATCATCCTCATGTTCACGAACTTAATAAGTTATTCATTCGGATATATTTGCAACAGAAAGAGAATAAAATATCGATAGAGAAACACGATGGCATTCATCCGGTTACCAAGAAACCGTATACTCTTTATTACGCTTCTGCGAATGATCATTGTTTGTAATCGTAAACGGTGTTGTTGTATAAATGACAATTTAAACACTGCCTATTGAGTCGAGTTACCATAAATATTAGGGATAAATTATTTTAAATATGGAACAAGTAGAGGTAGAAGAACAAAGTGTATCTTTAATTGAAAGTATTTAAAAATGTTTTCATCTGTAAAAAAAAGTTCTGCTGGAAGCGAACGGATTTTAATTTATTAATTTATATCATGTTACGGTGTGTTGATATTAGAATTAAACGCAAGAAAAGAAATACTGTATCACTGTTTCATTTGCCAATTATTAATCGTGGAAATATTTATTGAAAAAAAAATATATATAAATTCTTATGCAGATGCCAAAGATGCTTTTTTATAACCTAATTTATCTAACAAAATATCATCTTTTATCGGCGCTGGATTATTCGACGTTAATAATTTCTCTCCGTAGAAAATGGAATTAACTCCCATCAAGAAACACAAAGCCTGAAGTTCTTCGGACATATTCTCTCTACCGGCTGACAAACGAATGTACGATTTTGGCATCATAACACGAGCAACGCCTATGGTGCGTACAAATTCGAAAGGATCAATGTCATCAACATCCTCCAACGGAGTTCCAGGAATTTTCATCAACTGGTTAATAGGAACAGATTCTGGCTGAGTTTCAAGATTAGCCAAAACGACCAACATTTTCAATCGATCTTCCGTCGTTTCTCCCATTCCAAGAATACCTCCGCAGCATACTTTTATGTCAGCGTTTCTTACGTGTTCTAAAGTTTGAATTCGATTCTCAAATGTCCTCGTAGTGATAATTTTTTCATAGTATTCCGGAGAAGTATCGATATTATGATTATAATAATCCAATCCGGCGTCTTTCAAAGCGACAGCATGTTCTTCTTTCAGTAATCCCAATGTCACGCATGTTTCCATACCTAATTTCTTCACTTCTTTAACCATTTCGCAAACTTGAGGCAGAGTTTTTGATGTTGGACCCCTCCATGCAGCTCCCATACAAAATCTCGTACTACCGTTAGCTTTAGCTGCTTTGGCAGCCTCTATTACTTTCGAAATATCCATCAATGGTTCGCTTTTGATGTTAGTTTTGTGATGAATCGATTGTGGGCAATAGGAGCAGTTTTCCGGGCATTTTCCTGTTTTTATACTCAGCAAAGTGCTAATTTGTATGGTTTCGGCGTCGAAATTTTCACGATGGACGGTTTGTGCTTTATAGAATAATTCGGGTAGGGAGAGATTGAATATTTTTGAGGCCTGAACTACGCTCCATTTTCCGGACATGATTACGGTTAGGTATTTGAAAAATTCTGAAATAAAAATGAAATAGGTAGAATTAGAAGATACGAATGACCAACTTATGAAACGTATTCGCTAAACGTCGATCAATTAAAAATTGTGAAATATCTTCTAGATCGTTTTGACCTCATAAACAATTAATTTTTTTCATATCAGAATAAACATTTTTCCAAGAATATTATCGTAGAAAGTATTTACAAATCAATGGAAGAAATCTCTCATTATTCGAGCTCATCTTTGAAAAGTACCTACGAATATCACTGAATAAATTTCAAATTACCTGCAGATTTTCTTCTTTATTCCGGCGTAAGAATAAGTCCCATGAAGTGATAATACAACAGGTGGATAACTATTTAGAAATGAAACTTTTTTAAAAAATTAAACACCATTTCAAAATAAGTCGAAAGAAATGCTCAAAGCCTACCTTGAAACTGGTGACTTACGATGAAGTCTTGTATAAATTTGATTTCAGATTATACATTTACTTTTTATTTTTATCACTAAATTTCGAATAAGTACCGTTGTATAACCTCTAAATTATCATAACCCGTTTAAATATCGTCAAGTACTTTATCGGGAAATATTGTAGCATCGTAAACGTACAGATAGGGTAATTGGGTTAGGTACCTCCAGAAAAATCAGATATTTATACCTACTATAAATTACGAGCAGAATTTCTAAAAGCATTTTCATTAATCATACATTGTTGTTGTGTTTAATATTTTGGTAGAGGAAACGAAACGTGTGACGAATATTCATCAACATGTACAGTATAATGACTAATGAAATGTATGGTGTAGTTCGTGTGACAGTGGCAAAGTTGTATTCGTTAATTATCCATAATTAACCAATCACAGAGTCGACGATTTGAATTGTATAATTAAAATGTAATAATTTTGAGATCGATTCCACGAAGCGAATATTCTTCGCTATTGATGAGATCTCAATTTTATAATAGGTAATCAATATTGATTTAGTTTCAATCTGATTGTGGCTATACATATACATCAGCTTCGCGTTTATCGATAAATGCTTTTTTCTTAACGATCCATTAATAACAAGTAGGTAACATTTTCTCGCAGACTTTGACTGCACGTGCATTTACACGTACAATTTAGATATCTAATTGAAATCATATAGGTACTTATTAGGTCTATGTGTAACATCGTAGAAGCACTTGGCATTTGTAAATAAATACATATTTAATATTGCTTAACATTGTGGATAAATTTTAATGTGAAATCGATGATAGGAAAAGTTATATTAATTTATGGGCGTATATTTTATGAGTCTTCGAAGAAGAGTTATCTTTTTTATACGGGTACAAAATATGAATGGAAAAATTTTCCAGAAATTTATCAAGTATTGAAGCATCTTGAAAGCTTTCGTGTTTTTAAAAGCATCAGTTACCAACTATGGAATTTTCGATAAAAATAATTTCATCTGGATTTATTTTAAATTACTAATATTAAATTGCAATAAAAAAAAAATTAAAAAAAAACGCTCTATGCTTCATTTTGGAAAAATTGTTACTTTTCTGTCCAATGTTTTGCCTAATCTGAAATTTAAGGCAAAATTATTTGGTAGGTTTTGTAAGTCACGTTCAATCAATGCCAATGTGATATTAATATTTTGAAGCAACGAGACTCAAAAAAAGTGGTTCGTCGATGTTGATACTTATTGATATGTAATCCAACCATGTATGCGCTGCTTCGTTGAGCGTCCGAATTATGAAATTTCTGCATTTTCTGACCAATTTTAATATCTATTCAAACGACATCTAACCCAAATCTCAGAATTTACTAAACCCAACTGGGTAATTATAAAATTTAAGAACGAACCTACTCAGAATTTCTGCGTTTTCCAGACTTTACAAAATTTAAAATGAAGCACCTACCAAAATCAAATCAAAATTTTTGCAAAATATGTACAGAGAAAATTCGTACGTTTAAAATTTAAAAAAATCAACGAAACAATAATTTCTTTCAATTAAGAATTTCAGTATTTATTTTTCTCGACAAGGTTTCATTCGAAAGTACTACCTTCGTACTGCATTTGTTTTTTGGTGTATTTTGAAATTGACGTTTTTTTGAACGTACTCATCAATTGAATTCCTCATCGTGAGTGATTATTTAATTTTAAAATTAAAACCAAACCTAAACTTTCCTCCAATTGAAATGAAAGCTAAAAGTATGCCTGAATTTTCCAAACTAATTCATCAATTTTAACCTAAACGAAATCTGAATATTTCAGTCCCTAATTTATTAAATCCAGCCAATTTTGAAATGAGAACAAAACCTAAAGAACAGCTTAGATTTTTCTTAGATATTTTGATACATAAGTAGAAAAAACAAGACTTTTTGGAAAGTTGAAAGTTTGATTTAAAAAAAAAACACGGTTATTCCTGCAATTCTGGCTAAAAACTGAACTTTTGCCCAGTTTTGTGCATTTAGGATATGATGAGATTCGGTTTTTCACCTTTTTTATTTGGGAAACTGTACTCGGAGTAATTTACATCAGCTTGCAAACGAGTCCTCAAATTACACACTGATGTCAAAAAATGTCATCATCTGAATTTCTGGAATTGACTCAGGACAGATTATGCAATATGCATGTTGCAAAACGAAGTATATCTAATCAGTTATCATGAATTTGATAGAGAGATTGCATTATCTACATTACATCTCCAGTAGACTCATACGTATTATGTAGGCTTATTTTGCATTTTCCTTCCTTGGATAATTCGTGTAATATATTTTATTAAACGAGAATGATTTCGTCATTATTTTAGAGTACCTAATCGACGATCGCCCGATCGGTACTAATAAAAGCAAAATTGATTGATTAGATTCTCAGAAATCAACTCGGCACAGTGAAAGAATTTGCAAGCTACAGAGTTAATTTACAGCTGGCGAAGAACAATATGTTGAAATCTAAATCAAACCTAATAGTCTAGACTTTTACATCATCAAACCTATCTAATTTCAGTCAGCATTAAAACCAAATTTACCTAATTCTAATCCAAATTTCTGCATTCACCAAACCCATCCTATTTTAAAATCTATACTATTAGGAAAACGTACCTGTACTTATACCTACCTACCTTATTTTTAATTTGAAATCAAACTATTCCCAAATTTTTACATTTTACAAGAAAACAAGCTTAGATAGATGTTGTAAAACAATTGAAAAAAATCGAATATGACCCGATGAGATCGAAACCTTGATTAAATTTATGTAAGAAGGTAAGTAAAGGTGTAATAATTTGTGGTAAATTAATCAACTGATATTTGACAATTCACTAATTTTTTTTTACTTAAATTCTTGCCCATTTTCAATTTAAAAAAAAAAAAATTAAAAAAATGTTCACCTCTTTTTAAAATTTTATGCGTACCTTTTTGCTTCGAGGAAAGAATTCATTCCGAATAAAGCAACCTGGCAAAGGTTTTTCACATTTAAAATATACTTGAGTCACGTTGTCGAATTAAAAACGTAATTAAATTCAAAATGCATAGTCTTAAACTACAGCTACGTCTACTTAGCTTAGCTTTTAGCTATACGTAGTCGTAAATAGGATTACGTATACCTATTTAGGTTCGTAATAAAACATGTAAAGCCATTGATTCCACGAAAAGATTCCTCCTTTTTCATAAATTTACTACATTTACATTCAAACGAAACTTTGATTGTAATTTGTGCGTAGTTATCATACCTTATATGCGTTTATTTACCTACCTAATAGAATTTTATTACGATGAAGAATAAAAAAATAAAAGTTAGGTATCATCAGGAAGAACTTTGTGAATGATTTTTACTCGTAATGTAAAAGTGATAAGAATAATTGAAATTATTATTTTTTAATTTTTAATTTTACGATCTTCGAAAGAGATACGTCTTGGTTGCAATTTAGTTTCCGATGAATTTTAATTTCCATTTCTTAGAATTCCTCTCGAGGGTAATTGAAAGAATTTTCATTTCGAAAGTGTTTAGTAATGGTATCTTTACCTTCGCGTAATAGTAAATAAAAATATGTATAGGTACTTGAGTTGGTAGGTATGCGAAATATTATGTTAGGAATTTATTATTACATATTATAGGCACCCATTTATTATAATTCTTTCAAGTTAGGTATAAAACCACGTTATTAGGTATGCTAAAAACCCACATTGAAAAAATTACAACACCAAATCTAATTCTTCTACTTCTTCTGGATTTATTTTTACCGAAGAAAATATTTAACAGGCAGGTGTTTACAAGATTCATCTGTCAATCTGTACCTCATCAACAACAACATACAAAATTATCATGTAAACTTTATTAGTACAACTAAATTTTTAAATGTTTACTTCTGTGTGTACTTTAACAGAATAATGAATGAAATAGGTAAACGAAGAATTCAAAACAAATTCTCTTATCAGGGTTATTTTTAACAATGACAAAACATCTTGAGGAAGAACGACTTATAGGGAAATCCTCTTTAGCTATGAACACAATAATCATTCGAGTACTATAGCCTAATTCCTTGTTTGCGTAAAATGACATTAATCAGGTACTTTAAATCATTATCATTACCATAGAAGATGATCGGAGAGTACAATATCCGGTGGAATATATTTTAGAAACGTGTTTGCGTTAAGATTACCTACCTATTTAGTTTAGCTTGAGCATATACTACAGACTGAGACAGAAAAAGTTCACAGTAAAGTTCTTCAGTTCTGATAAATGGTTTGCCTATAAAGTGAACTTGAAGGCATCATTCTCATTCATTAAACTTAATCTTTACGTTCATAATGATAAGAGTTCCTACAATTACTCATACGTTGCACTTCAAAAATGAAAAATAATTAAAGACTTTCTTAATCTGTGGCTTGAATTTTTCGAAAGATCGTGATTGATCAATGTAATTCCAACAACTGTCATCGAGTTCGAGTTGATATTAAAATTTTTGGAACATTACCGTGAACTTGTGAATGAAAACAATAAGCTTTTGAATACCTACAACTTTCAACGTGTACTACCAACTGTACGTAGTCCTAAAGTATTCGTCGAATCTAAATATAAAGTTCGTCTGTAACATCAACATACCCACGTAGGTACTTATAGGTCTACAGTATAGATTATTATTAGATGTCTACACGAGACACAAAACAGCCAAAATGTGCAATAATTTGAAAAATACCGTGTAACTCATCAAATGCACCCAGGTGTATTTTTCCAATCATATTCTAGGTATAAGATTGAAATTGAAATATAACAAGCTCGATTCCTCGCATACATAATTTCATACAATTATGCACCTTTCAAATCTCATGATGTATTACACCTCTATACACATACAGTATCCGGAGGCAATGTCTTTTCTATTCTTAGATTCATTAATTAGGTTATAAAAGCCAATATAAGGGCCATGCACGTACCTACATACAGTAGCCGATTAATTGTCATTAATTCGAACGAATGAATAATGAACGGTCGGGTAGATGAATTACTAAAGAGAGATTCTCAATACCCTGCGATGAATTTGAAAAGCTCCTGGGCTAATTCTTTGTTTTAAATACTTTGAGAATGCGGCCTTCTTATTATTACAGTCCTATAGCTGAGGTAAACATCGCATATAGAAACTGGTAAAAATTATGGAATTAATGGAACAGACATACTTTGTGAAACCAGTTATACTCACTTTATGAACTAGTATTGCAATTTTATATATATGTACCTATCTAGGTACCTACGTTTCTGACGTGTATGAAGATATTCGCACAGCTCGCTGAATGTTTACACATGCATGGATAGATGGAAAGTGTAATTTAGGTTTTATTATTTTATAGAGGTTTATTTGTAGGTAGGGTGGATATTTACCTACTCGTGTCGTCAATCGTGTAGGTCTGGATATAAAAATAGAGTTTAGTGCTCTTTTTAAGGCCTGGGTGTTTTTATTTTGTATAGTAAAATTTAAATCAGGTTTACTGACTAATGTGCTAAGTGAAGAAATATTGAAGTAGACAAATTTTTGAATTGGGAGCTTCCCCCTGGCAGGAATTTTAATATCAGTTTCAAAACAAATACCGAGTCGCTCGCTGATTCTTGGAAAATATTATGATATCCAGCTACAAATCAGTAAAAGACGAATTGATTTGGTAATGTAAGATAAATAACTCACTATCAGAGCAAAATGTATTCCTAGATTTTCAGTTGAGATTATCTGATGAATCAGCACTTGGGAAAAGTACCTATAGTCCATGCTACCTTTTTGGTTATTTTTCAATATCTACGTCAGTGGTGTAGCCAAGGAGGATGTAATTTCCGGTGAAAATTTAAAATAAAAAATACAAAAATGTTTTTTTTTTTTGTTTTTCGAAACAAATTTTTCAAAAAAGTAATTATTACTTCATTTTGGCGATTCGAATTACGAATTGCAAATAATAATGCACGATACGGAAAACTTACAAAAATTCGTCAAAAATCGATTGGTAGGTACCTACCTAAGTCAGCTTCGACATGCAGCTTAAAATATGAGTTTGAAAAAGTACATACATGGCATGTTCTTTCAGCGAGCTTAATATAATCTTGATTGAAGTTGCAAGAAAGGTAAAGATTTCCCTTTAAGGACTTTTTTTTTTTTTTTTTTTTTTTTTTTACATGGGTTTAAGTGCAAAAAAAATCAACATCGATGTAGATATTTTCAAATTGACACGTGAACTTGCTTATATGTAGAGAATTAGAACCACATACTTAATATGATCGTTTTTGATCGTTTAATAGAGATTATGTTCAAAACACTCATAAATCATATCTATTGCACAAAGTTGTGAAAATTCCAACTTCACCCCACTCCATCACCATGTACATAATTATTTTCTCAATTTTTTAAAACTGATTATCGCAGCAAACAGCATGTTGAAAAAAAGCCAAAATAAATTATACTTAGTTAAATTTCCTATCGTGTAACAAATTACTTTCATTTTAACATTGTCAAAGCAGCTGAAAGAAAAGAATTCCATCTGCTGCGTACATTTTGAGTATAAAAAAACCTTAACGATAAAAAAATAGAAATGAGATGAACCAATAAAGCTATATACGATTTTCCTAGAATTAATACAGCCTGCTACTTATTAGTTTATATTCAGGCGAGAGTTACAAGCGAGTAACATTTTATACAGTATTTCTCGAACACAGAACACACGTAGAGGTAGGTATAGATACAAGGTGCCCAGAAATATCGAGCACCCCTCAAAAAGTTTTCTACTAAATACTTCGGTTGGTCACAGTGAATGATAATAATGATAGCACATGATTGGTTGTTGGACTGGAGAGATAACATTCCACCAATCATATGAATCTATTTCACGTTGCCAACCTATATTTTTAATGAAAAACTTTTTTAGGGGTGCTTGATATTTCTGGGCACCCTGTATATAGACGTAAAAATTTTAAAAATACTTGAATTTCAAATAAAAATTCACCCCTTTATTTGGTGGAAATTTGAATCAATATGGAATTTAAAATATTAATCAATTTCTAAATTAAGTGGATGAAAATACTTACTTAACTTACGTACATACAATTAACTGGCCAAAGAAAACTTTGATTCGATTTAAATTTTAATTGAAAATTTCCCTTCAAATTAATTTACTGAAAATTCGATTCGATTTGCATTCGAAATAAAAATCTCCTATTTCTCAAATTTCTCGAAATTCGACGTGATTTGAATTTCAAACAAAAAAATATTCATCCTCTAAATAAAGACCTTTTTAAAATCACAAATTTTATTTTTAGGTTAAAAAAATGCATACGAGTGTATTTTTTTAATAATTTAAGTCAGAATTATTTTGTATATCTGTCCAGGTTTTAAAAATTTTCTCCAAGGAAAAATAGTCTGAAAGAAGGAATTATCCTGACTCTGCGCAGAGTCACCATAAATACTTTAACATTTCTCGAATTTTTTTTTTTTTTTAAACAGCATACTCGTATGATTGATGAAGTGAGGTAGAGGTTTGAATCCTATTTTTAAAATCGTTTAGTTCTACACTTAGCCAAAGATTTTACCATAAAACATTGAAGTTTATACTTATCTCAAATGTATAGGTAATTTTTATCTTAGAAAAAATCAAGTCGACAACCGATTCCGCAAAACTGATTCCATAGTCCATAAATCAACTCAAACTAAAAATGAAGCCAGTTGTTCAATTTTGCTATTTTTATGAGTTCACCATCTAATTCATAGTCATGGTCTGTAGTAATAATAACCACAGATAGTTTAAAGCCAACCTGGAGCCTCCGGTTATATCTAAAGTTGATTTGTGTATGTTTTTATGACACTTTTTTAAAATATGGAGTTCCAAAATTGGCTGGAGACTCCACTCCAGAATGGATGAAAATCACCGTTAATTGACTACTCAGCATATTGTTGAAATGAAAGTACAAAGTAAATTTTACCTTTTGCTTTATATAATTCCAAAATACTTACAGCCAATATTCCATTTTACTCTTAGCTTTTATCATTTTTTTAATTTCAGAATTTAATTAACATTAAGGGACTTTATTGTACCCTTTAGAAGACATGAAATCCTATTCTGAAGGATCGTTGTTTGAGAAGGAGATGAAAAAGGTCTTCATACTGTAATGTTTTTAACTTTTTCAATCATCTTCATCATGAAGATTTACTCAAGCTTTCAGCTAGAAAATTTAAAATTTTGAATTTGAATTTTTTATTAGATCATTCTGCTGAAAACCCTTTCTTTTCATTGCTTACCTATCCCTCAAAGTTCAGACAGGGCCCGAAAAAGTTTAGTGCTTTAGAAAAAACCATAAAATGTATGAAAATTACGAGCTCTCGCAATTACCAATAATGGTAATCGACTCAGCATGTTGAAATAAGAATACAAAGTAAATTTTAGTTTTCCAATTTCAGTGGGTGAAATTTTGTACTTGGAAATTTCTGCTTTCAAAAAATTTCTGAAAGCTCCAGAACCACTCAAAACGGTTTGAAATCATTTCGCATTGAGTCATTGATTAATAGAGAGGTAAAAAATAGGGTCCTATACATACCAAATTACAGCATTCCAGCGCAATTTGGTAAAATTTTGATTTTTTTTCGCATTTTTGGACCTTTGATTTTCAAAAATTTATAAAAAATCAAGAAAATGCACTTCAGCGCCTGAAATTTTGTCTGATGATGTATTTTTGTTTAAAAAATCTGAATTGAAGTGTTGCAAGCTCTTTCTTTCAATTCAGCATTGAAGAACGGAGTGTTCAGGAATGAAAACTAAAAAATTTGGCCGACTCAAGATGATATTTTTTATACTTTTTTTTTAATAGACTACTAAAATATAAAAAAGAATCAAAAAAATATCCGAATAAATATAAAATGGCCTTGAAAATGCATCATTTTTTTCAAATTAAAAAAAAATCGTACCTAGGTAATAAGTAACTTTATTATGTAAATTGAACCTAACAACTTTTTAATATCAAAGGGTTTTGATTTTGTTCAATGTTTACACAAAGTTTCCATTTCTATGTCAAAATTTATTTTACTAAAATAACCCAATTTTGAAAAGAAAACCTCTTTCAGCCTTCCTAAACAATTGGTGCCATTGTATGGAGCCTCTCAGAATCTAAAAATTCGGTAAATGAAATAAAAAAGTGAAGTTGGAAAGATTTTCTTGAAAATTTCTCATTTCAGTTCAACATTTTTCTAAATAGCACCTTTCTAATAAAAATCTCCCGTCCACCTTCCCAAAAATACTTTATAGGATGCCTCATAGAAAAGGGTACCAATGTTGATTGAAGGACAGGGGAAAAGAGGGGTTTTCTTGAAAATGGGATTATTCAGAAGAATTTTAACGCAGAAATGATTAGGAAATTTTCAAAAAAAGGGTACAGGCTGCAACTTTCCATTCATTTTGGGAGCTCCATAGTCCATACAAGGGATCATAACACTGTTTGAAGAACCGAGGAAAAATATTTCCCTGAAAAGGAGATTATTTAGAATTATTTTTTTTATATATAAATTGTATTTTGAAAATAACTTTCGAGGGAGGGTGGATTTCTGGCACGACTAAAAAATTCCAAGTTGGAGGGCTAATAAATATTCAGGGTATTTTTTCATCGTAAAAATTACAATTTCTGAAAATTTTTTTACAAGTACATATGTAGGTAGGTATCAAGAAGAGCCACTTTAATTTAGGGTTCGACATTATAGAAATAAGTAAGATCTGAAGTTTCTCACAGGCGGTTTCGAGTTGCTTCTTGCGGAGTTATTCGTAATTCGTAAATGTAGGAGTGCACTCACAACTGTTGTGATTTCTAGGAAATCACCAGATATACTCACCACGATGCTTACCTACAGGCTTTATGTTTATTATCCTTTCAACCCATCCGTACGATATTTACATACAATATTTTCACTTGTAACCTTCGCCTATAAGCGCCATGACCAAGACAAAGACAGCCTACACAGCAAACGCGACCAGTAAATCCCTACACGTTAATTTTCTCGCACGCTGAAAATTCTCAGAATCACAGAATTCTCTACTGCCAGAAACAAACTCTACCAAACAAGTTTAAGTTACGTAGTATTTATCAAATTCATGTACGTAGACGAGGAAAAAAAACAAGATCTCATAAAAACCTGAGATGTGACAATTTGCTCAGCGCTCACTTTCGACTTCGGCTTCGGCCATTTTAACAGTTTTATTGGTCAAATTACACCTCAGCCTCCAGCTGAGATGAGATCAAAAATAACCAGAAAAATTATTTAATCCTCGATGTGAATATACTTTTTGAAATCGTTTATAATCCTTTGCAAGCAGCGGAATATAATAAGATTTAACATCGAGAAAAATAAAATCCTATTCCGAGAGATAATTTATTATCTGTCGTATAGATTCGCTTCTTTTTCCAATACAGCCTAGATGATTGCAATGACATGCTACCGAAGATTTTACATTTTTTATTCCGCGTTTTTGATTACAAAATACCAATCAGACTGGTTTTTTTCCTTTCTCGGATACGTACGTACGTACGTACGAGGCGATTAATTACGAAAATAAACTCGTAGCCTATATGAAAAATCTAACAAAAAAGCAATAAATTTCAAATTCTACATTTCCTTACTCTTATACTCGTATACCAGTACTTTATAAACTCGATGAAAATCTTTCGCAGCGATTAATTCACCTAGTTTGAAATAAAACATACGTACTCTATAATTCATCTCCTCGTTCGAATCGTATATTTAAAAATACTCGTGTATAAAAATTGAAAAAAAAAAAAAAATTACAATGTGTATTACTCAACAAAACTAAGTATCAAACAGAAGCATAGTTTTTTTTCTCAATATAAGCGTATTGTTATCAAAATGTACACAATCGATAGTAAATAACTATACACAATTAAAACTAAATAACGCCAAACTTACAAAATAATTTGAAAGTTCAATAAATAAAAAAGGTAAGAAAAGAAGAATCGAAGTAGGTATTTTTTAAATGCTGCTAATGGTTCAGGCCAAAAAGAGTATTTTGCGATTAACGAAAAAAAAAAAAAAAAAAAAAAAAAAGTGATCAGAAAAAAACTAAAAAATTGCAACAGTACAAAACACTGTTTAAAAAAAATAACATTTCGAATTAATTTTTCAAACACGAAACGATTTTTAAAAACATTTAAAACGAAAAATTCATAAATCAAGTAAAAAAAAAAACAAATTACAAAAATACAATAATAAAAAACAAAACACAGGAAATTAAGTATTAAAAATATGGCACATAAAGACGAGTCTCAACGTCTCAAATCAAGTGTATCAAGCCTTACTAGAGTATTCACTGATTCGATGATACAGAAACGATGTATCGTTAAAAATACTGGATTTTTTTTGGTCATTTCATTTCCATTTTCCAACAAAATATAGAGGTAGGTTTTCGTAGATTAGATCACAGACCCCGGGTAATTTGGTAAAATACGCGTATAACAGTTCAACTCACGTTTCACAACAACCGGTAGGTTGACAGAAATTCGAGGAAAAAGACATCGAGTACCTAATAACGATGCTATCGTAGGACATCGTGATTAAATCTATAAACAATACATCATTTCTGTGATTTCAAAATACAAACACTAACAACTAGGGTCGAGTTCACGAGAAAAAAAAAATGCGAAGACTGATTTTAAAGATAATTATGTACACTGTACAGTACATCGTAGTAAAAATATCATATTTACAATTTTTTATCACAAAAAATATAATAACGAGTCGTAATTTCAGAATAGCCTACTTCAAAAAAATACCTTTTTTAACACTTTCGACGAAAGCGAGAGTGCAGAAAGAATTGGAAATATTTTGAAAGACATTGTAGTTGTACAAAAAGAAATGCCCCAGGATATCCACCAAGAGCAGGATATAATTGCATACTACAAATACATTCAATTCGAATAACAGAGAATAGAAAAATGGCAACAATGGATGCTCGAACAACAACACCAAACAGGCCATACCAAATCACACCACGAAAGGCCATCGTACAAGTTGCTAAATGGTACAATTGCACACGATGATCGAATGGAATCTTCTTCGCATACTTATTGTAACTTTCCACACAATATCCAATTTGTATTAAGTAGTTCAATTCCAACGAGGAGGAAAAAACCTCGATGGAAAATTAACTCGAATTTTCAGATAACGTCGAACGAGTTGAGAATTGGGAACAAAAAATTGAAACAAGTCACAAGTGGAACAAGCTAAGTTCCTGATTCAAAATAATTTGCAGAAAGAATTCTTCAAATTGAATAAATGGTCAATGGTCAACAGCTAGTCGAAGCTTTCTCAATTATGGAGCAAAAATGAGCAAAAATTGCACGAACCTGAGATAAAATCAATTAAAATTTACCTCAAAACTTGAATAAAGTCTCGTAAAAAATACATCGAGTATTACAAAAAAACAAAACAAAACTTAAATCTACGAATAAAAAATAAAAAACTACACTGGAGGCTCAAGAAAGACTGGAAATGATGGAATTGTGGTTTGAGGAAATCGATATTTAAGCTTGAAAACTAATTTTTTTCATTTTTACTGAACAAAAAGCAGTTTTAAAAAACAAAAAATATAAATTTAAAATTTCTGGAGAAATCAAAAATCGTGCTGGAGTCTCCAGAAAGGCTAAAAATGGTGGAATTCTGTTTGAGGGAGCCTATTATAAGCTTCAAAACTGATTTTTATTATTTTTACTAAAAGAGTACAATTTAAAAAAAAACAAAATATGCAAAAAAAATCAATTCTGGAAAAATCGAAAATTGTGCTGGAATCTGTAGAATGGCTGGAAATGGTAGAATTTTGATTTGGGGAGTTTATAAATAGCTCCCAAAATATTTTTTTTTTCGAGAAAAACAATTTTTTTTAAAATCGTCATTTTTTTTACTTTTTTAAAATTACAGGTAAAAGTCTTGTATTTTTTTTTAAATTTGATTATTTTTCTAAAAAATTTTTTTCCTGAATTAGCAGCACTGATTGGAATCGTTTTAGAACAATCGTCTGGAAACGAAAAGAGAACTGCTGCACAATTTGTTTTTTTTTTTCAAAATCAATAGACTTTTATTCCCAAATTCAAAGGTACCCATTTTCAAAATCAAAGATGCTACAGAGGCTCAGATTTTCCAGTGAACCCCAAATCATTCCAATAATTCTTTAGCCTTTAGTGTTCTCAGGTTTGAAAATGGGATATTTTGGTAAAGAAAAATTTTGTAGGAAAATGTAGGAAAATTTTACATATTTTTTGGGGATTTTCCACAAGTTTCAACTCTTTTAATTCCAGATATTGACTATTTTGTGATAGATGAACCTTTTTCATTCATCTTCAATAGGTTTAAATACCTCTGAATTTAGGGTTCAAAAACAGAAAATAGTGAATTTCACATTTTTTTAGAAAACGTTGAATTTTTACAATTTTTTTTCACAATTTTCAGCTTGTTCCGATATTTTTAATTTTGAAAATAGGCCATTTAGTAATAGAGCTTTGATGGTCGACTTTCAAAAAATACATAGAAAGTTATGTTCAGAATTGAAAAAAAAAAATTTTTAATTTTTCAGAAAACTGGAATTTATTTATTTTTTTTTACGTTTTTTACCACTTGCAACTATTTCAATTTTAAAGATATTTTCACCTTCAAAAGTTGCTTGGAAATTAATGTATAAAAACACAGAAAAAATTCAATTCAAAAATTTTTTTCAATTTTTTCAATTTTGGAGATAGGATTAAGACCACTTCGTTACAGAGCTTTATTTGTTCGCATACACTCAAAAAAAAAAAAAAAAATGTTACACAGAAATTGAAATTAAAATGTCATTAAAAAAATTTCTCAAAAACTAGAACTTTTTTTCATTTTTTGAAAATTTTATTATTGAATAATTTGAAGCAGTAGCTCCTTTAATTACCACAATTCCCTTAAATGACCCTTGATGGGTCCAACACCGTTACAAATTTCAAAGAAATCGATGGAAAACTGCCACAGATATGAATTTTAAACAAAAATTGCATTTTAAGGCCTTTTAGAGGAGTTGGGAGGGGAGGTAGCGATCTAAGAATATAATCACTGGGATCTTGAAGACAATCAACAACTTTCACTGGGGGTTTCAAAATCTGAACAGGAGGCCTTTCTACAGTAAATCAACATCAAGGACCAATTCTAGGCTTTTATTGTGAATTTTCATAAAAATCCAAAGTTCATCCAGATAAGTAAATTTGAACGAATACGAAATCTGATCGAATAATGAATGGAGGAAGGGTGGTAACTTCTCGTTTATAAAAGTATAATTTTCCAATCAAAAGTTTGAAAAAATCATAGAAAAGGTTTTAAGTCGAATCTAAATAAATTTAGATACATTTTTGATACCTATTTCCTTTCACGAAGCTATCTTGAAGATAATGACGTTAGTTCAAAGTGCAAAGACGTCATCATCATCATAATACTCAACTTTGATTTCGTTCATTTCAAAAAACCTTTTCAAGATGCATTTTCGTCATCAATTTACGTAAGTAGGTAAGGTGCCCACCTACCTAAGCTACCCACAACAATAATACCTCAGAACAACGCAGACAACGTACTTCAAAACTAGAATAATATTTTTCTCCAAAAAAGTTTTTTTTTCTGATTTTTTCAGAGCCATAAACGAGTTGATTTTGATTCTGAAAACGATCACGATCGATTCCAATTCCAATACACTAGACTACTTATAATAAATTACGACTCGTTATAAAATTTCAAAATGGACACGACACGTTGCGATGCATTGATTAGGTCAAAAGTCGACGACGATACGTCAAGCATTATCAAATTAACAATTAACAAATATAATATAAAAAAGAACCTTACACTATATACATGTACAAGCGTATATACAAAATACTTGACATAATCACAAACAATTAAGCTCGAAATTCAAACGTAATCTCGTACTCGAGTATTGGATTTTTTTTCTAAAGCACATATCAAAAAGATATGGGTAGAACTGGGTGGTACTAGCCTTTCAATATACAACAGAGACATCGTATTGAAAATCACGTGATGTTCCATGGCAGGCACTTGAAATAATATCGTATTTAATCAAATACTTAGTCACTTTCATCGCGATGATCGACATCGACATGTATCGGAATATTTTACACAAGAGGCTATAGTATTTTAATCGTGTCCTACAAAAGGGCTGGGCAAAAAAAATCAACGTGTTTTACTGGGATAGAGAAAAAAAAAAAAACACTTCGAGTACTTCATCACATCATCACAGACCTCACAGGGGTACATAATTTTTACAGAAGGCACTTCGTAAAGCTCATAAATATACGACTTATTGCTTAAAAATATTTGTAAAATTACATTTATGTACATACAATGATGAGGCAATGAGGGAAAAAATACTTTTAAAATGTTGATTAAAAAAACTGATATGTTATGTTAAAATAAAGGCACAAATTAGAGCATTAGAAATATCGTACTATAAACAGCTCTGGGCCGAAAAAAATTTATCACAGAAATAATTAAGTAAGTAAATAGGTTAAAATTTAGAAAAACGTACCTATTTATTAATAAAAATGGTTAAAATGTAAGTAATTATTTTGCAATGGTGATAACTCCTCAAAAATCTAGGTGTATTTCGATTCCCATTTTATTACACGTAAAATACTTTTAATGAATTTCAGTGACTAGAAAAATTTTGAAAACGAAGAACTGAAATTTGATCGAAAATATTACAGTTATTTTTTTTTCTAGATAATTATTCATTTTAAATATCGAAAAAATATTATTCTTAATTTTTTAATCGCGGTTTATTGAAGTACAGGGTGTTCAGAAAATCATAAATCGTAATTTGATTTATTAAAAGAAAAAAAAATGAGTAGAAAAGGTTTTCCTCATTTTTAAAAAAAAATTATAGAATATTATTTTGAAAGCCACACTCGAAAAATGTTCACTAAAATCACGAACATTCAATTTTTATGGCAGAGAAGAGGAAAAAAATCACTTTTTTGATGAAACTGAATTTTTAAAATGTCAATTTTTTTACTGTCCCAGCAAAGAATTGTGTAGCGAAAGTTTCCAATATATTTGAACTTTTTTGGGATCAAATGCTGTAAATCATGATTCAATCTATGAAAAAAATCACTTCATTATCAAAACCAAGCAATTTCCAACAAAATTTTTTACACGTAGAGAAAATATTCGAATTGTTCCCTGAAAAAAATCCTCAAGTAAAACAGCCTGCACTTTTCCAGCAAACGATTCGTCAAAAACCGAAAATCAAATAATTAATTTAGACGAATGAAAGAATGCAAATCACATTTCGAGTCAATCGAAGATGAAAATGATCACGTACAGAAAATTTAAAAAAAATTGAAACGTTAATACGTGATCGTTTTCTCTTTCAATCAAATGACTTCGTACAATATGAAACATGTTTCGCAATATTTCATTTAAATGTTTCAAAAGTAAAGGTGTAATGAGTCGAACGTTTAGATATAATAATTATAATTATTTGTTTCATCACGTGGAAAAGATACGTATCAAAGTCGAATTTTTCCCCTTCAATAACAACTTGTTTCGTCGCAAAATTTATTCCAGTTTTAAAATAGGTACCGATTAGATTGAACGACAGTTTACAGCACTCGAAGTGAAACGAGTTGAAATTCATGCTTCAGAATTCTTACTTGGCGGTTTATTTTCGTGGGTCGAATTCAAGTAGTATTATAGGACTAGATATAAAAAAATATTGATTCTATATGAAAAAAAATCAACTCCTCGAGTGAAAAAAATCATTGATATAAATTTGAATTTTTTTTTACTACAAAATTTTTTCAAAAAAAAGTTCACAGATTTCAACTCTCCTGGGCCAAAGTGAACAATTTTCATCTTGTTCATTCAAGACCAAAATATTCGAGCAGGCTGTCAAAAAAAAAAAATGATGAAATCGGATCTTTGAAGTAGATATTTGGGCAAAAATTCTAATTAAAGTGACCTATCCAAATTGAATTTTTTTTTCTTTTTGGATAGGTGAATATTGCACACAAAATACAACATGGAAATGGAGAGGGGAAGATCCGCCTCTTTCAGCCCACAAGATTTTCTGGCATCTCATGCAAAATACCAAAGTAAAAATTACAAGATTTCAGTCAAGCATTAATTACAATTTTCTTCAATTATTCGGTCTGAAAAATCGAAAAAAAATTTTACCCATGAAAATAAACTTTGAAGTCGAAGGAGTCATAGATTTGGAGATGGGAATCTACAAGCCACGTATAATATTCCAAATATCATTCATGAATCTTGATCATGAAATTAGGGACAGATAACTGGGCTGATAGCTTCCTCAAAACCTGACTACCGAAGCTTCAAAATTCGTTTAATTTGTTCATACTCCCCTTCCCCCACACCAATCTTCGAGATCAAAATAATTGACGTAGAAGTGATCTGCCGATCTATTAAATTTTGTTCAACAAGTTTATACGTTGAATTTGATGAAGATTGTGGCAGGGTTGAGGGGCCTGAGTCACTATTCAACGATTGATGCCCCTCTTCTAATTTTAAAGATCAAAATAAACGATATCAACCTGATCTGGCCATTGAATTTTTTTTATTTTTTATTCAACAGGTTTTTACGTTGAATTCGATGAAAATTGTATCCAGGTTGAGAAGCTTGGACCTCCCAAGTGACACGATTCGTTCATTTTTTATGCAATATTCACTGGGGGAAAAAAGTGGAAAAAACAACTGGCAGTATTTCCTACGAAACACCCTGTACTAGAACAAACCGAACTATTCAGCTCAAAAAGTAACATTTTCCAAAAACTTCAGTTCTTCGTCTTCAAAAAAGCACCATAAAAGTTTAAAAAACAAAAAACACCACTCGCCCTTCGCTCATTTCAGAAAAAAATTCGTATAAAAATAAATCGATCTCGTTTATCGATAAAAAAAAAATCACGAAAAAAACTCGTCGATAATTAAAAATCGAAATAACGATTCCGACGAGTATTTTAATATCATTTTTCACGAGTCGAATATAACGTACTATCGTTTTAAAAGAAATCATAAACGGAGGGCAAAAAAATTCAGGTCTACATAATCATTTTCCCAATAGGTCAATACAGACAATTCGTAAGTGAGTGAATTTATCGCGCGAAATTTTCGGAAATTAATTTTACTAAGAAGCGATAAATGATTCGAACAAATTAGCATTTAGACGCTGAAACAAATTATGGTGCGATACGCGCGGTGGTAATTTCGTTAATGATAGCAGATAAACTAATTAAAAATAGTAAAAAAAAAAGTAAAACTTTCATCAAACGTACTCGTATCCAAAACGAGACGCAACGTCGAGCATCAAAAAGGTCAATAACTAAAAAGAAAACTGGGAAAATTTACGTCTTCAGGTGAAAATATTGTAAAAAAATCATTAAACCTGGGTATATCCTTAACTCGTATAGCATCCGCTACTGGATCGGCTAGTTTCTCTGTCGGTATCCACGTCCAAGTCGATACAATCCATACTGCTTTGCTCGGCATCCGAGAGCTTGTTCAAGTGATCAATTTCATTGATATCGGTCCACGATTTGATATCGATCTGATAAGTTGTATCTTTCACGTCGTTTGGGAATATCTGCGGTATCGTGAATTTGGCTGGTAAAACGACTTCGACTTTTTTCATCTGTTGACACTTGTAGAATCCTTTTTTACCAACGAAACCGAATATCGAACCGAATAACGTAATCAGGAACACTGCTATCATTATTTTCCACATGGTGGATAAGCTGCTGGGATTCGCGCAATCGATGGTGTATGCGGTAGTCCAAGGCCCGTAATACTGAATAGGGTCGCTGGCATTTTTATCGTTGGTATTTTTAGCTCGTACGAAGAACGTATACACAGCTTGGGTGGGTTGTTCCTGTTTACAAGGTGATTTGACCACAGCCGATGTTTCGGAAGTTTCGAATTGGTCGAACGTGGAATTCGATTCGGGATCGTCTAATTGTATTCTAACATCGTACTTGGGATTAGGCCCGCCAGGAACCGAAGGCTGTGACCATTTCAATTTGAAATGCACCGAGTTGAGCTTCTCCGTCGATACCTTCTGTACTTCGGATGGAGTTCCTATGAGCGTATTGAACGTTAGCTCATCGGTTCTAGCGCAGACTGCTGTACAAGCCACTACTCTGAGTTGGTAGGGTTCGTAGCCTTTCAATCCGGTCAATACGACGCTTGTACCGTTCACGATCATACTTTTATCGTTGTAGATTACTTCGTAATGATCGAGAGGTCCGTTGAAATTGGCAGGAGGGTTCCATCGAATAACAGCTGACGAAGCTGTGACGTTGCTTATTTCTATTTTGATGTTTTTCATGTCTGGAGCTCCGTCCAAGGTACGGTTGTATAAATACTCGCTCGGAGGTCCTAAGGCTTTATCGGTGAAAATGGATACGGACATTTTGTACGTGGTGTACGGCATTAGACCGGTGATGTTACCGTGATTGGTGGTCACGTCGCCGTAAACTAGGTAGGATTTCACTTCACCGACGCATTTATGCCGGTGAAACTCGCTGACCGGACAGTACGTTATATTGTAGCCTTTGATACCTTCGACACGTTCGGCGCATTCTAATTTCCATCTAAAATCTATATAGGACGAGCCCACTTTACCGATCCAAACGTTTCTGATTCTATTGACTTGGTTATGGAGAACGGTACATAGAGCCCATGACATACCGCTGCTGGAGTTGATCGAGTTAACGCTGATGGCGAATTGGTAACCGATGTGCTTCTTCGCGGTGAAATTATGCTGAAATGTACCGGCCGTCAGATGAGTCCAGTTGAGGAAACTGTTACAAGGATAAGGATAGTCTCGATTGCTTTCGCACCAGAAAATAGTATAATTGGAGATTTTGTCAGTGGTCATGTTCGCTAGCTTCCACGAAAGTTCGTAAGAACCGTCTCCAAAGTCGACCTTGGTGAATAACGCCGGTTCGGGTAATATCTCGTATTTTCTAGGCACATACACGACCGAAGACTGCGGAGCTGTACCGTTCGCGTTCGCTGCTCTGATAACGAATCGATACGCACCGAACGAGAGACCGGTGTATTTAGCGCACGTATCGGTTAACGCGACAGGTGTAACGTTAACTGCGATATCGTTTTCAAAAACTGAAATCTCGTATCGAAAATCGTCTCCGTTATGTTCTTCGTTCGGAATATGTTTCCAATATATAATCACGTCTCGATGCAGGTGCTCGTTATGGATCTCAAAACCGCCTAGGTCAGTTTCCGGCGACTTGTAGGGTGCACAAGGGCTGGTTTTCAAAACCACCGCAGTTGGCTGCGACCAACCCTCTTCGTCGGCCACCGACGATTTCATGAAAATTCTGAAATCGTACGCCATATTCGGATACGCCAAGCCAGTAACGTTATATTTAATGATATCTTTATCCCTTTCGACGTCTTTGGCGTTCAGCTCGATTACTTGCCAAACATCCGAACGATCCCAAGCGTACTTGATTCTATAAGTCAAACCTTTCTCGAACACCTCTAACATACCGATGTTCCACTGCAGGTAAATACTATTGGAAGTTTTATCCAAACACATCAGGTTTGTTGGCGGTGACGGTATCACATGAGCGTAATTATGCCATTTGAAATTCTGAGTAATATTACCGAACTTATTACTGCCGTCGATTTGGAAATAAATGTACTCGAAAGTTCGCCTATATGGAGGATTAGTGTTCGTAGCCCATTCGCAAAATCTCTCTTCGTGACTCGGACAACCGAACAACTGATTTCGGCCAGCTCTTCGAGGTATCACGTAATAAATCGAATAATTGGTCTTGATACCGTTCTTCGGCTCGACCCACGAACAATTCAATATTTCCCAGTTGTGACTAATGCAGGTAAAATTCATCACTTCTTTTGGTTTACTGCCGACGACGACCGAATTCAAACAAATCAACTGTTCTTTAGGCTCGTTCGATATCGGTGGCATTTCCAAGCTGCTAGCAGAGTAAGTCAAATTTTCGCTGTTGTTGCCACCGCTTAGATTCAACGAGCAATAAAAAATTTCGTTGTCGACGCTGATAGGTAAATCATCCATGTATAATCTGGCTGTCGTCGAATTAACCACCGTTACGTATTTGTCGTTGATTGTCTTATCGCCTCGTTTAAATATTATATCTTTGGAGGAGTAACCCTTGGTCTGGTTACTAGTCGGGTCCAACATACAGTGGATCTCTAGCGGTGTTCCAACTTCCAGAACGATGTCGCCTTTTGGAACCGTCCATCCTGGAGTGAACACTCCGCCGCCTACACATCCTGGGTTCTGGTTCGGGTTCGGTTCTCCGACAGCAAATCCGATGATCAGGATGAGCTTTAGAAAGCACGAATGAACACTTATCGTTCGGTGTGGCGACATTTCTATTCTATAACGGTTTCGTTTCCATTTTAGTAAATATTATCTCGTCAACGAACGGTTTCCTGAAACAAATAGATAAATATGGTGAGAATGGTGTGATTACGAAAATCCCTGTTATTGTAATAATATTATGATCGTGATAAGATGACAAATCGACATTAATATGATGTAATTTTGACACTTCAAACGACTGTGTAAATCGACGTGGGTAGTGGGTAGTCCCTAGTTCGATTTTCTGTGGGTGTTCGCATTGGGAATTTCGAATTCGAAAGGAAATGAGTGAAATTTAACGTTATCAGATGTGAAAAATGATAATGAAACGACATATTTTGTAGGGTATTTATTCAAATTACTCTTCTCATTCGATATTGATCATTTTGCAAGATACAAGGATCATATTAGAGTACCTACTCTAAAGGAAGATTTCTCACCGAATTTTTTTCCTTAGTTCATCAACTTCAACCTCAATTTCTTCGACTAATTACTGTTCAAAGCGGATGTTTACAATAATAATACGTGTAATTTAACTCGACCAATGTATAAAATTGTCCATAAAACGAATCAAAAGTCACTGATAAGCGTACATTCCGAAATTGAATGAAACAATCAACAAATATGCACGAAGAGAAGAGAACCCAGGTAAAACGTTATCAACGATGAACAATACAACTTATTTTTACCTTTCAACATCACACAAAGGAGAAAAATATGAACTCTTCGAACGATTGCAGAACACTGACTGATAGAACCGAAATAATTCGCGTATTCATCGAACTAGGAAGGTTATAAAAAATCTCAACTATAGTAATAAGAGAATCACAACCGCCAAAACTAAACGACAATTGAAAGTGAATTTCTCGAAATCAATACAATAATGCGAATTCAGATTCTGTTTAAATTCAATTATAAAATGAAACCTCGAATGCAAATTTTTAGCACGCGATGTTACTATTACATCAATAATAAGAGAAGAAAATCAAGTCGTCAGCGATGCTCATTCTCTGTTTATTAAAAAATTCAAATTCCTGGAAGTAGAGAACTACATAGTGTTACACTCACACATAAATACTACTAAACAGCCTTCGGAGTGTTTCAATTCTCGAATAAAAAACACGTTTTGGCTCACCGAAAATTGTTGTTTTTCTTCAGTTTGAAAGCTCCATGGTTCACTTTTTTCACTACCGAAACAATAAAAGTTTAAAATACGAATTTCTAAACCGTGAAATTTCTATCATTTAAACGTAAAACACGACTTTGAAAATCAAAATAACATCGGACACAAACCAACACATACGTTTATCGAATACTGAATGTGAATGTGAAACTACTTGTTTAATTTTTCATTCGTGTTTGGAGGTAGAGTGGTGGTATGAAGTCGATTCTCGCTCTAAGTCGTATATCGAACGAATCGATAGATCGTTTAGTGACCATGTAAAGTAACGGAATGGATATTTTTCCATTTCCATCCATTTCGACGACATATTATTTGATGGAACTTCATTTATTGAAGCTACGATACTGATGAATCCTTCGTTGAAGTTTTATTTGAATGTAATAATCTAGATTACCTGAAAATTAGAAATGTTTAAACCCACGTCCATCAAGAAGATAGAATTTCAAATCCTTTCAATATAATTTTTTATGAACACTGAGCAAACTTTATCACAGTTTTTCGAAGTAGAAAAATCTGTGCCTTACTACTAGGTACCATCTCAAAGGCCATAAACATGAAGCGAATAAATTTTGACGTTCATTTTCAGTGATTAAATTTTCAAATACGTCTCGACAATTTTCCACCTCAATTTTCGGTTCATCGATTATATATTTACTCACGTCAGACGATAAACCTAGAATTAAGACAAGAATAGAATTATTAATAGACTATACAGATAGTTTTCTTTTGAGATAAAAAAACACGATTTTAATACATTACGAATAAATACAAAGAATGACTTGTACAATAAAATTCATATAAACAAAATTCTTCACCAGCCAGTTAAAATTTAAATTCTTTATATTTCTTGGTGGATTTTTCTTGGGTTGGAGGCTTCTTTCTTTTAGCCTAAAATAAAATACAAACAAAAGTTTTAATAATTTTGATATATTGAGATTTAGAAATGAATTACTCTTATTAACGAGAATTACCTTCTGCCTTGAAATATGTTCAGCAACGACATCAGATAAATCTTCTTTAATCAATTGAGACTGCTGTTCTTTGATTTGTTCTTCGTAACGAGCAGCCATAGCTTCAGTATCAACCAAATCCAATTCGGATGGATCCAAAGCCAATTCAATGGTTCCAGGTCCATCAGGACGTTTGGTACCGATGGGTCCACCAGGTACACTAGGCACATCGTAGATGTGGGTAGATCCCATCATACCGCTGACTTTCTCTACCTTCTTCTCAGGTAAGACTTGATAGAGAGCAGGCGTATCTCCTCTGCAAAATGAAAATCAGAATTATGAATGACATTCTGAAGAGAAATTAATTATTTGAACGGATACTAACCCTTCCATTTCACTTTCGATTTTACGTTTCCTCAATTCGATAATATCGGGCGTATGAATACCAGCAGTAATGGATGCAATGCCAGAAGGAGTAACGAGACCTTCGGCCGGAGTGGCCATTCCAGTTTCGTCTTGTTCTTCTGCACCTTCACCTTCCTCTTCCTCTTCTTCTTCGCTCTCTTCTTCTGATTCTGATTCTAATTCGCCCCAGATCGATTTGTCAACTTCGTATTCTATTTCTGGTATCTGTGAAAATTTTCACATTATGATAATATACTGTGCTCGATTGAAATAAAATTCAAAACCTTCGAAGAGATACCTTTTGAGAAGATGTCTGGATACCGAATACATCTCCGTATAATGGTTTACCAGTCTCATCAACCGGAGGTTTTCCCCATCCACCGGCGTGATAACCGAAAGAGCAACCTTCTGGAATGGGTGCGTTTAAACCGGGGATTTTTAAACTAGGGTACGACGGTGGAGGTCCATATCGTTGCATAGCAATTAGCCAAGGTGGTGGTACCTGTGAAAAAATAAATCAAAATAATCTGTTTTCTAGCAGAATCCTGAGACGAAAGAAAAAAAACAACTTTGAAATTGGAACGAAAAATCATACTTTATGAGCATGTGGTCCTACAGGCATTCCTAAAGCTGTACGTAATTCGTCCGATAAATCACCAGGTTTTTTCTCTCGAAGTCTAGTTTCATATTCTTTTCCTTCATAATACAAATCTCCATGGATAGTTAACTTGGGTTTAGTTTGCCACCTAAAATCAACATACGAGTATGAGGTTGTGTATTCACGTCGAAATCAGAGTGAAAAAATGAACACGGATATAATACACACTTGAAAAACGCGTCGTGCAATTTCTGATAATCGATATCAATTTTTCCTAATTTCGGTCTAGCTTTTTCTCTCATTTTCGCTTTCAAAGCTTTCCCATCGTCTTTTTCAGTTAAAGCGGAACGCATCTCCATTATACCAGTTTTTTTGATGAAGTGAGGTAATTCGAAAGGTGGTTTTTCAATTCCTCGTTTCCCTTGAAGATACTAGAATCAAACGCAGCGAGTTTTAAATCTTAGAAAACTCAAAAGACAAAAAAATATGCCAAAGAATAATTACTTTTCGTTTAAAACACCAATGTCTGGGCACCGGTACGGTATTTCTGTGAGCTTTCAACTGCACTAATAATTTAGGATCTCGAGCAGTAACATCGTGCATTTCTACCACATCGGGTCTGCTCACTAGCTGTTTCAATTCAGCTACGCTCAGTCGAGTAAGCTTTTTCAGTTTTCGTTTGGATAATTTTTCTTTCTTATCGCCGTCTTGTTTACCCTGAAAAACACAGTTTTACGTTTCGCATCGAGAATACGTGTAAAATTCAGATTTCCACCGAATTTATTCTCAAGCAAACTCGAATTTGGTTACAATCAACTCACCTCGTCGTCGTCGAATTCATCGGGTAGTTTGGGAACTTTCTTGAATTCAGTTAGTTCTTTACTTTTAGCACCCAGCTCTTGAGCTAATCTCATTTCTCTAGAAATATCTACAATTGGCTGTGTTTTCATCTCGGACTCTGGGATTTTGAAATGTTCCAGGATTTTAGCATACTGACGATATTGAGGATGCAATTGATTCATATTTACAGTTTCTTGAACATATCTGAAAGTAAACGATGATCAGTATTTCGACGAATTTTTCATTTTTTATAAAATATAATGAATAACTAACTCGACTTCAACTTCTGGATCTTTTTCTTTATCCTTATCTTTATCTTTCTCTTTTTCTTTGTCTTTATCCTCGGATTTATCGTCACCGTTGATTACATTCTCTTTATTTTGCTGCTGCTGCCCATGACGTTTCTTCTTCTTTCTTTTCTTCCTTTTACGTTTCTTATCTTCTTTTTTCCCTTGGGTTTTAGATTCAACTTTTCTATTCGCTTCTTCATCTTCTATTTCTTCATCGTCGTCTTCATCTTCGCCATCGCTGTACATACCAAGTGGTCGTCTTTCATCGTCTGTATGAACTAAAAACAGTTCATATACGTAAAACACAAATGTAATCGAATCCTACAATATTTTAATAAAAACAACCGAGTAAATTACCATCATTCAAATGATCTTCGTCGGCGCCAATCTGTTTGGCACGTTCGGATTTCAGATCAAGAGCTTTCTCTAAAGCTACCGGAAAACGAATCTGGGAATCGCCGGGTACACCTTCTTCGTCAGTTTCAAACTCCGGTCTTCTGGGTGGTTCTTCGAATTCTTGAAAATGATGTTGCTGTTGTTGTTGCTGTTGCTGCTGCTGCTGATGGTGTTGCTGATGCTGATGCTGTTGTTGAAGGTGGTGATGATAAGCTTCAGGATCGAAGAGTTGTTCTTCCATCATTCCAGGAATCGGATGCATTCCCGGTGGCATTCCAGGAGGCATACCATGCATCCCTGGCATCCCTTGCATACCTGGCATTCCTTGCATCCCTGGAATCATTCCGTCCATGGTGCTTCGAGTGAACGATCTTCGGTAAAAAAATCAATTAAATTTCACACTGAGTTAAATTATCAAAAAATCCATCGCCAAACGTCGATTTCATTTTTCCTGTTTTCGTTTTCCAAAAAAAATCGCCGATTCGCAGCACAGATAATAAAAACACCAAGATATTTGGTCAAGCACCCGGTTCTTCGACTCTTGGCTTGGCCTTTTCAAAAAAATTGTGTGCTGCGATCTAGCGGAATAATTATGCAACCAATTATCAAACAACTTTCGTTCCGGGCTAAAAAGCTAACCGCGTTTATCCGGTGATCCGCATCTATCCTTTTCGCCTATCGGCAATCAGCATCCACATTCTTTGTGATTTCAGCCAATCAGGAGCCGAGAAATTGGCACTCTAACAAAATGCGTTCGAAGGAAATGCGGCCATGTTGAGTAGGACTTTAACAAAGCTACAGGAAGGTTGGAAACATCAGTTTGTTGGTTTTAACACCTTTTACCATCAAGAAAGGACGTCATGGCAGAGCCGGCAACAGAAAAACAAACGGAAAACCGCAAACCTGTGCCGAAAAAACCAGTTATAGGTAAATTTAATCATTTATTTGTAAATAATTCGTATTGCTAGTATTATGTGATATAAATTACCGTACTCGCTGCACATGTGCTTTATTACGTATTATCGGCTTTTTATCGCACATTATTTTTCGCTCGAGTTTAGAACGTAATTACGATATTTCCGAGTATTTATTTGTGTAAAGTGTCGAAATTGTGTATGTTTCTTTTCGCCGGATGATTGTCTCGTACTTTCCGTTATTCGGACAAAGGCGTGCGGCGTGAATAATACGATAGCACGAGTGTTGTCTTAGTAACGTTCGTTATTCAATTCGATCTCTTTAGGTAGTAATCTCTTGAGCTTTTGATGAGTGTTTGCCTCATCTTTGTTCATCGTACCGTTTTGGTCATGTATTAATTGGTCATACCGCAAGTTCGATGAACTCGCGGTGAACTTCCTGTGCTGATTATACGGGTGGTGGTCTGTTGTTTAATTCTCTGCATTATGTCCTTTCGTGTTTGTTTTAAGCTATACGTAACTTGAAGTATACTTTTCACTAAAATCTGATGTAATTTTCAGCTGAAAAGGTCACTGGTATTGTAAAATGGTTTAACGTCAAGTGCGGTTACGGCTTTATCAATAGGTGAGTCGCATATTATCGATTTTACGTTATTAGATTATTAGAATACTCCGTTTCGAATTCGAACTCATCGTATCGATGTTTATTTGTTTCAGAAATGACACGAAAGAGGACGTATTTGTTCATCAGGTACGTTGATCCATTTGATTGAAATACAGCTGTGTAAAGCGAAGTTTTCGCCGACTAAACCGCCGCTAATTTCGCTTCTCAATCAACATTAGAGAAAAACTTGTTCAATTCAACGTTGATTAACGCATGATTGGATTTTCAGACGGCAGTCATTAAAAACAATCCGAGAAAAGCGGTGCGCAGTGTTGGTGACGGCGAAGTTGTCGAATTTGATGTTGTCGAAGGCGAAAAAGGACACGAAGCGGCCAACGTTACAGGACCGAACGGCGAACCAGTAAAAGGATCGCCCTACGCTGCGGACAAACGACGTGGTAATTATAGAAGCTGGTTTTACCGCCCAAGTACTAGAATCCCCCCTAACCAAAGAAGACCTCCAGCAGCTCCTAGAGAAGGTATTCTCTATTTTTCTCAAGTATCTGCCATTCTATTGAACGGTGTATTATTTTTTTTTTTTTTTGGTTTATTTTGCAGTTGAATACGACGGTTATGAGAACAGGGGAGAAGAGCGAGGAGATGCTGGCAGCCGCCCTCCTCCGCAACGTTTCCGCAGACGTAATTATCAGCCGAATTATTATCGTAACGGTGGCGGATTCAACAGCTATAATCCTGGACGCCCTCGTCGCCCATTCCCTCCCCCCGCACCTCGCAATGAAGAAGGCAACGTAAGCGAGGTTTGGTGTTCGGTTAAATTATGACGCTAGTTTGATCTCTTCGTACTAACAATATCTTTTTTACAGGGAGATGAATATGCCGGTATGGCACCACCTCCCTTCCGTGGCCGTGGAGGACCATCTCGTGGATTTTTCAATAACAGAAGGAATTTCCGTAGAGGATTCCGGCAAATGCCAAGACGTCCGATATCGGAATATCAGGTATATATCGTCGATAATGATAAGTTCGTTTTAATTGAAATGTTATCTTGGTTGTTAACTTTTCTACTTGAAAATTTTAGGGTGATGGCAACGAAGGAGGAGATATGGAATCGAGACGACCACGTTATCGTCGTTTTAATCCGCGTGGCGGAAGATCAGATCGCCTTCCACGAAGCGTCAGCAGTGGAAAAAAAGTAAACATGTTTCCTCTATGATGCGAATTATTTATCCTCTTTATTATTGGTCCGATCTAAATTACGATTTTGATTTTCCAGCAGGAATCGCAAGAAGGAAATGCTGAAAGCAACACTGAAAGTAGCTCTTAAATAAGAATATCAAGATGCAGCTTTGTATTATTTACTTTACTTTTTTCTCTTTTTTAAACAGAATCATTTCCCATCATTCTGTATTTAATGCTTTGTTTTACTTAATTTATTTTCGTTTAGTTTAAGAAATACTATTTATTTGCGAAGCTAGTTTGATTTTTTCCTTCTGCTTTTTCTCTTCTTTCCGGCTATGGTCATCAAGAAGGTTACTTTTTATTTACGCTAATAAAATCCAACAAAAAAAAAAAAAAAGAGTACTTCAGTTGAAAATCAACATTGTGTGCTTTTTTTCGTTTTTCTCTTCCCTGTTTATTTATTATTTTTTCCTTGTATTACATCAAGTCGAATATAATGTAAAATGAAAAGAAGTCATGAATCTTTATCTCTATTTTTGCTGCAAAAGCGATTATATTTTTATAATGGAAATTTATCCGATGATTATAATATTCAGCCTTCTATTGATTTACAACTTAATTTTGTAATTGATTTTTAAAATCGATAAATAGGATTTATCTCATTTTTGACAGACTTTAACATGTGCATATATAACAACATAAATTATGTAGGTATCCTTTGCATCCTCTTTGTGAAAACAGTATTTTTGATTAACGTAATCGCGTAACGAACTACATATCAGGATATTTATTGTATCGGTAGATGAAATTATACTGTAATGATCTTGTATACTGAACTCTGATAATCGAAATTGTTCTATTTTCTAAACAATGAATATTTCATCAAATTTGTTGATAATTTTTTTCCGAGCACTTAATGTGTATAACTATAATATGCAGATGTAAATGAATAAATGGCGCTTGTTTTCATAAATGTAATCTGTTTGCCGACGAAGTTTTTTATCATTGAGAAATTTCGTGGTGTTCGTGAAAAATTGTAACTTATTTGTTAAATTATTTTCTATTTTTTATATTTTGAAAATTTTCTACCAAATTTGTGAGCAAACGTTTACATTCTATTGGACAAGTAGCAATAAAAATTTGTTTACTTTTATTTGTGTTCGTATTGTTGACGTTGAGTCAGTTGAGTGAAAGGTTTTAGTAATTGGATTGGTTATTAGAGATGATTCATAATCGTTTGTTGATTTTTCGCACAGTATGTGATTGAAAATTGGACCAACTCGATCGTACGAAATCGATCTTTCTTTATGAAGCTAGATATTTCTTTTAAAATTTAATCGCAGGATAGAAAACCATTTTTGTTGATTGGATTGGCTTCATTCATTCTTTTGAATCAAAAATGTGTATTACTCATCGTCGGTGGTTGATTTGTGCAAATCGATTTCAGTATTTTTAAATTTTTCAATGATCTATTGGAATCCATTGATTCCACTGATTCAATTATCTCGTTGGTACTGTGTTGAAGGTCTTTTAAATTTCGTATTGCAACTCAGCATTCAGAGCAATTAATTAGCCCAAAATGCCCGAAACGAATTGTGTTGATGGATTTTAAAAGCGCTAGCCTACATTATTTACCTATATAGGCTAAAGAATGCATGGTAAAGCCAAATTCTAGGCTTCTAGATTATTACGTTCAAATTCCTCTAGTTTTTCCCACTTCTTCCCTGCTATTTCCTTCACGATTAGGGGAATTCCCTCAATATCAGAACACTGGCAAAAAATCTGTTTTTTTAAATTTTTACAAAGAACGAAAGATTCAACCTTTTACAATATTCAGTTTATTCTATGAATTACATTGAATTTGGATACATAATAACAACAGTGTTCGAAATAACGTTATTTTCACACGTACATTGAATACCGAAACGAAAAACTCTTCCAATTACCAAAATTTCCACCACGGGCCCTGAAACAACAAAAATGTGAGACGCTGTAGTCTAATATATTATAATCGTTGTTTTATTTATGCGTTAACACACAACTTGGTTATTACACAAATGATAGAAAAAATGTCTACCTACGTAAGCATCAGATAATACGTGTTATTTACCTGAGACAGCAGTTGATCAACTTTACTTTGAAGTTGTTTCTTCTCCATCTCGAGCTTCTGTTTCGCTAACTCGAGTTCCTTTTTATCCTTTAATTCTTTCTCCATCGACTCGATTTTACGTCTTTGTTCCTATGATGCAATATCGGATGACTTGTAATGATAAATAATCTCTTTAGATATGAATTGGTGAGTAAAATTCTCTACTTACTTCTACTTCAATTTTCAACGCCAACATCTTCTGAGTTCTGATGATACAAAATTACTGGAACAATCGTTACGGAACCTTCTCGCAAATGTATGTAACGTAAGTGCACTGGGCACTGGGGCTTGTTCGAAAAGTAAAAGTATTAAAGAATGATGAAATTCTCGTTGATCCGTGTAATCCGGAGTTGGATTGGATCGGACACGTACATTTAAAATGTACAGGAAAAAGTGAAGCAAAAAAATCAACCAATCCTGAATCGCGTAGGCCACGTGTTTCTCCGGGGGTGAAGGCTCTGATTGGTCAGTTGCCTGAAGGTAGTGGAGGTGAAAACTCTGATTGGTCGAATTTCTCCGGAGGTGAAGAATTCTGAATTTTTGCTTCACGAGTTTCCTATCTTGTTTATATTTATATTTATGTCCGGAGCAAATTCAAAGAATGGCGGATTTGGTTTTGTTTGGTCCTTATCCAGGGGTTGAAACTGGATTCCTGTTCCTGTTGCAATGCAATTTTATTGCTGATCTGGAAGAATAATGCAAAATCTGTTTTGAATTGAGCTGCAATGCTGCGATCACTCCGTCACCGTCACTCGTACAGTACAGGAAATCGTAGCTTTGTAGCCAATCACAAATCATATTCCTAGGGGTTGAAGACTGTGATTGGTTAGCTATCGGTGGATGAAGGCTCTGATTGGCGATGACTGTTGATCTAGTTGTCTTAATTCGGAGGGTGGATGAGGCACGGGGCACGGTTTGGTTTTCATTCAATTTTCATTTTCATTTTTTCATTTTTCGTGAGAAAAACGTCAACGATTATGAACGATTACGATATTTTCATTTTTAACTTTTCAGAGACAGATCTGAGATCATGCGATACTTTTTTCAAAATTTGAAAGGACCTTGAAGTTAAATTTCTCAGCTGAAACCTGAACTTTTAAAAAAAAATTAAAAAGGAAAATATTATTGATAGGAAAAGTTGAAAAGGAACACCTACCAACTACCAACTTGCACTACTAGTGCTAGTGCCAGAGCTTTGATGCGTAGGCCAAAAAATACTGCCTGAACGAAACTTTATTTCTGCAGGTGCCAACTACATGGAATAAAATTCAGTCAGCAGAAAGATAATTTCCTCGATAATAATTAAATTTGAACACGAAAATTCAAATTTTAAAATGCAATTAATTTGATGTAACATTACAAATTTGGTTATGTAAATGATCTACAATCAAACGTGCGTTTCAAATCGTGAAATTTCATCTTGTGTCATTAGCTAGTCAATTTGTACGTAATTAAAATTCGATCTCAATGGGTAATGGTGAAATCCTTGCTTGTGTTTTATAGTCACATCACATCTATCAAGACGTAAACATCATTTTTATAAAACATAATCACCATCATGGATCAGGGTAACTGTCTAGATCACACTTACAGCCGAGGCCCTGACGATACATCTGTAAGTAATTCTACCAATATCTTTTTCAATATTGCAATTTGATGTTATTCTGATACATTTTTCTGAAATTTCAATCACTCTAGGCTTGCGACTTGATAGACTCCAGTTTCAACGACGATTGTTCCGACGATTCTTCCTCAGTCGTGTACAGCACAGAAGAAGAGATGGAAACCCATAGCAGGAACGAAGGTCTTCAATCAATGCACCTGGAAAGATTACGTTTAGCCAGTGACGAAGCTAACGCTAATAAAAATGGATTATGTGCATTCGACGACGTAAGTTGTACCCTGAAATTCGTTCACGTACCGTCGAAGATATCTTTTCACTGATATAATACTCGTTTACAGGCTAACGCAATGAACGGAGACGTTCTACGTAAACACAGATCCGGCGAACAAGATGAATTTAAAGCTGAAAATTCACCTCCCAGTGGTACTGCCCCCATACCGATACAGATTTCTAAAAATCCTGAATTATCAGCCTTCGTTCCTTGGAAACGCACGAAAACCGTAGCTGATTTCGATAATCCTAAGAAACGAGACGAATCGAACCTTAGTGAGCAAGATGAGATCTCATTATTCGGCGACTACGTGGCGTCCGAAATACGCAGCATGAAAGATAAATATCATCAAACGCTGGTGAAAAAGAAAATTCAAGATGCCATTTTCGAAACAAAAATGATGTGGCTGAAAGAATGTAATATCAGAATGAATAACGGTGCGTCGAGCTTGCAGTAAACATCGAACTGGTAAGACTCTGTTTTACAATCGTAATTGGTTTATTTCATAGGCCTAAAGTATTTATTTTAATTTTTCGTATTTTTCACGTAGAATTATTTGGCGTAAAAAGTGCCATCGCGAGATGAACTGGAGTCCAGGTGAGAAATGCTCTTACCGTGAAGTATTTTGGTTGCGAAGATTCCGAGCCGAATGCATTATTCGTCTGTTCGAATATTGCTATTGCGGATGTAATATTGTACGCATTCTACGAACCGATCGATGATTCTGCGGAGGAAAGAAGTAATTTCGGATGGTTTATGAAATCTACCTCGTTTGTTGTTTATTTACTAAATTTTCTAAGATGAAAATTTCGTGATATTTTATTGTGATAATCGTTTTAATTTTAGGTTTTTGTTACGATGTAAATAAACGTCTATGTGTTATTATTAGTGTTGTTTTTCTTATCAATAAAAAACAAATGCATGCGATAATTCTTTTTTTTAATTTTTGGGATATCTAAATGTAGATCAGGTTTTATTATTACTAAAAAGAGAGGAACTTTAGTCGAATGAATTAATAACACAATCGTTTTTTTCCATCGATACTAACGTGCTTTTAAGATCAGTTTGATCGATATTACCTACCGAGCTCGAAATGAATCATAAAGTTTCACCCTCACACAATCAACCCCTTTTTTTAACAGGTAGCAATTCACGAAGGTGTCTGATATTGTTGTAAGTCTAAGTATGCAAGACTACGAAGTTCTTTTTTATTCTCGTCATAGACATAGTTGATTCACGTTCACACTCGAAAATAATCATAATGAGTAAAAGGACATCTTGGAGGATTTCATGTCCATCGGAAGTCAGACTCAATCAAATGATCGCTTTAGAAACTGAAACTTTTTTCGTATTGCGTCAAAATGGACCGTTGGCTTTTACTGTTCAAGATATACATCATGAGAAACCTTACGAAGTGAGTATTATTATTCGCTGATTTTATTTTTGAACAGTTTTGGCGCAGTGGAAATATTGCTTTATTTCTTTTTTGAACGGAGGGAAGAAGGTAGGAAGAAAATTCAAGTCATTTTTCTCTAAATTAAAAAAAAAAAATGAATCAATGAAAAATTTTAAACAAAATTATTCACATTCGAAAAATTTAAAACAATTTGAATTTTTATATTAGTTGTGTACTTGAATAATTTTTTTTACATATGATGTCAAACTTTTTTTTTTTTTTTTTTTTTTAATTAAAAATATTACCTATTACTTACATGTTTTTATGTATTTATGCAGGTACGTCTAGGAGACCCTCATTTGTGTTCTTGTCGATCGTACAAATTAAGTCAAGATGTCTGTTGTCACATTTCTTGGATAATTTTGAAAAAATTCAAGATCAGCTATAAGGATCCGTTATCTTTCCAGGTAGATACTTGAATTAATTACCAGATATTCCCAATACCAGTCAAAAGGGCTCTCTAGAAAAATCACCCTGAAATGAGAATTTTATGAATCTTCTCAAATCTATCAAAATAGAGAAAAATTTCGCCTCCAACTTTAAAATTACATTTTTTTGGAAATTTTTCTTTCTTGCTGCAACAAACATTCATTAAAGACTCCAAGAGCAATGACACTGTTTTATTCCAATTTTTTGTCCTGCAATGCCCGAAGCACTGTGCAGGGTGCCTAAATTTGGAAAAACTCTCAGAACAATTAATTATGCTTACAATTTTCAATATGTTTTTTCATAAGTAATATTTTTTACAGAATTTTTGATAAAAATGCTAGGAAAAATGGAGAGGGAGGGACCATGGTTGGAATTTTCTTTCAAATTTACTCAGTATGTGTAATGAAAAGTTGATTAACATTTTTTGAAAAATTTCAATTTTTTTGGTCAGAAAATTTCGACCCATTTTTTAAGAAAAAAAAACTTCCCCATCCTCAAAAAATATTGGTACTTTTCGTGGAGAGCCTTCTCAAAAAAATCTGTAAAATATTTCAATAATCACTGTAGGTAATTGAAGTCTGCAAAACTTTTTTGAAAATATTTCATTTCTGATCAAAATCGGTCCAAATCCTTTTATTGATCCCCATACTTCGTTTTGAGAATAGGAGAAACATTGCTTGAGGGACTGAGATTTTTTAAAGAAGGGAGTCACTCAGTGAAATTTGGGCACAGAAATCGAAGGTTTCATTCGTAGCATTTTTTGCCTCCTTTTTTCTCGCTTCGAGGGCTCCCATCCTGAGGGATCAACCCTACTTGGGAGATCGAGAGAGGTTTTTCCAGAGAAATATTTCTGAAATAATTAAATTTTCGAGCAACGTAAGGTATGTACCTACCTACCTACGTCAAAATACACAAAAATGTCAAAATACATAATTAGAATTTCGAGTTCGAATTTTCGAAATTTTAGAAAATCTTTTGAACCGGACAAAGCTTGACTTTTTGAAAATTTTTAAAAATTGAATTGGGACTAAAAATGAGAAAAAATTTACTACAATAATTTTAGAAATTGAAATTTTAATCTACCTACGTATCCTAATTTCCACCTGCCAAATCGATTGGAAATGGGTTCAAACCACTTAAAGCAGCTTGAAAACCTTCAGAAAATTTTTGAAGTTTGAAATTTCTACAAAATTTTATTCACAGAAATTGGAAAGCTAAAATTGACTTTATATCCTAATTTCAACATGCTGAGTCCATTGTAAGTGATTTCAAACAGCTCTGAAGCCTTCACTTACATTTTGGAAATTTCATATTTTCGAAAAAGCCTCGTAAAATCTGCACAAATTAAATTCAGATTTGAGGCTCCAGAATGGCCTGAAACCACCTTTAATCAACTTACGAGGGAACCTCTTGAGGTGTCACACTCCGATTTGAACGGGACTGCGATTTTTTGAGAGAGCATAGTCTAAAACCGCCAAAACCAAATTTTCAGCTGCCCAAGTTCATTTTTCGATTTTTGTCGAATTTTTGAAAATTCAAAATTGACTGTTTTTGGTGATTTATGCTTTTTTTTTTAAAAGTACGTACTTGATCAGTAAAAATGGTCAAAATAAGTCCCAAAACTAATATTAATTACCTAAATCCAAATTTTACCATTTCCAGTCATTCTGGAGCCTCCAGTGCGATTTTTCAATTTCTCCAGAATTTTGAATTTGCTCCAGAAGGCGTGAATATGCAGTTGGGCGGCTAAAAATCGAGTCGTATGTTACACTCGACCTGTTTAACGAGTTTATCCACAGTTGAGCCGATTTCGAGAGTGACACCTCAAAAGTGGTTTTTTGACCAGCTTTTTTCAAAATTAAAAAATCTAAAAAATCAAAAGTTTCCCGTTTGTGTGGAAATTTTCGAAATTCACGCGAATCGCTGTATTTTGTCCAGAACTAACGCCCCGAATCCAAATTTCACAATTTCCAGCCGTTCTGGAGTCTCCAGCGCGATTTTTCAATTTCTCCAGAATTTTGAATTTGCTCCAGAAAGCGTGAATATGCAGTTGGGCGGTAAAAATCAAGTTGTGTATTACACTCGACCTGTTTAACGAGTTTATCTACATTTGAGCCGATTTTGAGAGTGACATCTCAAGAGTGGCTTTTTGACCAGCTTTTTTCAAAATTAAAAAATCAAAAGATGACTGTTTGTGAACAAATGTTTGAAATTTGTGCAAATCGCTGCATTTCTTCAAGAAATACCCCCCCGGAGCGCGAATTCTGCCATTTCCAGCCGTTTTGGAGCGAGAGTGGCACCTCAAAAAACCATTCTTGAAGTGATACTCTCAAAATCGGCTCAAATGTGGATAAACTCGTTAAACAGGTCGAGTGTAATATACAACTCGATTTTTAGCTGCCCAACTTCATATTCACGCCTTCTGGAGCAAATTCAAAATTCTGGAGAAATTGAAAAATCGCACTGGAGGCTCCAGAATGGCTGGAAATGGTAAAATTTGGATTTGGGTAATTAATATTAGTTTTGGGACTGATTTTGACCATTTTTACTGATCAAGTACGTACTTAAAAAAAAAAAAAAAGGCATAAACCGCCAAAAACAGTCAATTTTGAATTTTCAAAAATTCGCCAAAAATCGAGAAATGAACTTGGGAAGCTGAGCATTTGTTTTTGGCAGTTTTAGACTATGCTTTTTCAAAAAATCGCAGTCCCGTTCAAATCGGAGAGTGACATCTCAAGAGGTTTCCTTGTCAGTATGCTGAAATTAGTGCATAGGTATAGAAAATTTTAGTTTTCAAATTTCAGTGAGTAAAATTTTGTGGAAATTTCAACATTCAAGAATTTGCTGGAGGCTTCAAAACTTCTCAAATCCCTCAAAACCGTTTTCAATTGGTTTGATAGGTCAAAAATAGGAATCATACTCAATTTCAACTTTCTAGGTCAATTTGGTAAAAAATTTGGATTTTTTAAAAATTGTTGTCCCAAAGATTTTCAAAAATTTACCAAAAAGTTGAAAGATGTCATTTACGAGTATTAGCACCTGGAATTTAAATTTAGTTTTATCTAGTTCTTGGTTCCATTTTTTTTTTTTTTTTTTTTTTTTTGGAGAAATGCTCCATACCTACTTCCTACTTACCTATTGGATTATTTTTTCAGAGTTGGGAAATACTGAATAAGTATAAGCATATTTTTTTTTTTTTTGTTGAGAAAATACCCATAAGTATTATTTGATTTAGGAGGAATTTCTTAAAGAATTGTTTTACATTGCGACTGTTTTTTTTTACGCGAGTTTTGTCCAATTCGGTGAGAGAATCGATTTCACTACTTTCCTCTTATGAACGCTCATCTTTTCTGCTCTTGAAGAAGTTCACAGAATTCACCTTCCACTGCCTATTTTACGGTTTGGCATACCTGAGACTTGATCATCGTGATTATTGTAGAATATAATATTCAATTTGTCTGAAAAATTATCATTTTTTTTTGAAACTCGCCACTGGCCAATACCTGGCATCATCAGCGCAGAACAAATCGAAATCCACCTAGTAATAAGAATACACCGTAGATTGCACCACATTTTCTTTTTTCCTTCTTTTCTTTTTTTTTTTACGTATGAAAAGCAGGATTACATTTTGAACGTCGTAACATCTTATTACATACATTCGATATCGTACCGAAACTTCGCAGCTTCCAAGTACTATAGAGGTTATGTACCAAGTTATCGTCGAAATATAATCCTTACATAATACTCGAGTCCGGTACCTACGTTTGTCGCGAATAAGTATCTTCGCCACAGGAGTATAATTTCCATGTAACAACATGTACGCTATATTTACGCGTCATTTCACGTAGCGAAATCTCGGCACCATGCATCGTGGTTTTTGCCTTATATACTTACTCGTATAGCTGCTGGACAAAAAACACAACGAACGCAAGAAGCACCGGCACACGATGAGAAATTGAGAATGAACGAGAGTACGAGAGAGCAAGAAGAGCAAGAGCTGCCGCCGGAGCCGTGACTGGTGCGATAATTTTGTCCATTTTAAACGGTCGTCGACAAAAAGCGCATTCATAATAATTGTTGGTTTCCCAGCAGAGTCGGAGTTTATGTTAATGTTTGCAAATTTGTCTAAGTTTAATTTAACTTAAAGTTCGGACCAGAATTAAACTTTCCAAAAGCTAACTTCATACTTTAACTTAATTCGCGTGCTCCAGTTATATGAAAAGTTTGCCATTTTTAACGAATTCTGAATTTTTATTGCGTTAATTCGCGCCTTATATTTTATCATTCTTCTTAGCTCATCGTGCTCGTATATATTGCGAAGGCTCGATGATGTCGTCGTTTATGGCCTCCTCTCATTCGCCAAGTTTAGAAATTTTTTTTTTTTTAAATTGATATTTGCGATCTATCAACAATTACTGAAATTATTCATCATTGGAAAACAAACAGAAAAAAAAAAAAAAAATGTCTCCCTCACTAAGAAAAATTTTAAGCCATCGATATGTTTTCTGCTCAAAGAAATTCCAAATAAAAAACAAAAGTTTAAATATCATAAAGTCACTTTGTCTTTTTAAAAGTCCGATTTGCAATTTACCTAAATGTGTATTTAGGTAAAAATTTCAAAATTTTTCATTTTTTTCAGTTTTTAAAAATTTGACATATCGTCATTCATCAAGAATTTTAATGGGGATTTTTTCCTAAATATTGTCTAAATGGGTAACTATACTTACCGTTGGTAATTTTTTTCAAAGTTTTCATAATGTGTTTCATAAATCGTAATATTAGAAACTCAGTACTTAGAATTTTTTTCGTTGAAGAAACAATGGTTAAATTTTTTTTTCTTCAAAAATACAAAACCTTCAACTTATGAACACAATTTTTAAAAAGCTGAGATATGATTATACATATGTTATTTACATCATTTAAAAATGCATATTTTTTATAAACAGAACAAAAGTTCTTTTTTTTTTCAATAGACGGCGATATAAGTACGTCCATGAGCCAATTAGAATCGTCCAAATTTTCTTGTGTGGTTGTCTGTAATTTTATGTTTAGTTGCAATGACCATTTAACTAATAAAATAAAAAGCAAAATAAATTTGAAATATAGGTATTTATGTATACATTTTTTTTACATTTTTTCAATAGATATTATCGATCGAAGAAATCTTTTTACAAATAATCTCATATTTTAATTACGAGTACTATATCAGAAATAAAATTACACGCACTAATTAAAAACGTTTGAAAACTTAGTTGAATTGAAAAAAAAATTATTTTAATACAGCAAGAGCGAAGCAATGAGGCTCGAATGCCTGCACGAGCTTCTCAGGTACCTAATAATTCTAACTAATCGTCGATATAAAAAAAATCACTAGGTAGGTAGGTACTTATTTGAAAAAAATCATCACTAAAAATAAAAACAACTGACGATATATTTTATAGCACGAAATTACGAATATGAAAAATAACGACACGTAAAAAAAAGAAAAAAAAATCATTTGACAATGTTTACCCTGATATATGATCACACTGGGCACGTTTCTAACCAATTTTAATCCAACTATCGTAATTCGAAGATGTTTACTATTAATATTGTGTTTGTAAAAATATCAAAATGATAATTTTCTCAAATTTTCACTTTTTTTTTTAAGCATTCTCCTCTCGTAAGTAAAGTAGGTAAAGTAAGTAATTGACAGTGAAAAAAAAAAATACAAAACCGTGTTAAAAATTTCAGAAAAAACCAATTAAGAAATTCAAAATTAAACAAACGATCGATTGAGAAATTATAAATTAAGATAAAAAACATAATTAACTGATGAGAGTGATGAGTTATACAAATATACATAATTGATAGTACTCTTTTATTGCTTCTTACTCATTAGTTCTTCCACTCGAATAAGAACTAGCTCTATTAATTCTTCAAGTTTAATCATACCCTTTTGAATTTCAGCGACTTTTCTTTCTAGTCTTGTTATCCCCGCTTCAATCTGAAAATTTAAAGAAAATGTAAATATTATGCCAAATGATGAAAGATCCAAAAACACAAAAATTTTGATTAAATCTGTCTACCCGGTCTTCTTGTGATTCTTGCATCTCTCTGTTGTTATTCCTCGAGTCCGTCATCGTCCTTTTGCCAAATATATCACTAAATTGAACTTATTATGTTTTTACTGTGTTCAACGCGGATATCCAATATTTTATAACCGGCTGTCTTTCGAATCCAAGTTATACTCTTCGATCGCCAACATAATCAGGAACAACCAAAAAATGCAATTACATAAAAAATATGAACATAAAATGAAAGAATATAATATTTTTAGTCTGATAAAATATATACTTACATATCACAACATCAAGAAAACTCAACACAAGAGAAACCTTAGGAGTCACTATACACCAGTAGACGTAGACAAACCAAACTAAATCATTTGACTTGTAGCACCCAGGCTACTTCTCGTCAGTACAATGAAAGGAGAAAAAATGATAGGGAGAGAGATCGCTATGTGTATGTATTGGTGTAGGACTGCTGGACTCGACCTAGTGCATCTTTATACGAGTGCAGTTTTTGCATAGGTACTGCAAGGCAGGGAAGGAGGGAAGGTAAAACCAGGATAGAACAATAGACAGGAAAGAAAGAAAGCAGACGCCAAACATAATGACAAAGTTCCTGGAAAGAACATGGCTATTGTTTAGACAGAAGCCAGACTACTAGAAGACAGGATCACGAGCTCCGCATGGCTCTCCAGTCTCCACTTGTGACAGCGAGAAAAAAAGAGAAAAAAAATGAGAGTTTAGGACACTACAAGTGTTGCCAACCTTTTTTTTTCAATTCGATTCTTTTTGTTTAGAGGACCAAAGGATGCTGTTTGGGTGCCCAAATTGAAAAAAAAATATGCTACATCGAATTTTTCGTTTTTGTACCTTCATTTCAGAAGCATAAGTAAAAAAATGGCCTCAAAGTCAATTTTTTGGGGAGAGGTGGTAATTTTGTTCATTTTTCAAAGTACTACCGACCCCATGGTCAAAATTAGATTTTGGCTCTTGGATTTTGAAAACGTATTTTGCCCCTTCAATTTTCAAAATAGGCAACTTGTTTAACTTACTTTTTTTTTACTCATACCCGGTTGAATACAAATCTGATGATAAAAAAATAAACTTGACTTGATTCTCGTATCTTAGACATTATGGCAAAATCACCAAAACAAAAATGCATGAAAAAATATATATTTAACTTCTAAAAACGATATGTACAAAAACACACATCAGAAATAAAATTACACGTACTAATTATAACGTTTAAAAACTCTGCTGAATTGAAAAAAAAATTATTTTAGTAAAGCAAAAGCGAAGTAATAAGGCCCAATATGCCTGCACGAGCTTCTCAGGTAAAAATAAATAATTCTGACTAAATCGTCGATATAAAAAATTACTAGGTAGGCACTTATTTCAAAAAATCATCACTAAAAATAAAAACAACCGATGATATTTATAGTACGAATATGTAAAATAACGACACGTAAAAAAAAGAAAAAAAAATTAATTTGACAATGTTTGCCCTGATATGATCATACTGGACACGTTTCTAACGAATTTTAACCCATAATATTGTGTTAGTAAAAATACCAAAACGGTAATTTTTTCAATTTTTTTTTTGAAGCTTTCAAACAGCCTTATGTAAAGTAATTGGCAGCCAAAAAAGAGAGCAAAACAGTGTTAAAAATGCCAGGAAAAAAATACAAAATCAAACAAACAATCGTTCGGGAAATTAAATTAAGATTGAAAAAAATGACATTCACCAAAAAACATAAGATGATTGGAGGAGAAAAAGGGGGAAGGTACAACGAATGTACCTAATTCAAACATCCTTATACTAATGAGTTATAAAAACAAACATAATTGATATTACTCTTTTACTGCTTCTTACGAGTACTATAGTATACGCTCTAGTTTTTCCAGTCGATTAAAAACTATCCTTAATATTTCTCGAAATTTAATCACTTCCATTTTGAGATCAGCGAAGTCTTTTTTCATTCGCCTTATCATTGTATCTTCAACCTGAAAATTTAAAGAAAATGTAAATATGCAAACATGCCGAATGACTGATTCAAAAACACAAAAATGTTGATTAAATGTAGGTACCTACCTCGTCTTCTTGTGGTTCATGCTTCTCTCTCTTGTTCCTTCTCGAGTCTGTCATCCTCCCAGTTGCGAAATGCATCTTTCTAAATTGAACTTTACTGTGTTTAACACGGATATATCCAGTAATTTTATAACCGCCTGTCCTTCAAATCCAGGTTACACTCTTCGATCACTATAACACAATCAGGAATAACCGAAAAACGCAATTACGTAAAGAAATGAAACAAAAGAATATAATATTTGTCTGACAAAATTATATACTTACATATCACCAACAACAAGAAAACTCAACACAAGAAAAACCTTACGACTTGGAAGATGTAGTTAAAAAAGAGTGCTCATTCACTATAGGTACCCTTAGATAAACTGAAGTGTACGTATATTACTAGACTTGACTTAGAACATCTCAAATAGGTAGTTACAATCTACACAATGTTTGCATTTCGTAAGGCAGGGAAGCAGGGAAGGTAAAACCAGTCTGGAACAATGGACAAGGAAGAAGGAAAGCAGACGCCACACGTAAGTTAGGAATGAGGATGCAGGTACACGAGATGACAAAATTCCTGGAAAGAGGCTATTGTTCAGAAAGAAACGAGACTGCGAGACAAAGAAGACAGGATCGCGAGCTCCGCATGGCTCTCCCTTGGTGACAGCGAGAAAAAAAAAGAGAAAAAAATGAGAGTTTAAGACATTACCAGTGTTGCCAACTTTTTTCCTCAATTGAATGCTTTTTGTTTTGAGGTCCAGAAAATGTTGTTTATGGGTACCAAAATCTAAAAAAAATATGTTAGATTTAAGATTGGATGCTAGACAAGATTTTTCGTTCTTGAACCTTCATTTCAAGAGTGAGTATATACTTAAGTAAAAATATGGCATCAAAGGTCAAGTTTTTGTTCGGGGTGTCCGGGGAGAGGTGGAACAAACTTCAAATTTGGATATAACCGGGTACGAGTAAAAAAAGGCAAGATAAACAAGTTGCCTATTTTGAAAATTGAAGGGAGAAAATACGTTTTCAAAATCCAAGAGTCTAAATCCAATTTTGACCATGGGGGTTGGTAGTATGTACTTTGGAAAATTGACCAAATTACCTCTCATGACTTTTTGCCCAAATTGCAAATTGAAGGGGGTATAAATAATTTTTAATTTCAAAAAATCGCGATGAAAAAAATGAATGCTACCTACGTCAAAGTCAAAAAATTAACAAAAGCTTTTTAAATTTTAGAGAATGAAAAAAAATTATCATAACAAAATTTGTTTATTTTTTGATGTAGTATTCATTTCCGAATTTATTTTTTTCATTGCGAATTTTGAAATCAAAAATCATATTTGTAGCCCCTTCAATTTACAAGTTAAGCAAAAAGTCATAATAATGTAATTTTGTTCATTTTTCAAAGTACTACACGACTCCTATAGTCAAAATTGGATTTTTGGCTCTAAGATTTTGAAAACGTATTTTCCCCCTTCAATTTTCAAGATAGGCAGCTTGTTCATCTTACGCTCCGCCGCTCCGGACACCCTGTACGAGTATGCTTGGGTATAACCGTATATATAAAAAAATAAACAAATAAACAATTAAACATGGTAAGGGAAGAAATTATTCATAAGAATTTTGGTAGCATATTTTTGAAAATATCTTAAAATGATTAAAAAAAAAACAAAAACAATTTAAAATTCCGGCAAAATCACCAAAACTTGGCGAAACTTGAGGAAAATCTGAATAAAAATTGTATGAAAAAGTGTATAAAACTTCTAAAAACGATTAAAAAATTAAAATTCCCGGCACATTGCTAAAAATTGGAGAAATATCAGTAAACTTTGAAAAAAAATGCATGAAAAAGTGTTAAAAATCCTTCAAAATTATATCTACAAAAACATGTAAAAATATTAAAATCGCAGAAAATCAAAAAATGACAGTAAAATTTCGCAAAAATAGCATGAAAATGTGTTGAGAAAACGTGTTGAAATGTTATATTTAAAAACGATGAAAAAAAACTTTATGAAAGTTGCATGAAATTTCATAAAAACACGAAATAATAATTTGAAATTACAAAAAATATTCAAACCCCCAAAAATTGCCAAGAATTGATGAAATTTCAGTAAAATCCAATTAAAGTTGCATCCAAATGAGATAAAAACATTTTCAAATTATACAGAAACATAAAAAAATATTAAAATTGGAGAAAATCACAAAAAAATTGACAAAATTTTCTGTAAAGTTTTCCGCCAAAATTGCGCGAAAAAGTGTTAGAAAAGTACGTCTTAAAATTATGTTTATTTCGAAAATTGGTGAAATTTTAAAGAAAATTTGACAAAAACTTGACAATGTTTATATCATATAAAAACATGAAAAACCCATTAAAATAAAATCATGGTAAATCACCAAAAAATGATAAAAATTTAGTGAACTTTGACAAAATGTGTACCTAGTAATTTTTACAGATTTTAAAATAACACTTTTCAACTTTTATATTCAAAAAAAAAAAGAAACTTGAAAAGTTGAGTTTTTTTTCAGTTTTGAGACATTATTGCCCCTTTAAATTAATGTTTGTTGTTTTGTAAAGAAATTGCAAGTGCATGAAAATTTCACCAAAACACAGAAAAGTCATATTTTATCCCCTGGTGACTTTTGGGTGACAGATTCACCAAGCTGTGACCATATTTGAGCAATTTTGTACACCTGATGACTTCTGGTGAATCTTGGTGACTGATTCACCAGAATTAAACGGAACACAGAAAAGTCATATTTTATTCCCTGGTGACTTTTGAGTGACAGATTCACCAAACAGTGGCCATATTTGAGCGATGTTGTACACCTGGTGACTTCTGGTGAATCTTGGTGACTGATTCACTAGAAGTTACCAGAATTCACCAGAACACAGAAATGTCATATTTTATCCCATGGTGACTTAAGGGTGACAGGTTCACCAAGTTGCGACCACATTTGAGCAATTTTGTACACCTGGTGACTTCTGGTGAATCTTGGTGACTGATTAACCAGAAATCACCAGAATTCACCAGAACACAGAAAAGTCATATTTGTGACAGATTCACCCAGCTGTGACCATATTTGAGCGATTTTGTACACCTTGTGACTTCTGGTGAATCTTGGTGACTGATTCACTAGAAGTCACCAGAATTCACCAGAGCACAGAAAAGTCATACCTATTTCATCCCCTGGTGACTTGAGGGTGACAGGTTCACCAAGCTGTGACCATATTTGAGCAATTTTGTACACCTGGTGACTTCTGGTGAATCTTGGTGACTGATTCACCAGAAAGTCACATTTTATCCCCTGGTGACTTTTGGGTGACAGATTCCCTCCCCCTTTCTCACTTCTGAAGGCCATAAAACCAGTGGAGAATGAAAATAATAGTAGAGGAGAAGGTACAAATATGGACCCCCTCTAGCTTTTTGGCTTTCCAGGGTAGAAAAAATTATCAAATTTTTTTTTCGAGTATACCATTTAAAAGGCCAAAGACTCTAGTATATTGTGTAAAAAAATTTATTTCTTTTGTTGAAAACTCACGGAGAAATTTGAAATTTAGAAAAGTGACATAAAATGGTACAAATATGGACTCGGGTACAAACATGGACCCCCCTCAAAAAATGAATAAAAAGTTCAGAAAATTGAACAAAAATTTATTTAAAGCTGTTTTTCGATGCTTTGGACTTGTCTTCTTTATTAATAACACTTTTCTAGGTATTCTAAAAACCATTGAATCAAAATTAGATGAAAAAAAATTAGGGGTCCATATTTATACCCATGCAAAAAATTGGCCAAGTTTATGAAAAATGAAAAAATCATGGTTCCATTTTGACACTTTGGACTTGTCTTCTTTGTTAATAACACTTTTCTCGATATTCTAAAAAATATTGAATCAGAATTAGGTAAAAAAATTTAGGGGTCCCATAACTATTGACGGTATTCGTTTCGTCGTCGATTCAGGAAAAGTAAAAGAAATGAGTTACGACCCAACTTGTAAACTGCAAAGATTAAAGGAGTTTTGGGTCAGCAAAGCGAGTGCTGAACAAAGAAAAGGAAGAGCTGGTACGGTTTCATTTTAAAATACTATTTATACCCATGCAAAAAATCGGCTCAGTTTATGAAAAATGAAAAAAATTATGAAAATCAGTTGAAGTACAGAAAAATATGAAAGTATATTTTGAAAGTACACAGTGTAAGCTACTTACTTCGCTAATAATTTTTTTTCCAAACTTTATTTGAAGTTGATGAATTACCAAATGAAAAACTTGTAAAATTTTCCATTGGCAAGAAAATAATGCGCAAAGAAAAACAATTGCTGATGAGAGACACCCAAGTTTGCATGGATCCGAAATAAGTACATGGATCATCGATACTACACTACTAGTATAATTTTTAGTACCCAGCATGACCGTAGCGCTAGTGGTTGTACACTAAACCATGGGGGGTCCATATTTGTACCGGGGTCCATAATTGTACCTTCTCCTCTATTAAATGAATTTTATGATCGCGCAAGTAATTTAACAAATTAATTTGTTTTTCAATTGATAGGTATAAATTTATCATTTTAGAAATTTAAAAACAACGTTGCCAAATTTGATAAAATTTATCAAGCTCAAAAGTTGATAAATTTGATAAGGTTAGATGAAAATCAATGATTTTTTTTTTTTAACACAACAAGTGAAACAATGTTCTTGCAGCTTATTTCATCTGCACCACCCCCCCCCTCCTTCAAAAAACTGCTTATAAAAAATCCAAATTCGTTGGAAATATGAAAGGCGATCGTTAATGAAAATATTATCGAATTCAGAAGTGAAAGTTGAACGTATTTATGTGTAGAATACTTGAAATAAAAATAAAATTAAAAAACAAAACTTCATAATAATCGTCTCATCCCCTCTCACAATACAGAATAACTTGAAATTCACCCAAACCTCCATTTAAAGCCCTTTCTGCGTCAATTTCTAGTAGGTACCTATAACGCATTTATCGACCATAAAGGTAGATATAGGTATAATTTACCCATAAAACTTGAAAAATCACCCACACAAGAGTAATCTTTTTTCACGGCTACGAAATCGAAACAGGATTAACATTGAATTCGATATCGACAACGTACACTTTTAATCCTACGCCATCATCATAATCATCACCAATAGGTACCCTAAAAATCTTCAAACTAAAATAAAAAAAATCATCAAATTAGCCGCGAGTTCAACGACCCACTTAATCAATCTAATTATTCGCGGCTAAAGTACCTTACCCTCGAAGAGCCCTCGAATTTCACTTTCGCGGCGAGATTTTCAAAGATCAGCCATTCAGATCTCATAAAGAAGATCCATTTAAAAAGTGTTGAGGTCGGTTATGGCTTAAAAACACTTTTACAGCAATTTACAACGGGAATTTATGTTGTAAAAAGGATACTAAAGACCGGGAAGTTATTTAAAAGATTTTTGTCCTTTTTTTTTGCGTGCTCTTTTCTTTTTCTTTTTTTCCCTCTCGTTCTATGTTGCGCTCTCTACTACACATCCGCCTGAGCCCGTTGAAATGAAAAGGATATTCAACAGGTGGTTCAAAAAGATCCAACTTAAAAGGATAAGATGAGAAAAAAGGCCTCCACTTTTCTCTTTTCTCTTTTATCGCCCGTTTAAGATTATTTCTAAAAGGTTAGACGGCAGTAAATGCTCTGACGGTACTTCAGCTTAAGGAACTTTTTACCAGAGGCGAGAATGCTTTTGGAGATGTTTCGTGTGTAGTGCGAATTATGGGGTTGTGGTTTGGGTTCAGTTGGTTGTGGGGTTTCTTTCTGAATTTTAAAAGCAATTTATTTTAGGATCGAAATAGGTACTTTGATCTTTTTATTTAAAAGAAGAAAAATAACATGAAAAATAATAAAACGATTTAGGGCTATTCATCTTGTTAGATGGTTTTTATTCTAATTGATTTAATATTCTTGTCGTCAAAATTATTACTTAATTTATGGGTATATTTTTCAATATCTTCAGATTTGAAAGATGCATTTAAAAAAATTGTTATAACTCTCTAAGCATTTTTATTTATTTTTTTTTTTTGTGTGTGGAAGTGGCAAATATCTCAACAAAAACTCATCGCTAAAAATACTCTTCTTTGAAAAAAAATTACCCTTCACATAGATTCGACAAAACGAACACGCCAGACTTGCACAGTGTAAATTCACCTTCACAACTAAGACCGTGAAAACAGCCAAGAAATCAACGCGAGAAAAGATAAAAAGAAAAAAAAAAATAAGAAGGAAGAGAAAGTTTATTACTCGGCTACAACTTTTGCCCTGTTATAAAAATATTACCCTCGTAAAATAAATAACCTTGTAAACGGAAATAATATCTGCCAACAAATAAAAACCCCCTAAGAAATTTCAGATTTATTTTCCTCCGGCAATAAGAGAAAAAAAGAAAGAAATTTCAACATTTAATTGCGCCACTTTCTCTAACAGATCTACTAACCTGGTTATGATTGATGATTAAAATCTCGACGCGTGAAATATCGGCGCGACTTGTCAGCTCGAATGAAAATATGAATTATTTAACGAATCAGTCAGCATAGCCTAATAAATTCTTTATTTTTTTTTCACAGCGCGGAATTAAAGCTCAAGAAATCGGCAATTTGTTCGTTGAAAGGTCGAGTCTTACTGCACGTGTGCGTAAGCTGCCGAAAATTCGCCGTCAGAATCGTCCGAGATTTTGTCCGGTGCCGAAGAAACGTCTCGGACCTGAGGATACGTGTATTATATGCCTGGAACAGTTTTCGAGTCAGGATGGAGGTAAAATTTAAATTTAAATTGACAGAAAAAGTGAAAATAGTCGATCAAAATCGTATGTGGCCATCGCAATAGAAGAAAATAGTTTTGATTTGCCTTCAAATTACGTGAAAACCGGAGTATTTACAGATGTTAATAAAATTGCATAACCAGTTTGCCGTAAATACACGAATTTATTCTTTCCTGATTTCTTTTATGATAACTTGAAGCAAAAAAGAAGTTTAATGCCCTGATTTGAATGAGTTTTCTTCTATGGGCTCAATTTTTAGTCAATTTTTTGAAATTCAAGTTTAGTTCATTTTCTACATAAATATTTCTCAAATTTTGATCAAATTGACGTTAAAAGCTGTTCCTAATCTGGTTTAAAATACATTTCCGCTCAGTAGATTTTCTTGGGGGGGGGGGGGAGTGAAAAAAACATTAATGTTCAATTTAAACACTTCAGGTGTACCATTGACGTTGAACAGATCACAAAAAATTCACCGGAGTATTTTTTTTAAATGATAAAATATTGTAGGTATTTTTTCAGTCACTTATTGCAAATACAGCTGTGGCAACGTGGTTCACATCAGATGCATTCAAATGCTCATGAAACATACAGATATTGAAAACCACAACGACAGCAGCATCAGCAACGCAGAAAGTGATCCTCAAATGTTAAAATGTCCTCTTTGCAGGTATTCTTCATAATTACTTATTATTCAGTGACAATTTTTTTAAAATTGAAAATAGGTATACTTATTGGTTTTTAGAAACAAAAACATAATAAACAAATTTTTTTTATTCGCAGGGGAAATTTCAATACGTTATCAGATTTGAAAATAATTATGCTGAAAGAGTCGAGAAAACCTTCGAAACCACAACCTCCTCCAGAACATCAAGTAACCTGTGCTTTTTGCCGATCAAAACCAATCCGAGGGAACTTATATCGTTGTTTGGATTGCGACCAGGTTTGTGTGTTAAAATCTCATAATGCATTTTAGGTTTTGCCTTATTCTAATTTTGGATGGAAAATGCAATATGGGCATTGATTAAGTTTCAAAGGAGCCGATCCTGTTTTGGAATTGTGTCCCCCCAAAGTATCAAAAGTTTGGAGCTCAAAATTTTGAGAAATGCAAAGTTCTAGATTTTTCCAATAATTCTGATTCTGAAATTTTTTCATCTTGATATGTAAACTAAAATTGAGCACTCAGAGGAGGATTTTGATCCCAAAATTTTGAAAATAAGTGTAATATGGGTATCGAGTTACAGGTTTTTGAAAACGCTGATTCCGATTTTGAAATTCATGATCTCAAAATCAGAATAAAGCCTCCTATGAAGAGCTTTGCAGCCAAAATTTTATTTTTTTAAAAAAATGTTTGCCTCCAGCTTTCCTTTGAGTGACTCAAGTTATGTTTTGAGGTCAAGTGAGTCTTAATCAGCGCTTTCAAAAACCTACATTTCAATACCTATACATATTACTTAAGATGCTTCTGGGAGAGACGCCGCCGCGCCGCAGTGGGAGAGATGCCGCATCATTTAAAAAAACTCTGAAAAATACTTCAATTTAATATGTAGACCAATGAGCAAAAGAGTGAAAAGAGCATGCATATGTGTCACCACTAGAGCTGTGGGACCGAAACGATATTGGGATTGGATTTCGGTGTCGAGATTGAAATTTATTCATTTCAGGATTGCAATTGTTTCGGGATTTGTTCTTCTAAATTTTCATTTCAGATTTGGGATTTGTTTCGGGATTGAAAGGGATGAATCGGTTCAGGTTTCTGGATTTTCATTTCAACCAATTTTAAGCCTAAATTGGCAGATGGACCAGGGCGGCTGTTATTACAAAACTGCAATTTTTTTCTTTGGACACAAAACGAGACACTGACACAAAATGAAACGGATCAAAAAAAAACTATAGGAAACGCAACCTGGCAACTCCATTAAAAAATGGTGTTTTATCCTACTAGCGGCCTGGCATGTACATAACTAAATTTTACACACGCATCTGATTTGCTGATTTGCGCGAGATTCAAACCAGTTATGAACCAACCAATCAGAGCATTTTTGATAAGAGTTAGTTTCAGTCCAGGCCGTTCAGATCGCGCTTTTGCTACGACAAAACGCTCAATGTATTTTAAATGGAGTTGCCAGTATTGTTAATTGATAGTATTTGTTGTAATGAAACAAACCATTTTGAACGTTTTACTGTTTCTTCTATTTTTGGCTTTTCATGGCAGTTTTTCTGTAAATTTCGACTAAATTTTGTCAAATTCAATTCAATCAAACATCCATCTAGAGGTTTTCTTCTCTGCATTTGTTAATAAAAATGTCTGCTTTTCTCACTTTTTTGCCTTTTTTGGCTGAATGAAACAAAATGAAACGAAACGATACGGGATTGGGATAGCAAAACAGTTTGGTTCAAAGAGCACAAACAAAACGAAACGAAACGTTTCATGTCTAACACAACAGGCGTGTGATGGACCCTGCAAGGGGTCTAAAAATGGGATGTTTTGACATGACAAATCCAATGGTGTGATTAGTTAAACGTTCTAAATGCATATTTTGCTTAATTTGTCAAGTAATTTTTATCATAAGCTGAATAAATGACGATAATACAAAGCTGTGGGACCGAAATGATTTTGGGATTGGATTTCAGTTTCAGGATCAAAATTTGTGTCATTCCATAGGTAAAGGGCCCATTTGGTCGTTTCTATTTAACAAAATAATCGTGTTTTTTGTGAAAAAGTTGAAAAAATCGAAAATCGAAGTTTTGATGGATTTCGATGTAGAACGACTATCTCGTGTCGAAGTATCAAGGCCGCAGGTGCGCCCCAAGCGGAGAAAAACGGAACTAATGTTTTTCTATAAAGGGCCCATTTGGTCGTTTTTGTTTTTTTGCGGTAAATTCGCGTCCAAAAAAATCGATTTGTGTTGGTGCAGCGTTAGCTGTGTGGCACTGATAACGGATTGCGGAGCAGGAGGTCTGGGTTCAAATCGCACCCGGGGAAGAAATTTTTTGAAATTTTTTTTTCATGATTTTTATTTTTACAAGTTGAATTTTGACAGAAAATGTAATTTAATAATTTTTTTTTGCTTTTGAACAGAGTAATGAATTTTTATGCAAAATTTAAATTTATTAATCATTGTTTTTCAGGCTTAAAATACTCATAAACATGAAAATATTGAGTAAAAAAAATCGCTATTGCAGGTGGGTAGTAATATTTGACATCAGAAACAATAATCTTCAATTTTAGGTATAAAGGTTTTCGGATTACGTGAAATTTCGTTTTTTTTTAGAAAAAAAACTTTGAAGGCGATTTTCTCAAAATTTGAGTTTTTCAAATTTTTAATTATGGAATTTTTTTGGAGTTTTTTTTTGCACTTTTTGGGCTTCTATCCAGCTCATATGATTGCTCCGGAGGTCTACTTCACCCCCCCTAACTCAATATCGACCAAATGGGCCCTTTACCTGCGGAATGACACATTTATTCATTTCAAGATTGGAATTGTTTCAGTGTCGTTCTTTTAAATTTTCATTTTGGTTTCAAGATTCGTTTCGGGATTGAAAAATTATTTCAGTTCCAAGATGAATCGGTTCTGGTTTCAGGATTTTCATTTCAATCAATTCTAAGCCAAAATTAACCAATGGACCTGACAAGGGGTCTTAAATTTGGACATTTTGACATGGGGGATTCGATGGTGTAATTAGTTTAATGTTTTAAATGCATATAGGTATTTTGCATTAATTCGTCGAGTAATTTTTATTACCCAGTAGCCATGACATAGCAGCTTTAGGTTGACTTAATCTCAGTTAGTCAGTTCTCGTTCTGGGATTTTCATTTCAACCTATTTTTAGCCCAAATTGATCAATGGACCTTGCAAGGGGGTCTAAAAATGGGACGTTTTGACATAGGGAATCCAAAGTGTAATTATTTCTTTTCAATATGGGTTCTCCATGTAAGTTTTCAGTCTAGGTGCGCATACCAAGGTATTTCATGCTTGGTTATTCAGGTATTATTTGCCCATTTAGGAACACAGGTGTGTAACTGATGTTTCGATTAGAAAATATTACATGTTCAGATTTGTCATTGTTGATTTTCCCTCCCCATCTTTCTGTCCACAAGTGAATGTCATCAATGACACTTTGCAGTCTTTTTGTACATAGCAACAGCCAAATCAGAGTGTGAGGCAACTAAAACAGTGTCATCTGCAAATGAGGCAGTTGGTACATCGTTGTTTGTTGGCAAGTCAGAAGTGTTTCACACATATAAGAAAGGAGCCAAAACGCTTCCTTGAGGAAAATAAAAAAAATGGGAAATGACTTACGTATAGGTAATATGATTGAACCATAAAAGAGGTGGTTTTCGTGTTTTGCATGATTGTCATTTGAACGATAAAAAGTGGTCCAAGAATGACAATTTAGGTGGTAAGCACAGCATTTTTAAACAATAGAAAAAGACGTTGGCTGTTGGCATGATATTTTTCATTGATAAGGCAATTAAGGCATTGGCACTGCAAATTTATTCTTTGTGAGATAAGCAGACTCTCTTTACTTTTTTAGTCACTTCTTTTTCAGGAGGGCACTAATTCTCTAAAGTTGTAAGTCCATAATTTTTGTATCCCCTCCCTTCCCACCAAATTGATTTATGTGTTTAAAAAGTCCTCTTTTTGTTCCAAAATGGTCAAACAAAAGTCCTGTTTTTTTGCCAAATTCACCCGAGTCAAAAAGCTTCTATTTCTGGACAAGTTGTCAAAACGTGTCAATTTTTGGAAAAAACTGTTAAAAAGCGTTAATTTTTGGCAAAAGTACTCAAGTGGTGCTCATTTTTAGCAAGTTGTTAAAAAGTGTCCATTTTTGTCAAAATTTTCAAAAGCGTCCATTTCTGGTAAAATAATCAAAATGGGGCCAATTTTGGCCAAAATTACTCAAAACAATCCTGGTTTTGCTAAAATTATCAAAAAGAGTCAATTTTTAGCGAATTGATGAAAAATTGTAATTTTTTTTTTGTTGAAAAATTCATTATTTCTTTGGCGAGTGGATGTTGAGAATGATGATGCGGATCCAATAGGCAGTGAAGTGCGCTAGCAGAATCAGTAAGAATGAGAGATTTAGGTATTTTGCATGTTTGAAGTTTGTTGAACTGCTAATTTGATTGCAAATAATTCAGCAGAGAGAATAGAGTAGAATGATGGTAGTGAATAACAAATAACATCAAAGTTACATATCACTGAGCACTACACATCCAACAAATGAGCCATATTTTGATCCATCTGTGAATATTTTGACACAATTTTGGTAATTATGTATTAGTTCTTAATAGGCTCTTTTAATTACATCACTATGTTGGTTTTTCCCTATTGAAATATATTTTTTATCCAATTTTTAAAAAAAAATATCATTTTGAAACAAAAGATGACTTTCAAGTACCAAACATCGATGAAATGTATTTTTCAACATTTTAACAAAAAATTATAATTGTGAAAAAAATAAACACGATTTTCCAATTGAAAAAACGACACAATTAATCTCCAATTGAAATTCGATTCCTCTCCACTCTCAAAGTTTTGAGAATACCCTTTGTAATTCTATCGCTAGAGTTTTCTCGTTCGTCTAATTTCTTTTCCAAATTTTGGAACCACTGTCCCTTCAAACACCAAGATAGGCACTAAGCTCGTCTACCGTACCCGCAAATATGAACTCAATGTGGCATATTCATCGTGTTACTACAGTACCTATCTACTTAAACCTATGGCTAACATTAAACGATTAACACTACATATTAAATACATGAAATTATTTACATACGTTAAAATTCAATTAAGAACCTAATATCGTCGAGAAAAATACGCTACGAAAGGGCCAATTTTACGACGAGAAAAAAATTCAAGTCGTTCGAGATATCTGAAGAATTTACACGTTGTACGCTGCAGCTCGCTATACTCGTTAAATTCTTTCCTCTCTTAACGATGGTATTTGCAAATTAATTAAACAACACAAAGTTGCACATTTTTCCTCAATTTTTATACCATCGATCGTGGTCGAATTTCTCTTACTTTACCTCATCGCTCGAATTCTAATAAAATGCATTTTTACATGTGTTGTTGCAGATATTATTATGTGGAGTGTGTCTTAAAAGGCAAGATTTTCTCGTATACCATCAAACGCACGATTACGCTGTTAAAAAGGTACGTAGCATTATTATTGACTTTAGAGTTACCTACTAGGTACATATATTAAATTGTATAAAAAAATGCATAAACACATTGGTGGAAATTAATTACGAAATATTTTTATATTCGTATACAATTCATAAATAGCTTACGTACGATTTTTATTAATAAAATTCCCGTTTTCTTGAATACCTATTCGCGTCCAGCCCCCACCCTTCCACCCCTTCATCCATCCCACGAATTCTTTTTTTCATTTACGTATATTTTTTACTCGCGCATTTTTTCCATCCTACCCCCTTCCTGCCTCTTCATTCTCAGCCCCGTATTCTTTTTCGATACAAAAATAGTACGAGTAAAAACGAATCAAACGTTATAATATTGTATCGTTCTGTTTAAAAACGAATTTTCGCTGCGAAAAAAAAATTACACAACTCGATTATAACGCTTGAAAAAACAGCAAATCAGATTTGGTAATATCTGTTCGAAACATTCCGGGAATTATTTCGCCGCTACACTAAAATCATCAGAACACTGGTACAAAGTTGGGGGTTTTGATAACTCTTTTAATTTATTTCGCAAGATTCCCGAGCTTTTATATAACTCAAATTATGGTTATTTTTTCGTCCCTCTTCTACTCTGCGCTGCTCTAACCTATTCATAATTCCAGCTTAACTATTTTCACGTATATATATTTGTAAGAAGCCGGGGAAGGGTACAAAAGGAGAAAAAATTGAACCATTTAAACGAGTACCTAAATCAAACGGTGGTATTTTTTTGTGTTTTTTTACACAGCGATTCGTTATTATATTAACTCCATTTTAAAATACTTCAAAGAAAGATTCTTCGTACGCGAATAAAAAGAGTTTTTAAACGATAATGAATAATTTTACGCGCCAATTTAGACGCTCGAATAATAAATTTTTCTAATTATTATACTTTTTTGGGGTATATAGTCAGGCAGAGGGAGAGAGAAAAAAGGAAACTCGCGTAGAGTATTTTTTTTTTTTATTTAACTCGACGAAATCTTCCGACACAACTACAAGTATTAGATATACTTACGTATTTCAAGCAAACTCTTAATTCGACCAATTGAGGTTACACTCGAAGGGTTTCCAGGCAGGCCCAACTTGTAAGCCGAAAAAAATTATAAATAATCCTTAAACGTTGGAATTCTGCCCGACATCTTTTCAACAACTGCGGTTTAAATAAGGAACCTAATTTGACACCTGGACCAGGAGATTTCAAATACCTTACACGAAGTTTCTCGTTCTCCAATCGTACTGAAGCTTGACTTTCGCTCTTTTTAAAATTGAGGCGCTTTAATGGCGTGATTTGGCTGTTTGATACGATTTTTTTCCCTCACATATTCGATGAACCTATTGATTGTGCTGTGTGCTGCTTATGTGTTCTTTGAGAGAGAAAGAGAGAGAATAAAAAAAACACTCGAATTATCGGTACCATCTTTTCGACTGACGGTGGTTGAGGTGTTATCTTATATGTATAGGTGGCCTGTTGTTTAGAATCATTATGGTTATGGGGTTTTTACCGGTGACGATTTTTTTTTCACCTTTTATAGGGTGTTTGCAAAGGTTAAGGAAGTTATATTAACATGGTTTTTAAGCCTGAAAAATTTTCTTTTTTTTATCTAACAATAAGTTGGACTAGAAAAAATGTCTATAGTGTGAAAATCATTGATAGAAATTTCAGAAAATTCGTTTAAATGTCATCATTTTGAAAATTTGGAAGGATCTTCAGAAATGTGAGGAAATTTTTTTTGTGAAGTTGTTGGTTTCTAAAACCTATTCATCTAGGTATTTGTTTTTTGGATCCGACCTCTCATTTATGAAATATTCCAACCGACAGGAAACAATTTTGGGTTAGCAAGGAAAAATACGGAGGCCATCCAAAAATACTACAACATTAAGCCGAATTTTTGAAGCTGAAATTCCATTTTTAAAGGACTATTTCGTCAAGAAAAAAAATCAAAATTTCATAAAATCCTGGCAAAAATCTGAATTTTTATTCTCGTGCTGTATTTTACATCCTGAATAGATTGGCGATGGTTTCAAATGTTTTTTTCTATTTTTTTTTTGGAGGGGGAAGAGAAAAATATTTTATTCACGAGCAGAATTTTGGAAATTTGGATATTAAATCGATCTGAGAGGTCAGAAGAACAGTGTTGAATGCTGAAATTTCATTCTTTGCCTTTTAATCAATTACTAATAAATCTAAAAATTTTAGCTGAAGACATTAAAACGGCTAGAAACGAACACCAATCGCTTTGGAGATGGAAATGAAAACCAAATTGAAACTTTCTATACCAACGTCTTCGTTGGCGTAAAATTTTTCAATTTTTTTCCTTCAAAAATTATCCTAAAGAGGAAACGATTCTGAAACTTTTTACTTAGACCACTCGAAAGGGTAAAAAGATTGTAAGTTCAAGTTTATAGACTCTGAATTCGAGTTTTTTATGCCAATTTTTGCAATATCGAAAATTTCAAAAATCCACTAGAGATTCCAGAAAGCTTGAAATGATTGGTAATTGATTCAGAAGTCAAAAAATGCATTTAAACCAAATTGCATCTATTGCATCCTAACTTCAATTTAATCAAAATTTGATCGTTTTTTTCTATGTAGGTATTAGAAAATAGATTAAACTCAAATTTCAAAAAATTCACCTAAAATTGAAAAATCAAATTTAGCAGGTAAAATTTGGTCTAATAATGCATTTTTGAATTTTATTTCGATGTTTTCATTGTCAAGTCTAAAAATATTTCTGCTTTCAGCTTCTTCCATATCCTTTAGTTTTTTGAAATAATCATAAGGGGCGGGAGAGATCTAGGAAAGGCCGAATTAAAGAACAAACCTATGTTTTGAAATCATTGATTTCGAATTACTCTATTTCTTGTTTTTCCAAAACTCAAAAAGAGATTAGAAGGATGCTGGTGTAAGTTGTACCCAAAAAATTGACAAATATTCAAAAAGACAAGAAAACATTTCGAGATGCCCGTTTCTGAATTGAATGAGACTGCAATTTTTGGCAAAAGCATGGTCTGAAACCCCTATAGGCAAAATTTCACCTGTCAAAACTGATTTTTGGCGAATTTTTAAAAATCCAAAATTGACATTTTATTCAGTAAAAATTCTGAAAATTAGTCCTAAAATTTATATCATCTCCCTGGAATCCAATTTCACCATTTTCTGCCATCCTGGAGCCTTGAGCACGATTTTCAGTTTGCTCCAGACGACAGGAAAATTAAATTTAGGTATGCTAGAAATCACATAGTCGACGTGTTTGCCTGGAAATGAGCTCAAATATGGATAAACTCATTAAACACGTCAATAATACTCGTAAGCCACAAATTGATCTTTATAGCTGTCCAAAAATTAATTTCTTCATCATTCTGGAGAAATCGAAAATCACGTTGGAGTCGGAAATGGTAAAATTCGGTTCGGGGAAGTTTGCCAAAAATCGAAAAGTCAATTTGGTCAGCTGAAATTTCAGTTATTGGGGTGTTAGACCATGTTTTTTTTAAAAAAAAACCGCAGCTCTGTTCAAATCGTATGCTCACACATCAAATGGTTCTCTTATCACAATATCCTTTCTAAATTTTCATTAATTTTATGACGTTTTTATAACTTTCAAGGGTCCTGGATGGGGAGAGAGGGATTTAGAGAGATTCGATTTGAAAAATTAAGCCCATATTTGAACTCAGCGACCTCGAATTAGTAATATTCAACATGTCACACCACATTTTTATATTTCTCTTATTTTTTTCAAAATTAGGGACGAGGGGAGTGGGAGAGTACTGAGAAATTGTACTTAAAAAATGAGAGAATATTCGAACTCAGTGCTCTTGAAAACCTATAACTAATGACACGACACACGTCATTTTCATTTTTTTTTTTTTGGTATTTTGTCCCTTTCCACGAACACTGCGGAGGAACAGAGCAATTCAGGGGGCTTTTAAAACACAAAAATAAGCCAATATTCGAACTCAGCGTCTTCGAATTAGTTAAAATCAATATGTCACTTCATTTTAAAATTTTTTTTGAATTTTGGTCAGAATTTGGGGCTCTTGTGCCCCTGAAGTGTGTCGAGATCGTCTTTTGAAAATCAATGCGTTAAAAAAGGGGTTTGAAAAATGGTCTTCGCTGTAATTTTTTAAAATAACAATTTTCAACATGTAAATTTATCACAAATGTTGAGCTTTTACTGTGAAAGCTCAATTTCAAAATTTTTAAACCATAATTATCAATTTGAATCTCCAATTTATTTTTTTTTTTCAAAATCCTGTGAACAGAATCACTCCAAGTTCAATCGGTCTTAAAACATAAGCCTTTAAAGTATTGACAGTTCGGTAAAAAAATCGCAAATGCATAAAAATTACAGTCCTCGCTCTCCCCCCTTAGGGGGTTTAGGAATTATGAAAGTTATTTTACTGAACAATAGAAGGAAACTCATTCATAAGACTCGCCAAAACTGGGCATTGAACTTAATTTTTGGTTCAAGTTTTTATGAAAGAAATCAGAAAAAATGACCTTGCGTATTTACGGCAAACTGGTTATGCAATTTTATTAACATCTGTAAGTTCTACAGTTTGCACGTATTTCGAAGGCAAAACAATACCGCATTATTTCTTCTATACCTTGGTCGAGTACGATTTTGATTCAATATTTTCACATTTTCTGTCACTTCAAAGTGTCGCATTCTCAAAAATCGACTTTTTGACGAATTTTGGCCCGTCATCCCCTCCCCCAATTTTGGGTGAACATCGAAAAAAGTGTCGTAGTCGTGTGATGATATATCGATTATTACGTTTTCAAAGACGCTGAACACGAATATGACATTAATTTTAGGATTCAACGCTTACTACGTGCCCCTAGTGCTCCTTTCATATGAGACAATGCTTTAAAAAATTGACAATGTAGTAGATACCAAATGGCACGTTTTATTGTTTTCGAAGCCAATCACTTTCGCATGGGGTCCTCAGCTAGAAAAATGAGGCAGAAAAACAAGATGACAATATGCAAAATTTTTCAAAATTTGTCAAATTGAATTTAGCTTTTGGAAGTTTTTCTGGTGATGTTTTTCAATGTTCTTTTGATTTTTATTTTATATAATGACTCCCTTGTTCAGTCACTTTGAAAAAATCACGAGATATTTTATGATCCTAAAACTTGAAAGAAACTATCATTATTTTTTTCTAGCCTCCAAAGACTCGCAAGTGATTCCCAACTTTTAATAAAATTCAAGAAAATTATCTTTTTGATCCAACTCTTCCTCCTTCTCCCTCTCCGCCGATCGCGATTATCACTTTTTACGTTAGTTCAAATTGTTGTATATCTACTCAACTTAAGCACTTTCAAGAAAATGGTGCCGGGCAGGGCACTGCCTCATTCAGTTTTGGGGCAAAATGGAAAAAAATTCAAATGTTTTGTGGTATATCGAATGCTATGTTTTCGAGGGTGGTTTTTATTTTTTCGATCTGACCCTCCCACACCTCCTCCATTCAGGTCAATGGACTCAAAAAAATCTGTTTAGGATATTTTTCGAATTGAAATTTTCATCGTGACATCGAATCAAACTAGACGAATTACCAATAGGTAATTTTCAAACAATACATCCAAATTGGATGTAATTTAATCACATACCACATATGTACCTACCTACTTTTACGACGCACGAAAAAAGTCAACATTAACATCAAGTGGTCGCTGCAAGTACAAGAATTCAACACCGTCGTCGTCGGCTTTACACGCATTTATATACCATCATAGGATGAGAAAAAGCGAAACAACAACAAAAAGTTGATACAAAAAGCCTTCTAAAACGACCAAAAGTGTATCATGTAATACAACTATAAGACAGGCGGAGAGTGAAACAGAGAAAGACAAAATAAAGGGTGAAAACTACGAGGAAAAAAAATAGAAGAAAAGACTCGGGAAAAAATAAAGAGAGACAGACAATAAGCAAACCGACAGACGGGGATAAGAAAACTCAAACACGTAGACGAAACGGAGACGGCGGTAGATAATAATGGAAAAAGGTCATTTAGAAATATTTTTAAACAAGTTAAAAATACACCGACTGAAGTGAAGCGGAAATTTCGTCTTTAATATTTCTCAAAAGCTTAACATTTAAGAACTTACAACGTGTTTTTTTTCCTCGTTGGTGAAAATTAGCGGGTATTTGCAAATTAAAATTTCATCAAAAACGATCGTATAGGATTAATGTAGGCATTTTACGAAGGAGCTCCTCGACTATGATCAGATTTGAGGTAATAGATAAGTATTATGATTGATTTGAAATTCTGAATTTCAAGGGAGCCATCTTCTTTGACTGAATTTGAGGCTTGTATTGAAAAATATTCCTACATGTTTCTTCATCAATTTAAACCATTATCCATTTCCTTCATTCAATGCACCGATTCTTCGAGGAACAAAATCACTCACTTATTTTTTTTCTAATCTTTTGTTTCGTCAAATAAACACAGACCAATATAATACGTAACGTTCGCCTGTCGATCTCGTACTCTCCGATATTCTTCGGCACCCAAACTAACATCCCACCAGACAAACCTATTTTAAAGGGCAAAAAATTGTCAAAGAATAAAAGAATGCCTTCCGACAAGACGGCGATAGGCTACGAGTCCATTATGCGCACATGACACGAACAATACATCAGGGATTGGATTGTAAATTATCGTATTATCAACCTGCTTTCTCTTTTTCAAAAAATCCTTTCCAACATACCGCCGCCAAAACGAAGACATACAAAAGGACCAAAAAAAACTGGTTCAAATGCAGTTCGCATCCTCGTGCGAGTCTACAAAAGTACATAAAACTGGTTTCCGCGTCAGACAAGTGAATGGTTGTAAATTTAAAAAAAAAAAAAGTAAAACGTCTATATTGAAAGACTAATAAAGAGACTTAAAGGACTCTGTCTATTGAAAGGCACTCGTTCAACAATTGTTTGGTTTTATTTACAAGTTACTTACATTACATGTTATAGTCTACTCGGAATTGTATTTTGGCTATTTCTGTCCATTTGCACTGGACTATTATTCGAGTTCGGATCATTCTTCAGTTTATGAATGAAGAAAAAATGTGTATAAGTTACGTGAATAAAAAAAAAAAAAAAAAAATACAAAATTAGAGACAGCTTTTTCATCACAATATGACAATATAGACTTCTTCTCGCCATCAGATACCTACGTACAAACAGTCCGTGTATGTAGAATATTGTAGATGTTGTATCTTTCAAACGCTAAATTTTAATTCAAAATTCTGGATATTTTCTCTCGATATATAAAAAACGTACATAGTCGAATAGCATTCCCACACAAATATGCATCCTAAATGAGCACAGAAAAAGAGGCAACATGTACAATAAGTAATAATACATGAGCATTATACTCGTAAGTAGGTAGATACCTACTACCTAGTACCTACATACATAAGCAAGAAATTCTCGACAATTCTATGATACCTATACTCAAATATCAGACACAGTGCCCCAGGACTCGCCATGTACATTGTACATTCTTTGATATTATGCGGAGAAGTCGATATTTTCTATGTATAAAAAAAATTGCATACATTTTTTAACGAAAGGAAAGAATTTCTATTGAGAATGTCCAAACTGAAAGTATTCGCTTTATTGGAAAAATAACTTCGAATATTTTACTTATATTTTTTGAAGCAGCAACTGCGTTTCTAATAAAATGTTTCACTTAAACGAAAAAAAATTAAAGAGATTTTGAACTGTACTTACTGTTAGTACCTACTTACAATTTACAGTGCCTATTTTTTAAATTTATGCTGTGAATTTTGGGTTATTTTCTGGTATTCAAAGTAGTGAGATCGACTGAAGCATCTTGTGATGTGGATTTAGGAATCTAATTTTGTTTTATTGTTTCAAGAATTCTTGGCATTTTTTCAATTTTTGATCAATTAATTTGGATTTACAAAACCCCTCCCTTTGAGATTAACTTGGATTTTTCCTTCTTAAGAATGACAAATTGGTACCCCTGATGAATGTTTCACCTTCGCTCTTATTTTGAAGCTTTGCTTTTATGCGCTTTTCTAACCCCCTTCCTCCTTTCCAAGTTGTTGGATTTCATGAAAAAATAGGTTTTCTATTTTTAAATTTTCCCTTCGAGTTCAAAAGAAGTTGAAAAATATTCAAATCATACAAATCAATTTTAATTTCTGGGTCTGAATTCTTCTAATGGTGTCTTTTTTGATAAAAATATTCTCCAATAGAGAATTTCTCTTTATGGAAATTCCAAGAAAATTTTTTCCTTGACTCCTCAAACAATGTAGATTTTTTTGTAAGTGGGTAGATATGGCATCCTAAAACAAGGAAAACATAAAAAATAAAAAATTTTAATCTGTAAAATTATTTTGAAAATTTTTCATTAGAAATCCTTCTGGTTGAACACTTCTTTAAAATAAAAACTGAAGGGTTCCATAAAAGGCACCCAACCAATTTTTCTGGGGGGGGGGGAGGTGAGAAAAGAGGATAGAGGGGAGAGACCATTTTCTGGAGACGATGAGAGTTCTTCAGAAACATTCTCAAAGCTTCCAAGTTTATCGAGTGACAACATTTTTTTTCTACATTTTATAAAACTCATCATCTATAAAACGGCTGAATCAATTTCTTGAAATAACCATTCGCCAAACGCCAACGAATTGATTAATTCTTTAATTTATGAATCGATTCGTTCGCGAACGAGTCACTTATACGAATCGATTCGTTCGCGAACGATTCACTTATACGAATCAATTCGTTCGCGAATGATTCACAAAAAATAATTCGATCCGTTCGTGAATGATTCGCCAAAAATTGAGCAAATGAATCGATTCGTTCGCAAATGAGTCACTAATACGAAACAATTCGTTCGCGAATGATTCATCAAAATGAATCGATTCGTTCGCGAACGAGTCATTTATACGAATCAATTCGTTCGCGAATGATTCACAAAAAATGGTTCGATCCGTTCGTGAATGATTTACCAAAAATTGAGCAAATGAATCGATTCGTTCGCGAACGAGTCACTTATACGAATCAATTCGTTCGCGAATGATTCACAAAAAATGATTCGATCCGTTCGTGAATGATTCACCAAAAATTGAGCAAATGAATCGAATCGTTCGCAAAAGAGTCACTAATACGAATCAATTCGTTCGCGAACGAGTCACTTATACGAATCAAACCGTTTGCAAACGAGTCACTTATACGAATCGATTCGTTCGCGAACGATTCACTTATACAAATCAATCCGTTCGCGAATGATTCACAAAAAAAAATTCGATCCGTTCGTGGATGATTCACCAAAAATTGAGCAAATGAATCGATTCGTTCGCCAAAAGAGTCACTAATACGAATCAATTCGTTCGCGAATGATTCATCAAAATGAATCGATTCGTTCGCGAACGAGTCACTTATACGAATCAATTCGTTCGCGAATGATTCACAAAAAATGATTCGATCCGTTCGTGAATGATTCACCAAAAATTGAGCAAATGAATCGATTCGTTCGCAAAAGAGTCACTAATACGAATCAATTCGTTCGCGAACGAGTCACTTATACGAATCAATCCGTTTGCAAACGAGTTACTTATACGAATCGATTCGTTCGCGAACGATTCACTTATACAAATCAATCCGTTCGCGAATGATTCACAAAAAAAAATTCGATCCGTTCGTGAATGATTCACCAAAAATTGAGCAAATGAATCGATTCGTTCGCACATGAGTCACTAATACGAATCAATTCGTTCGCGAATGATTCATCAAAATGAATGGATTCGTTCGCGAATGATTCACTTACAAATCAATCAAATGATTCACCAAGAAATCAATCAATTTATTTACTTAATCGCCAATTGTTCGTAAATGATCCGATTCGATTGTAATCAGATCATTTGCTGTACAAATGTTTCAAAAAAAGTGAATCAATTCGTTCGTAAAAAATGTTTATTTGAAGAAAAGTCGGTCTTCTCACGCTAAATGCGTGAGTGTTTGTTCTTCTTTCTTCTTAAATTGAACGTGCCGGGAGGGGGATGAGGAGGACGAGGAGGAGGGGAGTATGTCCACCCAGACGATTCTTATTTGTACTTGTAACACCCCCTAAAGATGTTGGTTTTTTAAAAAGAAAAAAAATCTTCAAAAATTTTATCCTCTTACCCAACTGAAAATTATGAGTTTTGGAGCCTCCACCCGAAAATTAAATAAGTAATGTAAAAAAAAGTTGAATAACAAATTTTTAGGTATATAAAACTATTCATTTTTTTGCGTCAGAATTCTTTTAGAATAACCCCATTTTTCAAGGAAAAAAAACATCTCGCGGGCCCTCGAGCAATTTCGTGATCTTCCAGTACGGAGCTCAAATACGTAAAAATCAAAAAACTTTTTTTTTTGGGTGTTTATAATTGCAGGATTATTACACCCGTGGATAGGAGGGTTTAGATTTGGTTTATTAGGTTGGTGTTTTTTTAGTAGGGTTATAAATTTTTGGATTTCAGAAGGGTTATCTGGGATGGTCATTGAATTTGGGTCTATTTGGAGAGAAAGTCTTGTTTGCTGTAATTTAGGACAGGTGAATAGTAAAATGTTGAATTTTTAATGTCTCGCTTTTGTCAACATTAAAAAAAAAGTCACATTTTTACCGAAAAGTGTCAAAAAAAGTCTCCTTTTTTCAGCATAAGTTGCAAAATAGAATTATTTTTCCAGTTATTTCCAAAAATCTTGCTTTTTACCAAAAGTTGATGAAAATTTCAGATTTTCACTAAATTGTTAAAAACTTTCTTTAGTTTCACTCAAAGATTGCTAAAAGTCTCACTTTTTGCCCCAAAAAATCATTTGAAAGTCTCATATTTCTTTTCGATAAAAATTGCCAAAAAAGATCTGTCGTTTGAATTGTCGAAATTTCACTTTTTTTTGGCCAAAAACTGTCAAAAATTGGCGAATCTTTTTGCATTATTATCGTTGGGGCTAGTAAAAAGTTGCGAAAAAAAAATTGGAAAAGTTGGATATGATTTTTTTTGCCACTAATTGCCGCAAACAGTCCTGATTTTTGGCAATTAGTATCAATCGAGTTTCGTTATTAGATTTTAATAAGAATATTCATCGTTTTTCTGGTCTTTTTTGAATTTTTTTTTCTGCATAAAAATGTTTGTCCATCTCTTGTAACTTTTATGGTTATTTAAGACCAAGTTTTTTTGGAAGAAAATTGAGTATACGAGCCCTGCATGGAGTGTAATTTAATTACAATTTTGTGACATTTACCTATTTTGACCAGCTTTTGAGCACACTGAAGGTAGGAATGTGGAATACGAGAAGTCAGATAAAAAAAATTAGCCAACATTCCAACTCAGCATTTTCTGTGTGTGTGTTTTTTTAAAAATCTATACGTTGCTTTGACAAATTTTTCAAATAGTGAATATTGAATGGGAAACCGCAACTCTAATAATCTACGAGTAATAACGCATTTTAAGGACCTTTTTCAACATCGGTAAGGAATGTGTGTTTTAAGCCCCGAAAATTTCCAAACAAAAGCTGAATTCTTCTCATGTAGAAAGTGAGTCTCTGAACCCAATGGTAATCACAATCAGGATAGGAAATTCCAACAGTTGCAATGCTGCCCAATGGTCATATTGGAGATATTGTAGCACTCTCCCCCCCCCAAATGGAGCTCCTAAACACATTTCTTCTCACTCGAGTTGAAAGAAGGTAAAACGACTTGGGCATTATCTGCATCATCATTCGAGTTCACATTTCACTGTATATGGTAATTGATGCGTTCGATTTCTTGGTCAAATTTGTACACTTGGTCGTATTTTATTCTGGAAACGTGCGTAATTTTTGACGCTCTCGTATACGTGAGCGTATAAATGGTCAATGTGCAGGTGGTGTAGATATATTACAGCGAGATATGAGAGAACGCAGGCAGGCATATCTACGTACGTAGAGTAGAGGGCGGGCGCGGCGGTGCGGAGAGAGCGAAAGCTCGAGCTGGCAAAATATATATAACGTTAACGTAACGTACGTAACACGTGAAAAGTGTATACGAAAATCGGCCATTTTAAAATATCGTCTTATTTACGTGTGCAGAGAAATTTCTATGTCCCCATATTATACGTTGCTTCCCCGCGGCTTTGCGCGGCTTAGCATATTAATTATTTAGGTCTCAATTCTTGCCGCTTGTACGGTTCTCGCGAAAGCCCTATATATACGCACACATTGTACACACGTTCTCGTATGTACTCGTACATTTAGCAGCAGCAGCGGTAGTATTTTACTACCACTACTACGATATGGCTATAGGACGTGGACGTGGACGCGAGGACGACTATCGTCTATACATATACAAATACATACTCGTACGTACGTACGTATAGACGATATAAGGGAGAAAATTGTACGGCCATCTCTCTCGCACCCTTATTTTACGTATACCGTATCGTACGTACGGATGAAAAGTACCTACGTAGTACGCGTACATCGGCAGACACACGGCGACCACACGCGCACACCTCACGCTGCAAATACACACATACCAATACATGGAAGCACACGCACGTGAAACCTTATAGTCCCCTCGCAATTATCTATGCCCCGAATCTTCCAATTAGTTGGTTCCCTCGTCGCGTCTCGCCTCGAAAGCTTCGTTCTCCGTCTCGTTTTTACTCTCACTCGGCTCGGCGCTCTCTCTGGTACGTAGTAACCCTTCGTTCGCTGCTTTTATACATAGGAGATGATGTCCACGGAGCTTTACCAAATTATGGGCCGAAAGTAAAACGACGTGGAGACGCGCGGCCAAACGGGGATGTATTTTAGGATCGGGCGGAGGTCATACACCGTTCACTATAGCCATAAAGTAATCGATCTCCCTCCTTACTCTCGCCTCGGCTCTCTCTTGGCCGCTGCCGCGCTGCACGCAATCTTTCTTCAACATCCGCCAAAACTTCGGACCAACTTTCATCCTTTCACTTTCGACTAAAATGTTCTTGAACTTATGATAATGGCCGTTATTTAACTATATTACGCGTATGTAGATTTTTCCATCGAAATTTTTTCCTGGCGTGATTTTTTTTCTTTTTTTTTTGCTCCGTTGGGACGTATAGTATTTTGAGTATGTGTGATGGAATTACCTATTCTGTTCGTCCCCTGTCTGGCCAGGTTATTTTATGGATTGAAAATTAATTTCCTTTTTTATGATGAGGTACTTAGTCGTAAGGATAAAGAATAGGTTTCTCGAAACTCAGGCCAATGCAAGGCGCGGACTGGGTCAGTTGAATGCCCCTGGCGAATGCACCGAATGAGGCCCTCAAAAGTCAAAATCCTCCATCTCCCCAAACAGAATCTTTCTCTGACTGTTTTTTTCTGAGGTTCGAGTACTTGAATGCGAGTTGTACAATTGTTTTTTTTTAAAAAAATAGTTTATTCACTTTTTCGAAAATAAGGGGGCTGGAGCGAGGTGGAGTGGGGAGAGGGTAGAGTGTGTTATCTGAAAATTTCCCGAGAGGTATGGAAAAAAATACCGATTTCGTCGAATAAAATGACGAGTTTTTAAGATGAAATACAAATGAAAGATGAAATAACAATTTTTCCAATTGATATGCATGTATAATACTCCCATTTTATACTTGAGTCAGGTTCATTAAAAAATTGTTATTTTCATTAAATAAACTAGGATTTTTTTAGTTTAGAGATAAGAATTGGGTCGAGCGAGACGAGGGCAAAAGTTTTCAAAAATTCGGGTTTCCAGAGGTAAGGTGCACTGGGGGAAGTCAGAATTCGGGGTAAGTTGGAAAATTTGCGCTAGCTTCTTTATATCTGGCGAAGTGCTACTAAAAGTGACTTGAGGGTACTACCCCTACTTCATCACGGTGTAAAAATTTTCGCGATCCAGTTTCATTTTAGATGTCTTTGGTTCAATTGTAAGTATTTTGTTGTTGCTTTGAATTTGTTTTCAAATACAGACTTTCTATATCTTAGTTTTTCGCATATAGCGAACGAACCGTGCGTCCTAGTGAAAATCTGATGAGAGTGATCTCAAAGAGAATTAAATTCTCTACAATTTTGTTAGTATGCAATTTTTCTAGGACGCTCTGTTTGTGAGCTACACCTCTGCAAAGTTTAACCTGTTCTGACTTCCCCCAATGTGGGGCAAGTCAGAACAGTTTATATTTTATTCCACATGAGCGAAAGCTACTATGTCAATCGCGCTCAAATTTTCACCATAGGTTAAGAACCCTTATGGGAACCTACATAATAAATTTGATCCATATTGCTTCATTAGAAGGGGCTGTAACAGCTAGTCAAAGTTGAAATTGCGGAAAAACATTCTGACTTACCCCGGTGCACCTTACCTAAAACAATTGCTGTTTCAAAAAATTTGTTCATTTCTTTTGAACCAAAATTTTAGAATTTGAATGATGAGTTTTTAAAAATTTTAATTTTGAAAATGAAGAGTAAACAGACCAAAATGAAGCGAGGGCAGGGCTCATACTGAATTTTTCCCCCAAAAAAAGTGATTTTGTAACTGAAAAAGCACGAAAAGTCACCATAATGTTATTGAAAAGTACCTAGCCAAAAAAGTGGCAAAATGCCAGCAAAACATTTTGATACGTACAAAAAAAAAAAATCACCAAAAAAAAACCAGAATTTCATCGACAAATTTTGGAGGGGGGGAGAGGAGATTTTTTCACATTTCTGTCTACATATTGGTGAAATATCTACTATTTAAAAAGTGCAAAAATAATCATTTTTTAGGTTCCTGCTTTTGTTTAAAACGGTAGCGAAATTTTTTCAATATGTTTCACTCTTGTTACAGCACAAAAAATTGAATTTCTCGTCAATCCGTTGCGAAATTGGGGGGGGGGGGGTTAATTTTTCACATGTTCGTCTACACATTGGTAAAACATCTCAAAAATGCAAAAGTTTTCATTTTTTAGGTTTATGATGGTATTTTTGCAATAGTTGCCAAACTTGCAATTTTTTACTTGAAAATGAAAAAAAATTTCGTTCAATTTTTTGATAATGTATGTTATTCTAAATAAAAAAGACTAAAACTGAGAATTTTTTCAGAATTTTAACTCATGGACATCATAATTATGTTTAAATTATAGGTTTTTAAATTGATTTTTTTAGGTTTTAGAAAGTGGCAACACAGTTTTCGACATCATTCGTCAATTAATTTCAATCAACTGAATGTTCCAAATTCTCACAGCAGGTGGTAAAAATTCTTATCTCAATAGAATATTTACAAAATTCATATCACCATAGGAAATTATTTTAAATTCATAAAATAGCCAGATATTCAAACCCCAATGAGTTGTATAAATGTTTCTCTTAAAATTAGCAAATTTTACCCAAAGGCCAAAGTTATGATTCTCTTTCCCATTGTCCAATTTTGAAACAATTTTTTAATGATTTTTTTTACAACAAAGAGAATACAATCTTACGTGATTAATTATAAATTAGTACTAGTTTTTAGGAGAAGATTTAACGAGGAGGGCGGGGGTCACAGCCCATTGACTGGATCTCTAATACAAGTACCTACATAGTTCTAAGTGTTCTAACTATAATCCAAAGGCTTGCTTCTCCAAAGCCTCCCAGGGCCATGAGGGTGCAGCAGCTGGATTGTTTTGGTATTGATGTGACTTTGTAGGTGCTTCTCATAGGCATCCGCGTAATATTCACGTACTTCGTCCACATAGGGAATACTTAAGTCTGCATGGATATCGTCATTGTGTGAGAATCTGCATGCATTCATGATCATTCATTCATTCTCAGTATGACATTTTGCCTTCTCTGTATCATCTGGTGATTTAGACCTTTTGGGACAGCCCCATAGCACCCACACCATATGTCCAGATCAGGGCTGTAAGGTAATTTATGTTGGTAAATTACGGCGGTATTTTACCATATTTTACGGTATTTTACCAAAAGTTTATTACCGTATTTTACCATAATTTACCAAAAAGCCAAATTGAACACTTTTTTCCCCATATTTCCTTCATAAATTTCCAAATTTCCATGGAAATTTATAATTTGAAAGTTACCAAAAATTTTCCCCATAAATTTCCAAAAAATGTCCATGGAAAATTTCCTATAATCTCTAATTACACCTAAAACAGATGAAAATTTACTTCAGAGGCAGGTCAGAAGTTCAGAACTTTGAAGTTGTGAGGAGCAGGAATGCCTTAACCGCATATCGTGTGTATTCTTATACCCACTATACTCGCGGGTATTAATGTATCTTTCAGTTATACTAGAAAAACCAGTACACTATATTTTCATGTATTGTTCTACTGTGGTGTGTGTGTGTGTGTGTAAGCTTTGACGTCAGTCAAGGACTTTTCCGAATTCGCATAGGGCTCGTCTCTAGGCGAACCGCACTCGATTCTCACTTGATCTTTTACGTCTGGCCAGGGTAGAACTTCTCGTCACCAAAACGATTGTTCATATCGTTCATAATGGGTATTAGTATCCTTCTTACACTTTATTCTAAGTATTACCCGCTTGTTCGGTGTGAATTTGTATGTCTATTAACATAATGTAAATCGTGAGATACATCGTCTCGTTATATCGTTTTTATGGTATTTTTGGATCACGTCCCATAATCCGGACTTGGGGCTGTGATCTCGTTTCAAAATGTATTCCTCAGACTTTTAGAATTATCGATCGGACCTAGTATTGGTGAGTCCACAGGAGAGATAATTTAACGTGAACAGTTTTGGGTAAGTAATGAAAAAAGCTTACTCGTGGAGTCTGGTACTCCGCTGCGGTCAACTCCTTTTAATAATTTACTTTAATTATTATTACGACTAACTAATAGTGAGTAGGTATAACTATTTCGTACCTATGTTCATAGCCACTATATTTCCTTAATTGATAACTAAGTATTTACGTGTTATCAAATGTTATGTGTTTTGCTACATACTCGAATATTTGTTCATTCGATATGTATTTCCTATGTAAATCTCCTTTTGGCATACTTGATTTATGTAATTTCCATGTATAGATGTATAATATGAATATAGGCTATCTGTACATGTTCTTTCGAGTTTTATTTAATGGTACGTAAAGCTCAACTTTTATAAGATGTTAGAGGGTCGCTAATAGAAAGAGCCTGCCTCCAGAGCTAGTTAGGTATCAGGTAATTATTCCCCTCCCAGGGAATAATTATTTGATTCCCTTTTTATGAGCCGCTAGACAAAACTTCTTACCGTCAAAAGTAATTAGTTACTTTCTACCACTGCTATCTATTGCAATCCCCACTATTACAAAGTCAAACTACAAATAACTCTTCATATCCAAATTAGTAAAATACCATAAATACCGTAAAATACCGTATTTTACCGTATTTTACCACCATTTTTACCAGCAAATAAATTACGGTAATTTAACAGCCCTCGTCCAGATAGAGTCTGTGCAATTTAAATATGTGGTTGACACGCGCATCCAATGTAAGTGGGAACCAACTAGAGGGCCATGAGTCAGCAGCCGAATGCCAACATGGGCTTCTTTTTGGTTCCCACTTACATTGGATGTGCGCGTCACCCGCATATATAAATTGCACGGACTCTAGGTCAGATAATCTGCTTGTAGACCAGGATTTTGCAGCTTAGGTCCAGTTCCGAGTGCCTTCCAATTAGCCAATATAGTTGGCGCACCTTTTTTCCCATCTAGTTGGACTTCATTATGGGACCTTCCATGATAACCTGGAGTCCAAGTGCATTCCCAGGTATTTAGCTGATTCAGCGTGTGGTATTGGCTCGCCTGCAAGATGAACCCTCATTGAGCTGTTGGCATGACAAAGAGTGAAGAGCACGTGCCTCGACTTCTGATAATTCAAGGCAATCCTCCACTTTCTTATCCAATTGTAAATTTTCCATAGTGACTTTTGCAGTATGTTGTTGGCACTGCTCTGGTCTCTGCTCACAGCCAAAACTGCAGTATCATCTGCAAACGTTGCTGTGGTAGTAGTATCATCAGTAGGGAGATCTTGAGTATATAGCAGGTACATATAAGAGGGGGCTATAAGAATACTACCTTGCGGTACAGCTGCCTGGATCTCGCCAAATTGTGACAAGGACTCTTCATGGCTGACTCTAAATCGTCTCTCATGACAAAGGTTACCTGGAAGAATTTTTGATAACTTGTAAATCGGTCCTTTTTTTCAATGAATACCAATGTTTTTTTTTTTTTTTTATAAAAGAGTCAGACATCCTAAAACAATGGGTCACAAAAATTCTATAATTTGAAAACTTTAGCTCTATTGTTATTTATTTTTCTATTGTTAATTTTGAAAATTCAACATCTACCCAGTAACCAGGCTTAAAAGCTGGCTTCACCAAGACATATAAACAAAATTCAGATTTCCATCTTAATTTGATCAAATTCTAATTTTCTTTTCAAAAAATGCTAGCCATATTAAAAATTTCCAAAAATACATCAAAAATTTAAAAACGCTGTGATTTTCGAAATTCTGTATTTTTCCAGTACCTACCTACTTAGATAGGTTGGTATTTTTTCAGTCACAAAGTCCAAAATTGGTGTCTACTGCAGGTTTACATTGTACCTATACCTGTATTACTTCCATGAAGTTTCCATCATTTACAAAATATTCAAACTACCGTGTGAAAATAACGCGCCCGTAATTCGCAAAAAGATTAAGTAAAGCTCGCGAAATAAAATTTAAAAAAAGTTTACGCGCACCCAACGAACGTCGGTAGGAATCTCAATAAGCGGCAAACTTTTCACGAAAAATAAACTTCTCATAATAGCGGTAGTAAAAATTAAAACACTCTTACACTCACACAAGTATGAAAAGTAACTGAAAATGACCATTTACCTATTTGATTTGATAAAATTTTCAGCAAAAAAAAAGAACCTAAAGACTGGTCCACTTCTTAAAAACTTTTCTCCCTTTATCGAAAGCTCTTGCTTATTTCTTCATTAACTCAACAGTCTCGATATAATGAATTTATACAAGTTGGAAAATTAATTATTGTAAGAAAAAATTTCCTACAGTTGTACGAGAGCTTTCTTTTTGGCACGTTATTTTACTATCCGTTGTACCTACCTATAAGAAAAAAAATCGAATTTCTTTTCTTCGTTTTATAATCGACTGTCGGAAAAACGCAGCTTGGTTCCTTATCATTGTTAGGAGTAAAATCGCATTACCTATAGATTTTATTTTACACCGCGTAATTAATCTCAATAAACCCGATCTCGAAAAATTTGGTTTTGAAACCGTTTCCTATAAGGAGAATTAGGTACTATACCTTATGGTTACCAAAAATTCGTCTCAGTTTCAAAACTGTTTTGAAACAGGTTTTAGACGGTTTTTGAAACGTAGGTAATTATGTACTTACGATAGGTAAAGACATGAGTTGAGACACTGTATGTTTCAATTATTTCGATACCAAAAGTGTTACAAATCGGTTTCAAAATTGCAGCTCATCTCTTTTGTGAAACGGTTTCATTTTAGTCTCACTTTCCGAGATCGTAAACATGACTTTATCGAGCTGCAGTAGGTATAGTAAGCTAGGTATAGTAGGTTGTACCTATGTTATTAAAATCGAACTTGAAAATTAGCACACGGATAATCGAGTAGGTAATACGGTCACTTGGTTGGTACAATACGAGATATTCGTGTGTATTTTGCTCGTTTTCACTTTCGTCGTATTAATTTTATACCATACTTAAAGCTTATAACCATTGTCGTGAAAAGTTTCCAAAGCAGCATCGAAGGGGTTGACTTTGAAACCATCGATTATTTGTGTATTCGAGTAGCTATATCGCTAGGTAATTTTCGACTATTTATGTTGGTAGCGAATAATTTGAGCTGATTTTGCGAGTTTCACCCACCTACCTCTATACCTACGACCACTAGTATAGGTACTTAATTTACCCACTAATTGGAGAGATATTTTAATTTAGTATAGGTATTGCGTTGTCAAATTTCGCAAGCCACGTGTTTGTGTTGGTCTAAAAATTCCATGTCATCGTATTTCTCAAAGACAAACAGCAAAATATGTCATGGTTTGAATTTTTTTTCAAAATTTGACGATAGTTGAAAAGGCACGCGTAATGTCTAATTAAAATTTGAGCGAGAAAATTGATAGATATAGATATCGAATTACGTTTTCAAAAACGCAGATTCTGATCCTGATTCACGTTTGAACTCAAAATCAAAACTAGGTAAATAATTTCAGCAGTGGTTGAGATTTCGAAGCTCATTTACATGTTAGGTACCTATTCCTTTTGGTGAGACAACTACCTATTGCTCCTCAAATTTTTTTGTGGTAAGAAAGTGAAGTTGTTTGTGTGATTCAGAATACCTAATTTTTGTTGTGGCGATTTAGAATAAATTTTTTGGTGGTGATTAATTTCATTTTTTTTCAATTTCCAATTTTTTCACGTCGTCCCCTCAAACTTTTTAGTGATTTCAAATGAATTTTTTTGTGTTGTGATACCAAATGAATTTTCTCCCAATTTTATGAGCTATTTACCACAGCTTTGGGTAGAGGCTCATTTCTTCACGGTCATTTTGAATGCCTATATTTTTTTGTAGCGCCTACCCAATTTTGAATGGAGTTTTTTGTGGTGATTTTGATGATTGTCGGAGAGCCCGCTTAAGGATCTATTGCACCCCCCCCCCCGCCGATCCTCCGGGAAAACTTTTTTCTTAAAGGGGAGTCCTAAGGAACATTTAGAGCCCTTGTACTAAAAAAAAAGTGGCCCTACTTACAAAATGGCGGCCATTTTGATTGACAGGTCAGCCGAAATAGCAAATTTTGCGTTCCAACATAGGACTTGCACATACATTTTTCAAACCGTACACAGGTAGATCGAAAAATCAGGCAAAAATTTATCACCTGTCATAATTTCAAGGGCTAAAGTGTGTTTTTCGAAATGAAGGGAAAAAAATCAAAATTTTACCAAATTGACCAAGAAAGCTGAAATTTGGGATATACCCTATTTTCGACATGCCAAATCGATTGAAAACTGTTTCAAACCGTTTTGAGCAGTTCTGGAGCCTCCAGCAGATTTTTGAAACTTGAAATTTCCCCAAAATTTCATCAAACGGAATTGGAAAGTCGAAATTCATTCTGCAAACTACTTTCAATACGCTACAAAGTCGACTGCTGGTGGGTTTCAAGTCGTTTTGGAGCTTCCAGCGACTTTTTGAAAGGTCGTATGGCGTTTTTTGGAAAATTGAAATTTCCAAAAAGTAGCTGGAAGCTTCAAAACTATTTGAAACCACTATGTATGATGTAGTCGACTTCACATCGCATTGAAATTAGTTTGCGAAGTAAATTTCAGTTTGCCAACTCCATTTGGTAAAATGTTGCGAGAATTTTAGGTTTCAAAAATCTACTAGAGACTCCAGTAATTTTCAAAAAGTCGCTGGAGGCTCCAGAATGACTTGAATCCACCTGAAGTTGTCTTCAGAGGGTGTTAAAATTGGAGTGTAGAGTAAATTTCAGCTTTCCGTCTCCATTTTTGATGAAATTTTGTAAAAATTTAAAGTATAAAAAATTTGCTGGAGGCTCCAGTAATCTTCAAAAAATCACCGGAGTGTCCAAAACGACTTGAAATTAGTTTGCAGAATAAATTTCGACTTTCCAATTTCATTTTGATGAAATTTTGTAAAAATTCAAAGTTTAAAAAATCTGCTGGAGGCTCCAATAATTTTCGAAAAATCGCTGGAGGATCCAAAACGACCTGAGATTTACCTGCAGTACTTCGTATAGTGCATTGAAATTAGTTTGCAGAGTAAATTTCGGTTATCCAACTCTATTTGATGAAATTTTGTGTGAATTTCGAGTTTTAAAAACCTGCTGGAGGCTCCAGAACTGCTCAAAGCGGTTTGAAACAGTTTCCAATCGATTTGGCATGTTGAAAATAGGGTATATTCCAAATTTCAGCTTTCTTGGTCAATTTGGTAAAATTTTGATTTTTCCCCCTCATTTTTGGCCTGAATTTTTGATTTTCAAAAATTCACCAAAAATCGAAAAACGCACTTTAGCATTTGAAATTTTGACAGGTGATCAATTTTTGTCTGATCTTTCGATTTACCTTTGTACGGTTTGAAAAATTTTGTGCAAGTCCTAAGTCCTATGTTGGAACCCAAAATCTGCGATTTCGGCTGACCTGTCAATTAAAACGGCCGCCATTTTGTAAGTAGGGCCACTTTTTTTGAGTGCAAGGGCTAGAAATGTTCCTTAGGACTTTCCCTTCAAGAAAAAAGCTGTCCCGCATGATCGACGGGGGGAGGGGGGTGCAATAGATCCTTAAGCGGGCTCCCCGACTATGATCATTTATTAGGATTCAATTTTCAATTTTTTTACGATGATTTCAAATGTTTTTTCTCAAGATTTCAGATCAATTTTTTTTGTGAAAAAACGAATGTAGGGCACTATTGAGTTCAACTTTTAAAATTCCATTTTTCCAAACACTTCAATATAGGTTAATCATTTTGAAAAACAAAATAAAATTTCTCCAACTCAAAAAAACCTCATAAAATAAACATATCGAATTTCAATAATTCAAAGTATACCTTATCCTATACCTACCTTAATCGTATAGGTACACCGAAAGAAATGACAAGATATGAAGCGAGAGAAGGAAGGATATGCATTCCATACATTCCCGTAGGTACATATCCCCTCCTACCTTGGTAATATTATCTAATATCTACCTTAACATGTACATCGTACTACCTACACCATAAAACACAAACATCTCAATTTAAACATAATACCCGCTTCTCAATTATTCACCACTCGTACGTACTAATTTCCAAGTCGAAACAACCTCTATAAAATATATAAACATCTCGTTGCGGGAAAATAAAAACCACCTTTTAAATAATTCACTTTCTTCGTGTACTTTTTTACATATTTGTATATACTAATTTTTTAATACGCAATTACATCCCATATACGATATACTTAAATAGGTACCTACCTAACTACTTATGGTCAGAAATTTTTCTATCATCGAAAATTATTATTGATAGATTTGGAAGGGGGAAAAAAAGGAAAAGAAAATTTCTACGAAATAGAAAAACTTGTATCGCGTTGTAATTGTGTAAAAGTATAACAACCATACGACGATAAAAAAAAAACAATAGTAATAAAAACTTTTAAAAAATCGTTATAGTATAATGTGTATAATGCGGTAATAAGTACGAGTATATTCGTCAGCGATATAAAAAATACACTGGTACTTTCTCTAATAATAAAAATACTTCGATAAAACACCACGTTAAAAAAACAGGCAATTTAACACCATTTTTAAATCGCATATTTACCTAGTCTCTTTTTATCTAAAAAATTTAAAAATCGACTAAGACAATTTTTTTGTATTTTTTTTTTATTAGTTGCTTGGCCTGTTTCGTCGCCATATAAATGTAGAAGAATAAAGTATATGTATTTTTTTTTTTTTGAACGCAAGCATATAAGAAAACGACTAAGGGACGAGCTTGGCGAAATAAAAAAAAAACAACTCGGCGTTTGTTTGAGATACGATATGAAGGAAGAAGGGAAAAAAACCTACACGTGAGCTTTCTCGCTACCAATTTAAAGGTAAAATTTTCAATTTATGGTTCAAAGAGCAGTGGCTAGACCCGAATAAACGAGGTAAAAAAAAAACTTCTTTATTTCGCAGCAAAATGTATATTCAAAATAATAAATCTTGCGAGCTGGCTGGCTGGCTGAGAAAACAAAATAAATTCTAATGATAGATACAACGTTGATCACATATCCTTTTGGGGGTATCGGAGATGTCCAAATGGTACATTGTAAAGTATAGGATGGTTTTAAAAATGCAAACCTTCGTTTGGTCAGCAGCCATCGCAAATGTATACGAAAAACAACACGCTTCCTTTACGCGAGGCCTTTGTAGCTTTGAAATTTCGCCTTGTTTTTAGTCTATATATGTATGGCTCGGTTCGCCTTTGCCTTCTCGATGGATACATCAAAAGAACTCGCATATATATAGAGAGGTAGAAACACACATATATAGACAAGGTAGGTACGCAGCCACCACGTAATGTAGTTTATCGACGAAATGGACGACACGAAATTTTCACCGACCCCAATTATAAAATCTCCCTTGTGCGAGAGAAGACGTTAGGTCGTCATCGTTGCTGAAAAAACAAAACGCGTCCGCGTCGTTTTGGAAAACGACGAGTGAAAAAAAACACCAACTTATAATATCTCGAATAGTGATTCTCTCTGTCTCTGTCTCTCTGTCGAGCTGGTGGTATGTACATATACGTAAGAGGAGTATGTGTGTGTATGGTTCGCATCCATCACCCCTGAAAATTAAGGGTTATTTCAAATGTCGGCGAAGTTAACAAGCTTAACTTTAATTCTGTATCACTCGAACGTTATAGCCACCCTTTTGTTGGCCGATTCGACGATTCTTTCCTACGATTTACGTACCTAACAGGCAATTTTCAAGAACGACGACAAGGGGAAAAAATTCCGCACTCGAATCTGCAGCGATGAAAATTTCCATCGAGAATGTGCGGATTGGTAGATAGGTATGCGCTGGTACTGGTAGGTACCCTTAAAATTGAAAATTTTCGCTCGTGTGTATTATACAATGCGAAAGAGTATCGATTTCTACGTGTGTATTCAAATTTTACCGCGTGGTCCGTCACCTTACTTATACATACGGTGGCTACTACGTGACATAGCCCAGTGTCCGGGGAGAGTTTTTTCATTCGGCGTCTTTATCGCCCGCGCGTCCAAATACTACCCGAAGAATGTAGGTAATAACGTACACTCTCACAAGCACACCCTCGCTATTCGATGCTGATGCTGATGCTGTATGTGGATGTGGATGTGGAGCTTTCGCGATTCCTAACGTGTCTCACTTTCGATTTATCTAGGTACCTATCTACCTACCCGTATACCTTTACGTACATTTTTATTGTATTTTTGCATTTAACGAGCAAAATGGCTACGTATTCTCAACAGTTGTCCGACGAGTTTATTTTTACAAATACGTCGAATTTATTTGGAATTTTTTTTTACAGTGTGTTGTTTTAAAATTTTAAGCTATTGTAATATCTATAAGTATTTTTCTATACATGAAAATAAAATAATATCTATAGGCCTACTTAAGTATTCCCATTTTCTTTCTATCGAGTACATTTATATTATTTGCATTTACAGAGTTTGTATTCTGGTGGATCGATTTTTGGAACTTTTTGACTGAAATTTGATAAAGCCTTTGGCGAAAAATTATTGTAAAATGACCTCGAAAATACGTGATAAAAATTTAAGCTCTGTAAGTCGATATTTTACGCACTTTTCTTCTTCGGCGAAAGATCGAAGTTTTGGAATTGTGCAGGGAAAAAAGTTGCCTGAAATTGTTGTTTGGTTTACATTTTCACTTGCATCCCTCATATAATGAGGAGAAAGTTCATGAAAAATCAGCTCCACAAGTCAGCCAATATTTTACCTCGTACCTACCTACCTCCCAAGTCATTCCACGTCAATTCGACCAAGAAGTGGTGGGGGGGAGGGGGTCGGCGATTTGTTTGAAATTTTTTCTGTGGAAAGACCATCTGAAGGAATGACCAATGGCGCAAATCTCAGCCCTCTAGCTCTTTTTTAAAGGCTGCTATAGGGGGTGTCAAAGTTTTCAGTGAACTTGAAATATCATCCATTTCAGCAGTGGATTACTCGATAATTGCGATGCCTACCAAAATGGAAATTTTTCCCACAGTTACGAAAGTTTCAAAACGTAAGTTTTATATCGTTCCGACTCTCAAAAATTCTGGAAAAAATATATCATGGACAACTTTTCATGGTGAACAACATTTATAAAAAAAATTGGAATAGAATTATGTGGTATAGTCGATTTAAAAAAATTGAAAGTTTGGGAAAAATGCGATTTTCTGATTTGAAACACGAAAAAAAGTTTTGACCGGTGAAGTTGATCCATTTGACTCCCTTTTTGAGGCATCCGCTGAAAAAGTTGAAAAAACCCCTTCACTCGATGAAATGAACTAATCACACTGAGTGAATTGAAAAATAAACGAATTTTAATTTTCTTGCTATGAGTGTGATTACTGATTTTTATCAACTTTTTCATAAAATACCTACGTCAGATAGAGGTCAAAATATGACACCTGAATAAATTTAAACTTTTTTTGATGTTTGAAATTGAAAATTGAATTTTTTCGAATTTTGATTTTTTTGTGATGAGTTTATTTTATCGAGTGAAGGGGTTTTTTCAACTTTTTCAACGGATATGTAAAAATAGGAGTCGAATGGATCAACTTCACCGGTCAAAACTTTTTTTCATGTTTCAAATCAAAAAATCTCATTTTTTTCGCAAACTTTCAATTTTTTTAAATCGACTTGACGACATTATGCCATCCCAATTTTTTAATGTGTTGTTAAGCGTGAAAAGTTATCCATAATGTATTTTCTCCAGAACTTTTGAGAGTCGGAACGATATAAAAACTACGTTTTGAAACTTTTTCAGCTAATTTTTCGTACGAAAAAAAGTGGCAACACTGATTGTTATGATATCTCTATAAAGCCATTCAAAACCCCCAACTGTTGGAAAAAATTCCATTTTCGTAGGTATCGCGGTTATCTTATCGAGTAATCCACTGCTGAAATGGATGATATTTCAAGTTCACTGAAAACTTTGATACCCCCTAGCAGCCTTTAAAAAAGTGCTAGAGGGCTGCGATTTGCGCCATTAGTCATCCCTTCAAAAGGTCTTTCCACAGAAAAAATTTCAAAAAAATCGCCGACCCCCCCACCACCACTTCTTGGTCGAACTCTTTGAAATTATACAAATGCTCTCGGATAACTCGATTTTAAAATTTCGTGTTCATCCTTTTTTTTCAAAAGCGACTTCCCCTAAATGTGCATTTTTCTAAACAAATCGTTCTGACCGACACTTGGAAGAAAAAAGTTCAATTGAAAGACCTCGATTATTTTCAATGAACCTGAACCTGAACCGAAACAGAACCCTATCTCTTAAACCCTGAACCTGGAACCCTGATCCTTAATTCTAATCATTACCTATTCGGGATCTTTAGGGTTCAAGGCCAAAACTGCTGGGCTGGAAACGAATTTGTTGATAAAAATGCTGAAAATAGAGCAATTTTCAGTCAATTTTTTTGAACGGTGGAGGGTATACTTTCACCTTTTTTCAAAAAATAATTCACGAGAAAATTGCCTTTAAAAATAATTTGAGGTTTTCAATAAAGCATTAATATCTGGGCATTTTTACGATTTTTGAAGGAAGGTTGAAGAGACTTCATCTAAATCTTACGTTAATAAGATTTGTAGAAAAATTGAAAGTATCGAAAAGCTAAGGAGTGGATCTCAGATCTCTAAAAATTGAATGTTTGAAATTTGTGGCTTGTTTATTCGAGCTCATTTGTCTACATTGAGACTTGGAACTTTTCAATTTAAAAAAGGATAAGTACGATCTTTTCTACATAGGTACTTTTTTTTTTTTTTTTTTTTTTGGAGCTCAAGTATTGAGGTAATGAATTTGATAGGTACTTTACTTACTACCTATTCGATCCCAGCAACCAGGAATATTCTTAAAATTACCTACTCAATATTTTTTTCAAAATTGGAGATTAGAGGGGCATTGAGGGACCGATCCAACAAATAAGTAGATTTGATGTGATCTGATCAGGTCTTTAGATTAAATTAAATCAGAGGGCATTAGGTATCAAAATTTAACTAGGTCTAATTTAATGCAATCGAATAGGCCTTTGTCAGATCTAATACTTACAATCTAATAAAACGGGTCTGATAAGATCCATCCAGGTAAGTCTCCTGATCAGGTCTGATCAGAACTAATCCGAACAAAACTTTGATCTGATCACACCTGATTCGATTCGCCCAGGTCTGGTTACGTGGTTAGATCAAATTGGATGCAAGGTATGTTTTTGGATCTGATCTGATGAGCTCTAATCACAGTGAATTTGATCCCAAAAATATCAAAATCTCTAATCCAACTCAATCGGATCTGATCAGATCCACGCCGATCACTGGATCAATCTTCTGATCCGATCCAAACAGATCTGATCAGATCAAAATTTTAATCTGATCAAACCTGATAAGATCCGATCTGGTCTGGTTACATAAAATTCGTTCTAGGAAATGTTCAGATCTGATATGATACGTTTTAATCAGACCGAATTTGATCACAAAAATGCCAAAATCTGATCCAATTAATCAGATTCGATCAGATCTATGCAGATCAGTCTCCTGATCAAGTACAAAACAGATCTACTTCAATCAAAACTGGGATCTGATCAAACTTGATTGGATTCAAGGAATGTTCAGATATGATAAGTTCTGATTACGTGGAATTGAATCCGAGGAATGTTTGGATGTGATCAAGTACCTACACAAATCTGGTGTAATCAATTAGGTTTAATCAGATCTACGCAGATCTGATCAAATTCAATCATATTTACCTTCTTGGATCTGATCAGGTCTGAATACTTATAGATCAAACCCGATCAAAAATTACATCTGATCAGACCCAAATGTTTTACCTTGAGCAAATCGGTTCAGATAAGTATGGGTGATCAATTTCGTGATCAAATCCAATTTAACAAGAGGATAAACAAAAGAATTTCTCTATAATTTTTTCAAAACTTGAAATGATACCTACTTAGTTTTTACCACTATTTTTGAAAAGTTGAGCTTTTACTCTGAAAACTTCATTTTGAGGTTTTCAAATTTTGACTGACGATTTTAAATCGTCTATTTTTTCTCTTCAAAACTCTCCAATCTTTAGCACTTATATAATTTTTAATTAAAATAAGTATTTAATGTTTCGACCATGATTCAAGAGTTTGAAGGGAGGGGGAGGAGGGAACATCCTGAGGAATTAGATAGAAAAAAAACCTAAATAAAATAATTTTCTATAAAGAATTGAATCGATCCTATGTACTTGAAAAATATTAAAATGCCTACTGATTGAAAAAAAACACCAACTGAATACTTCGGTCAGTTTATTTAAAAACGAAATAGGTAGGTAGTAGGTACGTAAATCCAAACATAATTATCAAGCTTATGTACGAGAGATTAGCGAAGGCGACGAAGCAAATTTTTGTATTACACATAAAGTTGAAATGCTAGGTCAGCAATTACAAGCCAGTAAATTTAACTGTATTGTTCGGACTAGCGTAATTAAACGCTACAGGGAAAGAAAAACAAAAAAATACTTTTGCAGCTGCTGGCACAAAACACTAAAAGTTGAAAAAAAAATTTAACGCGTTGTACGATGATTTTTCGCTTACGTGGGTATTTTGATGGAGCTTTCCAGTATGTGCGAGTCTGAGAAATGGAAATACACTTTTACCTAGTATTTTTCCCTCTTTTTTTTTTGTAATGTTCATTTATGGAAAAAAACGAAGGATAATTTTTGTACTTTTTACGTAAGCATACTTATAGATTTTTTTGCCACAAAATATTCCTAATTCGATTAGGTACAAACGGATTGTAATTTCTAATACACGCTGAATCGGTTACGTCTCTGCTATTTTACAGTAGGCTATTTTGTATCTCTATAGAAATGACGCGAGCATTTCTTTCTATTTTTCTCATTTCAATAACGTTTAAATCGGTGGCGTAAAAATTCCATCCTTGAAAAAATTAGCGTCATTATAATCATGATAATTTTTTTCTCCGCGTAAATGAAATTCCCCAGGTTTGCGGCTGGTTCATTTTTCGAATCCAGTAGGCTTGATTAGGCCACGGTTTAAAAATAGGTAGTGTATCTGCATGGTATAATTTCACGCTTTATAAGACGTCTCGTTGACGTAATTTCAACTCGAGCTGCAAAGTCTGTTTCACTGGACAGGATACGATTAGAGAATTGTTCCAAATTCCTTCGTTAAAAAGTTTTCGCATTTGGTGAAATTTTAATAATTTTTTTCACTGGGTAGGAGCTGATGAGGATTGAGGAGATGCAAATGAATTTATTTTCTCTTTTACTGAATTTTTCATATTTTGTTATACTTCAGTTCAGAAATTGCCTATACATAGGAATAATATAAGGGAATTAAGACAAAGGAACAGAATTGTTGGATGAGACCCTTTTTAACGTGTAGGTAATTTGTTACTACGTACGTATGAACAGACTTTTTTTTTTTGAAGAACACAGGGTCCCAAATAATCATATAATTTTTCGTTGTGCAGACGCTGGTAAGGCTCAAACTCCTGGATCCGTTCGAGATTGAAAATTGCGATAGTTGGATTTTTTAGAGCGTAATTTAAAATGTTGAACTTTTTTGAATTGAAAACCTGAAAAAGGTGTCAATTACATATTAGAAGATTAAAATGGATATTTCTTGATATTTCGTCAAAAATTCAAGAAAGAACTTGGTAAATTTTCAATACCGATTAAGAAAGTACCTACAGATCTAATTTCACAATATTTTATCTGACTTTTAGAAAAATGGAAGAAATCACGATAAATTTTTGATACCTATACATGTCAGACTTTTAAAAAAAGCTTGAAAATTTTTTATAAAAGTTGCCTGAGATTTTTTTGCAATTTATTATGTGTACCTAAACCTATAAGTAGGTAAGAATTCTTCACAATTATTGAGAATATTTTGAAAATTACCACGAATTTGTTAAAAATTAGCTGCAGAATTGACGGTAGGTAATTTGATGCAATTTACATGTGATTTTTCCATAAATAACTGGTGGGTAATTTTTTTTAATTTTGGTGAATTACCAGGAATTCTTTAGTAAATTACAAGTAATTTTTTCTGGTATTTTACAGGTAATTTTTTTTGGTAAATTACAGGTGATTCTTTGGTAAATTACAAGAAATTTTTGGTAAATTACAAGAAATTTTTGGTAAATTACCGGTAATTTTATTGGTAAATCACAAGTAATTTCTTGGTAAATTGCAGGCAATTTTTTTGGTAAATTTCAGGTAATTTCTTGGTATATAACTGGTAAATTCTGGGTAAATCACTGAAAATTCCTGGGTAAGTTACAGGTAATTTTTTATCAGATAACAAGTAGCTTTTTCTGGGTAACTTATAGGTAATTTTTTGGTAAATGACCGGTAATTTCTTGGTAAATTACTGGTAAATTCTGGGTAAATTACTTGCAATATCTGGATAAATTACCTGTAATTTTTTGCAAAAATTACAGGTAATTCTTTGATGAATTACAGGTAATTTTATGGTGAATTACAAGTAATTTTATGGTGAATTACAAGTAATTTTATGGTGAATTACAAGTAATTTTATGGTGAATTACAGGCAATTTTTTTGGTAAATTTCAGGTAATTTCTGGGCATATACTTAACTGGAAAATTCTGGGTAAATCACTGAAAATTTCTGGGTATGTTACAGGTAATTTTTTGTCAGATAACAAGCTTATAGGTAATTTTTTGGTGAATCACTGAAATTTTTTGGGTAAATTACTGGTAGTTTCTGGGCAAGTTACAGGTAATTTTTTGGTAAAAAACAGGTAATTTTTTTTGTCAAATAACAAGTAATTTTTTGGGCAACTTGCAGGTCATTTTTGGGTAAATTACTGGTAATTTCTGGGTAAATTACAGGTAATTTCTGGGTAAATTACAGGTAATTTCTGGGTAAATTACAGATAGTTTGTTGGTAAATTACAAGTAATTTCTGGGTAAATTACAGTTTTTTTCTTGATAAATTACAGGTAATTTCTGAGTAAATAACTGATAATTTCTGGGTAAATTACAGATAATTTCTGGGTAAATTACAGGTAATTTCTGGGTAAATTACAGGTAATTTCAGGGTAAATTACAGGTAATTTCAGGGGAAATTACAGGTAATTTCAGGGTAAATTACAGGTAATTTCATGGTAAATTACAGGTAATTTCAGGGTAAATTACAGGTAATTTCAGGGTAAATTACAGGTAATTTCAGGGTAAATTACAGGTAATTTCAGGGTAAATTACAGGTAATTTCTGGGTAAATTACAGGTAATTTCTGGGTAAATTACAGGTAATTTCTGGGTAAATTACTTGAAAGTTTTGGATAAATTACTGGCAATTTTCTGGGGAAATTACTGGAAAGTTTTGGATAAATTACTGGCAATTTTCTGGATGAATTACTGGTAATTTTTTGGTATGTTACAGGTAACTTTTAGTTATTTACAGGCCATTTTTGGTAAATTATTTGTAATTTTAAGAAGTCTACGAGTAATTTGTCGAAATAAAATGACCAATAAATTAATGGTTCTTAGTGTTCGGTAAATCTTGAAAACTTTTGTCAACTTGTAGGCCTCCGTAAATTACTAGGAACTTTTGACAAATTGATTGTAATTTTTATTAGGTAAGTTATACTGGCAATTTTTGATAAATTGAATTAAAATCACTCAAATTACTAATAAGTCTGGATACCTAAATTGGTTGTAATTTTTGGCAAGGTACTGGTCGCCAGGACTAGCTAGGATGCTGCCATTTGAAATTTGTAGAAAAAACATACCTATCTATATCATTTAAAATCTTCCTTAAAGGGGAAACTTTACCCAAATTTATCCAATGTGTAGTTACAAGTACATATGTTTTAATTTCATCAAAATTTACCGATTTTTTTTCTGGCCAAAATTTTTGAAAGAATATGATCCATTTTTTACTGGAATATTTCCAATAGCAATCAACTATTTTGTACCTGCATCCACTAAAGGATGAATTTATGATGATCCAAATGAGCCTTTTATAGATGTGACATTTAATACCTACGTTGTAAAATTTAAATGAGACAGACCAACGTCAATCGTATCTCATTCCAGTATTTTTGCCTCGTTTTCTTGTTTTTCTTTCTCCAACAAAATACATATAACTGGCTCACACAACTGAACTGAGATGACAAAAACTCGCAAAAAAATTACAACCAGCACGGTCTTCTCAATTCATTTCCATTTTATCAGTAGCAAACCGAACGAATTGATAGCCATAGGATTTGGAGACTTGAAAAAATATCGTTATAGTCTTTCAGAAGAGGAAGAGGAAGAAGAAGGTATATGGATGCGTTTCTTTTACGAATAGAAGTACTCGTACCTACCTAACAGAGGAAAATATTACACGAGATTTTACACACACGAGTTGTTCGCTGTACACTACTCAGCGTTCAAGTTGCTGCACCGGACCAAAAGTTGGGTTTATGTGCACTTAATCATTAATAAGCTCGAATATACAGAATACGCGCGATAAGGGTAAGAAAGAGAGAGTGAGAATGAGACGGAGTATATATACTTTATATTTACGAACACAAACACACACCCCTGGCATGCTAAATGTACATATACATGTCTTTTGAAGCGGCAAAAGCCAAAAGTCAGCGAAAGTTTTCGCCTAAGTTTAAATTGTTTTAAGGCTGAAAACGGTACGGTGAGTATGTGCGAGTGTGTGTGTGAGAGTGAGAGAGTGAGTCGACACAAAGATGGGTCCATATTCGTGGTGTTGGACGCGGACGCGGACGGGACGGGCCGCGAGTGGTGTGGGGACAGGGGGATGTATATCTGGAGGTAAACGTCGGACGAAAGGCGCTTTCTACCGGAGGGGACGCGTTAAGGAAACCAATGAAAAGTGGCGGCGGAAACGGGGTGAAGATCTGAAGAAGGGTGGCGGAGGAATGGCGGGCCAAGCAAGTAGTTGATGCAAACTAGCGTGTTAGAAATGGTATGAGGCGATGTTCGTGTATATATTGATCGGTTGACCAAGGCTTTCTCTCTCGCTCTCACTGTCGGGCTACGTCGAACGAGCCGTGGTGCTCATCTTATGCAGAGCGAGCGAGATGGAACGAAGAAGGAAAAAGGCTCCTCGGCGCTCCACCCTCTGCCCTTCTTCTATCACGCTGTACGCGTAAAGTGAAAGCGAGTGGAGCAGCGCCGAAGGGTAGGTAGAAAGACAGAGAGAAAACGTACTCGTATATACTACGGCGTACCGTACGGCTCCTCTCCGGTTACGTTAGTATATACGTAGAGTTGGGTTTTATACATAAAACGTTCTCCGGACACACGGGCGTAAGAGAGAACGAAAAACGATAAAGGCCGCGTCGTCGTCATCGTCGTCAAGGGGTGCGAGGGGCCGCGCAGGCAGGCAGGCAGGGGGCAGCTCGCGGGGCGGCAGAAACGAACGCGCGTTCTCCAAGACGCGAGCGACAAAGAGAGCGAAACGTTAAACTGGACATTCGGTATGCAAGTTACATACTCAAAACGTTCCTCTCCTCTATTCTGGTGGTCCACCCTGCTCAACATCTCCGGCTCCTGAGTTCGGTTCGGCAAGCGCGCTTAGCTAAAATGCCGCCCTCGTTTCGCGCGCCCGCCATCCCTTTCGTTTTCGCTGCCCCCTCGCCCCCACCGCAGCGCACATCGCTCCGGCGGCGTACGTGTGTTGTGCACCACGGTGAAAAAAAACCACCCTTGTACGCTCCCGCCGTCTTTACTGTCCCTATCGCGCATACTACTATACATACAGGGCTGACATCCACCCCCTGCACCCCACCCCACCTCGACTCGCCACGATGCTCGACGACCGGATGTTACTTTCCACTCGGATCTCTCCGTATCCTCCCTCGCTCGTCACGTCTTCGTCGTTCGTACCGACCTTTGCATAAGGCTGGCTCGCTCGCCTCGTTGCTCTCCCCCTCCCCCGTTCTCGTCCACTCGGCGAGTTCGGAGTTTTTTTTTCCAGCTTGCTTCCTAACGTTTCCGTCTCTGTTTCTTCGGGCTCTCGATCTCACTCACTCTCTCGCTCGACTCACGACTCGACTCGTTGGCTGTGTAGTTTTCGAGAGAGAATTTTGCATCTTCCTCGGCAACGATGAGAACAGAACGGAACGCGGAGCGCGCGCGGCCAAAACGTTTTGTCTCACTTTCTTCTTCTTTCCGTCTCTATTTCGCTTTTCCTAACGAATTTCCATCGGCCGTACTAGTACGACTCCCTGTTGGCCGCCTTGTCCACTGCTTCCAACCCTTCCTCATCGGCCGCCGATCGTCTCGTGTCCGCGATGTAGCCTTTTCTCACTCGCGGGGCTTTCTCTTTCTCTCGCGCCACCCTGCCCCCCCACCGCACGCTTTTCTCTGACCGTGTGTACGTTACGTTACGTACGTATATATATACACGTACCACCGTCCACTGCTGACTTAGCTTTCGCGCTACCGGTCCTCCTTTTTATGCTGACGACCGTTCGCTACTTCAATTTCTGCTACATTTATTAAATCTAACGACGATTTTGCAACATTTCTAGTTTCACGCGCCCTAGCCCGGCTATTGGACGGTTTAGCTGAAAGAGAAGAAAGCAATACTCTCGCTCGTTCTCCATACGTACATTTACACACATACATGCACGAGTCCACCTTTTTATCAGAGAAAAAAAAACATACTACGTACGACCAACGCGAAGGAGAGGGTAAAAGTGAATTCGCATTTTTTCGTATTTCCAAACAATATTGAAATTTCCGATCGGTACCGAACGCAGCGCAGTTTTTTCTCCTCTCTTTTTCTACTCGCCTTGTTTCTGTTGTCGTCGTGCTCCTTCTTTCACACACTAGAATTCTGTAAACGCGCCAAAGAAAAAATAAAACGAAAAAAATACAATTTGGCGTTTAGGTTTTTCTTTTTTTTTTTTCAGTTCTTCTTTCTGTTTTAATTATACGTCAACCTTGTGTTTTCTTTTTCGAAGAGGGGTTTTTTCTTTAGACTTCTTTGCGAGAGGTTTTGGGTGGATTTATTTTCTACTAAGAGTTTGGCTATTGCAAAGTTAGCCTAGCAGCATCACATATTAGCATGTCATTGGTACAATAGTTGTACGAGGGGGGGGGGGGGGTATATTTGGTGTGGAGTTTATTTTAAGCTTCCAGCTTAGAGCTTGAACTTATCTACCACCGAACGAAGGTTTGAAATTTTGGAACTGTGATAAAAGCTAGGCCTTGGAATCGCATCTCCTCAAGTATATGGACTTTTGCATTACAGCTGAACTCGACGTAATAATTTTTAATTTGGATGCTGGATGGAGCTCTTTTTTACAGTATATGTATTAGAATATGTAGTTTATGGAAAAAAGTGGACTGCAGAATTTGAACAGATTTTACGGAGTTCAGTTCTTCATTTTCAGTGGAAAGTCAACCAGAAAAAAAACATTAGTCCAGTAGATGTTCTTGTGAAGGTCCTTCAGGTCGAGAAAGCATTTCCTGAGAAACTGAGAATTTGGGGTTCTAACTCTTATACCTGATCTGTTTTGGAATGAATGGCTAAGTATATAAATTCTAAAAAATATTATTTGAGATTCTGCGTTGACATAGCTACTGTCATCAAACTCCAAGATCACCTTTGAAGTTTTACCTATTGAGTGGCTTAAAATATGCAAATCGACAAATTCTTGGCTAGGTACCTAATTTTCTGTTCTTAAATATTTTTCTTTTCGAATGTGAGGCTTGATAAGGCATTCACTGTGCCAACACAATTTATATTGATTGAAAGATATCATTTTTTGGGGGGGGGGGGGGGGTTCTGAAACTGATGAAATATTTTGGAATTCACTCAGTTGTTGTCAATTTCAAAAACTTGAAAAGTCTATCTAATAAATTTGTGGTTATTTTTCTCAATTTAAAAAAAAATTAAAATGAATATTTGAACTAATTTTGCTAGAAATCCAACGTTAAGTCTAAAGTTTCAAAAATGATTTCTGTCACTTCAAATCCATATTTTGATTTTATTTTTTCTCAAAAACAGAAAAATTCTAAAATTCGCTGGAGACTAAAGAATTGCTTAAAAATCGACCAATCAAATCAAAAGGTTAATTAGTAATTAGTAGGGTATGTACGAGTACCAAATTTTAGTATTTTTAAAATGTTGATGCATCCTTAAGCAACAAATAAGTAGGTACCTACTACCTACCTTACAAAAAAAAAAATTGGAGAAATTCTTGGAGACTTGAATTGGCAGGAATGGATTTTGGAAATTGTGCTAAAATTGATCGAATATTTCATTTGAATTTTTTTATGTGGACACTTCTCCAAAACTAATAAATTTGAAAATTCTTCTGGAGGCCGGCCCCTGAACATAGGTCTCAAAAGATTTAATCTGACCAAAACATTTTGAATTGGCCAGATCAAATTGGATCAAGGGAATGACAGATTTGATCAGAAGAGCCTGAACAGATCTAATCCGATCAAAACTTCAAACTGACATCATATCTGATTAGATCTATTCAGATCTAGTCAGATGAAATTGAGTCCATGACTGCTCAGATCTTATCATTTTCTGCTGAAAACGCTCATAAAATTATTATTAAAATTACCTAGTCCTATATAAAAATTAATCGTTATTGAAACTAAAAAATAAAAAAAAATAATGTTAAAATATTCATAAAAATCATATCTAAATATTCAACTAAAAAAATGTATAAAATTTGAAGATCTAAAATTCCAGGCCCAGGGAATTTCCAAATCAGATCCAATCATTTTTTTACCAGATCTAATCCGATCAAAATTCGGAACCAATTTGGCCTGTTCAGATCAAATTAGATCTAGTGAATGTTCAGATCTGAACAGATAGGCCCATATATATGCTTCTTTTATTAAATTCGATCTGGTCTGACAAGGGAACGTCTTGAGGTGTCACACTCCGATTTGAACGGGACCATGATTTTTAGAAAGAGCATAGTCTAAAACCCCCAAAACCAACTTTTCAGCTGCCCAAGTTCATTTTTCGATTTTTGGCGAATTTTTGAAAATTCAAAATTGGCTGTTTTTGGCGATTTATGCTTTTTTCTAAAAGTACGTACTTGATCAGTAAAAATGGTCAAAATAAGTCCCAAAACTAATATTAATTACCCAAATTCAAATTTCACCATTTCCAGCCACTCTGGAGCCTCCAGCTAGATTTTTCAATTTCTCCAGAATTTTGAATTTGCTCTAGAAGGCGTGAATATGAAGTTGGGCAGCTAAAAATCGAGTTGTATATTACACTGGACCTGTTTAACGAGTTTATCCACATTTGAGCCGATTTTGAGAGTGACACTTCAAAAATGGCTTTTTGATCAGCTTTTTTCAAAATTGAAAAATCCAAAAAATCAAAAGTTTCCCATTTGTGTGGAAATTTTCGAAATTTACACAAATCGCTGTATTTTGTCCAAAACGAACCCCCCAAATCCAAATTTCACAATTTCCAGCCATTCTGGAGCCTCCAGCGCGATTTTCAATTTCTCCAGAATTTTGAATTTGCTTCAGAAGGCGTGAATATGAAGTTGGGCAGCTAAAAATCGAGTTGTATATTACACTTGACCTTTTTAACGAGTTTATCTACATTTGAGCCGATTTTGAGAGTGACGCCTCAAGAGTGGTTTTTTGAGGTGTCACTCTAGCTCCAAAACGGCCGGAAATGGTAGAAATTGCGCTCCGGGGGTTAGTTCTTGAAGAAATACAATCATGTTTTTCATATTGGATCTGATTAGGTTTACAAGCTACAACTTTGGTGGCCTTAAACTTCAAAGCATACAGGAAAACAAAGTTCAAAATATATGAAGATTTCAATTTTTTTTTTCTAGAGTAGATCATTAATTTTGAGCCTAGATTTTAAAAACCAGCAAATAATCTTGACGAGAATTATTCTCTTGAGCAGAAAAGTTTTGAAGCCAAAAAAATCATTTATTCTAAAAATTCTAAAAAATGGATTCCTATAAAAAAAAATGACTAAAAAATCATCAAAAAATTTATTTTAAAAAATTGGAGTAATAGTGCAAAAATGTGTTAAAATTTCAGTAAAAATTGTCTAAAATTCATATAGGATAACGAATTGTCCTTCATTATGCTCATTTGTTGATTCCACAATATTGATTTCTTGAGTAGGTTTTCTTCTTAGAGCTGATTAAAAGACCAAAAAAATTACTTCACCAAATATAATTTCTCTTCCTCTTCCTAAAGATTTATAGCTGAATCGTTTGAAGCATGTGTAATTAATTAATTGCACACATTTTGCTTTTACAATAAAAGATATAAAACTAATACCTACCTACGTATAGGCTTACCATAAAACTTGAAAACACTGAGAGACCAAACACCAAAAATTAAAGCACCCTACAAAGTAAGAAGAATTTCCCAAACAAAGAAACCCTCTAATGTAATTTTTTGTCTGTCGGATTACCCTTTTTTTTTTTCTTTAAAAAAAAAAAGAAAAAATTAACGTTTTAGTATAATTACGTATTCGTAAAACTGCGAACGGTTAAAAAAATTAGGCATCGCTATACTCGAGCGCGTTGAAATTGAAAAATTCATCAATTAAAAAAATCAAAATTAATAAGTAGGATTAAGAAAATCTGATAAATTTGCAAGAAGCGTTAAAAGAGCCCCTTTACCCCTTTACTTATATTTACTCGCAGGATAAACTCGATCAACGCTCAACGCTGAATTTACACATCCATTACTCCAACTCTTCAACTTCAACCTATAAGAAGTTACTTTTGGAATTCAAATTTTCATAGCGTAATATTTCGCCTAAGCCGTCTAAAATCTTCGACCATGTTGCTATTTACGAGCTTTTAAACCGAGCATAGAATATTTTCCACTCTTGGCACGTAATAAAGTTCTCTGTTCAAGGTCGATATGTAAATAAAAAACCGCGACGAGTTTAAATTTTAAAGAAAAAAGTAAAAAACGGTGAACTGAGTAGCACTTTGTTTTTCTGCTTTTTTTTTGTTTTTTAATTTCATTTAACAAACAATTTGCAGAACATTTCACATACATATACTAAGCTAATCATAAACAACTAAAAAGTTTTTCCATTACGACGAAATAAATCTTCATTTTCGTACGTAACGTATATATATACCATGGTGATATTATTTCTCGTCGTACAATGAAATAGTAGGTAAGTGTTTCTTATACATGAGGGCAAGCTGCGAAATGTATGAACTATTAAGACGCGAAAAAGATGAAGTGTAGCAGATAAACCGTCACTTGAGTGCCGAATTCCATAACATTATGGACTGAAAAATTGATATTATAATATACGTAATTTTGATCTATTTAAGAGTATTACTGATTGATTTTAAGAGATGAATAATTTTGGGTCGGGCTGAGAAAAAGAAAACATATTAAGTCAAATTTTATGAGCTGAATTTAATTTTCCAATTTTTGCCAAAGTTTTCAAGATTCAAGTTTAGATTTGTGAGCTGGTTATCATTAAAAAAAAAACCTCTTATAGCAAATTTTTGAATTTTCTACTTTCCAGTTTTTGAAAAAAAATTGTCATTAAAAAAAGGTTGAAATTGAATTCATTCTCTATAAACTCGGATTCATTATTTTTATGACTCCAGCTTTTCAGAAAAACATTCTTCAATACTGAAGGAATTCTTAGTGACAGAAAAAAATCGAAGTAAGAAAAATGGACAAAAAATATCAACATCATCGGACCAAATTCCAGGAGGGTAATTTTATTTTTCAATTTTTGGAAAATTTTTAATTTTAAAATTTTATTTATACTAGATAGGTACATATTTTTAAAAAAATCAAAATTTGATCAAACTTGAAAAAATCGATCTCCTGAATTAATTTCTGAACATTAATGAGTAATTCCAGCACCTACAAAGGATTTTTAGATATTCCAAAGAACGTGTTGAAAACGTTTCATGAAAAAGACTGAAAATGAAATATGAGCACCTACAATGTTGAATTAATCGCTCATCTTACCTTCCTGATCGTTTAAAACATCAATTTTCAAAATCATATTCCATCAGTTAAAATCCAAAATTTTTCAATTTGAAGAAAAATGTCTCCTTAGAAAGAATTAAAATGAAATTGAACTAAAAATAAGTACCAGCATTTGAGCTTTTTCAAAGCATTTACTTATAGGTATCATTATTTTTTTCGAAAATGATTTCGAGAAAAAAATTTATCCAATCAATTTGCGTGATCAATAAATTTCAGTTTTCTCTCTTAATTCGATCAAATTTTGAAAATTTAATAAAAAAGTTGAATTCACAAAAAAATTCGCCGAAAAGAAACAAAATGAAATTCATCCAGAGGCATGCTGAAGGTACGAGGGGGGGGGTCTCACCGCCCTGTTCCCCGGGCAGAAAAATTTGGGCGAAAAGTTGAGAATTTTTGGTCAAAATTGGATGGGCTGAGAAAAGTTGAGAGGCCAAATTTGGGAAGAAATTGTGTAAATAGGGAAAATCAAAGCATTACTTGTAAAAACCATGGGTTCAATACGTACCTACTTCTTAAATTCAGATCATTTTCCTTTTCTTTTCTCCGACTAAAGTTAAAGAGTGAGAAAATTGACTTCTCACATTAAAAATAATGTTGTTTTACTTGAAATTTTCCACAAAAAAAAGGGTTCTCCAATGCATTCGAATCAGAACTGCCACAAAGTCCCAACTTTTGCAGAAATACCAATAAAAAAAATGTTTTATTTTTCGCCGAAAATTCGGAAACGACAATTTCTAATTTTTTCCAAAATTGCTTGTTTTTGAAAATAGAAATTATGTCTTGAAAAAATTGAAGGATTACGAATTTTCGAGAGCTTTTGCCCTCTCGCCTCCGGGCTAGATAGTTGGAAGGTTGGAAAATTGACTTCTCACATCGAAAATAAAGTTTGTTTTACTTTTGAAAAATTATTAATTTTCAAAAGCTTCTGCTCTCGTTTCGATCGGGGCTTTATTCCTATTTTTGATTTTTTGAAAATATTATTATTTCCTGAAAACTATTGTTAACATTTTTAAATGTTGAAACTATGAAAATCGCACCCTATTTTTTCTTGCATTTTCATTGTTCGACTAATTTTAGACAAGACCCCTAATTTCAAATCATAAAAATAACAAAGAAATCCTTTAGTGATACACTCGTAGGTACGCAGAAATAAACGAATGAGAAGGGAATTTTCTCAGCTCGAAGTACGGAACGGCATACCAAACGGAAAACACTGCAGGACAAAATTATTGCGTCAAACTTTATACATCATCTCTTTAATGAGGCGGGTAAAAGTTGAGCGGTATGAAAGTTTCTTCGACTAATTCATAAAGATGTGCGAGAGTCACAGACGCGGTGGCGCTGCTCGTATTCCACTTTATCAGACTGATTCGTGTGGACCAAGGTGAAATTCGCCTTCAGCTTCGCTTCAATTGTAGTACATACAAGTACGAGTAGATACGAAAGTGTACTGACGATGGAGGAGGATAGAAAATTGTGGATTTTCACTGGCTCAAGTGAGCATTAGAATTGGCGAGTATGCGACGTCGAAAAATCAAATCGATTACCGAGACGCATGCTGAAAACACGTTGGTCAAAACCGAGGTGAAGATTTCCAAGATATTTTGATAGTTAGAATAATAAATATACACGTACGTGAGTATATAGCACGGATCGATGGTGTGTGTGTATGTGTAGGTTTGTCGGTACATCCAGGGACAGGGACTACGGCTAACACGGGCGGCAAGACAAAAGGAACGTCCCTTATGCATCGATGACCAGTGGCGAAGCTTTATCTCGCTCGTATAATACACGCGCTATATGCTACGCTAATGAGAAACGTTTTATAAAGTTTCTCAAAATTCGCGTGCGCGCTTAAGTGTGTGCTCGCCTTGCGCCATCGTACGTGTATATGTAACGAAAACAAAATTAATTTTCTGCATACGTTTAACCCGTCGTTTTTCAGCATAACGTGCTATATACGAGTATATATACAGCTTCAGCAGCACCCAAGTCATCGGCCAATGTCTATGTATGCGAGAGTATAAGAGAGCTAGAGCTTGGAATATTTTCGTATATGTGTAATATTTAAATTGAGAGAGGAAAATGGTAGCGGGGTGTTGGAAAAAAATACGCATAATAAATGGACGAACGAACGAACGAGAGAACGAGAACGAACCTTCTGTGCTGTGTGGAAGAAAGGCTGGACGCAATTAAAAGTGCATTAACTTTTTGCTCTGTGTGGAGAGGAGAAAAATTTCGCTACGTAAAAAATTCTCTACTCCGACACGTATTTATTCGGTTTTGCTCAACTTTATCACGAGCTGTGGAAAGAAGAGCAAAAAACGCGGCTGAAATAATTCGTTAATATACGAGAAACTGAGTGCTGGAGAATTTTTTGAGATTAGTTTCTGGAAAATTTGATTTTTCGTGTGTGAATAGTACTTTTGGATGAAGCTAGAGAAGAACCTACAATAAAGAGGTGTTTCAAAAAAAAAAATAATAATAAAATAAAAGATTTTTGCATGGGATAGATTTGAAAAATTCAAGGAACATTCAAAAATATATAGAGCCACAAGCCAGCCACAACACTCATGTAAAATCTCAATTTTTCTCACAAATTATTCAGATCGAATTGAGCAAGAAAACTGAAATTTGATTCATTCGAAAATTGATTGGATAAATTTTTCTCCCTCAATAAAATTATTTTCGAAAAAAAAATCATCTCAAACAAGTAAATGCCTTAAAAAAGCTCAAAAGGCTGCATATTTTTAAGTTAATTTCATTTTCACGTCTTGTGTTTTATTCAACACGTACATGGATCACATGGTAAAAGAATGGCAGAAAACGAAGCCAAAAGGAATCAAAACAGACAGAAGGCAGGAAATATCAACAGTACTATTCGCAGATGATCAAGCAGTAGGGTATAAGGTTGCCCAAATCTACCACTTTTTAGTTTTTTCAACCTGAGCCGCGCTCTATTTTTTGGAAACCATTCATTCACCAAATGGTACCTTAGTCTTTTGCCTGCCTTTAAACACAAAAACGAAAATTGCATCTCAAATAGCAAAGGCGCTATTTAAATCTGAGCAAAGGTCTCAAAATGGTATGATTTAGAGACCTAGTTGCTCAAATCGTACCACCAGTTTCTCAAATCATACCTATGAATGAAATTGATAGAAATAAAGCTCTGTGGCCTCCCACCACCTCAAAATCAAATTTTAATTTTCCCTATGTGACCATATAATGTTTTCCCTCCATTTTTACAATGCCTCTAAAATATCAAAGAATGGTGGGCTTGGGTATTTCATATTTATACAGCAGCATTCCTTCAAACCAATTTTATTTTCAAAAACACCAATGATTCAATGTGCTCTACATTGGTATCAGGGACATTGAAATGCAAGCTAGTAACATATTTTATTGGTAGAAAGTGCTACTTGCGGATAGTTTCTGGGATAGAGGGGGTGGTATGATTTGAGCGCCAGTATGATTTCGGCAACCTTACCCTACTAGTGAAACAGAAGATGACCTACAGAGATCAACGTACAATCTAACAAAGACATTGAAAAAGTATGATATGAGAATATCATCAGAGAAAACAAAAACAATGGATTTCAAAGGAAAAGAACCAGTAAGAAGCAAGATTGTAATAAATGGAGAAATCACCAAACACTACAGGTCAATAATTCCAAATACCTGGGAAACACGATATCATACCAGGGAGAAGTAGATGTTGGTAGAAAGATTGCAAAGTTCCTGAGAGTCACAGGACTGACAAATAGGACTCTGAGAAGCAGTAATGTGTGAAAAAAACAAGATTGAAGGTGTACAATACCCTTGCAATACCAATGATGACTTATGGAAGCAAGGTATGGGAACTGAAGAAATCGGATAAAAGAAGAAGAATGGCCGATGACATGAAATTCACAAGGAGAATGGCAGGGTTGACTCTTAAAGACAGAGTCCTATCTGAGAAAATAACAGATTTCCAGGGCTTGAAACCCGGATAGATATCACTCTCGGTTTTGGTTTTATATTTTTTGAAAAAGTAGGCTAAAGGTTTGCATTTTGGTTTTGGTTTTTTAAAATAATTATTTCTCTCCTTCAGGTTTTGCTTAAAGGGTTTTATTTCAAAGGACTCGGTTTTCAGCTTCAGTTTTGATTTTTTCTGGTACTTTGGCAGTGCCAAATTTGTCAACTTTTTTAGTTTTCTGGCCTTTTCACCTTTAGCATAAGTTTTCACTCAATTTTTACCAAAAATGCAGTATTAATTAATTAGGCTAATTACCTACCTGAAAAATTCCAAAACCAAAACCAATTCAGTTTTCAATTGGTTATGCTCTCATTTTTGGTTTTGAAGTTGGAAAAATAACGCTCCTGGTTTTGGTTTTGGCTTTAGTTGTGGGAAAATAACACTCCTGGTTTCGGTTTTGAGCAATTTTAATTGGTTTTTGGGCGTTTCAGTTTTGGTTTCAGTTTGCAAGCCCTGCAGATCTCTGAGTGAAGCCATCCCATTGGGCGAAACTCTGCCATTGATATGTGACAAAAAATTTGGTGGGAATTGCAACACTTTCTGCCAATACTTTTCTGCTCATTAATCAGCGCACATATTTTTTATGAGATAAATTCTGCCAATGTCCAATATTCATGAATTTTTTTGGCTCTGTCGTGTCCGGGATCTAACCCAGGTCTCTGAGCTGGAGAGCTACTTTTCTACTTACCTAACTACTGGGACATGTGATGGAATGAATGCAAATATTTCTATACTATGCTAAAACATTCACATAAAATACTGCATTTATGCGTGTTATTTAGCAAATACGCAAAAGAATAGGCCAAAAAACAGGTTGGTGGCAAATACTATCAACGGACAATAGAGCATTTACAAAATTGCTGCATACCCTAGCGCCTGAACCGTGAGAGGACAACTTCGCCGACGCTACTATAGATGCCTACGACTTTTCATGTAAGAAACGCAATTTTTTCGATTGTACTCGAGTTCGGGTGAATTTTTATGTAGTCTCAAATTAAAGACAATAAAATTCTGTATCGATTGATGTTAAATTTTCATCATTTCGCGTAAAAATAACGATTTTATGAATACTTCTATTTTACTGATTTTTGAATACTATGTACGTACGTCATCTTTAAACTAAAAATACTCGAAATTTTCAATGAGCACATATGTGTTTTGAATGATTAAAATATTCAGAATTTCATCCTCTTTAAAATGAGTTTTTCCCGAAAGCTCTAGCTTTTACCGTTCAAAAGTTTTCGAAGCTTCAAGTTGCAAAAACCAGCTGCGGGCAGTAATTATTGAACTTTGAACTGAAATTAATCGAAATTTTCAGTGAACACACAGGTATTTTAATACAGCGAAATGTTCGTAATTTCATTTTCTTTAAAATGGGGGTTTCCCGAAAGCTCTGCCTTTTACCGTTCATAAGTTCTCGAAGCTTGAAGTTGCAAAAACAAGGCGAAAACCAGCTATGAGAAGTAAGGTATTGAACTTTGAACTGAAATTAATCGAAATTTTCAACAAACACATAGGTATTTTAATACAGCAAAATGTTTGTAATTTTATCCTTTTTAAAATAGATTTGTACCCAAAGCTCTATCTTTTACCATTCAAAAGCTCTTGAAGATCAAAGTTGCCGAAAGTGGTCAAATTGTATCATCAATATCAGTTTGCGTTGATATTGATCAGTGATAACTTTTGCAACTTTGATCTTCAAGAACTTTTGAGCAGTAAAAGGCAGAGCTTTCGGGAAACCCCCATTTTATAAACAAGACGAAATTACAAACATTTCGCTGTATTAAAATACCTATGTGTTCACTGAAAATTTCGATTAATTTCAGTTCAAAGTTCAATAATTACTGCCCGCAGCTGGTTTTTGCAACTTGAAGCTTCGAAAACTTTTGAACGGTAAAAGCTAAAGCTTTCGGGAAAAACTCATTTTAAAGAGGATGAAATTCTGAATATTTTAATCATTCAAAACACATATGTGCTCATTGAAAATTTCGAGTATTTTTAGTTTAAAGATGACGTATATAGTATTCAAAAATCAGTAAAATAGAAGTATTCATAAAATCGTTATTTTTACGCGAAATTATGAAAATTTAACATCAATCGATACAGAATTTTATTGTCTTTAATTTGAGACTACATAAAAATTCACCCAAACTCGAGTACAATCGAAAAAAATGGCATTTTTTACATGAAAAGTCGTAGGCATCTATAGTGGCGTCGGTGAAGTTGTCCTCTCGCGGTTCAGGCAGAGGGTAAACTATCCCGCACAGCGCTGATATGACAATGCTCTATACTGGCAACTCCATCAAAAAATTGTGTTTATCCTCCTAGTGGCCAGGGGTGAAACTAAACTTTACCACAAGCATCTGATTTGCTGATTCAAATCTTGTGGGCATGCAAGATTCAAACCAGTTGAACTCTGGTGACAAAATTGAAAAGGTGCGAGAAGGTGAACAACAAACCTTCCGCCATCCTCTCTGCCCCCCTCAAGAACAAATGGAACCATTTATATCTGAACAAAACAATGCTGTGATTGGTTGTCGACGTTTGTTGTTCACCTTTTTGTTACCTACTCAACAATATGCACACTAGCTCTCCATACCAATTCTACGTCCCAATAAACCAATGAATCAGAGCATTTTTGATAGGAGTTAGTTTCAACCCAGGCCGTTCAGATCGCGCTATTGTTGCGACAAAAACACTCAATGTGTTTTAAATGGAGTTGCCAGTATTGTTAGATGATAGCATTTGTTAGTGGTGTATTTTGTAGTTTCTTCCAACACGAAGAAACACGCCACGTAATTTGAAAGTGCTGTGGCTTCATGTGAGAAAAATACACTACAAACGCCTTCTAAACAGCGCTTTTTCATGTGTATATTCAGAATACAAGTAGTTACCTACATCAATAAACCAACTGGTTTTGGCGTCTTTTTAAGCGTATTGGCAGATTTTCCCCCAATGGGGCAGTCATGATGAAGATAAAAAAGTATAGGAAAGATTGGAGAAATCATGTTGAAAGGATGGAGGAAACACGATCGCCGAAACAGGTCCTCCAATATACACCAATGGAGAAAAGATGCAGAGGGAGACCAAGGAGGAAACTCACCAATACCTTAGACTCATCCCCAACAAGTTCCACACCATAGCAGACAGGCCAACAGGCCTACCGCTTATAAGGAAATGGCAACAACGACTCTTTTTTAAACTTTTTTTTTCAAATTGAAAAATTTTGGATTTGGACTGGTGGTGGTGGAATTGGATTTTGAAAATTGATTTCTTAGACAATCTCAGCGATGAGTGATTAATTCAACATTGTATGTAGGTGCTTCTATCAGAGACGTGCCGAAAATTAGTGGGAAAAGATTTAAAGAAGGATTAAATAAAACCACCAAGGTACTTCAAAAAATGGTAAAAAATAATTTTGACTGGAAAAAATTCGGTTTAAGCTGAGTGTAGATTGATAGATAGTCACATTAAAAAAAAAAAAAAAACTGGAGAAATGCAAAATTGACTAAAAAAATGAGACTTGAACTTGACAAATTTCACCTTTTCAAAATTTCTATATTTTTTCACCACAGACTTACAAAATTAACGAACAGATGATAGTGAAATAAGAAACAGTCTTGTATTTGCCTCAAAACTAGAACTTATACACCGGTCGACATTTTCAACATTTCCATATGAAGAGTCGAGTAAGCACAAGACGCAGATAAAATAGTATCTAACTCAACTGTTAACGCCAAAACCACTTTGTACAAACCTCACAAGATAATCAGATAAAGCGCAAATTAAATTACCAAGTCATCGTACTCGTACAATCCATCGGCAACTTTCTCGCTGCTCGACTGAATAAAAGCTCCCTTAAAACCCAACAGTTCTATCGACTGAATTACCGAACGTATTTTGAATAATAAAAATAAAACAAAACGAGAATAAAATTCCTACTCCCAAGTTGAAATAAATTCGAAGAATATCATTCTTTTTACACATATAATAGGTAAACTTATCAAATTACTCGTTGGTACCTTACCTACCTATCACATTCAACTAAAATAAATTGAGAATTTCACAATTACTTAACAACATTTTGATCAAAATTAATCAAATATTGCTGTCAAACAACTTGAAGTCTTGTTTACAAATATATCAAATCAAAAATAAGACAAACTTACAGACCTACTTTTGAAATTGGAACATTGAAGCAAGTTTGAAAACTTTAACAACTTCATAAAATCTTTTTCAATTACTTCTACATAGATTCTAGTTTATATACAATTATGATGACTATTTTAGAAGCTAGAACGATAAATAGGTACTTCTATTCAATCATTATTTTTTACAACATTTTTCAAACTGTAAAGCCTCAATTTTCTATCCCTCCCCAGTCCCCACATTTTTTGCTCTTTCTGTCTTGGTGAAAGATTATAAAAATTCTCAAGAAACTGCAGGATCCTACTTTCTTTGAGTTACAGCACAGACATAAATAATTTTTTCATCAACAGGGTGTCCAAAAATTCGCGATTTTTTCTTCATTTTCACTTCAAAACTTTGAAAAATAGGTAGGTATGTAATATCAATTTTTTTAATCCAAAAAAGTAAACTTACAAATACTCTGAGTAAAATCAGTATATAAAATTGTGTGAAAACACAAAACTCGTAAAAATTATAATACCATAAAACCATCGAAACTCGTAAAAAAAATCATAATAAAGTGTCGTAAGTAGGTACCTACAACATCGAAATAAAGAAAGAACTTCTTTCTTCATCGTCGGCGTTAAATTTCAGCTATTGAAAAAAAAAAAAAGAAGAATGAAATACCCAACTCGACCTTATTTTTACATCAAAATGAAGACTCCCAAGATACAACTTTACACCATTATTTTGCCATATACCTTGGTAAAAATAATTGTGGGTTCATAGCGATGAATTATTTAAACTGAAAATAACTTCATCGCGGCGAGGACCGAAGACATCATCGATATTATTTTTTAAAACGGTTCTCAAAGGTTGAGGAAAAACGGCGAAAAAAACGACACTATAAAAGTTTACATTCAATCGAACGATTAAATAGAAGCAATACCATTTAAAAGTTTTAAAAAAGCTCGTAACTCGGGGTGTACAGCGCGATGCGGTCAAATTCGTATGCAAGGAATAAAAAAGAGAATAAATTTGGAGCGTGCGTAAAATGCGTACCCGTTTGTATTAAATTTATTTGCTGCAAATGGCGAAGAAAGCTTGTATAAAAAAAAAATACAAGAAGAAGAAAATCACAAACGGACAAATTGTAACAGTTCGTTACTTTATAAAAAATCTGCTTCAATTACATTACATCCAATTCCTTCCGTTTCTCTTTTAAGCAAAGTTAAACCTTTTTCTTTCCTCGCTTCTTATTTTTTTTTTCAACGTGAAAATTCTCAAAACCCGATGTTCATCTTTTTTCTACCATTTGTATGGTTTTTTTTTCGTGCGGAATTTTTTTGGTCTTCGTTAAACACAGGTATTGGCGAATGAAGATGTCCGGGAGAAAAGTATTTTCTTCCTTATGGTAAGAGCTGAATTAGTGGTCATCGTGAGTGTAGGTATAGATAAGTAAGTGATGAATTGAAATACCTATTAAGGTATCCATAGGGTTTAGCAAGGGAATTGTGTAGGGGAAAAGGGTCTTGGGAAATTGACTATAAGATTAATTTTATGATACTTTAGGGGTAGGTATAACGATCGAGTAAATATTACTTTAATTCGATTCGCTTCAGCTTCGGTTTTTAGTTGATGGACAATGTTTTAAAGAGGTCTACATTCGGTTCAATTTTTGAGAGTAAAATACCACATGGATCACACTACAAGTTCAGTAATTCGATTAATTTTAATTTTAAAATAATCTCAACCGCGAACCAAATAATATAGTAAAAGCTTTAAACTTTTAAGGCATCTCAGTAGGCGTATTTATTTCGACAGCTCATGATACACGCACTCGGCAGCACTTATTTGTACAATCTCCTTATGCATAGATATAGATAGATAGGTAAAGTAGGTAGGTTGAGTATTGTCGAAGGCTGTTTAGAAGTGCTTGTTTTTCAAATATTAAGATTAAATGAAGCGTAGCCTCTTTTTGCTTTTGTACGCGTACGGGGCGCGTATATCGGGGTCATCGATGCGTTAATTCAAGGGTAGTATCGTATACGCCACCGGAGTACTGTTTTAAACGCACAAATTTGCAAATAAAAAAGAAACCGAACAACGAGCTATAAGCGAGAAGAAATACAAGCACGTAAAAGAAAAAAGCAATCGAAGAAGGCGCCTTTCCCCATAAGGGTTCGAAATAGATGAAATAGCAGAATAAAACGTAATTTCCAAGATTCAGCTGGATGCTTTTGCTGCGCCCAATTCGCATACACATTACACAGTGTACGATAAATCGATGCCTATGTATTAGTATACAATGTATAGTATGTTACCATGTAGTAGGTATATGGTCGAAATTATTTTCAACCAAGTACATTTAATTGATTACCAACCTGTAAAAGACAAAGTCAGCAAGTCGTAGGCTTATATGTACGTATACTCGTGCCATGGTTATCTCTGTGATGCGATTGTACCTCTAATACTTGCTTAAATGCCTATCGAAGAGCATTGTGTGAAAGTCCTTGTACATATTAGGTAATGCCAAAGGATCTTTGAACTCGGTAAATTAAATTCTGAACGCTGGAGGGGAATAATTTATCGAAATTTTAGACGTTGATTCAATTTTCATGTTCCAAAATCTCAAAGCTTCCAAGTTTATCGAGCGAAAAAATCTAGAAAATGGCTGAACCGATTTCGATGAAACCTGAAACCTCACTAGGCCTGCACGATTCCTACAAAGTAGTAATACGTACTACCCTCGACTTTCGGTGAATCATTCATAAACGAATTGATTAATTCTTTAATTTATGAATCAATTCTTTCGCGAATGACTCTCAAAAAAATGATTCAATTCGTCCGTGAATGATTCATCAAAAAATGAGTAACTGAATCGATTTGTTCGCGAACGAGTCACTTATATGAATCAATTGATTCGTTTGCGAATGATTCATCAAAAATTGAGTAAATGAATCGATTCGTTTGCGAAGGATGAGTCAATTATACGGATCAATTCGTTCGCGAATGATTCATAAAAAATTGAGTAACTGAATCGATTCGTTCGCGAACGAGTCACTTATACGAATCAATTGATTTGTTCACGAATAATTCATCAAAAATTGAGTAACTGAATCGATTCGTTCGCGAACGAGTCACTTATACGAATCAATTCGTTCGCGAATGATTCATCAAAAAATGAGTAAATAAATCGATTCGTTTGCGAAGGAGTCACTTATACGGATCAATTCGTTCGCGAATGATTCATCAAAAATTGAGTAAATGAATCGATTCGTTCGCGAACGAGTCACTTATACGAATCAATTCGTTCGCTAATGATTCATAAAAAATTGAGTAACTGAACGATTCGTTCGCGAACGAGTCACTTATTCGTTCGCGAATGATTCATCAAAAATTGAGTAAATGAATCGATTCGTTCGCGAACGAGTCACTTATACGAATCAATTCGTTCGCGAATGATTCATCAAAAAATGAGTAACTGAATCGATTTGTTCGCGAACGAGTCACTTATATGAATCAATTGATTCGTTCGCGAATGATTCATCAAAAATTGAGTAAATGAATCGATTCGTTTGTGAAGGAGTCACTTATACGGATCAATTCGTTCGCGAATGATTCATCAAAAATTGAGTAAATGAATCGATTCGTTCGCGAACGAGACACTTATACGAATCAATTGATTTGTTCACGAATGATTCATCAAAAATTGAGTAACTGAATCGATTCGTTCGCGAACGAGTTACTTATTCGTTCGCGAATGATTCATCAAAAATTGAGTAAATGAATCGATTCGTTCGCGAACGAGTCATTTATACAAATCAATTGATTCGTTTGCGAATGATTCATCAAAAATTGAGTAAATGAATCGATTCGTTTGCGAACGAGCCACTTATACGAATCAATTCGTTCCCGAATGATTGAGTAATTATTGATCAACTCGTTTGCGAATTGATTCACTTCGCTTGAAAAGAGATCAATTTCTATTTTCTATACCTACAATAGTTTCACAAAAACCGAATGAATCGTACTTATGCATATAATAAATTGATCCGTTCGCGAATGATTCACCAAGAAATCAATCAATTTATTTAATCGCCAATTGTTCGTAAATGATTCGATTCGATTGTAAACAGATCAATTGCTGTACAAAATATGTTTCAAAAAAAGTGAATCAGTTTGTTCGTAAAAGTTTTTTATTTGAAGAAAAGTCGGTTTTCTCATGTTTTTAAAATTTATTTATTTCAAAAATATTTTTCATTTCCCACTTCTATTTTCATAATTGTTACAAGTTTCCTTAGAGAGATGGCGGTGGTGAGGAGGAGGAGGAGGAGGAGGAGGAGGAGGAGGAGGAGGAGGAGGGGGGGGGTTAAGAATTCTTTCCCAGAGATTTTTTTGCAGATTCATTATTTTTCTGGCTCCAATGTTTAGAAAAACATTCTTCAACGCTGGCGGTATTTTTAATACCTATAACAGTAAAAAATCAAGCACAAAAACATACCAACCGCATCAAACCAAATTCCAAGAGGGTAATTTTATTTTTCAATTTTTGAAAAATCTTTAAATTTCCCATTTTATTGATATTGAAAAAAATAAAAAATAAAATTCGATCAAACTGAGCTAAAAATCGATCTCCTGGATTAATTTCGGGAGATTATTATGAGTCATTCCAGTACCTGTACAACCGATTTTTGGATTTTTCAGTGCTGAAAACGTTTCATTAAAAAAGTCAAAAATGAAATACGAGTACATAGATACCTATGAGCCGGAGATGTAACGAGCTGATGTGTCGTGAGGGGTGGAGGATGATACTAAAATTTTCTCAACTTTTTACCTTGATCCCCTCTTCCTCCGCCAGATTTTTCCAGTCAATTGGCCAGACGTGGTTCGAACAAATTTTGGAAAGGGAGTTGAAAACAAAAACGTTGAATAATTTTAAATTTTGAGAAATGATTAAGTAGTAAAATGAAATAAAAATTACCTACTTATACTCATGGGAAAAAGCCAATTTTCGACCTCACCGATCGATTGACGGAGGTTTCGAGACCTTTTAGTAGATTTTTAAAAGCCCTTTGAGAATAGAAAAATTATAAAATAGGTACCTGGAAGTTTTTAAAATGACCGAATAGGACCATCAATTATTCGAGAGATTGAAAATTGCACATATATGAGCTAAATTTCAGCATAGTTTTTCAGCATAGTTTTTCAGCATAGGCAACGATTTTTTCATTTTTTTTTCTCCAAAAAGATTGCTAGAAAATTTTTTTTTGGATGTGAACCAGTTGAAATGGATTTTGAAGAGTACGCGATATTTCTGAGTTTATACAGGAAGATGAATTTCATTTTGGTTCTTTTTAATGGCAATTTTTTCAAAAATCCAAATATCCACTGAAGCCTTCCAAATGGCTTGAAATCTCCACGAATTCATTTGGGAGGTCGAAAAAAGGATGTAAACCAAATTTTAGCTTTATACTTCGGTTTGGTCAAATTTTAATTTTTTTGTTAAAAATGAGCCATCATTTTAAAAAGATACAATAATGCATTCTCCCCTTCTTCAAGTTTTAATTAGAAATCGGAATATCTTTACGCTTCTCGATCAAAATTACCAAATCAGAAGAAAGTATATTGATCCGAGAATGGAGACGTTATCGTACCAGCATCATTTTTCTTACAATACGAGCGAAAAAAAAAAAATAAGGACCCTTCGCGTTGTTTGACTAATAAACCTAATGAAATCAATTTAAAGAAAGGGATATCGTTTCAAAATGTATGATTTCTTTCGACACAGCAAAATGCTACACATCCTTAACGAAGGAGCTCACGAGACGACCGATATGGTACTTTTCTTACACTATAAAAATACGTAAAAGCGTAAGTGAGCTTTCTAAACGCTCCAAATGTTACCTATTACCTCAGCAACTCTTCATTCTGTAGAGACTCAAGGTGTGCAAAAAATTCATCTTCGCGATTCTAATATCTATGGTGAAAATTATTACTTCAAAGAATATTGAACTTTCACATCTCGTCTACGAGAAAAAAAATTAACCCAAAATTCGACCGTTTTACTATTTATTACTTAGGCTACAATTTCGGTGTTTTTTTTCTCTTTTCTCTTTTTTTTTGAAAAAAAAAAACACACGAGATAGACCGCTGCAAAGGTTATTTTTATTTGCTAGTTTATGGTATTGCGTGAGGACTATATAAGCTTTAATAGGAAACAAGATTACTACATAGTGCGAGCAACTACGCCGGAGTTAATATTCCCTTATGGGTTGTAAAACTTACACGGCGTGTTGTGAAATGCTCGGTATTGAACAATTGTTATTTTATTTTTAATCACTCGTAATTGGTTTAACCTTGGAGTAACGTGTATTTGCCATTCTTATACTACCACGTATTATACATGTGGCTTTGCTATCTAAACGTGTACTACTTGTACAGTAGTAAGACCTTTGCATTTAGCGTGTAAAGGCAATTAAAATCAATTTCGTCGCTCTCTTTACCATTATCCATTTATATATATTTTTTTCGTGAAAACTGGAAATACACGCCGCCGCCACCGAAAAAGGTCGTATAATTATCGACATAATCTCTCCGAAAAAGACGCAGAGCTACTAGCATTTGTAGGTACAGCTGCCGTCCGAGAAAGTCGGTCAGATAACACATGGACCATCGTGACAGAGGCAGTGAAGGTGGCGTAAAAACCACGCTCTATAAAGGGTTTCTTTAAACTTACCATTATTGTACATAAATTCGTGGGAAAAAACTGGTTCGACGACGATTTATTTTGGTAAGAGTAGGTAATATTCAATATAGGCTATAGCCAATGCGAATAGGCTAATAACGTCGCATCTGTCAACACGTGTATACTATACATCAAAGAGTTCGTTCAAAAGACTATCAATCTGTAAAATGTTGCCACATATTTGATCCTAGCGTGGGAGAGTTTGGTCAGGAGAAAGGATACGCTTTTGAGATGAGGGTGGGAACGATGCATATTTTCATCGATTTCTGCGAATTATACATATTGTTATATTGCATCGATAAAAAACATAAAAATATCGTCCAACGTGAGATTCCAATTTTGTATTTCAAAATTACCTACTTTATACGTACGAGGGCCATGGTTCATGAATAAGTAGGCCTAGGTTGCAAAAATGAATGAAAAGGAAATTTAAAAACTTGAAGAAACGTTATTTCAATGTAAACCAAACTGAATCAATTACTCAAGATTGCACTGCCATCAAATTACAAAACCCCAATAACATGTTTGAAATTTGCATTTCCTTCAAACTACAAAATCTAAAATCAATTTTTGGAGTTCACATCTATCCAACCATAAGTTAAAAACCGTTTGAATTGACCTCTGAAAATAAGTGGTTCAGGGTTCTGGTTCCCAAAAGTTTTCAAATGTGGTTTTGAAATTTTTTTTGTTTGGTTCCAAAAGGTACCTTTTAGAGAGGTTTTCACCTTTTTTCTAATTTAGGTAAACTGTTTTCGTTGTTCTGCAGGTGGTCCCAGCACCAATCAAAAAGAACTGTTTCAAAAGTTCCAGTTCCAAAATATGGCAAAAATTGAGAATTTTTAACATGTTCCTTTTTATTTCGCTCATTCTGCCTAAATATTCATCTTCTCCGAACTAGGTACAAAATTTCAAATAAAATTTTCAGAGTTCGCATCTTTTCCTATCTGAGAAATTTCAAATCAATTATTCATAATTGCATTGTTTTCAATTTACTAAATTTCGTATCAATCATCGGACTTTGCATGTTCTCCAAATTGCTAATTTTAAAATCAGTTTTTGAAGATCCCATTTCCTCCAAATTTGGAAATATTAAGGTAATTTCCGGACTTGCATCTTCTCTAAACTACAAAATTTCAAATCAATTTTCGAAGTTCGCATCTCCTTCAAACTACAGAATTTCAAATCAATTTTGGCTAAAAAATTCAAAATCAATTTTTAGAAGCTCTTTTTTCTTCTAAATTTGGAAATCTTAAATTAATTTTGTGACTTTACATCTCCTCTAAACTACAAAATTTCAGATCAATTTTTGGTGTTTTTTTTCTTCTAAGTTAGGGAATTTCAAATTAATTTTCGGACTTTGCATCTTCTCCAAATTGCTAATTTTAAAATCAGTTTTTGAAGATCCCATTTCCTCCAAATTTGGAAATTTTAAATTAATTTTCGGACTTGCATCTTCTCTAATTACAAAATTTCAAATCAATTTTCGAAGTTCGCATCTCCTTCAAACTACAGAATTTCAAATCAATTTTGGAGCTATTTTTTCTTCCAAATTTGTAAATTTTCAATTAATTCTCACACTGTGCATCTTCTCCAAATTGCGAATTTTCAAACCAACTTCTGAAGTTTGCATCTTCTCTAAACTACAAAATTTCAAATTAATTTTCGAATTTCGCATCTCCTCCAAACAACAGAACTTCAAATCAATGTTCAAGTTATCATCTCCTTCAAACTACAGAATTTCAAATCAATTTTGGAGATTATTTTTTCTTCCAAATTTGGAAATTTTACATTAATTTTCGACGTTTGCACCTCCTCCAAACCAGGTACAAAATTTCAAACTCAATTTTCGAAGCTCGCATCTCCTCCAAACAACAAAACTTCAAATCAGTTTTCGGACTGTGCATCTTCTCCAAATCGCAAATTGTCAAATCAATTTTCAAAGTTTGCATTTCCTTCAAATTTGGAAATTTTGAATTAATTTTCGGACTTTGCATCTCTTCCAAACTACAAAATTTCAGCTCAATTTTCAAAGTTCGCATCTCCACCAAACAACAAAATTTCAAATCAGTTTTCAGACTGTTCATCTTCTCCAAATTGCGAATTTTCAAATACTTAAATTTTCAAAGTTTGCATTTCCTTCAAATTTGGAAATTTTAAATTAATTTTTGGACTTTGCATCGCCTCAAAATCACTAAATTCAAACTCAATTTTTGAATTTCGCATCTCCTTCAAATAACATTACTTCAAATCAATATTCAGAGTTCTACCTCCTTCAAACTACAAAATTTCAAATCAATTTTGGAGATCTTTTTTCTTCCAAATTTAGAAATTTTGAATTAATTTTTGGGATTTGCATCTCCTCTAAACTACAAAATTTCAGTTCAATTTTCGAACTTTTCATCTCCTCCAAACATAAAATTTCAATTCAATTTTTGAAGTTTGTATCTCTTCTAAACAACAAAATTTCAAATCAGTTTTCGCACTTTGCATCTTCTCCGAATTGCAAATTTTCAAAAGAATTTTTGAAGATCGAATTTCCTCCAAATTTGGAAATTTTAAATTAATTTTCAGACTTTGCATCTCCTTTAAAGTACAAAATTTCAACTCAATTTTTGAAGTTTGCATCTTCTCCAAATTGCGAATTTTCAAATCAATTTTCGTAGTTCGCAAATTTCCTACTTTAGAAATTTTAAATTAATTTCTGAAGTTTTAATGGTCTCTAAATCGCGAAATTTCAATTCAGTTTCCATAATTTGCACCTCATTCAAACTACAAAATTTCCAATCAGTTTTCGGTATTCACATTGCTTTCTAAATTGTGTAATTTTCAAATCAATTTTTGAAGTTTAAATACCCTCCAAATTAAATATGAAATTTCGAATCAATTTTCAAAGTTTGCACGGTTTCAAACTACAAAACGTTACCTGATTTAATTTTAGTGTTCGCATCGCCTCCAAAATCTAAGTGAAAATTTTATTTTATTTCTAGGATCCCATCTGCCTCTAAATTATGAAATTTCAAATCAATTCTTGAAGTTTGAATTGCTTTCAAACTACAAAAATGTAAATCAATTGTGGTGTTCCTATTTCCAACAGATTACAAAATTTTTCAGTTCAATTTTTCAAGTTTGAATTGCTTCCAAATTGCAAAATTTTAAATCAGTTTTTGAAGTTTGTTTTGCTTTCAAACTAACAAAATTTTGAATCAATTTTTGAGCTCGCATCATTAGTTAAATTTAATCGAATTAAAATACCTAAGTCAGAACTGAAAAAAAAAATGATCAAAAATCTAATACCTAAATTTAAATTGAAAATCAAACTGATAACTAAGAATTGAATCAACCACACCTGTAATTTCAGTGCATATTTTAAAGATAAAAATTTACCAGAAAGTGGAAATTTCCCATCTTTGAAAAAAATTTCTCTCATTCAAAAAAACAACTTGTTTTACGTTATGCAGCTTATAGGTAAACAGTGAGCCCAAACAAAGCAATTCGATTGATATACTCGTAGGTATAAAAAGTACCCTCGAGTCGAACATTTAAAAAAAAAAGTAAATTTAAAGAATAAAATTGCACCAGGCGTGTTATTCGACTTCAATAGCGTCGTTTAAAGTTTAGCTAGCTAGGTACATAAAAAGGAAGGAAATTCTTAAAGAAATTAGAGACCAAAATCGCTGCTTTTTACTTTTAAGCAGACTGCCGTATCATTTTCTTTAAACGCGTGGAAGGGTAAAGGGATACAAGGAGAAAGAGCATAAAAAACCTATCGTATTTCTTTCGTTAATCCTTTTCCATTCACAAGCCACGCAACACCTGTAGGTACGTAAATAAGTATTGCAAACAATATGCAAATATACCACACAATTATACGCCTATTTAAATGGTTACAAAAATGCATCCCCTATAAACAGGAAATTTTTGTTTATGCACATAAAAAAAGAACAGAAAAAAGAAAAGAAACACTATAAAAACAAACCATCAACTTTCACCATCTACACGTAAAACTTTCCGCAACTCGTTTAAGAAAAGATGCTCTACAAGGCGAATATAATTCAGTATCCCTTAGACATTTAATCCCAAATGACTCGAGTGTTGTTGGTAAATCTGTGATATACCAAAAAGCACCACATCGATACCCTTAACACTTTCCTTAAACGTCTGCGGCCCAAAGAAAGAAAGAGAAAGAAAAAAACAACAACAACGCAATCTTATCGTTATAAAAGAACCAAAAGAAAAAGGTGTCAGAGAAAGGTAAATGGAAAGAAGGAGGGAAAAAATCTCGCACGTCGCAAATCTTAAAATAAGAGATATTTTTCACTTTGGTTAAACGCCTAATTTGTAAATTGATTACGTTACAGAAATCAGGTGGTCCTTGGAGACGACTGGGAAAGGTCGAGGAGCACTTAAAAGCCTTTAACACAAATGGAAATTTTCTCCTTTCGTCGTCATCGTTTTCTTCTACCAACCGCCGTAACGCCACCGAGAACAAGAACCTATTAGAATTCTCAAAAGGATTCTCTTTCAATTGGTTAGTTTATACCGTCCCAACTCATTATCATCTTAGTCTTTCGCTCTTTTCTTATATACGTAGTATATATTTTTACCAGACGCTTTCGGCTTTCTTCTCTCTATCGCTTACGTATACGTATCAAGCTTCTTATAAATACCTACTTGCTGCATCAAAGCGCACACACTGAGCTATATTTTCGACTTTTCTTCCAATCTTTCAACTTTTTTTTATCGACTTGGAAAAAAATTCTAACAGCTAAGACGACAAAAGACGATAAAATTTTAAAAACTACCCCATGTCGGTCTATTTACCGCGAATAATTTATCAATAAAAACGAGTTAAAAGTAGAAAAAATTTATTTTTAATGTGCCGTAAAAAAGGCTGTGAAATAGCAATTTTTTTTCTCGTCTTGGTTATTCTCTTTTTGGCCCATTGTGGTTGTAAAGACTAGAAGCTTCACTTTTGTTATGGTTCGTTATTTTAGTGTGGAATATTTTTATCGCTATGAAATTTGAGAGGTAGAAAAAAGGCTACAAAGTCAACAGAAATATGAATGGGAATTTTTCTCAAACTTAGGTAGTAAGTAGGTAAGTTGTCTTTATTTTTATATTGATCATTTTCTGATAATATCTTAAAAGCTGGAATGGATTAAAAATGTGGCTGAATTTTTTTACTATGATTGATAAGATACTTTTAAACTGAATTTTTGATTTTTTCCATACATTTCGTGGTTTGATGACTTCAGAATTCTCATAAGGAAAATATGCTAGCAACAGTTCATGATCATTTTTTAAAAGAAACAGTCTCCCATTTTTTCTTTCTTTCTTTTCTTTCTTTTTTTATGATTTTCAATTCCCCTTGCTAGTTGCTATTTTGAGATCTTTAAATGGAAAAATTTAATCACCCCTTCCATTGCACGAATTGATGGACACAATAAATTAAGATCCAGAGAACACCTAGATCTAACCTGATCTAATCAAATCTAATAATCAGATCTCATCACCTTCCTTGAGGTAGATGTGATCTGATATGTTCAGATGAGTAGGTATTTGTCAATCCAGATCTGATAAAATGTGTTCCATTTCCGGATACTGAGAATGAATGTCCTGATTAGATCGAGGGAACTGATGTTATAGTTTCAGAATTATTTTCCATCGTTTTGTACTGATTCAAGTTACGTCCAAACAAAGCTGAAGCAAATCGTCCGCTAAATGAAGTCAAACCTGAAGCCAAGTGAATACAATTTCACCAAGCGTCAAAAAGTCATGGGGTCCATGGGATTTTTTTGGAAAATTTTTGAAAATTTTGGGTCCAAAAAATATCTTATTTGGATGCGTAGACTCAAAATTGCACCCAAACCCCAAAAAACTCGACTTATGTTTAGAAAAAAGACAATTTCCAAAGTTGAAGACTATTTTGGACTTTTTTTTTGTTGAAAATATTGGGCCCAAAAAATATTCTTTTGGTTGCGCGGATTCGAAATTGCACCCAAACCCCAGAAAACTCAACGAGTGACTAGAAGAAACAATCACATTTTTCGACCATTTTTGGGCAATTTTTTTGAAAATTTTGAGCCTCTAAAAATACTTACCTTATCGGACGCAAAGACTCAAAATTGTGCTCAAACCCCTGAGAAACTTGACTTATGATTAGAAAAGGCAATTCACGACGTGGTAGCTGCCTATTCACATTTTGCAACATTTTTGAACAACTTTTCTGATATTTTGGGCCCAAAGAATACCTCATGGACCTTGTGACTATTGCTATTTTACTGTTTTAGGCCCTTTTTTACATTTTTTATTGTTGGAATGTACCAAAAATCAAAATTTTGAGACCTATGGATCCCTGTGGGACTCGTAGTTTTCCGATTGGACTGCTAAAAGGGGTGTTTGTCTCACCACCCCCTCCCTTCCACCCTGACAGAAATCACTTTCGCTTCGCTCGGACTGAATCAATTTTCTTACCTTCGACCAAATTAAAACGAATATGTAGATCAATTTTTTAATTTATGAATCAATTCGATCGTGAATGATTCATCAAAAATTATGCAATTCGTTCGCGAATGATTCACCAAAAATTATTCAATTCGTTCGCGAATGATTCACCAAAAATTATGCAATTCGTTCGCGAATGATTCACCAAAAATTATTCAATTCGTTCGCGAATGATTCACCAAGAATTATTCAATTCCTTCGTGAATGATTTACCAAAATCCAAAAATCAAGTAAATGAATCGATTCGTTCGCGAACGAGTCACCTAAGTATACTAATCAGTTGGTTCGCGAATGATTCACCAACAATTCTTCAATTCGTTCGCGAATGATTTACCAAGAATTGAGTAAATGAATCGATTAGTTCGCGAACGAGTCACCTATACGAATCAATTCGTTCGCGAATGATTCTCTAAAAAATTCAATTCGTTCGCGAATAATTCACCTAAAAATCAATCAATTTATTCAATCACCAATCGGTTGTGATTGTGAATGATTCGATTCGATTCGATTCGATTCACTTCGCTTGAGAACAGATCGATTCCTATACAATAGTTTCACAAAAACCCAATCAATCGTAAATTAGGTAATTCATCCGTTTGCGAATTGAAAGACGAACCATTCACGAACGAATTGATCAAATCTTCAATTTACGATTCAATTCGTTCGCGAATAATTCATCAGAAATGATCAATTTGTTCGCAAATAATTCAATAAAAATTGAGTAAATGAATCGATTCATTCACGAATGAGTCACTTATACGAATCAATTCATTCGCGAATGATTCATCAAGAATTATTCAATTCGTTCGTGAATGATTCATCAAAAATTGAGTGAATGAAATATGAATCAATTCGTTCGCGAATGATTCACCAAAAATTATTTATTTCGTTTTCGAATGATTCATCAAAAAATTCAATTCGTTCACGAATGATTCACCAAAAATTATTCAATTTGTTCGCGAATGATTCACCAACTATTAATCAATTCGTTCACGAGTGATTCACTAAAAACTTCAATTCGTTCGTGGATGATTCACCAAAAATTATTTAATTCGTTCGCGAATGATTCATCAAAAATTCAATTCGTTCGCGAATGATTCACCAACTATTGATCAATTCGATCGCGAGTGATTCACCTAGAAATCAATCAATTTGTTCAATCGCCAATCGGTTGTGATTATGAATAAATCGATTTGATTCGATTCGCTTCGCTTGCTGAAAACAGATCAATATCCTATACAATAGTCTTACAAAAACCGAATCAATCGTACTTACATTGATTGATCCATTTCCGAACGATTCACCAAGAAATCAATGAATTTATTTAATCGCCAATCGTTTGTAAATGATTCGATTCGATTGTAAACAGATGAATTGCTATACAAAATATGTTTCAAAAAAATTGAAACAATTCGTTCGTAAAAGATTTTTATTTGAAAAAAATCGGTCTTTATTCACATTTTTGTAAGTACCTACCTAGGCCTAACTTAAGTATTAGATTTATACAATCTCCTGAAAACTAAAAGTTTTGAAGCCATGAAAACCAAGTTTTTTTTTTACCTAATAGGTACCAAAATTAATTTTGCAAAATTTTCCATCTTTGGCAGGCTATCCAGAGGATATGCTTGAAATTGACGTGTACTTTTTCAAATTTCTAGAGGACTACAAAGAACAAAATTAAAATCTAGGTAGTTATAGGTACTTTTTGATAGGCTAATATATATTTCTGTAAAACAATAACACCAAAAAACGCACACACATCATGGTATCCAATCCACCACATACCATATAATCTTCTCCAGCACACAATACACGTGTTCGTGGCCCTCCTAATACGATTTTTTCCCACGTAATAGCGCGCGAGATTATCAAAACGTAGAATAATTTCGCGCTCGCAATATCTTTGAATATATTTTCGTGTTAAAATTGAAAACTAAAACCGAATCTAATAGTCGAATGAAATTTCGCGACGACGGAATTGGAAAATACACTACGAAACTGGCAGAGAACGAAACGAAACGAAACGTAATAATTTATTTTAACTTGGTGAAATTAAAACTTTCACGAGGAAAATACGAAATGAAAAATTAGTCTTCGTATATTAAACGCGCAGAATACTTAATACGTTTTATTTTATACCGGAACGTACAAGGGTATAATGAAATTTCACGTTTTGTCATTTTTTATTAGATATTAATTTGCTATTTGGTACCAATATCGTTTTTGTCGTTAATCTACCTATAAGCTTACTTATTAACGTAAGTTTCTCTTTTGAAAAAAAAAACATCTCCAAATTGAAAATTCATTTCAATAATCAATATTATACTTAATTGAGGAATAGAGAGTATCCAACGACCCATCGAAAATATCTTTACCAAATTCGATCATCAGAAAAAGAAACGTAAAAGAATTCGAAAAAATATACCTACCCGAGTGGCGAGATGAAAAAAAGAACAAATTTTTTAGCACGTCCATATCTATAGGAAACACGATAGAGTAAATTTTCATATATTCGAATATAAGGTCGAAATACCTACATAGGAGCGATAATACATTAAACCCGCATATCCAGCTCGTAAGATCATAACCAAACATCGATAAGTACGAAAAAATTCCAATCTCAGCCAAGGTCCGTTTTTATCTCCCCTACAATATATTTCTATTTACTCTACATCCAGAAGAATACCGGGGGAAAAAATCAACAAAAAGTATTTCAACAATTTCAATTCCAATTCACACGTCAAATATTGTCCCACGGCATTCGAAATAAACTGCCGAAAATTATAGTCGCAGCGAGGAAAAAAAATACCTACCGAAGGAAATAAAATACGCCCAACGTGAAAATCACGGTTTAGTCATACCCATCTACCTACCCTTACACACAATATAGTATTGCTAAGGCATATATAGCACAGCTCGAACGAACTTATCCATAATTCACCGCATATATATACTACAGATACACACTCACACAAAACGAAATGTCCGAAAAATTTCGAATTTCCCGACTTCCAGTCAACTTGACCAAAGTGGACGCGGACCGGACGGTGTCGTGCTTTTGAATAAAAACGTCGTCTTCGCGTCGATGTCGTTCTCGTTCGTCCGACAAATATTGAAAGACGAATTTTTCCTATATAACGAGTTGAATAATCTATAACCAACGTATAGCGTATACCTAAAGAAAGAATATGAGGAAAATACACCTTCTTCTCTCGAGAAGAAAAAACTACCAGAAAAATCTACCTACATTTTAATGAAATTGAGATAAGGGTAGTATACGGTAGTATGGTGAAAAAAATTTCCAAGATGAGATGCGAGTTTCGTGTCGTTTATTTTTAATTAGCCTAGGTGGGTTTGGAAATTTCCCATCTCGTTATTGTTGATCCTATGCTCTGTGTCTTTTTTAATTACGTTTGTATCATTCGAGTATATTTAATTTGTTTGAATGTTCGATTTCGAATGAGCAGCGTAGGTATCTTTTGAAATAATTGAGAAAAACAACCAAAACCATAATTCTCTGGTGCTTGTCTCTCAGAAAAGAGAGAAGTAAAAATGGATCTACCTAAACTATTCCATATTCAATCGTAATGAATTCGCACTTGATTCAGTAAAACTTTGAATTATGACGTAATGTTAAAATAATAGACTTATGCGGGGCTCAAGAGGGGGGATTTTATATCATTACTCGAAAAAGTTATTTGAGATTATTTTAATAGCAATTTTTCATTAGGATTCTGAAAAAAATTATTCGAGAAAAAAATTTTGAATTTTTGGTGAATCATTCGCGAACGAATTGATTCGTATAGGTGACTTTTCTGCGAACGAACCAATTAACTTACCTAATTTTTCGTAAATCACTCTTGAAAGAATTGAATCATTCTTGGTGAATCATTCGCAAACGAATGAAATAATTTTTAGTGAATCATTCGCGAACGAATTGAATAATTTTTGGTGAATCATTCGCGAACAAATTGAATAATTTTTGGTGAATCATTCGCGAACGAATCGATTCGTATAGGTGACTCGTTCGCGAACAAATGGAATAATTTTTAGTGAATCATTCGCGAACGAATGGAATAATTTTTAGTGAATCATTCGCGAATGAATAGAATAATTTTTGGCGAATCATTCGCGAACAAATTGAATAATTTTTGATGAATCATTTGCAAACAAATTGATACATACGCGTAGATTGAAGAATTTTTTTTTTCAAAACTATTTACATATTTACGGAACTGATACAAAAATCAACAACCTAAAATTATCAAAACTATTTACAACACTATTTAAAAATTATATTTAATTTACAGTCATTTGCGTACTGCACTTGGAGGCTGATAAGGTCCAACATGTGGACGTGGAGTCTGCTCAGCCTCCTTGTGTCATCACTTTGGTCTAAAAGAATCACAGCCTCACAATTCGGGTGTTTATGGAGCCAGTTCACGTATGTGTTTGCTTTTTGGTGAATAATTAAGTCTACTGGTTCAAGCCGGAGGTCACTTTGAAGTTGCTCATTTGTGACAAACCAAGGAGCCTTAGTTATGGCTCTCATGAACTTATTTTGGAAATGCTCACCCACTTGACAAGAGATTTGCTGGTTAAGCCGAAATGCCGGCTGATTTTTGTAAATTTGCCGTAGAAAAAAGCCGGTTAGAAAAAGCTACTTTTTATAAAAACAGCCATTTAAACAGCCGTTTTTGACCAGAGAATGGCAGAATTTTTTATTTGCTGAACTGCCGGTTCTCACAAATCAGCTGTTTTTTATTCACCAATTATAGTGCACATGCGCAATGGGTATTTACAACTTCTTTTTAAAAAATTGAATAAAAGTACGAAGTGAGGTACATATAATTATACCGCTTGAAAACAGTAATATTCACCTTGCAATGATAGCTGCGTGGTTAGAGCATTGGATTGTCAAGTGGGAGTCCTGGGTTCGATCCCCGCTTGGGCTGGAAATTTTTTGTAGATTTCAGGTTTTTATTCAGCGATTTAATGCATTAGGTATTTAAACAGCAGCCAATTTTTTCCTGGTGTTTTTTTAATGGCAAATTTACTGTCATATCTGAGCCAGCTTTTTCACTGGCTTTTTTTATCGGCGAATCTATTGTCAAGTGGGCAATGACAAGGCGATTTGACTTTTTTGCGACGCCCCAAATTTCACATCCATATGACCATGCAGGAAGAAATATAGTTTTATAAATTACCCTCTTGTTGGCCAGGCTCAATTTTGAATGGCTTCTGAGTAACCATTAAAATTTTTTAAATTGTTGATTCATATGGTCACGTTTCTTTTTAACATGTTCTTGCCAATTATTCAGCTTACAAAATAGGTGTAAGCCCAAGCAGCAGTTGTGCTGTTCCACAGGGACTGGTTTGCTGTTGATGATAGTAGGAACATATCCGTGCTTGCGGAGCGCAAAATCTATCTGTACTGATTTATTTTCATTCAGCTGGATCTTCCATTTTCTAGTCATTTGATGATATTGCTTACGGCTGTTTGAAGACGACTTACAGCTTTCTCATAATTATCGTCACATGCAATGACACCAGAGTCATCTGCAAACAGCATGACGATAGTATCTTCAGTAACTGGGAAGTCACTTGTGAAAAGAAGAAAGAGTAAGTATAGGTCCCACCACACTGCCTTGCGGAACACCAGAGGCAATTGCTGTATCTTGTGATGAGCCACAGCCCCACTGAACTCTAAAGGTGTGATGCTTCAGATAGGATATTAGTAGATCACATAGACGGCTAGGAAGATAAGCTCTTAGTTTGATGATAAGTCCCTCATGCCAGACCCTGTCAAAGGCACAACTGACATCTAGGAAGGCAGCTGGCGCAAAATTGAAGAATTGATTAGTTTGTTTTAATTTGGTCAGAGGAAAGGAGATTGATTTTGATTTTTTTAACTCACGTAACTTCTTCCCAACTTCTCTCAAATTCCCCACCTCACCCAATTTTCCCAAGAATTCACACCTTTTTCCAAACGTTTTTTTGAGGGGGTGGGGGAGGGGGTGAGACAACCCCCCTCCAGCTGTCTACTTGAAAAACTACAAGTCTCATAGTGATTCAAAGATCTCAAAATTCCGATTTTTGGTACATTCCAACGATAAAAAAAAAAAACATCTTGCGCAGTTCGCAAGATCAACCGACTTTGCTCTAAATCACCCCCAGCAATTTACCAACATTTACCTCAGTAATTTACCAGACATTACCTCAAAATTTACCAATTTACCGAAATTTACCAATTTACCATTTACCAAAATTTACGGAACTACCAAAATTTACCGATTTACCAAAATTTACCAATTTACCCAAATTTACCAAAACTTACCAATTTACCAAAATTTATCAATTTACCAATTTACCAAAATTTATCAATTTACCAATTTACCAAAAATAACCCCAGCAATTTACCAACATTTACCTCAGTAATTTACCAAACATTACCCATTAATTTGCCAATTTTCCAAAAATTACCCCAGCAATTTACCAGACATTACCCCACTAATTTACCAATTTTCGACTTTTGACCAGAAAAGACGATTCTCAAAACTTGTAGCCGCCCGATCATATTTTACGACCATTTTTGACAATTTTTCAATTTTGGCGATCCCAAAAATATTATGTAAGTACTTCATGGACCCCATGACTTTTTGACGTTTGTTGAAATTCACTCAGATTATACTCGTATTTGTATTTAACGATTTTTCCACATTTTCGGCCAATTTTCAAGATCGAGTACCTATGTTTTTTTTTTATTTTTTTTTTACCAACATATTCTTACAGTACCTACTTGAGGGGTCCACCTAGAAATCAGCTCAAATTTAGTCGAATTTAGATGTATCCTCTGAACAGGTCAAGAATAAACTGCTACTAGATTTTTAGCTGCCTACTAAATTTTTTTTCCTCTTCCGCAGAAATCAAAAATCACTCTGTAGGTTCCAGAATGGCTCGAAATTGTGAAATTTGGATTCAAAGGTTTGGTTTTAAACAAAGCAAAACAATTTGTGTAAAATTAAAATATTTCTCTACTAACATAAAAATTTTGATTTTTTGAATTTTTTTCTCAGAAATATTCTGATCAAAAAATATAGTGAAATCGACCCTCTGGAGAAATCTAAAATCACTCTGGAGACTCCAGAATGTCCAAAAATGATGAAATTGAGACCGGGAGAATTTATAATAGTTTTAGGGCCAATTTTCATAATTTTTACAAAATAAGTAGGCAAATATTTTTTTTTTAAAAAAAACACAAATTGACGAAAATAGTCAATTTTGAATTTTCCAAAATTCATAAAAAAAAATTGAAAAATCAATTTGGGCTGCTGAAATTTTTATTGTGAAGGTTTCAGAACACGCTCTTTCCAAAAATCCATGTTCAGCTCGGAGGGGGATGGCTTTAGTGGTTACCTTGTTAGTCATTCAAAATGAAATTTTGTTAAATCAGTAGGCACTTCATATTTTATAGGTACCTAGGTATTACCTAATACTTAAGTATGCACATTTTAGAAATATGAAGATAGAACTTGTACAATTTCAAGAATTGCAACAAATTTTGAAACTATTCAACAGATATTCAGCTTGATTTCGAGATTCGAGATGGAAATCGTGAAAATTGATTATCAGACTACATCCAACGTACTTTGCAGATAAGGCAACCCGTATAACTTTTGTAATCGGAATTTTCTATTTAGGACACTTCGTCTTTACATCAATGACCACTCGAGACGTATTTATTTCAAGCGAAACCGAACTGATTTGACCACAAGGCCATACACACCGTTTAATTTGCCAGCCCAGTTGTCAAACAGTATAAAATTCCAGCCCTGGAAAATTTTTGAACTGTCGTCGGGCTCTAAAAGGTGTGCGATGTAACGTCGTCGACGAAAACTATAATCAAAATCTGTCCAAAACAACTGAGTTGCGAAACTTGTCCAAATCGAGAAATAAATCAACCTCGTGGCCCCCCTCGCAAAAGTTTTTCATTTCTCGCGCGACGTCTAACTACAAGTAAAATTTGTACACAAGGACTCGGCTACGCCGTCGTCGTTGCCATCAAATTACGACGTTCTATGGGCCTTCGCCGCCTCTCTCTCTCTCTCTTACTCAGTCTATCTCTGTCTTGCTCTCTTTCGATATACACAGTTCATTATGTTGAGTTTACGTGCGTGCGGCTCGGCTTTTCGCATTGTTGTCGTCAATTCGTGCCTTAATTCGTCGTACGTCAAAGCCTCCTCCTTTCATAATAATGTACTCTATATACATACTACTGTGTACTGCACTACGCGAGTATAAGGTGGTTCGAGGGAGCCAAAATCCTCACTCGTCCCATCGCTTATTTAAATACAGGCGCCGGTACGGACCGGTGCGAAATATTACTTCCGCACTGCATTCGCCATCCCTTTTTAGTTTACACTTATTTTTTTTTTATTTTTATTTCACCCGACATTGTTTCGTCGTCTTCTTCTTCTTCTTCTTCTTGTACCTAGTTTTCGCTTTACATTCTTTTTAACCTTGTTACACATTTGATAAAGTAGTTAGAACACCGCGTATTCATCGCCAAAACGTTGCTCATTTAATTTGCAGTTATGTGGCTTTTAGTTCGCTGCCTTTTTCCAGTTAGGTTAAAGGTGTAGTGATTTTGTCTGTGTGTGAATGCGCGCGCAGCTACTTTAAATTTTTTTTTTTGATTTTTTCGAGTTAATTTTTTGGTCAGAGGGTAAGTTTTTTTTTTACATGATTTTGGTAGGATTTGAATTTTTTATCAGTTTGGATTTAGGTACTTGGTATGTTTGATGATTCATTAAACGTTTTACTGACCTAAAATCTTATTTGCTTAGATTAAAATTTAAATAATAGCGAAATGAATCAATTTCAGCTTCACATAAAATATCTTTCTTAACGGGTAGATACCTACTTCAAAAAGTAATTTACTCCTTGCAAGAGCTTTGAAATCTGGAAATTCGATGTAAATTATATCAAGTACGTCTCCAATCTTCATCGAGATTGCGAGATTCATACAATAAAATCAATTGTATATTTCATGACACGTGTTTTCCACGAAAAGACTCCTCTATCAAGAAAAAAAACTTGACCCAATTTTCCTCCTTTTGCAAATGTGTTTTCTTTATCAACAGGGAAATGAGGTAGAAAACAGCAGCTCGGTTTCATAAAATGCCATTTTTTGGAATGCAATTGGAGGTACCTAATACCTAACCATTGGTAAAGATACGATAGAAGACTGAAAAATCGAAATATATTTTTTGAAAATGAATTTTTTTTCAAAGTGTGCAAAAAGTTGATAAATTTCTGAATTTTAAGAGCTAATTGCTGCAATTTTATCAATTTTTACCCAGAAAAACGTTAACGACGAAAGAAAAACACAAAATAAGCAAAATTTCAGTCTTTTTGCGTAAAAAAGAAGCATTTTAAAGCATTTTACACCCAAAAAAAGCACTATCATTTTTCACCATTCGCCTTAGAATGGAACGAGTCGCAAAGAAAAAGGGCATTATTGTCAGAAAAAAATAGGTACATACATAAGGGAAGGTATCATAAAAACCCTAGCCCTACTCGTCATGTTATTCCAGCCTCCTGAGCAATTTCATTTTTGACTACAGTACAGTTGTTCTCTAAACAAACCTTTCCATTCCTATTTTGACTTGACCAGGTATCGCCTAATGGATCTGCTCATGAACAGATTGCCTTGATCAGATCAGAATACGCTCTGATCTGATTAGATCTGGCCTGGTCTAATTGGATCTATGGAATGTTTGGATCTAATCAGATCCAATTATTTTCCGCTAGGCAATTTCTCAGCAATCTCATCATGTCGGGTAAATTACACAAATTTCAAAAATATTTTCAACGTCCCCCCCCCTCTATAGGAATAAAAAAGATTGATTTTTTATAAAAGTAGGTAGACCTGCCTAATTCTTGACAAAAAAAAATTAAAAGCAAAAAAGTCTTACCAAAAATTTAAAAATTTGAAAAATTAAAAAATTAAAAGTAATGAAAAAAAACTAAAAAGTGTTGAAAGTAAATCAAATTATCATACTTATAATTTACTCAAACATTTTACGTATATTTTTGAGTACCTATTTCCTAATCATGGTGTTGGGTAGTCCTAAAGTTGGGCTGTTTTTTCATTCCTTTCTTGAAATTTTATGGAGCGTAGTAACCAATAAAAAATCGTGGCCAGATGGCTTCAACAAAGGTTTGTTGAAGTCAATTTGGCTATGATTTTTTGTTACGTCAGCTGTATCAAATTTTTAAAAAAAGTGATGAACGAGTCGCCCCAATATGCACTTTTTAACGAATGTCAAAGAAATCACAAGTAGTCACAATTCCAAAAAATTACTTTTCAGAAAGTGAAAAAAATCTCATTTTTTTGTACAATTAAGTTTAAAATTGAAAAAAAAAATGAAAATTCAAAAAAATTAGATAGGTATTAAGTAGGGGTAATGGCCCAGTTTTTTTTTACTCTCTCTAGCCCCCCCCCCAGAATTTTATGAAAAATAAGTCATCAAAGTCATGAATCGATTTGAAAACCACATTAACATGTTTTGTGCTTCTTTTGGAACACAATACCCTTGAAAAGCTGCATTTTCCATTCAATTTTCATGGTTCAGGAGACTTTGAAAAATGTGATGTGAATTTAGTTGATTTTCTTAACAAAATTTTTAAAAAGTGTGTTTTGATTTTAAGGATTGGACGCGCTAATGCCCATCAAAATTAGTTCGTGAGTACATCGCTGAATTCTACACACTCTGGTCAATTAGATGAGCTAATTATTTTCCATCAAAGTTGTTTGCTAAAAATTTTTAGGTGCTAACTTTTTGAAATTTTTTATTACAGGAATCTACGAAATATCTGCTGAAAGTTCTCAATGTTCTGTCAATTCATAACATGTGTACTTGTAGGTATGAAGAAGAAGAAGGGAGTCGTAGTAGAGGTGTTGAATGTTCCCAAAAATTCAAAGCATATTATATTCTTTATTCTTAGATTTTTGGACGAAACTAGATTTATTTGTACAAATTTTTGAAACTGATACAGAAAGTATCTCAACATTCTCAATCATCACAAACATTTTTGAACTGGATCAAAGAGAAATCTATAGAGAACCTGAGAATACTCCACCAGCTAAAATTTCAGAGGCTGAAATTTATTTTTCAATTTTTGAGGAATTTTTGAAAATTTAAATCTATAGAGACCAAACACGGAAAAAATTCAAATTTTACCAAATTGATCTAGAAAGCTGAAATTTGATTTGTATCCTATTTTTGACCTTTCGAGAGTGGATCGGTGATAGTTCCAAATCGTTCTGGAGCTTCCAGCGGATTTTCGGATTTTCCATTTTTCAAAAAAGCTTGGGCAAATATCTTCTAAATCTGTTTGTGACGGTTCAAATCCAAAATTTTTTCCAGAAATTATTTATGATAAGAAATGAAAAAAATCAAAACCTGCTGGAGAATCCAGAATGGTTCAAATCTATCGCCAATCCAATTTTTTCAAAAATAGTAACCACTAAAGAAAATTTTGAATTTGAATCGACACATAATTTTTTGGATAATATATGCCTTAACCTTTCGAATAGGTTACAAAGATGGTAAATTTGAATTTAATACGTGCTGAAGTTTATTTTCATCCCACTTGTATAGCTTTTTCTCGACAAAATGGAAAACTCGAAAATCCGCTGGAGGCTCCAGAACGGTTCGAAACCATCACCAATCGATTCGAAATGTCAAAAACAAGACAAACCCCCAATGTATTGCTGTCTATGTTAATTTGATGAAAAGTTCTATTTTTCCCATTTTTAGTCCAAATTTGAACTAAAAAAAAGTCTAAAATCGAAAAATGAATTTCTCCTTTAAATTTTAGGGCATGGTGGTGTATTTTAGAATCCTCTATGGATTCCTTTTAGTTTGAGTTCAAAATTTTGAATGGGGTTGGCAAAGTGGAGATGCTGAGCCTCAAAAATTGTTAAAATTACGAAAATTTAGGAGCAGTGGGGGGGGGGTTATTTTCAAAATTTCAAAATGGATTCTGCAAATTAAAAAATTCAAGGAAATTTCAACTTTTGAGGACCTTCCTTTTTCTTTCTACACTTCAAACCATTTAAACAAAAAATTCATTAGATCGAGCTAAATATTCTGTGATGAGATTTCGTTTCCCATTTTACTACTTTGAAGTCACGCTCCTGAAAGTTAGTACGATTGTGATGATGGGTTCATAAGCTGTCTTAAACCACTGCAAATAAGGGCTGAATTTAAAGATTTTCGAAGTATCCCAAAATGCGCCAATTTTCTTCATCTTCCAAAATCCACACTGTTTCAAAAACATATCTCACATTTCAGCTACCTTCTGTAAAAAATTCTTCACCCCTCTCTCCCTGACCCGAATCTCCAAGTACTCGACCACAGATCTCCAAGTGCTATAAAAATCATTCAAAAATGTAGGCTTTTGCATTTTCATTTCAAAAACAAAATGAAACACCATCAACTCTCTATATCTACATAGATGATACCCATACATAATTATGTATAGGTACGCCATAAAATAAGCCCTTTCTACCCTTGAGACACCCATCGACTTGTTAAGAACCAATACACTTGCACCTAGTATTCATTACTATCGAAAATTCCAACACTTATGCCATCGAAGAGAAGAAAAGACGAAGGTAATGATGTCGGTGGTCACTACTACACTAGTACTTGCATTTTAGTACCAACATTCTCAACACAGATGAGCTGATGTGGTTTGAGAAAATTTAAAATTCTAATCGAGCTCGGCGCAAAAGAATGTATTTTAAATTCCGCGATGCGATTATGTGGGAGGAAAAGAATCAGCATATAGTACATATATACGAAAACAAGGTGACTTATACAACTACGTCTTGGGTTAGCAAAAGCTGTACAAAAGTCAATAAAAAATCAACGCATTGGAAGAAGAAGAAGAAGACGACGACGAAGAAGAAGGCGAAGACGTACAGGCAAGCAGGGCTATGTCGATGGCGCGGACAGGGCATTTGAATAAGCGCGCATCATTACCAGCTTATAAAATTCAATTGGTCCGGCGAGAGAAAATGATTTGGCCAACGTTGTCAAGCTTTCGCATTTGCTTTACACACATAAAGATGGGCAGCCGAGAGCTCGAGCTCGAGCTGTCGTTTGTTTTATGCGAAAACGTGTATCGTAGTGTACGACGACGTACTGTAGATATATACGAAAAGGCATCTATACAAACGTTCATCTGACAAACAATTTCCTGCTCCAAAGAACAACTCGATAGATCAAAATGGTAAATGAATTCCATCGTATGAACTGGACTTAAAACCCTCCGCATTAACAATGTTACTCATTTAGTTTTAGTTAATAATTTTCAGACTAAATTATAGCTCCGGAAATAATCAAAATACGGTCGTAAGTAAACCGAAACTTGCTGTATTTTGTACCATCCTGTATAAACACAACTGAATAGTCGACTTATTTGCATATTATTTTAAATTTACGCGATAAAACGTTTAATGAAAATCGGACTTTATATATGCGAAAAATATACTCACCTTCATATTTTTCGTAGGTACTCTTTTAAAGTTTTCTTTATTTTATTTTGTACGTAGTGACGAACGAAAATCTTTCAAGAATAAAACAAACGTTATAAAAGCAGAAAGACATTTTGTCAAAAGGAATAATTTGTGTGCTGTTTGTTCGGACGTATTCGAGGTAAGATTTCCTACATTTGTAGCTACCCAGATATTAAGTAATAAATTTTACCACGATATAGAGTAATTTTTTCCACATTTTATTTGGTTTTGATAAAAATGCGATTTTTTCACTCGAATATTCGCCATAATACTATCTACGAGCGTCGAGGTTAAGAAATATACCAATAAAGTTATAGGGCAAGGCGAGGCAAAGCGAAGACAATTTTTAGTGTTATAATGATGCCTTACACATACACGCTACAGCTATTTGAATACACCGCTATCTAATAAGTTGCGTGACAATCTTCGGCAGGCGTATTAGATACGAAATTACTGTTATACATGAAAAGCGCTTTATTTATTAATGATAATATATTTCGTTTCCACTTTATTAGCGGAATTATTTTAGATATGAAGTTTTTTTTTTTACAATTTTATAGGTACCTACGTAATTAATAAATAGTGTGTGTGATTTGATTTTTTATGTGCGTTGATAGGTTAACACTTACATCCTGGCTACAACATGCGGTCATTATTTTCACTCGGATTGTATGGAAGAACACATGAACGATTCGATAAACGAAAAAAGATGCCCGTTGGATAATATACAAATTCATTATTCGCCTTTAAAGTAAATCCAAACCTTTAATTACACGCGATCAGCGTTGGCACGATTTTTTGAATCGAATCGTAGCACGAAGTGTAATTTGATTCTATAGCTGTGTATAGCGAGTCATTGGTCTTTTCACGGGGTGATTTTTGTTTAGAAAAATCAGGTTGTTAAAAGCTCTGTGGAATTTAAAAATTCGTTTCAAAGTTAAATTTCAGATGTTTCAGTTTCAATTTTTTGGCGAATAGTTCAAAAATTAAGATATCCTATGGCTCGTTTTTCGAGAAAAACAAAAAAATTAAAATTTGATAAATTGAGGTAGAAAAACTAAAATTCAATTCGGACCCTATTTTCAACCATTCGAATGATTTGTGGTGGTAGCTAGTGTATCTGGAAGCTCCAGCAAATTTTTAGATTTTCTAGCTTCGGAGAAAATAGAATTTATTAATAAGTCTGAAAAAATTAAAATTTGATCAAATTGAGATAGATTGCTTAAAAATTTTCACTCTTTTTTTTACCACTCAAGTCAATTGGTCACGATTTTAACTCATTTTGGAGCCTCCAGGAAATTTTTAGATTTCCAAATTTGGAATTTTTGGTTCAAATATCATTGAAAAAAAATATTAAAATTCGATCACATTGAAGCACAAAATTCAAAATTAATTGACGTATTATTTTCAACCTCCCAAATCGATTAATGGTGGTTTGGAGCAGTTTTGAAGCCTCCAGCAAATGTTTGAATTTTTCTAGTTTTGGAAAATTTTATTTTTTGGCTTCAAAATCGGTTGACAATGGTTTGAAGTCAACCTCTAATATCTAGAAATTTTTTGGATTTCCTTGTTCCTCAGATTTTTGATCTTTGGAGAAAATGGAATTATTGATGGGTTCAAAAAATCAAAATTTGATCAAGATGAGGTAGAAAAACTACAATTTAGCTCGGACTCGATTTTCAACCATCCGAAATCCGAATGATTCATGGTGGGAGCCAGTCTGTCTGGATAAGCTCTATCGAATTTTTAGATTTTCTAGCTTTGGACAAAATAGAACAATTGATTGGTCCAAAAAAATCAAAATTTGATCAAATCGAGATAGCAAACTTAAATTTAGTTTTCACTCCATTTTTGACCACTCAAGTCAATTGATCACGATTGTGACTCATTTTGGAGCTTCCATGAAATTTTTAGATTCCCCGATTTGGGATTTTTGGCTCCTGAATCGATTGATGGTGGTTTCGAGCAGTTTTGAAGCCTCCAGCAAATGTTTGAATTTTCTTAATTTTGAAAAAAATCATTTTTTGACTTTCAAATCGATTGACGGTGGTTTGAAGTCAACCTCGAGTCGAACATTCAGAAATGTTTTCAATTTTCTTGTTTTGGAGATATTGTCATTATTGGCCTCATTTTATCTATAAAAAAATAAAAATTTGATCACATCAAAATAAAATGCTGACCTTAGGTTTATGTACTATGCTTTCAGCTATTTACTCAGATCAACTGGTGGCGATTTCAAACCATGAAACCCCCTCCCCCCTCATTTTTATACTTCCCAGTTTTTGATTTTTGGCTTCAACCTGCGTGAAACAAAAATTAAAAAATTGATCACATTGAGGCAGAAATCTAGCATTTTGTATAAACGTAGATATTTCCAATTTTTTGAATCGATTAGTGTTGACTTCGAGTCGATCTGGAGCCTCCAGATAATTTTTGAATTTTTCGGTTCCAAAAAATTGCTATAAAATCAGCCAAAATGAAATTCAATTCCTAAAAACTTGCATACAACACATGACCTTATGATTTTTACCTTCAATTTATGGGCACATATTTTAAAAATCTGTTCTTGTCGGTTCAAATCCAAAATTTTCTCCAGTAATTTACCAACTTATTTTTGAAAAAAAAAGTTGGTAAATTACTGGAGAATTTTTTTTTCATTGACAAGAAAAATCGAAATTTTGTTTTCGTCGTTTTGAATTTATTGGTGGCCATTTTGAACTATTCTGAAACCTTCTGCAGATTTAGGGATTTGGCAGCTTTCAAAAAATTCTCATTAATGGGCCCACCTTTTTCCATTTTAAAATAAATCAAAATGTGATCGAACTGAGATAGAAAATTTGAAATTTGACATGTACTCCATTTTCGATCATCCAAATCAGTTGATAGTGATTTTAAACCATTCTGGAGTCTCCAGCTGGTTTTTAGTTCTTCAATTTCTTGATTTTCAAGCCTCATTGTTCTTGAAAAAAAATCAAAATTTGACACAGGCAAAAAACTGCAGAGGTTTATTGGTTCAATCTCAAAATTCGAACCCCTGATCCGTCTATGAATTGATTTTTGGTGTTTTAGAGCCATTTTGGAACCTCTATTAAAGTTTCTAGTTTTGGATAAATCGTTATTTTTGGCCTCATTTACCTATTTATGAAAAAAAAAAATCAAAACTCGATGAAATTGAGACAGAAAGCTGCAATTTACTTGAACCATATTTTCAACAGCTATAGCAACTCGATTGGTGGTGTTTCGATTCGACCAGAAGCCTCTGGTAAATTTTAAGACTTCCCAATTTTGTATTTGCCTCCATTTTTCATGAAAAAAAATCAAAATTTGATCATATTGAAGATGGAAGCTCAAAACTGATGGATCTGTAGGTACCTTAATTTTGACCTTCTGAATCGATTAGTGGTAATTTTAAGCTGTCTTTAAAGCCTCCAGAAAATGTTTTCTTTCCTAGTTTGGCCTCATTCATGCACGAAAAAAAATCAAATCGAGGCAGAAAGCTGAAGTTTGGTTCAACCCCAATTTCTGACCTAAATCGATTGGTGGTGGTCTCGATCAATACTGAGGTTTCTAAAAAAATTTTGTATTTTCTAGTTTTGAAAAAATTGTTACAAAAATAGACAAAATTAATTTCTTTACCTAAAACTAGGATGCACTGTCAGCTGGGACTTTTTTGATCGATATAACCGCAAATTTTTAAAATCAGTTGCTGACGGTTCAAATTCAAAATTCTCTCTAGCGATCCGTTTTTGAAATTTTTTTTAATAAATATGGATTTGAACTTGCAGAAACGGTTTCGAAAATTTTTCATGATTAATTGGGTCTCAAAAACAAAATTCCCAAGTTTATAGGTGCTAAATTTTATTTTGGGCTTTTTCAGGTCAATTTTTCCAAAACTGGAAAATCCAAAGATCTACTGGAGGCTCCGGTGTGGTTCAAAACCGCCACCAATCGATGCAGGTGATTGAAAATACGGTTTAAACCAAATCCCAGCTTTCTATCTCAATTAGGTCAAATTTTGGCTTTTTTTAAATGGAAGAAATGGGCTAAACCGAAGAAAAAGAAAAACTTTCAAAAGGCTTCAAAATGATCTGAAACCACCGCTAATGATTCAAGAGGTTGAAAATAGACCATCAATCAATAATTTCAAGCATTCCAACTTAGTGAATCAAATTTCGATTTTTTTCATGAAGAATGAGGCCAAAAATCTCAAACTGATGTTTATTAGCTCTTGAAATTTATACAAAAATCATTTAAAACAACTTTTGGATAGGTAGGTACCTCTTCTATCCCTCTTCCCCAGACTCATGTTACGAAATGGGTAATCGTAAAGTGGCAAGGAGGAGAGCGAGGGAAGAAAGACTGACGCGAATTAAAACCCCAAACCATTTCGAATGACAATTTCAGCCCATTTAATTTCTCTAATCCAACCGATAAACTTTTTTATCAGACTCAAACCCATCAAATGGACAGAAAAAACTGCGAAAAAAGAGCCAGAAATAAACCTAGGTCCGCTAGAAGTAAGGGTAAGTCGTATGCACTTGGAAGAGCGCCCAAAAGACTCGACAAAATGCACCATCGCCGCAGCTCCAAATACCCACAATAATAATAGTAAAAATCCCGCCACAAAAACATCCAAACAACGGATCAAACTTACTCATAAAGAGTGCAAACCGATCGTTTACGAGTGAGTATGAGCATTACACGTGGGTATTTTTCATCGTATACATACATAGTCATCGTATATTCACGTAAGTGCATGTGTTGTGGACGTACTTTTCCCATTTCAGAGAATCAAATCTCGACGAAAGGTTACTCAGCGCAAAAGTAAATCCACTTATGACTATTCTAATGTCGCCGCATCTGAAACAATATATCGGTAAGTTAATCGTTTATAGGTTTAGCTATACGTAATTATACGATATCATTATCGATATGAAATTGCTACTTTGGATAAAAGTGTGAGGAGAGGGGAGGTAGCGAGGTACAATATATGTAATATGTCATGCAAACCTATAATTATCTTCATTTATAAAGTCGTCCGACAGTATAAACTTTTCAATCAATTTGTGTAGACAATTCTTGAAAAATATCGTCACTCGATAGTTCGATATCACGAGCAATTTTCATGTATACAAAATAGAAAACAATCGAATTCGTGCGAGTGTATCTATTACATATTATAGCTGAAAAAAAAACCAGCACACACGTCGAGTTGTGCGATTAAAAAATCATATGTTTTAAATGTTTTATCGCTTATCTGCGTCAAATATCTAATCAATAATTGACGAGTAATTATCGGGGCTATAAAATTAATTTATTCGATAATTATCGAATTTATCTACTCGTACACGTTACGTGGTGGAGAATGTGAGAATGAGAATGCCAAGTGCTAACACCAAAACCTGTTCGACGACTTGTTGAATAAATCGTAAAACAATGCGATGCGTCGTTCTCGAGAAACAAACTATGAATCATCGAATTGACGCGATTAATTTTTATAAAATTAAAAATTATTACTTCGGCACGATTCGCAAATCCGTATGGGCTGCGAAAAATTCGATGGAAATTCTATGAAATGGACGTAAATTAAGTTTTGGAATCTGATTGTTTGGCCGGTGGTGGACGAATGAATGAATGTGAATGAATGGATATAAAAATGGCCTTCGTTGAAACGAATGTATATAATTTAAGCGAGGTGGGTTCGAAGAGTTGAAGTTGAAGCTATTCGATGGTCTCCCTGAAAAAAAAGGGTAGGTAAGTATTCTTCTAGGTACTTATATGGCAGAGCAAGAGAAGTAAAAATGGACTCCCTCTGTTGATGCAAAAATAAATTTAGGGGGGAGGGGGTGTGAATTCATACAAAAAAGAAGGTACCTAGACCTACGATCATGCATCATGTTTTGACAATATTGCCCCAATTTTCGAACTCGTATGAGAAGCAATGTGTCTGAAATGTTGAAAATGATCCGACTGGCTGATTCAAGATCCAAAAAATTGAACTCTATTTACTCGTGGAAAGTTTTTGCCATTTTAAAGAACATGAGAAGGAAGGTGCAAAATGCAGATTTTCTGACTGATTTCTCGAAACTGTCACGAGTTGGAATCCCCACAACTACCGGTTCAAAATAGGTGCCAATTGAATAAATAGTCAAGATTCAACGATGTTTCTTTCTGGTGAAAGAATATAGAATTACTCATCCGTGCACGCGTGTTTATACGTTTTTAATAGTCAAATATTTTGGAATTTTTCACGAATTTCTTAGTAATTTAAGATATCAATCTAGTCCATTTTCAGAACATTTTATTAAATTTATAGTACATATTCAAACTTGGTTTTGAATTTTTTTCATCTGTTTTATTTTATTTTTCTTTCTTAATTTAGTACGAGTACGTAACTTAATTAGCTCCAACAACAATACCTAGCTATCTAATTCAATTGTTTGATACTGTAACAAAATAGGAATGAACTAATGGAGTCTCCTCTACAAAGAAAGTTTTAAATCATGAACATTTTTTTTCTTGAAATTCGATGTCAATGATAAGATCTCAAAAATTGGAATAAAATAATTAAATTTCAAAAAGTGAACTCTAAAATGACTTACGATGCATATTGAAATAAAAATACCTACCTAACTGAGTGAAAAGAACACAATTGAATCATGAATTGTATTCAGATTTATTAAATTCTAATGTAAGTATAAGTAAACTAAATGTTAAACTAAAATGAATTCAAAAGAATTTTTGAAAATAAAATAAAAAAAATTAAGCCCAACTAAATTGAATTGAACTTAAAAAAAATAAATAAATAAATAAAGTTGAAATAAATTAAACGAAATTTACCTAATCAAACTTGAGAATAAATTTAAATTAAGAAAACGTGAATTGAATTGAATTAATTACTTAATTAAAATTGAATTAAGTAAAATAAAATAAATTGGAATTAATTAAATTAAAATCGATTGCACTAAATTGAATAAACTAAAAAAATAAATTGAATTAAATTAAATTTACGAAAAATACTTAGGTGGAAATGAATTAAAACTAAAATTATGATTCAAAAATAATTAAAAAATTGTTGGAAAATGTTTTGAAGTTCAATCTTTTTGCCATTTTTCTACCGTCTCCACTCTTTTCTTTTCTAAATTACTCTCCAAAATAAGTACAATTAGATTTACATAGGTACTCAAATGAAAAATGGGCTTGTCTTGAAAACACTGAAAAAATTTGAAATTGACAGTAAAAAGTCGATTTGCAAAGTTGTGGGTACCTAGACCTACCTTCTCCAATCAACTTCTTGATGTTTTTTTCAACATGTGTGTTTCTTCTGTTATTCATTTCATAGCTATTGAAAGGGCGAGCCTCAGGAATCAGAACGTTATAATATAAATACCTAATTCAACCAAATGAAAAAAGAATTCTCAAAAATTATCTTGTTTGATCAAATCTTCCATAATTTCTTTTTTTGTGACTTCTTCGCAAAAGATCAAAAGTGAACCTCACAGAAATACTCCTTTGAGATAGTCGGTTAGTCGCGCATGCCAAAAATTGAATAAGGTTTGTAATGTCCAAAAAAGACAAAATCAATCAGAAAAATTGTTTGAACTTGGAGGGACCCAGGAAAGGAGAGGACAGGAGAGGGGGTAAATTACAGGTGATTTTTTGGTAAATTACAGGTAGTTTCTTGGTAAATTACAGGTAGTTTTTTTTGGTAAATTACAGGTAATTTTTTGGTAGATTACAGGTAATTTTTTTGGTAAATTACAGGTAATTTTTTGGTAAATTACAGGTAATTTTTTAATAAATTACTGAAAACTTTTAGGAAAATTACTGGTTATTTTTGGTAAATTACCGTTAATTTTTGGTAAATTACCGTTAATTTTTGGTAAATTAGTACTGTTAATTTTTGATGAATCGTCTGAGGCAGGGCTTGAAAACCGGATAGATATCACTCTCGGTTTTGGTTTCGGTTTTGTGTTTTTTGAAAAAGTAAAGGTTTCGGTTTTGGTTTTGGTTTAGGTTTTCAGAAATAATATCTCTCTCGTTCCGGTTTTGCTTAAAGGGTTTGATTTCAAAGGAATCGGTTTCGGTTTTGGTTTTGGTTTCGGTTTTTTCCTTTTTTCTCCTTTTTTTAGAAGGAAGAAGGCCAAGAAAGTGATCATTTTTTCAAGTGCTTTGTGTATGTGACTAGAAAGCTGCACTTTGGCAGTGCCAAATTTGTCAATTTTTTTAGTTTTCAGGCCTTTTTACCTTTAGCATCAGTTTTTACTTCATTTTTACCAAAAATGCAGTATTAATTGGGCTAATTACCTGAAAAATTCCAAAACCAAAACCAATTCAGTTTTCAATTGGTTACGCTCTCGGTTTCGGTTTTGAATTTGAGAAAATAACGCTCCCAGTTTTGGTTTTGGTTTTAGTTGTGGGAAAATAACGCTCCTGGTTTCGGTTTTGGTTTCGGTTTTGAGCAATTTTAATCGGTTTTTGAGGGTTTCGGTTTCGGTTTTGGTTTCGGTTTGCAAGCCCTGGTCTGAGGTAATTTTTGGTAAATTACTAATATTTTTTGGTAAATTACCGGTAATTCTTGGTAAATTACTGGTAATTCTTGGTAAATTACTGGTAATTCTTGGTAAATTACTGGTAATTCTTGGTAAATTACTGGTAACTTTTGGTAAATTACTGAATTCTTGGTAAATTACTGGTAATTCTTGGTAAATTACTGGTAACTTTTGGTAAATTACTGGTAACTTTTGGTAAATTACTGAATTTTTGGTAAATAACTGGTAATTTTTGGTAAACTATTTTTCAAATTGCAATTTTGTCCACGATTTGTGGACCAAATTGTACCGAAATTTTACCATTGATAGAGAACTCCCTGAAGTATAAGTGGTACAAATTTCAGCTTCATCCGTGCAATAGTCTTCTCACAGCGCTCTCTCAAAGTGTCACTAATCAAATAGTGCTTTGCAATTACCCCAGTCTACCTTACTAGTAATTTGATGATTTTTGAAAAACTTGAGAAAAATTGTTAGGTAGATTTAAAAAAATTACATACGTTAGCCTGCCGAAAACTTGAAAAAAATGACCAATTTCTGACGAATAAATGTAAGTAGTTGAATTCATGCCATTTTTAAAAATTTATTTTTTGACATTTTGATAGGCGTTTGAAAATTGTGAAAAAATTTTGTCGCATCATCATTAAGGTATAGAAGAAGGAAAAAATCCCTAATTTAAAATTTCTTTTGCTGAGGAGACTGCTCCCATTTTTCTCAGTAACTAAAATTAATTCTCTGTCAATGTTTTCGAAATTCTCTAACATTTCTCCGCCTTTGCCTCGATAAAATCCTAATGTACGTAGGTACTTAATCGGTTACTTGGGTCGAAAAGGGATTCAATAAAATATTTTTGAAAATTTGCGTCATAGAGAAAAGGCTACTGTATACTTTTTTTGTTGTTGCAAAACTAGTAAGAAAACCCTCATTTTGAGAGATTTCAAAAATTTGCTGGACCCTGGATTTACAATTGAACGACTAGAACTTTTATTATATTAACCCCGTCCCCAATTTTTTCCCCTTCAAAATGTTAATAAAACGACTTAAATCTATATATATGTATGAACCATTAAGTAGGCATTGGAGTTTTTTGAAACAAAAAAACTTCATTCCTAATTCCTCGAAAAATATTTGTTATTAAAATGTAGGCTATACTAAAAACACATCTAAACACAAAACGCTGAAAATTATATGTAAAATTATACCCTTTTTGAAGCCAAAGACGCGGCGATTTATCGAGGCGCGAAATTATTGGTTTCACTTTAATTTGGTCGGAAAACTTGGGTGTATAGTTTTGCGGCGATGGTATTTCAGAATTGATTTTCGTTCGCATACATCGAAGGAGGAGGGAATAAGGAGTTTATGAATTGAAAATCAAGCTTAGAATTATTAAATGGCTTATTCGGATCGTTTTAATTGAATATACTTAAACTAGCTGGATTTGGTAGATAGGCTTCGATAGGTTGGTAAGTATTTTCTAGACGCGTAAAACTTACCTCCTGTACAGAATGTATGTGTAATATGTATCTGTAAATTAGCACACGGCGAACCTTCTTCTTCTACAACTTGTGGTTATATCGTCGACGAATATAAGTGATAATTTGTTGTTGCCTACCTACTCGTATGTTACAGAACAAGAAGAAAAACGTGATCGAATCAACGATGTGAATTTCAAAAGGAAATCGTTAAATAAAATAAAAGTAAAATCTTTGGAATTTCCGGACGATAGCAACGCCAGAGGAGTAGGAGGAGGAACGGCCAAGTTACAGAAAAGTCGATCAACTCCGAGTCCTTCGAATTGGGTGCAAAAAACATTAAAATGTAAAATTGCTGACGGGCAAACTCGACCAATTAAACGCTGTGATTTGTAAAACTGTGTTACCATTAAAGTCACCGTGGTCTATAACGAAACTGAACAAAAAAAAATACAATTACTCGCGTAATTACCACAAATGGTTTGAATTTATTGGCCAAAATGTTGTTGATTTTTATTATTATTGTAATATAGATTTTGCACTTTGTAATGGCTCTATATGTGTATAGTTTTTCATCACACTGGTCGACTTAATATTCGTATAGGCGATACGATGGCTGGCGATGGCGTAGATAGAGATGGCGAACGTGGATATAATTTTTAATCTTGCTCACACATTTTGCTGCTGTATGGTACGATACACAAGTATAGGCCTACGATGGCGGCGGAAAATAAACGTGGCCGAATATTCGGAATTTTTTATATTTAATCATCGAATAACAAGTTTGCTCGCGCCATTTATTGCGTTATCAAAATAGCGATTAATGACTATATTTTTTGGCTCGGCGAAACGACAGAGTGGAAAATTCGAAAAACGAACGTTTAGAAATTTTAATCACACTTCGGAATCGAGGGCAGTTCGCTCAGCTCTTTCGTTCGTACTTCGTTTCGTAGTAATATAGGCTTTATATTCGTAGTGCTGGAAAGTGGAAAGTGGAAAATGGAAAGAGGACGGTGTATAACGGAAGCGCCCGTCCCGCAGATACACTGGCTCTGCTATAATAATTTACCTTGAGATAACTTATATTAAAATGTCCTTCTCGTAACGCGCAGATCAGAAGGGAAGGAGCGCGACGCCCGAAAATTAATAACCGGCAGAAATTAAAATTCGGTTCGTAGCTAAATGGAATTTGAGAGAAAGCTTAATACGAAATTCGCCTTTCTCAAACGTCCGACTCTGCGAGTAATAACTGAATCCTACGTAATTAAATAAATTCTTCTTGCGAGCAAAAATGTGTCGAAACGACAAATACATACGACGAAGAAACGACGATTTTTATTTATTTATTTTTTATGTTCACCTAGTTTTTTTTTTAGTTATTTTTTTGGAAGGGGTCGCCATTTTGGATAAAATGCTATAGCTCAAGTGTAAATTAGCCGAACGAAAATATTAAATTTTAACTGCGTTTAATTAACCAAATCTGCAGTTTTAATTTCCAGTTTCAGGTTGGTCCTGGTGCTTTATTTTGAATTAGTTGAAAGCAAATTCGCGTATACAGGCCTGAGCCAGACCTTTTCAGGGGTAGGAAATGGAAAAGTGAACATTGCAAAATTCTTGAAAAATGTTTAAAAATAGGTAAGTAGGTACATATGTATCATTATACAGCAATACTAAGTCAAAATAATTTTTCTAGTTTTACTGCGTTCCTCATTTTATTGTTATTAAACGTCGAATTTTAAAACGAAGGGGTCCAAAAGAGTCCAAAAGGGCTCAAATGAACGTGTCCAAAAATCCATGGCTCCAACTTTTGCAATCAGGGTTAAAAACAATGACATTAAAAATTTTTAAAAACTGACTAATTTGATAGTTTAGTTTTTTCTTTCAAATGATGAGCTATTTGGACGAAAAATATAAATAGATCATAAAAGTTAAAAAAGGTCAAATACGCTTCAAAAAAAAAAACAAAACAACTTACCTATCCAGTGGCTCCAAAAATATGCGTATGATTTACATACTCAAATCCAGCAAATTTTTTATAAAAGGAATTTTCTATGGAGTTTTTGATTTCATTTTTACTTTTTCGAAGATTGGAGGGTGGTTTATATTCATTTTGTAATTCTAGCTTTGAAAACATAAAATACTCGTATTAAAAAATATGTAGTACCTACCTACTTAGCTACAAATTTCAAAACTTTGAAGCTGCTGATCCAATCCCAAGATAACTAGATTTCTGAAATGTTTCGACGTAGGTACATTTCTTTGAGCTCATTCACTCACCATTCCTGAAGCTTCCAGAAAATTTTCAGAATTTCCAGTTTCAGATTTTTGGCCTAAATATTTTCCATAAAAAAAATTGCAATTTGATTACATAGGTAAGTATTGAGGCAGAAAGCTCAAAGTTGATTGATGCATTTTTCTGATTTCTTGAATTGACGTTTCAAACCATTCTGGAGTCTTCAGCAAATTTTTAAATTTCGTACTTAGTTTTGGATTTTTAACCTAATTTTCAATGAAAAAACTACAATATGGTTGTCAAAAGGCTCAAAATCGATTGATATCTTACTTTCGACCTCTTGAATTGGTTGATCGTGATTTTAAAGCCGTTTTGGAATTTCTAGCAAATTGATTGAAGCCTCTATAAAATTTTGGAATTTTCCAATTTTGAAAAAATAGCTTCTAAAAGTGTTCGAAATGAAATTAAGCTACAAAATACTTGAATACACTGACCTCGGAACTTTTTCGATCAATTTGGGCACAAATTTTCAAAATCTGTCTCTTTCTATTCAAATCCAAAATTTTCCCTGTGGATTAATTTTTGAAAAAAATGACAAATTTCTTATTTACTGATACTTACCCTCGACGTAAAATATTAAACGTTTGCTACTGCCTTATTTTCGACTTCCTGAATTGATTTCTGCTGGAGCCTCCAAGGAATTTTTAGATTGTCCAGTTTTGAGGGGAAAAAGGAAGTAACACAATTATGTTTTTTAAACCGTGACAGAAGCTTTTTTTGAAAGTTTTGTCATGAATCGATCAAAGGGGTTACAGAGACAGTAATCCGAGTGTAATTATATAGTTGTTGAATTTAATGTTAGCCCTTTTTAGAGCAATTTTCTCAAAACTGAAAACCTCAAAAATCCTCTGGAGACTCCATGAGAGTCTCAAAAGCGTCACCAGTCGATTCAAGTGATCGGAAATGAGGTTTAAACCAAATTTCAATTTTCTGTCTCAATTTGATAACATTTTATTTTTTTTTTATCAATGAAAAGGACCAAATCTGGGAAACAGAATAATTTTCTGAAGGCTTAATTGAAATGAAACGACTGAAACCAGTACTAATCGATTTAGAAAGTCAAAAATGAGGTGTTTATAAATTTTGAGCTTTATATCTCAGTACATAATAATGTGATTTTATTTTCTCCATGGAAAACAGGATCATAAATCCCAAACTGGAGATTTTAAAAAAATTTTAAAAGCTCCAAAATAGCTTAAAATTGCCACCGATTGATTCTCCGGTGGTCGAAAATAAAGTGTAAACAAAATTTCAGATTTTCTTTTCTCAATTCAATTCAATTTTTATTCAATTTTCGACCTTCTGGAGCATTCATTGGTATAGTTTCAAACGGTTTTGGGACCTTCGGGGGTTTTTTAAATCTTCCAGATTTAGAAAAATTCGCATAAAATGGGTCAAAATAAAATTTTGCACCGATAAACTCTAATCTATACTATCTTTGTGAGCATTTTAATCGATTTAGGCATAAATTTTTGAGAACCCTTCTTGCTTGTTCAAATTTATATTTTAATAATTTTTTTCTAATGTAAGACTCGAAGAGTTAAACAATCCTTCTAGAGGCTCCAAAACAGACCAAAAAAAAAAAATCACCAATTAATTTTGTAGGTTACAAATAAAGTAAAAATCAATTTTTAGTATTTTTATGCCAATTTATTCAGAAATGAGGGCTTTTTATCTTTTTTTCCAAAAACACCTAGTACCTAATTACTGGAAAAAATTCTGGATTTGAATGGGTGGAAACAAATTTTAAATATCTACTCGTATTTGTGCTTAAATCGATCAAAAATGTCACACAGATGACTTAATGTGATTTTGATCCTATTTGTGGATATTTCTCCAAAACATCAGCTAGAGGTTTTAGAATGGCTCGAATGCATCGTGAATGAATTTCAAAGATCGAAAGACCATCCAAAAATACATCAACAGGTCAAATTTTATCAGATAAATTTTATTTAATGATTTTAAGGTGAGCGAATTTTGAAAATTTTTGATTAGGCTTACCTATTTTTATGAAAACTGAAATTCAATCAAATTGAGAAAATAAAGCTGTAATTTAGTTAATACATACTTACCTACCTTATTTTTACCTCCTGAATCAATTGGGTAGAGATTTTGAGTCATTTTAAAGTTTTAGGCAAATTTTTAGATTTTTTAGTCTCGAAAAAATGTACATGAAAACCAACTTGAAAGCATCTTACAAACTTGGACGTACCATCTTTATGACCTTATTTTTGAAATTCCTCAAAAATATCTCTATAATCGAATCGGGGGGGAGGGTGAATAATGGGCCACAAGTCAAATCTCTGCTTTCTATCGTGGATTTACCTAAATTTTGATTTCATATGATTTCCAAAACCGAAAAATCTAAAAATTCACCGAAGACTTCAGAACGATTCAAAATCATCACCAATCGATTTTTGAGAGTTACTTCGCATCGATTCTCATCCTCTAATCCTCTACAGGCCTGAATCCATCATCCATGCAAAAAATATCTACACGTCTTAAAAAGTTACTAAAAACACTACAGACTGAAATATACAAGTGCTTTACTCATCCTTATTACTTACGCGATTTCACCCTCCACCTCTCCCAATCCTACTCTATAACACCTTCGAACCCATTTTTTCAGATCAGGTCCACGCGAAGGCCAAAGTTCACCAGCCAACACCTCTGATCTGCATTACTTTGTACACGTGCTGCTGGACATTGGTCAACATACGGTCATACCTACATATGTACCTATACCAACTCATAACTAGTATGACTCGTGATGTCCACTGCTTTGTTCTACGCGTATAATATTGGTAAGTCGACTATCTCGCGTGCTGGACACTGGTCAGTTTTCAGCCACAGTCAACCGAGTGGACAGAGAACAGCGGCGAAACAAAAGTGAAAACTTGATCGGTACACGAGCTCTTGAAATATCGTTCTTCGTTCGATCGCAAAGGTATACCTACAACCTGAACCTAGTTATAGGTACTATATCTCATTAGCATCTAATCTAGTTATACACGATATCCAGGTGTATGATTTTTTTTTTTTAAATACGAGACCGAAACAGGTTCCAGGAAGTAATCCAGATTGTTCTTGATGTTCGTTAGTGAATGAGGTAACATATGAGTACTTGTAGCGAATATCCAACGTGTTGATACAGTTTTCAAGTGAGAAGTTAATCGTGACATTTTTCGGTTAATTTATGCGCATATTTTGAAGAATTAGTGTCATTGTGATGTGATTTATAACGTTTTTTTTCCTTCGTGGGTTATCGGAGCTTTTAAGATGAGCTGTGCGTACTTTCAACTGAGTTGAAGATTCCGCGAAAACAACAATACCCGAAGTGGACTCTGAAAATACGTAAAAATTCGTTGTGTTTCTCTGTCTGTCGACCCTTTTCTTGGAGTCTTTTTCATTTTGTACGTAGGTACCTATCTGAAGATTTATGCAGATCGTTCGGACTTTGCAATTGATAAGCAATGTACTTTGTAACGGTACAATAAAAATATTCATAATATGGGGAAAATTGCTCCAGTCACTTTCTACCATACAACGACAACCTAGAATGAAAAAAAAAACACTTCTCTCGTACATAAAACTGGTTTACCAATTTGAAAAGGCGCTCAACCTTACACTATACGTTGAAGCAGTGATTCGTACATTATTCGATAAAAATTTCAAACGAAATTTCCAACATAATAGTTGAATTAAAGTGGACACGAACGATGCCCTATCTTACTATACGTACAACGAAGAATTATATTTACAGCAAACTTACACGTTAAAATAAGAAATTCAAATCGAATTAAGGGTAACGCATCGATAACTGGTTTTCATTTACCGGAAAAAGATTCGCTACCCCTTTCTCTAGGCATACACTCGGACATAAATTATCCGCACAATAAGGAAGTAACGTCCTTTAATTGAAAAATCATAAGGATGTAAAAGGTTCCTTTAAATTACAATTTGTTACAATAGAAGGCACAGATACCTGCGTTTTTTTTTTTTTACTTCTTTTATCCCTTTATGTATAGGACACCAGACGCCGGCCAGGGTCAAAGCTCAGACGTTCGGACTGCACTCTGCGCAGCGGTACCTTTTTCTGGACAATTGTCCGCAGACAATCTTATACTTTTGCTGGTCAGTACTTTGATTTACATGACCACTTATCCCTTCCTGGATATAGCGTGGTGCCTGGTATGGTGCATAACGAGTGTTATGAATTTTAAATCACCCTAGACGACCGCGTACCTACCTACCGTGATTTTTATGTACCGGGAAAGCGCGTTCGTATTAGTGGTCATTCTTCTTATCAAAAAAATTAGGTGCTTTTTTCCAATTGTCAACCGAAGAACAGGTACTAGAGGTGTACTACTTGTTAGATTGTCCGTTAAAATGTATCGAATCTACTTGTAACTGTATAAGAGTTATTTCCGGTTATAGAGAGATTTGGGTTTTCTTTCATTTTCTAGGCTTGGTTGGTGATTTAAAGTACCTAGCTAGTACCACGTGAATTTGAAAAATGACCAAAAGGTATGAAAATTAGTGTTTTAAAAAGAAATGTTAATAGAGAAGTAGACCAGACTGATCTAGCATCTTTGCTTCCGCCATCTGTATCCATCAGTTTTTTTTAAATCTGGTTTAAGAAACCATGATACAAAAATTGACCCTTTAGACTTTAGAGATGAAAAATCATTGAAAAATCAACACCCTGTTTCACATACAAACTAGAACTACAAATATTTGCTAAATGATTAATCTACCTACTTGTGATTTTTTTAAAGGAAAATCTAAATTGAAATCGCATGACTTTGCTTGAAAAAACTCAACTCCATCAACGACTATTTTCTGTGCGTAATTTTCAGTAATTTTCATGATTTTTTTGAAAAATCAATATTATTAAAATTTGGGTCAAATCATTCTGAAATCAAAATGATGGTTATGAAAATATAAATTTGAATCAAAAGCCTTTGCTTGATTTTTTTTAATTGCTGAAAATGTCTTTGAAAATGTGCTTAGAACAAGTTGGGAGTTGACACGAGCATCCGTTGGTCTTTCGATCTTTGAAATTCATTTACAATGCATTCGAGCCATTCTGAAGCCTTTGACTGAGTTTTGGACATGCCAGTTTTGGAAAAATTTCCATAAAAAGGGTCAAAATCAACTTCAGTTATTTTTGAAACGGTTTTGATATTCCTTTCCGCCTGTTCAAATCCAGAACATTTCCCCAGTAATTTAGAGAAAAATCCCTCGTTTGTGAAGCGATTGGCATAAAAATGCTAAAATTTGATTGTTACTCTACGTGTGACCGATAAAATCGATTACTGATTTTTTTGGTATTAGTCGGGGAGCCCACATAAGGATCTATTCCAACCCCCCCCCCCGGTTGATCCTCCGGAACAACTTTTTTCTTAAAGGGGTAGTCCTAAGGAACATTTCTAGTCCTTGTACTCAAAAAAAAAGTAGCCCTACTTACAAAATGGCGGCCATTTTGATTGGCAGGTCAGCCAAAATCGCAGATTTTACGTTCCATGTTCCAACATGGGACTTGCGCGAAATTTTTTAAACCTTACAAAAGTAGATTGAAAGATCAGGCAAAAATTCCTCACACGTCAAAATTTCAAGTGCTAAAGTGCCTTTTTCGATTTTTGGTGAATTTTTGAAAATCAAATTTGAGCCAAATATGAGGAAAAAAATCAAAATTTTACCAAATTGTTCAAGAAAGCTGAAATTTGAAATATACCCTATTTTCAACATGACAAAATCGATTGAAGACGGTTTCAAACCGTTCTGAGCAGTTCTGGAGCCTCCAGCAGATTTTTGAAACTCGAAATTCCCACAAAATTCCATCAAATGGAGTTGGAAAGCCGAAATTAATTCTGCAAACTAATATCAATACGCTGTGAAGTCGACTGCAGGTAAATTTCAAGTCGTTTTGGAGCCTCCAGCGACTTTTTGAAAATTACTGGAGCCTCCAGTAGATTTCTTAAACTTGAAACTTCCTCAAAATTTCGTCATATGGAGATGGAAAGCCGAAATTTACTCTGCACTTCAATTTTAACACCCTCTGAACACGACTTCAGGTGGGTTCAAGTTATTTTGGAGCCTCCAGCGACCTTTTGAAAATTGCTGGAGTCTCCATGCACCAGATTTTTGAAACTTGAAATTCCCACAACATTTTATCAAATAGAGTTAGCAAGCTGAAATAATTTTAATACAATATGAAGCCGACTACTGCATGGTGGTTTCAAATAGTTTTGAAAAAGCTTCCGGCTACTTTTTGGAAATTTAAATTTTCCAAAAAACGCCATACAACTTTTCAAATAGTCCCTGGAGGCTCCAAAACGACTTGAAATCCACCTGCAGTCGACTCGTGGTGTTTTGAAATTAGTTCGCAGGGTAAATTTCGGCTTTCCAACTCCATTTAATGGAATTTTGTGGGAATTTCGAGTTTCAAAAATCTGCTGGAGGCTCCAGAACTGCTTAAAACGGGTTGAAACCGTTTCCAATCGATTTGGCATGTTGAAAATAGGGTATATCCCAAATTTCAGCTTTCTTGAACAATTTGGTAAAATTTTGATTTTTTCCCTCATTTTTGGCTCAAAGATTTTCAAAAATTCACCAAAAATCGAAAAAGGCACTTTACTTCAGCACTTGAAATTTTGACGTGCATGTGAGGAATTTTTGCCTGATCTTTCAATCTACTTTTGTAAGGTTTAAAAAATTTCGTACAAGTCCCATATTGGAACACAAAATCTGCGATTTCGGCTGACCTATCAATCAAAATGGTCGCCATTTTGTAAGTAGGGCCACTTTTTTTTCAGTACAAGGGCTAGAAATGTTTCTTAGGACTACCCCTTTAAGAAAAAAGTTGTTCTGGAGGATCGACGGGGAGGGGGTGCAATAGATTCTAGTGCGGGCGCCCCGACTATATGTTTTGGAGCCCCTAGAACGATTTTTAAACTATTTTGGTCTCAGAAAAAAATAATTAAAATAATTATGAAGTGCAGAATGGCTTGAAATCATCACTGATTGTCTGAAGTGGCCAAAAATATAGTATTATACCTATTAACAAAATATCAGCTTTATTCTATCCCAGTCTTGCCAAGTTTTTTTTTTTTTTTTTTTTTTTTTTTAAATCAGAAAATGGAGCTAGTAATTGATATTTCTTCAAAGCTGTGATACTTATTACTTATCCGGAAATCCGCTGGAGGTTCTAGAACCACTCTAAGCCACTGAAAATGTCAACTTGATTGGTACCTACATATACCTATACTGACTTATTTTCATCGTTTATGTTTTTTTCATGAAAAAGGGGTCAACGTTAAATTTTTGAAAATAAAATTGAAAATTTTTACCCACAAATTTTTTATCCCATGTTGATGTCAACTCCCCCCTCTTCCCCAAAAAATCACTTTGTTTAAAAAATGTCACAAGTAGGTATTTTCTACAATTGAATCAAAAAGTAAAAAATTAAACAACCTAATCCATACTTTAAAATTAAGTTCGCCGTCTCAATTTTTCAAAAGCAATCATGTAGGTATATAATTTTATCAACTCATTTGTTCTTGTTCTGCGATTCGCAATCATAATTAAAATCGCCACTGCGTAAGAAATTTCCTATTCGAAATAGTAATTTGGAAAAACGTTGGTTGAGCTGTATGCTGGTATGTAATATACGTAGTACAGTCTACGTGTATGGCTCACTCGTTTCGTATTCGTATACGTATTCGATACGTCCGATGGTCGAGGCCAGGGGATGAGGATTGAGGATGGCGTGGTGTTAGATCGTATATTACGAAGGCCTTACAAAACACCACCATTTCGGCCTCATTTATAGTCAAAATAGCCAACTTACTATGCCAGATGTTCGATATTGAAAACGTTTCAATGAAATGGAAATTGAAAAATTTTCCATCCAAGCTAATTTGACGAATATTCCGAACACCTTGCTCAGCGCGCTTTTCCATCACAGAAGGAATTTCATCGAAACGTTTTCAATTTACAGCAATGGCGGAGAAAATTCGCTGCGTGTGTAATTTTTCATCATTAAGGCCACATATCTACCTAGCTATATGTTGCTAGGTAGGTATCCACATTTTACGACTATGTGGTCGAAAAATAATTATTTTTCAAATTATTATAAATGGTGAAACTCGAAGAGAGTATAAAGGTGTCAACAACATCAATAGGGGTGGTTTAATTTTCTAGGTAGGTACCAACAGCATCCATAATCATCATCATCATCATCATCGTGTTATGTATACATTAAAATATACCATAAACGTTGTACGCGATATTAATACGCGTTTTCTGTGTAATATTTTAAATAATGATAATATACCTTTTAAACGGTTCCTTTCATTGACTTTCACGCTTTATAAGATTACATCATTCAGATGGGTTAACACACACGTATAACGTAACGTTGGATACGCGATGGTCAGTTTAGAAATTTATTATGTAGAAGCTACTAACTTGCCAATATAAAAGCCAGAAAACGATGACGGGTAGTCTTTTAATAAAATAATTTCCGTACGGTTAATAATATACGTATATGAATAAAGCATACATAAAGTATCACGCCGAACCTTTGCACCAAAAAAGGGTTATAAGCTGCCCTATATATCGGTGCTCGGCGCGGCGCGCACATCGTCTTTTAATCAAAAAAGGTTTTCGGATTTTATCAGCTGTTGGTCTGCTCGGCGTTATTGGTCAGTTATTTACATTTACTGTACGATAATCATTTCTGTAAACCTTGCCATATCAAAATGTTAACAAAATAAGAAAATAACTTAGGCGCGTTGCCGTTAATATTTGTACATAAGCTTTGGCCGACACCAGCACGAGTGCGATGCCAGTGTCCTGCTGCATGCTGGATTAAAAATTTACAATACTCGTGTACATTTATTACCAAGTTACTATGTATAGGTTCTCGACGGCTAACAAGGTCTTATACTTTGGCGAACTTTGTTTGCACTCGTGTGATGGAATTTTTTGACTGATGGTCGTGTTTTGTAATTCAAAATAATTTTATACTCGACTTGTCTCGACCATTGGCGTTGTATGGGTCATTGCAAAGATGAACGAGTGAGGTGACCATGCTTGTTGATGGAATTTTCAAGCTAAGGTGTTTCATGAATTTTAATACAGATGAGATGAGATACGGCTGTCTTGAAGATGATATGGGTATAGGAATTTGAAAGGTCGATATTTTTTGAGAAATTTTAGTGAGATGTAAAATAATGTGGGTGGTGGAATTGAATTATTGAAATATTTATATTCTCTTAAGAAAGGAATATAGATCGACATGGGATGAGGAAGATGTGCCATATAGTAGATGATGTGATGACAGGATTTAGAGTTTTGAAGCTTATAATTTCCAACGTTCCAGTTTAGATTAGATGATAGAACTTTTGAAATTTCTTTTGCAAAATTTTCATATTTTTCTAAGGTGTTTTTTTTCAAAAATTATAGCATTTTTGACCAAAAGTTATTACAAGAATCGTCAAAAGATTGAATGAAAAGACGTACTCCTCCCCATCCCTCATCTTATTTTAGAGAAGTTTTGAAAAAATTGCCATAACTGTTTACAGTTTCCATTAAACAAAATAAATTTGATTAAAGAGAGCAAGGAGGCTGAAATACTCAATTGGCGACGATTTCAAGCTAAGTACATATTTTGAAAGCATCTAGCAAAATTTTTAGATTTTCCAATTTTGGATTTTTGACCCTATTTTCGTTGAAAAAATTGCAATTTGATCATACCGAGGCAGAAAGCTCGAAATTGATCGACAACTCATTTTTGACGTCTTGAATCGATTGGCTGCGATTTTAGCGATTTTGGAGCCCCCAGCAAATTTTTAAATTTCCCAATTTGGATTTTTAGCTCATTTTTTATGAAAAAATGTATATTTAATCACATTTTGAGGCAGATAAAGCTTCAAATTTTATTGATTCCTGTTTGTGAATTCTTGAATCGATGGGTAGTAGTTTCAAGCCATTTTGAAAGTCTCCTACAAATTTTTTGAATTCTCAGTTTTGAATTTTTGGCTACTTTTTTCCCTAAAATACAAGTGGAATTTGATCTCACTGACAATGAGACAGAAAGCTCAAAATCGATCAACAAGTTATTTCTGATGGCATGAATTGATCGGTGGTATGGTTTTTAGCCATTCTGAAGCCTCCGGAAAATTTTTGAATTTTCCTGTTCTTGATTTTTGGGAACATTTCCCATGAGAAAAAAGGTCAATTTGACCATAGATACTATTAAAACAGAAAGCTCAAAATAGACATGACATGGCATTTATTTTGAAAGTGCATACAACACAATCATAATTTGCTTTTAAAACCACCTATAGGCTACTATTTTTTGATAAATTAACCCTTTCAGTCACAGCGGTCACTGTAGTGGACGCCACTTTGAATGCTTCTAGGTAGACTATAAATTAGCGTACAGTGATGACTGACATATCATTGGAAAGAGGAAAGAAAGGAGAAGCAGAATAACGAAGAAAAACGACTCTATTGTCACAAGAATGAATTAGTTGACGTGTATGAAAGCATCCAGGTTGGAGAAAACGCCAAAAATGAAATCAGCCAACTTCAAATGTTCATAGCACTTCTATCGGTGACTTTAGGAAGCTGGAAATAATTTTCCCGTATTCTACACGGTTTCCTCTTTCCAGCGATATGCTACATGCCTATGTTTACTTTTGTTATCACTTCAGAGCAAAGTGGAGAAAATATGTCCACCTGAGTGGACGCTGTGACTACAGGATACCCGAAGTGTTACACTCAAAATCTATTTTTGAGGAGTTTTATGTAGTTTTGAGGCGTATATGCTATATCAATTCAAATATTGATGAATTCTAATAGTTATGGTGATATATCAACGTGAAATGTCCCAAAATTATTGTTAAAACCCCCTTACAGATAGTAAAGTGTATGCATTCTGAGATAAAACCTCAGACTCAAAATTATTGAGCAGTGACAAAGATGATATAATTAATGGTCTAGATCACGAGAATGAGAGTGATTATGTGAAATAATCATGGTTCATGAGAAGTGAATGCTTTGTGAACATATGTTCTCAGCAAGTGATTATAATAGAAAAATGTACATGTATAATACAAAAACTCAAGTTCATCTGTGTTCAACTCATGAAAATAATGGTTTTGGTTCATTTTATTTCAAGTGAACATCATTTTTGTTGTTTTAAAACATTAAACGCCGAATAAATCAATAAATCATTTTTCAAAAAAATGAAAAAAGAGCTCTCATAGTCACAGTGTCCACTCCAGTGGACATGCTGTATCTCGGTACATAATTGAGCTAGAGAGTCCGGGAAAAAGCTAAAATGATCAGGATGATGCCCTGAATTCAAATCAATCATGAAAAAATTTTTATATAGCGAATCAAAAATTCATGACTGAAAGGGTTAAACTAGATGGAGTAATTTATCACTTTTGATTAATTTAATAACATTATTAAAATTTAATTTATCATCAATGAATTTGTTTAAATATCATCTTTTGATCAGTGATTTTCAGGCCCATGTAAATACGTGTGGTTGAATCAGACAGTTTTCAATTGGTGGGTGTTTCAGACCCATGTAAATACGTGTGGTTGAGTCAGTCACAGTTTTTAATCAGCGGATGCTTTCAGACCCAAGTACAATCCTGTGGTTGAGTCAGACACAGTTTTTCATCAGTGGATGCTTTCAGACTCATGTAAATACGTGTGGTTGAATCAGACACAGTTTTCACTTAGTGGGTGTTTCAGACCCAAGTAAGGACATATGGTTGAGTCAGATACAGTTTTCAATCAGTGGGTGTTTCAGGCCCAAGTAAAGTCCTGTGATTGAGTCAGACACCATTTTTAATCAGTGAGTGTTTTTAGATCCAAGCAATTGGACATGTGGTTAAATCAGACACAGTTTTTAATCAGAGGATGCTTTCAGACCTAAGTAAAGTCTTGTGGTTGAAACAGAACTAGTTTTCAATTAGTGGGTGTTTCAGACCCACCCAAGTGTAGTCCTGTGGTTGAGTCAGACGCACCCACTTGACAAGAGATTTGCCGTTTAAGCCGAAATGCCGGTTGATTTTTGTAAATTTGCCGTTTAATAGCCGCGCAAAAATGACAGTAAATTTGCTGTAGAAAAAACGCCGGTTAGAAAAAGCTACTTTTTATAAAAACATCCATTTAAAGAGCTGTTTTTGACCAGCAAATGGCAGAATTTTTTATTTGCCGAACTGCTGGTTCTTGCAAGTGAAAAGTCGCGGGCTCGAATCGGCTACTTTATTAAAAACAGTTGTTTTAATCAGCTGTTTTTTATTCGCCGATTATAGTGCGCATGCTCAATGGGTATTCACAACTTCGTTTTAAAAAATTGAATAAAAGTACAAAGTGCGGTACATGTATATTGTATACCGCTTGAAAACAAAAATTATTCACCTTGCAAACATAGCTGTGTGGTTAGGGCATTGGATCGTCAAGTGGGAGTCCTGGGTTCGATCCCCGCTTGGGCTAGAAATTTTTTGTAGATTTCAGGTTTTTATTCAGCGATTAAATGCATTAGGTATTTAAACAGCCGTTTTAAACAGCCGATTTTTTCCTGGCAATTTTTTAACAGCAAATTTATTGTCATTTTTGTGCCGGCTTTTTCACTGGATTTTTTTATCGGCGAATCTATTGTCAAGTGGGCAGTTTTCAATCACAATCAGTGCGTGCAGTTTCAGACCCAAGCAAGGACATGTGATTGAGTCAGACACAGTTTTTAGTCATTGGGTGTTTCGGACCCATGTAAATACGTGTGGTTGAGTCAGACACAGTTTTCAATCAGTGGATTCTTTCAGACCCATCTAAATAGGTGTGGTTGAATCAGACATAGTTTTCAAATAGTGGGTGTTTCAGACCCACCGAAGTATAGTCCTGTGGTTGAGTCAGACACAGTTTTTCATCAGTGGGTGTTTCTGACCCATGTCAATACGTGTGGTTGAATCAGACATAGTTTTTAATCAGTGGATTCTTTCAGACCTAAGTAACGACCTGTGGTTGAGTCAGACACAGTTTTTCATCAGTGGATGCGTTCGGACCCATGTAAATACGTGTGATTGAGTCAGACACAATAAGTAACGACCTGTGGTTGAGTCAGACACAGTTTTTCATCAGTGGATGCGTTCGGACCCATGTAAATACGTGTGATTGAGTCAGACACAGTTTCTAATCATGTGGATACTTTCAGACCCAAGTAAGGGCATGTAGTTGAGTCAGGCACAGTTTTCAAAATCAGTGAATGCTTTCAGACCCAAGTAAATACGTGTGGTTGAGTCAGTTCAAAATCAATGTATCATGTATCACATTTTAGTATGATGAACATTTTAATTTTGCTTTTTAGAAACTGGCTTGAATAATAGATTTGCACCAAAGAATATTTCAATAACAGCTTTAGGGGTTATGATTCTTCACTTTGTTAACGTCGTTTTTCAATGACTATATAAAGCCACGTTGTTTTACAAAAGCTACCTATCCAAAATGGATTTGTGTGGTTAAAAAACCATCTTCCAATGCAACGATTCTCTACACAACTAGCACTAGCGTTGTTTGTCAAAAATTACCCCAAATGAATTTTTATTTAGCTGCCTATTTAAAAACATGTTTAGGGATTATAGCTCTCCATACAATCAACGTTGTTTTTCAAAAAGTACCCTGAAAGTAAATTATTTTATGTACTTGAAAGATAAACTTGATGAGGTACCTAAATTAATAATAAGCAGTCATCAAACAGCATGGAAATTTGATCATTTTTCGACAGAGGCTTAAAAAAATCAGTAAATTTGACATTTTTTAAAAATTCCAACTAAAAAATTGAAACAAGTTTTTTTTTAAAAAGAAAAAAAAGTGAATTAGGAATAGTTTTAAACTGAAACGACAATGGGTGACATTTCACAAAGTACAAAGTAATGATGTTGGAATAGGTATACCTACCTACAGGGTGCCCAGAAATATCGAGCACCCCCAAGAAAGTTTTTCATTAAAAATATAGGTTGGCAACGTGAAATAGATGCATATGATTGGTGGAATGTTATCTCTGCAGTCCAACAACCAATCATGTGCTATCATTATTATCATTCACTGTGACCAACCAAAGTATCTTAGTAGAAAACTTTTTTAGGGGTGCTCGATATTTCTGGGCACCCTGTACCTATACCTATGTAAAAATTTTGCTAATATGTGTGCAAATCCAAAAATTGAAAAAATTTTCCATGAAAATATTGAAGGAGGATGGGATGTTAAGATGGTGTCCAGTTTTTGACACGTTAACTCTTGTTCATTGTTTTATTAACCTGAATTAAAGACTTAAATTTATTTCCAAACTGGCCAAATTCAAATCTCTAAATGAACTTCACAAAAATTCTAGACAATGAACAATGGCTGAAAAACATACTTATCTAAATTCCATTTTCAGAATATCCAAAGTTTACACAATGAATCACGTCACCATAAAAAAAACTGTAAAAGCAATTTGATTTTCCAGTACGTTTCAATTTTTTTTAAAAAAAAGTCAACTCATTGCACAACGATAGGGTACACATTTCTAACACACAAAGTAAAATTACACCAACCGACGAAACGGTCGCGGTTTCGGATAAAAAATTTAAATATCGACCTTGGCAATCCGCGAGGAGCTTTTCATCACGAGATATATGCGAAGACCCGGCCAGCATCCCAGGCTACCCACCGAATACACAAACATTACGAGCAGTTGGAAAAACGACATTCCAATCAAGGCCACAACAGTAGCTCGCCCCTCGAGTAAAACAATAGCAACGCCGTTTGATCGAGAAAAAGTTCTTTCAACCGTTAAATTTTGAAAGTTTTTATCGACTTGGTCAGATCTTCATCTATATAGGCTTGCATATGTGTGTGTAACTGTGTAGAGTATTCCCTATTCCAATGAGTCAATTAGACGAAAAATTACTCGTACTATCCAGTCTAAATTCTGAGAAAATTCCAACAATCGTGTGGTAGGTATGTAGGTAAGCTAACTAGTCATCGCGCGCGCATTTACCACGTTAGTTACTTGATTATACCCGCGGGCATTATTCGATGAGACTGGGAAGAATATACGAGTATCTTACACAAAATATCCTCTATTCGTACATTAGCATCTTGGCGATTACGATTAAATATCGGTATCGTCGACGGCGTTGAAATTATATTCTTATTTAATCGTCCTCGTTCGTCGGTGTTCTTGCTTGTTTTTCGATGAAACGCATTCTCGAGACTGTGTATATGGTCAATTTAATAACGATATCTGCGGCTTTCGCTCTTCAATAACCAACGGATCAATTTTTTTTTCCAAAACCTGTCATCCGAGAAAAAAATACACAATTTTCACCAGTATAGTAAAAGAATTATAATTCAAAAATGACAGAAGAAAAAAGGGTGATACATATTTCTTTTGGCGATAAAATAAAAAAAAAAGGGTACTTCTTGACTGAGTTAGTTGGCAATTTGGATTGTATAATTTGGAAGGGTTTCACCCCTTCGTAAAATATCGCCAAGTGTGACAAAATAAAAACCCTAACGTTTTTTTGCACCTCGAATCTGTTTTCGATTCATTATTGCTTATAAACCATGAAGAAAAGTTGTCTGAATTTTTGATATATGTCCGTTTCGTGTTTGACAATTTTTTCTTTTCCTTCGCCGATAATCACACGCTTATTACAGAGTGTACCTTTTTTTTTTGTTCGATCACCTTTGAAAATTGAAATTGCGCGCCAAGTACTACGAGCTCTACCGTGTATCGATGTTAATTGATAGCGAAAACGTCTCAATAAACTGTAACCGTAGGTTTACCTACTGTAATAAATCGAGAGGAAAATATTTGAAGAATAATCGACTCTGGTTTTGAAAAAAATTTACTCGCGTCTCTCTCCCTTGGGTTTGAAATATACGTCTACATGCTTGGGAATTTCTCAATCGAGAGTGTTTTTGTAGCTGGTTTAATAGAATTTTGCAGTTGATTTTGCTATATGAATCGACTACCTATAGTTTGGTTTTGGTTGCTTTATTAATAGGTAGGTATAAATTTTTGTAGGGATGCTCTGCTTTTAAAAATATTATAAAAATCATTGTCAAAATTAGAAAAAAAACAATAGGCAAGTACAAATAAATTACCCAGGTAAATCTATGAAAAAGAAATATTGAATTAGGCAATTAAAATTTAAAAATACTTACATAAATTAAAGGTGTGAAATTTTTATATAAAAATGAATGAGAAAAAATTATCAACGGTTTTCTGAGATCCATGTGATTTCTGATTTCTACAGCGTTCAGGTTAACAAACCTGATTTTTTTTATTTTAAGAACAGTCATAAAATTGAATTTGAAAACATTCGTCAATGTGCAGGGATCCAGAATATAAGTAGTTTTAAGAAAAAATAAAAAAATAAAATCAATGTAATACGTTTTTTGGTCACGTTACTAAATTCAGCTCAATTTTCAGGTTCTGATTTTATTTTCAGTTTATAGGTAATTTCATTCTCAGTACCTACCTACCTACTCCATTTCAACTTGAGTTTTTTGAAATTCGATTTTCAGTTTCTGATTGATTTATTTTTAGTTTTCAATTTCATTTTCAGTTTCTGATTTTGTTTTCAAATTTCAATTTTATTTTCGGTCCTTGATTTTCAGTTCCATGCTTCACTTTTGGTTTTTTCGTCCAACTCTCAGTTTTCAATTTCTTTAGTTTTGAAAAATTTTCTGTTTTAAATGTTATTTTTAGAGTTTCCGTTTTATTTTTGGTTTTTGAATTTATTTCTTAATTTTCAGAATTTTTAGGATTTGGTATTGAGTTTTCATTTTTATTTTCAGTTTTCAATTTTGCATTCATTTTTCGATTTTATTTTTAGTTTTTAACCTAATTTTCAAAACTTTTATTTTCATTTTTGATTTTTTTAAATTTTTAATCATTATCTTACTCACTTTTCAATTCGTGTCTCAGTTTTTTTATATACCTACCTACTTAATTACTTATCAGTTTTTAAATTTTGTGTTCAGAATTTTCAATTTCAATTTTCAGAAATTTAGAATTTTCTGTAACAGTTCCATTTTTTGATTTCATCTCCAGGCTTTGATCAAATTCTCAGAATTTTCGCATTTTTTTTTCGAGTTTGGATTTTACTTTTAGTTTTATGGTTTCAATTTTAGTTTTTTATTCCATTTTGAGTTTAATTTAGATTTACAGACTTACAGAGTTTCACTTTCATGTTTCTACTTTCAAAGTTTACAATAATTTTACTCTCAGTTTTCAAATTTGTTTTTAAAATTATCGATTTCATTTTCAATTTCTTATTTCATTTTCTGAGTTCTCTGCATGTCTTCTATTTTCACTTGTAGTTTTAGTTTCAGTTTCAGTTTTCAATTATATTTTCAGAGTTTTCAGTTTCACTCAGTTTCATTTTTCGATGTCAATTTTAGTATCGATCTATAATTTTCAAAACTTTCGATTTCATTTTCTATTTTTATCGATTATGATTTCCGTTTTCAATTTTATTAAATCTCTGTTTTTCGTTCATCTGATTTCGATTTTGTATTGAGATTTTCATTTTTACGTTCGCCACTGATTCTGTTTTCAATTTTAAATTTTATTTTCAAAATTTTCTGGTTTACTTCCATTTTTAGTTTTTGATCTAATTTTTAGAATTTTTAATTTACTTTTCGGTCTTTGATCGATTTTCAATAATAATTAAGTTTCTTCATTTTCAAGTTTGGATTTTCAGATTTTTATGTTTCTTTTTCAAAGTTTACGATTTACTCTCATTGTCAATTTTCTATTTAATTTTCAGTTCTTATATTTCATTTTTAGAATTTTTCTTTGTATTTTCAATTTTTTACTTCGTTTACTCAATTTTCAACGTTACTTGCATTTTTCGATGTTTTTTTCACTCTTTTTTTCTAATTTTCAGAACCTTCAATTTCATTGTCAGTTTTCTATTGCACTTTTCGTTTATACTTATTTTCTCAGTTTTCAACTTTATTTTTAGAATTTTTGGTTTTATTCTGTTTCTTAATTTTATTTTCATAATTTTCAGTTTAAATACCTATAGGTAGCCTGCTTTCATATCTCGCCTTTAAATTTAGTTTCAACTAATTTTCAAAATTTTCAATTTCATTTCCGGTTTCTGATTTTGTTTTCGGTTTTAAATTTTATTTCAAGTTTTCAATTTCAATTTTTAGCTTTTAATTTTCAGATTTTATTTTTACGTTTCATTTTCAAAATTTTAAATCCTACTCTCAGTTTTCAAACTTCATTTTCAAAGTTTTCAATATCATTTTCTGCAAGTTGGAATTTTATTTTCGGTGTTCTATTTTGTTTTTAGAGTTTTGAATTTTATTTTCAGTTTTGTACTCATTTCGATTACTAGAATTTTTAGTTCCATCATGTTTCCGATTTAATATTTTGGTATAATTACAATTTCATTTTAATTAGCAATTCCAAATATCAATTTTCAATTATTTCTACAGTTTTTCAATTTCATTTTCGGTCACAGCTACCCACATTTTGGGACTCAGCTTTGCTTAGCTGGCTAGTTTTAATTTTCTGGAATTTAAAAATTGGTCGAAAATTCTCTTCTTTGAACCAGTGTTACCAATAGCAGGTGCAGAAGTTCAAACTTGCTCTTTTCAGATTATTATGAAATTTTTGTACTAAATTGAAAACGTTTTAAAGGCTCAGAATAGTTCAAAAGTGCTTGTTTGAGTGTTAAAGTTTTCAAAGTGGATTATGATGACGTTGTTGAGGTCAAAATTTGAAAAATTCAAGGTCCTTCTCTCAGGTACTTCACCTTTATTGTAATAAAAATTATAATCTAGTGAGTCAAAGGCCAATATCACATACTTGGTCAGAGCCTTTCAAAAATAGAATCCCAGTTCTTTTCGCGAGTAGTCACCTGTCTGTTTTCGAACGATATTATTTTTACTCATTATCGAATTTTATTTTTACCTACAAACTGAAATGAGCATTTGGCGTATAGTTTATTCAAATACGCCTACGATATCCATTCAAAATGTCAATTGCTGTATTGTACATTCGATCATGTAAATGACATCTCGCACTAATGCGTCACAGTTCGAATACCTACCTGCCGTACTTACGTGGGTGGAAAATTGTCCTTAAACTTACAATCATATATTTTACCAAAAAATACGCGAACTGTAAGAGCACCTTGTATTAATCTACGCACTAGAAAACCTTTTCAGTCTTTAGTCTACGACTAGTTGAAAATTGACAAAGGTACCTATATACCTAGCTATTCGTTTATCTAATAAAACATTGCAACCAGAGATGAAAATTATAGGTTTCAAATTAATTGCCGAATCTTTCCCGATGGTGTTTTTTTTTGGTAGGTACCCTGCGAGAAGTGTACTATCTAACAACGAGTGACGGTGACGGCTCGAAAGAAGAAAAAAAATGTGCCGGAAGCGAAAGAAAGATAGAAAAAAAGAGGTAAGATGGGGTGTATTTTCGTGTATACAGCATGTGCATCCCTTGTCTACATATATAAGAACATTCCGTTAGTTTTATTATATGCACTTTGTGCTGTAGATTGTATCGTGTTTGAAACAAGAAACTACGTAGATTTCTCATACGTATTCCTATTTTGTTATATGTAGTATTGTGGTGGTGGTAGTTCTCTTCCTCGTACAAGATGGAATAGTTTTATTCGACAAGTGTGTTCTGGCTTCAAAACGTCAGTCTCATCTTTACTTATTCTTGGGTAGAAGTGTACACTATTTGCCATTCTATACTGGCGAACTACATACATCGATTCCATACTAATTAACAATAGATTGTACGTAGGTCTAGGTATAGGTACACATTAGATGAAATTCGTGTTCTAGGACTTAAGTACGTGAATGTAGAGTTTGTCATTGTTTTCGACATTTGGACCAGGTATGGAATTTTTACAATACAGCAGGTGCATGTACCTGCCTACTTTCTACCCTGTCTGTCATTTGTATAGGTGCCTGCAAAGTGCCTATGCACTGCAGTATATAAAAGGATGGTGAAAGGAGAGATTTTTTTGTTCCTTGCTTTCGGCCTTTTTATACCCCATGATGTAAAAAACCCTCGATTGCCTTTTAACTTACTGTTTACCTTCTTAAATTCGCCAAGATTTTATATAAGATGATACTTTTACTTTTTACGATATTGTTACGCGGCGAGGTTTAGCGAAGGAAAAAAAAGGGACTCGAGAAGAAACTAACCGAATGATTTAATTAACCCTTTCGTGCTCTTGAAAGAGAAAGAATCTGATGGATGGAATTTGAAAACTTTTATCGTGACTGTTGGATTTTTTATTGGAGCAGTGGGTCATTTTTATTACTAAAAAGAATTTAAATCTCATGTTAAAAATAGGCCCAATATGAATTCCCTATTTTTAATTTTTTGCGTAAAGTTCTATGCAATAATTTTTTTTCGAACTTGGCCTTATGTAGGTCCTAGGTATCTTGAGAAATTGAAAAAAAAAATTTTTCAAGGTCACCCCCAATAATGAATTATTTTTGTTCTTGACGCTGATGAAAAATGGCTTAAAATGTATATTAGGTACGCCTCAAAGTGAACTGGCACTTTCAAGTGACCAAAAAATGTGTATTTTGAAAATTAAATTTTTGGATCCCAATATGAGGCTATGTTTTGGAATGAAAAAATTGACTAATATTTTCAATGCTGGTGTGAATTTTAAGATATGAAAACCTAGCCATAAACTGGTCATTTTTTTCAAATTTTTGAGATTTGCAACAGTGATGAAAAAATTGGTAAGTAGGTATACCATTAAATTCCAAAATATTCTCTCAATTTGAAAAAAAATTAGGCATCTTTCGATGTTTTGGTACAGTTGACAAAAAACTGAGCACCTACTTTAAGGTAAAACGATTTGCAAATTTTTAATTTTTCAGTGGAACCTTAAAAAAGATCTTGGATTTTGATGGAAATGGCTTCTTTATTCAGAGAAAAATGAATGAATCTGGTCAAATTTGATCAAACTTGGACATTTCAGACCTAATCGAGTCTGATAAGGTCAAACTTTTGATCACATTAGATCGTTCACATCTGACGAATTCGTAGATTTAATATTAGGGAAGACCTGATTGAATCTGACCAGATCTGAATAGATAGATCCGGACATTCCTCGGATTCAATTTTGATATAGGATTACGTCGGTTCAATCCTGATGAAAGTCGAAGAATTTCAAATATTTACTAGCAAAAAAAAACTACGATTCTTCATGAATAGGTATGTGCTTCCTCTTTGAGGGCTCATGTCTTCCCTCTAAAGGCAAATCCAGTGCTAAAATGTTTTCTCGGTGACTTTCAACTTTGGATTAGGGTCTTTATGGAATTTGGGCCAGATCCTCTAACATTCTATTCAAAATCCTTCAAAATTCTTAATTTTTTTATTGTGCAGCTGACCATTTACCTATTTCATAATTATAGAGGACCAAAAATGTAGTTGAGTTTTACGATTTTAAACGAGAATTCCCTTTGATGGTCTAATAAAATATTCAAGTAAGTTACAATCATTTTCACCCTCACCATTCGTAAGGTGTGGAAGTAAGGTGAACTTTCTATATTTTTTTTTCAGAAACTCAACTTCGAAAGCACAAATCTCAAGTCTGGTTAAACTTTGAAGCAAATCCGTGAGTGAATTTCACAGAGAACAAATACAGGGTTTTTACTCAATTTTCCACCCTTTCCTCCCCTCCCCTCCCCTCCCATCCCAAAAAAAGTAATTTTGGTACACAAAATTACATTTTTTTTTCTCGAAAAGTGAGATTTTTTAGATGATAAAACATTTTTTGATAATTTTTGGTAAAAACATTTTCAATTGCTAAAAAGCTGGAATTTTTAGAAAAAATAAGCAAGACTTCTGGACGATGTTTAGAAAAAAATAAGAATTGAAATTTTTCGCAAAAACGAGAATTTTTGACAAAAAGCAAGACTGACGATTTTAGCAAAAATGTAGACTTTTGGCAAATTATAGGCAAAAAATGATGCTTTTTCGCAATATTTGTTGAAAATAGGAAACTAGATTTAATTTTTCGATGAAAAGGCGTGACTTTTTTGGTATTTTTTGGCAAAGGATCCAAAATTTCAAAATCAGGTAAATTTTTAAAAATTCTAAAAAAAAAGTAACTTTAGTAGGTACTTGACCAAAACGTAGGGTAACCAATAAAAAGCTAGAATTCTTGGGGAAAAGCAAGACTTCAGGACAATGTTTATGCAGGAAAAAATAAGATTTGGAATTTTTTGCAAAAACAAGAATTTTTGTCAATTTTTGAGAAAGCGAGAAATTTTGACAAAAAGCAATGCTGGTGATCTTGGCAAAAATCAACATTTTTGGCAATTGGAAAAAAATGATATCTACTTTTTCGCAATATTTGTTGAAAATAGGAGACTTTGGATTTTTATTTAATTTTTCGATGAAAAATCGCAACTTTTTGGTATTTTTTGGCAAAAGAACAACAAATTCAAAATTAGGTAAATTTTCAAAAATTCATTTAAAAAAAAAGGTAATTTTAGTGGGCATTTCACCAAAACGTAGAAAAGGTAACCAATAGCAACTTAATGATAATTTGAGAAACTGAAAAATAAACTTTCATGGTAGAAGCTCTACTTTCCATACTGAATAGGTGCAAAAGTTGAAAACTCTCAATGGAAAATGATTTGATCTGATCAGTACTGGGCATTTCATGGATCTAATTTAATCTCACCAGATCTGCCCAAATATAATTACATCTGGTCAGATTGAAGTTTTGATCGGATTAGATCTGTCCAGACCTGATCAAATTCAACAGAGAGATCTCATTGGACCTGCCAGATTCGAATAGATCTGATCAGATCTGATTAAACAAGCTATGATCAGATTTTATCAAATCCGGTCGATCCTCGGATCCAATTAGATCTGACCAGATCTTCATTTTTCACAAGACTATCATGGAAAAATTTGAAAAATTAGGTACAAAGAAATTTTGCGAATTTTCAATCCAATCTTTATCCTTTTTTCAATAAACTGATCTTCAAAATGTCATCTTTCACGTCAAAAATGAAATTTCACCAAATGAAAGTCAACAAATGCCAAAATTAACATCCAAAACTTCCAAATTTTCCATTTAAAAATAATAAGATGCCATTTTTGGAAATTTTTGTACCAATAAAATCGCTTATTTTTCGCTCAGATACCTACTATTTTTGGTACCTGTTGTATAAAAATAAGAGAAACATCTTCTTTCAAAATTTCCAACCATTTTTCTGCAATTTACATAAACCAGATACAAAGCTCAGTGTCCTGAAAACCTTGAAACAAAATTCCAAAGATTCGAAGGAAACATTACAAAAAAAAACCAGAAAAATCCTTGTCGCGGCAATTGTCAAAACCCGAAAAAAATATTCCAATCAATTAATACCTCATCACGTATTCGACTCCACGTAAAAATAAGTTCCTAATTTTTCCTTTTCTTTATTTAAAAGAAACACGACAACGTTCCGCCTCTGCATAAACTATATAAAATAACACAATCGCGCTAAAATAAAATGAAGAAAAAAAAAAGGTTTTGAATGATTATCTAAGAAGATGGTCCTGTGTACAGGAGAGACGAGGGGGCGGCCATGTTACACCCTTAACATGACCTTGGACAATTCACCGAGGGTTAAGACTTGTTTTAGGCTTATATATTGTGGTAGCAGAGCAGATTTCATGAGGATTCCAAACCGTTAAAGTTAGAAATGTGATGAAGACCGGCGAAACGAGCGCGTAGGGGTGGATGGGGAAAGCATGGTGGTGGATACGTGCATTGGTGTGAGGGGGGTATACTTCATAGTATTGTGTTAACTGTTATAAAGGAACAAGTGAGACGGAGGATGGTTCTGTCAAGAGAGACATAAAACAACATTAAGAAACGTTTAAACTTTTCTAAGAAAAAGTAGAACCCGAGAGCGTTATTACGATCTTTACAATGGTTCGGTCTCTGGATGCTACCAGGATCCAAGTATACGAGATCTTCGACAAAAAAGATGATCTTTTGATCAATATTTTCGATACAGTTTCACAATTTTGAGAAGTCGAATGAAGCAACAACTTGATGATCAGAAATATCATGAATCTCATGAAAAGGTAAATTACTCGAAACGAAGATAGTGTCTTAAAATTCGCATCCGGAAATTAGAAAGAATCCACAGATGAGCTGTTTCCTTAACAAAAGAACATAATCGGTTCGAAACATCCATTTAAATGATATTTTCTGCTAATCTGAAAAAATTCATTTTTTTTCTATTTCCAAAGGATACCTATACTTACCTACCCTCTTCCTTCTTATTGAATTTTTAAACCCTATAAGAAAGGACTACATATGACTGATTAAAATTTCTACCTTATCTTCAACTTTTCTCGACGCTTATCAGCTCTAATCAAATATTTGAAATGCTTTTTAAAAATTCTCGATATTGGAAAACTAAATAGGTTATTACTCGTATTTATTCTATACAAATCGTGACAATATACTTTTTTTCTCTGCAAATAGGTACAAGGTTACAGGTACCTAAATTCTTTTAAACCCTAAAACGGAAAATTGAATACCAAGATTCTCTCACCCTTTTGTTAACATCTGACGAATTCATTTTTAATGAAGTTAATTCGAGTGATGAATTTTTAAAAGACTCTGTAACAATCGAGTGTACCTATTTGAGAATTTAATAACTTTCATACACGATGAATAATAAAAATATGTAGATACCTTTTTACAGAAATTATTAGATAGGTAGATAGGTAAGTAGGTATTCGGTAGTCTAGTAATCTTCCTCAGTACCGAGATAAGTACGATACACGTTCGAGTAAGTATTAATCGAAATTATTTAAATAAAAGTTTAGAAACTAAAAGCGGATTGTCGATGAAGTTTTTTCGTCGTAGGGGATTTTCTAATGCTGAAATTTATGCATTTTTAACCACCATCTTTCATCGGATTGGCCAAAGTTGTCGGTTACGATGGAATAGCTAATTATCAGACGAGAGTAATTTTCGTGAAATTTCCACATTTTTTAACCCCTCGGCAGGCAGCGAGATAGGATAACTCCTGACGAGAATAATATATGGTTAGTATTTTACAAAAGGTCTATACTCGAAAAGTTAATTGCAAGAGGTGAAGCTTAAATGACCTTTTGTACATAGCCGGCCTTGTGTTGTACTGCGAACGAACGAATTTTTAAACTGAGTTTTTAAAATTACTTTTTCCAAGGTCATTGTGCCTGCGTAAAAGGACTCGAGAATTTCGCAAAAATTGTGAATTTAATATCAGTGATGAAAATTTCGATTTTGATGGCGATATCTTCTATATTTATATGGAAAGAATTTTGAAAATATTGATCGAATTCGTGAACCCTCTCCTACTGGACCGATTTTTGCTCAGAAAGAAATTGAGAAAATTAAAATACAAATTGAGAAAAAAATAATGATCCCCTCCTCCTCTCTACAAATTTTGGCTTGAAATTTCCAGAAAGTCTTGCTCTTATTGTTGTTGCAGAAAATCTGTTCTTTTTGTCAAACATTTAAAAAAAACAGTTTCTCTTCATATCAAAATTTTCAAAAAATTTTGCTCTTTTGTAAAAACTGTAAAAAAACTGTTTTTTTTTTTTTTTTAATTTTCAGAAATATTAAGTATGTATCAAAATTACCAAAGTGTTATTTTTTTTCTTACTAAAATTACAGACAATTTTCTTTTGTGGTCAAAATTACTAGAAAGTCTTGCTTTTTTGTCGCATAAAAAAATCCTTTTTTGTAGGGTTCAGGGGTTCCCAAATTGGATTAAGTAATTCAAATTTCAGACTCATTTTTTCTCATTGATTTAAAAGTAACTGATTTTTGGATTTTTTCAAACTAAAATTAAAATGACTCCCTCTCGCCAGGCCTATCTCTTATTTTGCGATGAAAAAGAATTTAAATGATTGAGTTGAAATAAATACTTATCAAGGTTAACAGAATGCCTGTATGTAAAAATTCAAATTTCTTCAACACGAGATAATTACTTAAAAGATAGAAAAGAACGGTACTTAATTTGTGACCTTCGTGTGCATCGTGCATCGTGCATATACTGGAACCGATATCTCGACCTTTTATGCACACCCAGACAGGTGCCTAAATACTTAGCTTTTTTCCAACACAGACCTTATTGAAAAAAATCTAAAATCACGCGGTATCGCCTCAAAGGCTGTGTTTCTTTTTTACCTTTTGAACGTCATTATCAAAGGCTTAAAATGTAGGTAACCTACTGGTGCCCACTCCGTATCCATTACACAATTAAAACCCCTTAGCTTTCTTTTTTTAAGAGGTTCGGTTGATTTGTCGTATACAACATGTTGAGAGAAATGTTTACTGTCATAATAAAACGATAAAATTGTTTACCTGTTTCTATTTTTTTTTTCTGTTGTCTTTTTTTTTTCTTCCTGCTTTAATAACATTGTAAATACTTCAAGGTCGCCGTTTCCTCAATAAAACACCGCCCTTATTTCGAGCTAGGGTAGTTTGGAATAGATTTTAAAAAGACGTATCGTCCGTTCGGTAATTTTTTTCCCTCAACTCCTTTAACGCGCGGCTCACGTTGTGAAGTTTTCGCCATGGTATTCATACCTTACCTATATATTCTTGAAAATAATGTCGGTGGTGGTTAAATTTCAAGGTGCTACGGCGCCTCGATTTCGGCATATATACAGGGCGTTCGTTTAATTATGATAATGTTTAACATGGCTGAGGTGAATAGCATTCTGGTAATCTCAAGGATTTTTTTGATTGATAAAAGTTAAAACCGAATTAACATTTGATATCACGCGAATTACTTACGTACTTCGATCAAATACGACGACTTGGCTAGGGGGTGGGGTGACTAGAAGGATTTGTATAAGAATTTCGTGCAGTGTTGGCATTACAAGGCGAGTTAAATGTTTCTCGAGGTGCGTGATGAATATGCTCGATGCGATTATATGTACTTATTTTAGTACATAGAATGAGATAAGGGCGATTTTTGTGTTATTTTACGTGCAATGCGAGATTTTCTATTTTTGAATCTGAGTCGAAATTTTGCTTGTATCTGGTTGATTCATTTAACTCACGTTATATTGTAGGTAGGCTAGAAAGTTGCATAATTCGTTGTTGGGTGACTCATGGCTTTCGATATGCATTTAAACTTGTTCCAAATCTGAATGTTGTTCCTTATAAGAAACCGTATCCGGTGTTTAAGTGAGATATGTGTGATATGTCTGAATAATTCGAGTCAACGATTGTCTCATAAGTATCGGATTCTTTGGATATTTTCACTTACATCAGGTTGTGTAGATTGAAGTGGATAGCGAGGAAAAAAATCACGAAAGATTTTGACCAAAGTATGTAGGTAAATTTATTTTAAAAACACTGATCAAGTTATTTCTAAAATTTTCAAATCAGCAGCTGTGGGGAAAGGGTGGATCGTGAAAGAATTAGGCCGATGCTTGGAAAATGCCAATCTTTATTATTATAATCAAAATTTAACTATCTTTTTTTTAAAAACGTGATCGCACAATTTTTGTTCAGATTAAATTTCGAGAAATCAAACAAAAAAATTCTCCATTAATTAGGTATATTTTGTTTTCCATTTCTCATAGTTTTTCGATTCAGTTTTGTCACGATTAATCTCATTTCCAAATTCCAAGTTGTGAGGATGATTTTTTCATTTTCATTTTGAGGTCTTTCGTTTTTCAGTGATTGTTTTTCAAGTTTTTTTTGTTCTTAGTTTTCGTTTTAATTTTGGTTTTATTTTTAGGTACAACAAATTAATTCATTTTTTCATTTTGTTTTTCATTTTTGTTATTCATTTTTTTCATTTAATTTGGTATTTTTTAAAATTTTATTTAATAATTTGTTTTTTTTTTGTTTTTAATTTTTGAAATAAAATTTTTGGTGACCAAAATGCAAGAATAGCTAAAATTTGACCAAAAAAAGTTTTTTTCTCCATTTTGTCAAAAAACAAGCCTTTTTGCAACACTTTAAAAAAAAACAATAAATTCCTCGGAATTTTGACACAAAATGGGTGTTTAATTGCAATTTTAAGTTTTAACACACAAAAAAACAGACTACTTGGAAACAAAAGATAAAGAGCATCACTTTCTGAAATTTTGGACCAAAAGGAAAGTACTAAACTGTTTTTCTTTTGGCAATTTTGAATCCTTTAATAGATTTTCTGGGGCTAAAACGCGAGACATTCAAATAATTATCAGTAACGCTAATTTACCAAAAAATTACTAGTAATCCGCCAAAAAATTACCAGTAATTTACCAAAAGGTTACCAGTAAATTATTAAGAATCATCAGGAATTTCCCAAAAAATTACCAGTAATTTGCCAAAAAAATACCAGTAATTTACCAAAAGGTTACCAGTAAATTATTAAGAATCATCAGGAATTTCCCAAAAAATTACCAGTAATTTGCCAAAAAAATACCAGTAATTTGCCAAAAGGAAAATTTCGTTACTGGCTTCAAGATGGATAAATGCGGCATATGTAAAGATCAATTGGACAAGATTTATTGCGAGTGTACTGCCTGCCTTTTATACAGCCATCCGAAGTGCAACAATATGCTTGATACCTCTTGGGTACACAAATCTAAAGATAATAGGGCCACCTGGAGGTGCTTACCCTGTCGTGATAATAAGGTGGAACGTAAGAATAAACGATCGCGGAAAGAATCCATTGGGAGTGATGGTATCCAGAGTGATATAGAGCAATACGAGATAGACGAGGAGGTTTTCAAGAGTTCAGTCAGCTCACAGCCAGCAACAATGGCTCAAATCCAGATGCTATTTACAAAAGCTATGGAGCCAATCCAGACAAGGCTGAATTCGATCGAGAAAAGTGCCCAGAAAGTTGAGGAAGTAAAGAAAACAGTGGAAGGTATAAGTACTCAGCTTAACTCGATATCCGAACGTCTGAAGGATGCGGAGACACAAATCAAGTCACTTGAAACGAAAAGTTCTGATCTTGATGCGACAGTCCAAAGTCTGAAAAATGCCCAGAATGTGGCACAGCCAGTCGAGATAGACAATAAATTTGAGGCGATGGAGCGATATACACGTCGCAACAATGTTATTATATCTGGTGTGCCATTGAGTGACAATGAGGATGTCTACAAATGTGTAATTGGATACTGTTCAAAAATTGGAATTGAGGTTAGTGCCCAGGACATTGATGCATGTCATCGTTTACCATCCAGGAAGTGCCCAGCACCCATTGTGGTGAAATTTGTCAATAGACATCTCAAAGAACGCATTATCCGTGCTGCTAAGAGTACTCGAGTACGTGGGAATACATTACAAGTTTTTATTGATGAGCATCTTACTCGGCTGGGAGCGGCCATTCACCGTGAAGCACGCAAGTTAACTAAGATTAATTATTATGTTTGGACCCGTAACTGTAACATTTATGTGAGGGAGAAAGCAGAGGGGGCTAAGGTGGTAGAGATTAGGTCTGTCAGGCAGGCACAGGATTTATTGGCTTCTGTGTCAATGGATACTAGTCATCATGGTGACGGTTAAGTTTAATTCAATGCCATGCAGCTTAAAAGTATTTATCAAGTATTTGGAATCTGGAGGTTTTTTTTTCATTTTTTTTCATTCAATGGTATATATTTTGTTTGAATTTGTTCTCAGAAATCCAAGTGTACTTTGTTGTATTTTTTATGATATTGGTGTAGTAGTAATTAATTATCTATATGTATCCTAGTAATAGTTTTCTAAAGGTCCTGTCCCTTAACATCCGCTCTATTCGGAGAAATTTTGATCATCTTTTGGGGTTTTTAGATAGAAATGTGGAATTCGATATTATTGCCCTCTCTGAGGTTTGGATTGGGCCTACTGAAGTTAATAGATATGCTCTGGAGGGATATTGTGTATACTTAGATGAAAGAAAATCTGGCAGATCAGGTGGAGTTCTCCTCTATGTGCATAAAAGACTAACTTCTAGGGTATCCTGTATAGGTACCTCTACCTTCAATGGTATTAGGGCTGATATTAGTTTGACAAATGCTAAGCCTAATTACAGGGCCAGTAAATTGACTTTTTTCTTACTATACAGATTTTGTCATGGTGATAAAACGCTATTCCACCAAGAACTTGAAGAAAACATCTCAAATTGTGCGGAAACATCAGTCTTAGTAGGTGATATCAACTTGAATTTGATGAATAGGGATGAATGTGCTGGATATTTAGATATTGTAGATTCTTATGGTTTTAAAAGTATCATAAATGAGCCCACTTGCATAGGTCTCACCAGTAGTACTTGTATAGATCACCTATTGGTTAAGGGTTCTCACTTACCAAATGAAAGACAACTTAAGACCATGTATACTCTGGAGTCTGTGCACTTTTCAGATCACGAAGCAATAATCATTGATTTGAAACTACCTGGCCTAAGTTTTGAGAAACATGTGAATTCGATAGAAATTGAAATGTTTAATGAGGATATTTTCAAAACGTTGGTAAGGGAAGTTGATTGGGAGAGTTTAATTGGGAATGAGAATGCTGAGGATGGTATGAACAATATTATAGTGAAACTCAAAGACTGCATTGCTGGTGCTAAAACAAGTAGATTAAAGAAAGGTGCACTGAAAAAAAGGAGGGAATGGGCCTCTATTGAGTTGATGAAATTTTCCAAAATTAAGGGGGAACTGTATAAATTGATGAGGCAATATCCTGGAAATCAATGCCTGAAGGATAATTATAAAGAAGCATCCAGGCGTGTAACTCTGTTGGTAAAACGTGATAAATTAAATTTTTATGATGGAAAGGCTAATAAACTGAAACCTGATGCGAAACAGTACTGGAGGTTCTTGAATGAGATTGCAGGAAGAAGTGTTAAAGGCATTGACAAAATAGAAGTAGGAAATGAGATGAGATCAGTACATAGTGGAGATGGAGAACTTATAGCTGAGCATTTCAATGAATTTTTTGCGGGTACAGTGGAAGGAATTGATGATGATCGAATTATGGATAGTCAATTTACTAGTGAGGTCTTGCCTAACTCATTTGCATTTTCTGAAATTCAGCAAGGTGAAATAAAAACCATTATTGATGCTCTACCTAAAAAAGATAGCTGTGGCTATGATGGAATTAAGATAAATGCTCTCAAGGGAGTGTCACAGATCATAGCTGGGCCTATTGCTCAAGTATTCAATGCTGCCGTATATAGTGGTAGATTTCCACAATGTCTTAAGAACGCTGAGGTGGTGCCTGTACCTAAGACTGGAGACCTCACTCAGGTATCTAACTATAGGCCTATTTCTCTCTTGCCAATTGTAGGAAAAATTTTTGAAACTGTGGTTAAAAAGCAAATTTTGAATTTTCTTACTAAAATGGGGGTTTTCTCTGAGCGACAGTTTGGTTTTCTTCCACATAGATCAACAGAGCAGGCATTGGCTGAACATATAACTCAGATAACAGATGAGGTTGAAAAGAATTCGCGGGTGGCGGCTGCTTATCTTGATATAAGGAAGGCGTTTGACAGTGTGGATCATAAAATTTTACTCAGAAAGCTAGCCAACTGTGGTATTCGTGGGTTCATGTTGGCCTGGTTCAAATCCTATCTAAGTGGCAGAAAGCAAAGAATTAAAGTTGGCAATATTCGGAGTAGCTGGAGAGATATAAAAGCAGGGGTGCCACAGGGAAGTGTATTGGGACCAATTCTTTTTCTTATTTATATTAATGATCTCTTAAAATTGACTTTGCATGGTACCTTGTACTCTTTCGCTGATGACACTGCACTGGTTTGTGCTAGAAGGACAGGAGGGGAACTGAAGGGGGTATTGGAGGAAGATTTGAGAAAAATTGTCCGTTGGTTATGGTGTCATAAACTGAAATTGAACATATCAAAATCAAAATGTGTGTACTATGCTTTTAAAATAGGGTATGAATGGAGACTACCAATTATTGTACACACTTGTGAAAATGAGGAAGTAGACTGCTTGTGCTTACCTTTGGAAAGAGTCTCAAATTACAAATACTTGGGAGTTGTAGTCAATGAAACACTCTCATGGATGGATCATTGTGTATTATTAAGGGGTAAAATGAGAAGTCTGAATTATCTTTTATATTACTTGTCTAAATTTTTAGGGAAATATCATTTGAGGAGGATGTATAGGGCTGTTGTGGAGCCAGTGCTACGTTATGCGCTACCTGTCTGGGGAGGGTGTGCTGATTGTTATCTTCAGCCAATCAGGGTTTTACAGCATAGAGCTGTTAAGACCTTGGTGGGTTTAGATAGGTACTCATCAGCCACAGAAGCATTTCAGAAAGCAGAGGTACCTGCCTTGAATGATATATTAAAAGTAGAAACATGTAGACTAATTGGAAAAATGGGTGGGACAGTTGGCAGGAGAGAGATGCGTTCAGGCCTGCGTGGAGCTGGTGAAATGTGGCTCAGGGTACCTAATTGGGTTAAGGCACACTCTCAGGCACAGTTTGGCTTCAGGGGGCCACAAATGTACAATTCGCTACCGGCAACAATTAGGGGGATAGCCAGTGGAAGATTGAGGGACAGGGCCATAAAGAAATACCTCTTGCAATAGTCTAGTTTTTGCTGCATTGGCTTTTCAATTTATTTTGTTTTTTTTGTTTTTTGATACCATTTACTCTCCACCTCCCCTCCAACATTATATTGTACTATGTTTCGTAGTTTTGTTAATCATTTTTTTTTTTTTTTTTTTTTTTTTTTTTTTCTTTCTCTCTCTCTCTCTCTCTTTTCATACCATTACTTTGTAATTTGTCAGCTCTTTTCTATAGTTTGGTTGAAATATCTGCGTTTTATACTTATTATTTTATTTTGTTTTTTGTTTTTTGCTTTGTTGTCTTTGATTGTCTATTGTTTACTGGCCTCCGCTCGCCTTTGGCATAGGGGTGTCGTTAATTTGTGTACCTACTTGCCGTGTAATGTTATCTTCAATAAAATTATTATTATATTATATTATATTATATTATAATTACCAGTAATTTACCGGAAAAAAAAATTATCAGTAATTTACTAAAAAAATTACCGGTAATACCAGCAATTCACCAAAAAGATTACCAGTAATTTACCAGAAAATTACCAGTAATTTACCAGAAAATTACCAGTAATTTCGCAGAAAATTACCAGTAATTTACCAGAAAATTACCAGTAATTTACCAGAAAATTACCAGTAATTTACCAGAAAATTTCCAGTAATTTACCAGAAAATTACCAGTAATTTACCAGAAAATTTCCAGTAATTTACCAGAAAATTACCAGTAATTTACCAGAAAATTACCAGTAATTTATCAGAAAATTACCAGTAATTTACCAGAAATTTACTAAAAAAATTACCACTTACCAGTAATTTACCAAAACATTACCAGAAATTTACCACAAAAACTACCAGAGATTTACCAAAAAAATTACCAGGTATTTATTTATCAGAAAATGATCAGTAATTTACCAAAGTATAATGCACCAGTGCACAAAAACAGAAAAAAAACAGGTAGGTAGCAAAAATTTAGCTTCAAATTCAAAAACAGAAACTCAAGAAAACGTAACTCCAAAAAATTGGTGGATAGAATAGTATCTACCCATCATAAAAATTGTATAAAATAGAACTGAAATTGCCTACATGTTCTGAATCTGAAATAAATGACTTAAAAATTGTTCAAACACATTTGGCCTGGCCGAAAATTTAACTAAAAATACCTACTCAACGTCAAAACGTGTTGAATATCGGCAAAAAATTTGTTAAATGCATTTTAAATTTTCTATTATGTACCTAGTTAAAATGCACCTATCATTGGGAATGGCCTTCAAGTAGGTATCTACAGCCTCAGATTCTGATATACGTATAGGTGGGCATTTGAAAGATATTTCTTGGATCTTTTGATGAATTTGATTCCATCAGTCTTCATATAAGACCATTTCGTAGGTCCCCAATAAATTGGGAATAAAAAAATATACCTCCCTCCTTCAAATTACATATATTAAACAGTTTTCATTTTGAAAAACTAATTTAATCGTGGCCTTTCCCTTCACCTTTACACACCTTTGTTATATTTATACCTACAAACTTGAAATTCTCCAAAACACAATATTCGTGTTTTTCGACGTGGAAAATTCATTCAACTAAAGAAATAATTTTTGAAAAATCTATTATTACGTCGGTTTGTTAAGCGCAATAGCGAAAATGGATCGGTATATGAAAGTCACACGTAAAATGTTTAACTAATGGATTTTGTTTCGAACCATATAATCTGAGTAAGGTATAAACCCTCATTTGCGTATGAATTCTTATTTACTACAAATCTGTATGCGTGGAAACATTCAATCATAAAAGCGTGTACGGGTAGAATAGCA